>NC_087237.1:986584-1672844 GCF_034640455.1 Diachasmimorpha longicaudata
CCAGTGTGACAATCCCAGACTGGACCTGATCAGGGCCCGATTTCAAAGCTAGTCTCGATCCCGAGACTGACAATCCTTCGGCCAGGGTCCGGCCCATTTGTTCTCTCTTATCTGTCAGTTGACAGACTTATCGATGGTAATACCGTAAAGACAACTTTCCTTTATCAATCAGCGCCACTAATCTCCTCTGCACCCACCCGTAATTAAACTATGCGGATAAAAGAGCGATGCAATTAAATCAACTAATCGAGAGAGCATTAAAAAGTAACCGTAACAGCCTTCAATTATTCACTGAATATAATTCGATGACAATATAATCGCAGTTTCTGTTGCGCTCTTTCCCATCTTCTTCTCTCCATTAAAATGAGTGAATTTTCCTGCATAAATCATAATGAACGGGAGCACTCAGCAGCATAATTTCCATCGAATGTACTTTGTGCTATTTCGCTCGAATGAAAGGGACTCACGGCATTGTTGCATCGACGTTAACAAAGAATAAGCGTAGCCTCGATCCTTCGACAAAATCGATGAGTCAGAAATGTACGGAAATGGAACGAAAATTAATAAGTGGGATGAGGAAAGGGAATAGAGTGCCCTATTAAAAAATTTAATCGTGTTCAATTTTCATCTTTTTAAATAATTCGATCGTTAAAAAACTAAATGTCACATTAACTTTTTAGATAAATCATATAAAAACCGATGAACTCAAAAATTTCTTATCTCAATTATCTCACGAACATATCGAGGAGCGGGAAAATTTCGAAAAATAAAAAATTCATGTACTTTATTCAAAAGCCACCCTAAAACTCGAAATTCCATACCAACGCATTCCTTGAAATTGAAAAATTTTTTCATCACAGAAGGAAATTCATAAAATTACTGAACACCCAAAAAAATGTATCCAAATTTTGCTTAATTTATTTTCACTTTTCTGCAACGACCAGAAGCACTCAACAAAATAAATTCTCATTCCAAGTATTTTGCGCAATTTTCCTGGTCTAAAAGAAAGTCACTAGATTGTAACATAAACCCTTACAAAAAAAGCCAGACAATCGCACGAGTAATCCCCGGCCAGTGGCTCGTCAAAGGATTCTCCTCGCATTGTGTCAGGTCATTTAGTCGTGGGGATTTTCAGCTGCTGTACCACTCCAATAGCCTGACTGAGCAATCATTGCCTGATGGATCAAAATGACTCTGGCCAGTGAGGGACACATCCCCGGGGGTGAAAAATACCCCTCCCCCCTCTCCACCTCTCCCAAAGGGTAGTTAGCCTTCAATCGAAGTGACGTAGCTGTGGTACACTCGGGTGGGAGTTTTTCTGCTTCGATGATCACTGTCAAGGGAGCAAAAGGCCACTTACCAGTTCTCGTAGGTCTCACCTCACGCGTTGTCCCATCAATCTCTCGTAACCTACTCAGTGTAGTTTTTACCCACTTTAATTTATTATCCTCACTGTGTACATGTGCTTCTGGAGTTGCCATTGCATGTGTTCAACTGTTGGATAAACTCAGTTTGTTACCAACGATATAACCCACGTAGATACGATTTTGCTGGGTGACAGTATGGTTTACATTGGAGCTAAAGCTACCGTGTAACACGAAAGCACGCACCACCGTCAGGAACTATAAACACTGTACGTTGTTTCTCTTCGGCCTTTGTGATATAAAGTTTCCCGTGCTTTAGCAAGAAACTTTTGATGAATCTCGTTGTCAGCAATTATTGCGGGGAGATTCACCAGTCGTGTGGCGGAGTCAACATTGGGGAGGTTTTTTTGTTTGTTCAGGGGGTTTGTGGAGGGCTCATGGGGTTGGATAATCTACTAGTGTAATATACTATTTGGGGGGAAAGAGGTAATGAATGAGTTGGGGGGGAAGTAGCGCTGGGTATTTTGAGGTGTCTTCTGTGGGGGGATGCAGCGGTAATGGGGTGGTTTTAATTAGCTGATCGGTCAGTTTAGGGGTGGATGCACGTAGAGAAATGTTCGGGAAAAATTACGAAACTCGTAGTTCGGTTCAGTATTGGAGTTTTTCACAGACGATTGTATGATTACTACTCCTTAAAATTTGTACAACCGCATTTGGTCTTGTAATTACGAAAAAATTAGGTAATTTTTAGTGAACATTGTTGGCTAAAAAATTAAGGAAATTTCGCAACCAATTTGCGAAATATCAAATGTTACTGAAAATGGAAGCAGAATTTAAAGATGAAAATTCAATATCCCAATAAAAATTCAAGAAAATAAGTCGAACTGGCTTTATTTAAATTCTATAAATTTAAAGAGAAAAGTTTCCAAAAAAATAGAAAATAAAATATTCCTAAAAAATGGGGAAAAATGGATTTTCCAATATAAATAGCCTCGAGACACAGTTCTTCACTAGCATCAGCGAACTCGTGACTTCAAAATTGACAAATAAATATTTTATCTCGAGATAAAAACTTTCTCATCAAGAAATGTTGTGCTTGTCCCAAGAACGAGGATAATTCCCTCACGACAAGAAAGTAACTTCTCCAAGCAACTCTAGTTGAATAATTTTATTCGATACTCTCTTCCCTCTCAAACCCATAATATTTTAATATACAACCTCAAAGACCCGCATCGCGAAGTCTCTTTCTCACTGTGCGCCGAAAAGTCACCCCCAGAGACATAAAAAATTTCTCGACGAAAGTTTTCTTATCTCACACTAAGATATTTTTTCTCGTCAATTTTCAGGCCATGAAATTCTCGCCACAACTGAAGAAGTCCTCCAGAAACTTCTGCACCCCAGTGTACAAATGCCACTCCCCACCCACCCCCAAAACCCCCAATCCCGTAAACCCAGCGAAGATAATCCCCAACTGAAAATCAATCCCCTCATTACGATAATGATCTTCCCTCGTCTTCCGTAAATTCCAATAAACTCACTTTTCACCCACCCCAACACCCCCAACCACCCTCCAAAATCCCCAAGATTCACTAATTAATCCCAGCCTCCCAATGTGATAAATGCACAACGCCACCGAGCCCAACTCAATTAAGTTTCACAAGACATTGTCATCCATCAAAGTAATATGACACTTCATTGAGACAGACAGAGTCAAAGACTCTCAACTACAAAGCAACGGGACTAATGAACTTCCTGTATCGGTATGTCTCGTCGATTTTCCCCTGCCATCATGTGTGTTTGAATTTTACTGCATCTTGTCACACGAGAGAATCGAAATTTCAGGAATGTCGGGGGTGGGAGGAGGCTCAGTTTCACATCCACTTTACCCCCAAAAGGTAATTTCTCCCTTGTGCTACCTCAGCTCTCCCCCAATGCCCCGGGAAATTACAGACGATGGAATAGAAGAGGAGAAGTATCATACCCTTCGCACCCCACCCCCCCAACCCTCACTGTCAATTCCGTAGTCAAGTTCGCTCGTTGAATTCTATTCTGGCGGTTGCGTTAATCGTTGGTGCGTCTGATCCTCGGGTGAACCTAGTGGAGTCAAGTGCCATTTCCATAGGTGAGGATACAGACGTGGTTGGGGAAGGGGTGGCAGGAGGAAGAGGAGATGGAGGAGGACGAAGGAAAGGATGAGGGGATGCCAGAGGCTGTCTTGAGAGGAAGAAAATTGGTTGTGAGGTACAGCACAGCGAAAAGGGAAAGGACAAAAGAAAGTATGAGAGTGGCGCCATGGGGGAAGGGGGAGGGGGAGCGGATGGTGTCCAAGGTGAAGAAGCCACCGGGGCGGCCTAGCGTCAATAATTCCCGCATGTAATGAGGCGGTTCGTTGTTCGCAGGCGGACAATAACGCCCATAATTCACTGTCCAAGTATAGTCGTATCCCCCCACACCCCCACCCCCTGCACCCCGCCACTTTCGCATGCTCTCTCGTGTTTCGGGCCTTTGGGTGTTGTATACACCTTTATGGGAATACTCGGGACCCTGAGTTACTCATGTTCCGGGTGGTAAGGCGTGTTATTTGGGTATTGATGTGATTTGGTTTTTTAGGGGGAGATTATGGGGTATTTTCAGGGAAAATCCTGGGAAATTAAGGGGTTTGAATCATCTTTTAATGAAATGTGGGATTAACAACGGGGAGTTTTCTGTGGATTTAGTGAAGGATTTAAATGCACAGATGGAAATATTGCATGGCGCAGTTCAATTTTCGATGGGAAAATGGAGTTGGGAATTTAAGAAATATTTAGAAAATGTCGCAGCCATAAAAATAATGTTAACTTACTTAATAATGTTAACTTGTCGAAGGATGAAGAGATATAAAATTTTTAGTTAATATTTTTCCGCGGGGAAATCATCAGCGAATTATTGCATAAAGGAATCTATTCCATATTAAAAGATTAAACTGATTATTTAATAACTGAATGATTAAAAGTTTCATGAGGGTGAGTAGTCGGAAAAATAATAGAACAAATTAGAGGTTCAGATGTGTAAAACAACAGTTCGTGAATAATTTTCTGACAATTTAATTTTTTTCATTGATGAAGACATTATAATTTCCCGGAGAAATCTCAAAAAGTTCTACGATTCCCTTGGATTTTTGTTTAAACACTGATGTTAAACCCAAAAATTCACTTTCCATTAATTTTCCACCTGATTTCTAATAACTCAAATTGTTTGAATACATGATGGGGGTCAAGTGGGAAGCGAATTGATAATATTGAATTACAAATGAAATTAATGACGATGGAAAATATGTGGTATTATACAGAGAGTTACCACGTGTAAATGAAAATTATTTATTTGAATTTTATTCTGTAGATAGTGATCGTTCAACGATCCATTGATTTATGGATAAACCAAGAACTATCGACATTAATATGTGGTGCTATGTTATTCGAGAATGAGATATGTATTTTAAAAAATTGGTCAATCGGTGGATGAGTTGAAACTGATCACCCCTAGAATCCTGTAAATCATTATCACTGGATGTGAGGAGGATAAAAATTGTGAAATTGTATTTAATTTTTGGACGTTCGATTCTCGTTTTATCGGTTGAGCCCGACGGGGAGTCCGGGACCCCGTGAGGCCCCGAACAGCGTCAAGATTAATATCTCACGGTGCGGGCGGGTGTATGAGTGAACGGGCCAGAGGGAGACGGTGAGTGGTGAGGGGGATGAATACTAAAATCCGCGGCGCCCTTTTTTCTCTGGGCGTAAGGTGTGAAAAATGAGAATGAGAGAATACGAAATAGCTACGTGGGTAGTGGAAAAAAAAGTTCTCTCGCGCCTCTTGGACTTGTTGGCTGGTGGTGCGAATGACGCTTCCAATTTCGTTGGGAAACCATTCGTCTTGTTTGTTCATTTTTTTTTCTCATCATCGTCGTGATATTCTTTTAACTCTCGGGCGACTGATTATGTAAATTAATTTTTTTAGTCTTGGGGGATGGTTTGCTTTATCAGGGAATGAGACTGTTTGTGTTTGTTCGAATGGGAGTGAATTTATGGGGAGAAAATATTGAACATCGATAGGCGCAATCTGGTGCCTAAAATTCTACGGAATCTCGTGATTAAAAAAATTAGAATTTCATGAAAAAATCCATGAGACTGAATTGCAGTTTATTTATTGCTCTTGATTTGCTCTTTGGTCGGTCTAATTACATTGAAGGGGTGAAAAAGTAAAAATTAAAGGAGAAAATGTTTGAAAATGGTGAATTGTTCCTCGAAAATTTCAGGAAAATGAAAAAAAGTATAAATTATTTTGAATGTATTATTGAATGTTTTAATTAGTAGAACATCTGCATATGTTTGCACTGAATGTTCATATTCTTATGTTTCAATTCGGAATTTTATTAGAATTGTTGTGAAATCGGAAATTTATCATTTTTCGAATGATTTATAGCCGAATACGAGAAAGGAGTTGTCAAGAATATCAATTCAGAAACACACAGTCATGTCCTGGCATATTCTCCAATAAGGTCAAGCCTAGTTTAGCAGACATGCAACATATTTTTATCATCCGCCACGTAAGTAAGCGCAATCGTAACATCAACACCACTGATGAAATACAAGTGAAATCTCTCAGTCGAAATCGACGTGTTACACTTCAATCAGAAGAAACTCATGGCGTAATATTTCGAGATAATCGATTAATTCAATTTCGACAATCAACTCTATCACATCAACAATAACATAGGGTCAAATTAATCAATTTATGTCAATCTGTCACAGTTTCAATTTCCATTTGAAACTCAGTTTCCAAAATCGAAGTCGTGGGAGCTGATCTATGATGAACAAATTGAAAAATTTTCAATGTTAAAGAATTATTTTTCGAAATAGTAAAAGTATTGCAGTCACAATTATAATAGAAATCCATTCAACATAGGAAAATGGACTTTCTATTTCTTTTCAATGAGTTTCGTTTTTATTTATTTGTAAGAATAAAATAGCTGAAAGTATTAATTTTTTGGGAGGTAATTAGTTTAGAATTTTTCGTGACGATATTGAGTCTATAAAGTTAGTTAATCAGTTACATTAAAAATGTTAATGTTGTTAATTTTAATTTAATTCAAGATAAAATTATCCCTGAAATTTCAAAGACATTTATGGCACTAAAATTTCTTGAAAAGATCGAATATTAAATACTATTTATTCCAATTATTGCTTAAATTGTAAAATAATGTCCTAATTCCCACGATACTGTGGATCGGAAAATTAAAATTCCCCTGAAAACCCCGGAGTTCCACTAATTTTTAAACCACGAGCAATAAAAATTTGGTCTGAATGAATTGTTGGAAATGAAAAGAATTATATTCGAACCTCCAGGAGAGAACTGAGAGAATTTCCTGTTTCCATTTTTCTATTTTCAATTAGACATTAGAGTAAAAGCCAACCCCCCAAATACAACTAATATAACTAACATAATTCATCCAAAAATTCTACATATATTATTAAATTGCCAAAAACTGTTAAGTAATCGCCATCAACCCGTAAACATCTGATAAAAGTTCTTTGATGTCTTCAAATAAGCGTCGAATGTTCACCACAGAATTAATTAACATTATTAACGCTGTTTCATCGTATCAGTAAATTCATAGTGTGAAGCTCGTTAAAACTTGCTAAATAATCCAATCCTCCCTGCTGTTACGTTAATAGAGTGAAAACGTGATTCGTCACCCGTATCACGTAAGGGTTAATAATCTCCAGGTCACGCGATAAGCAAATTCTCGTCCTGAACCCTTGGTTGTACACCGAAAATCCCTCGGGAGTCGATATTCTACCGAGTTACATCAACCCCATCACCCTATTCCCATCCTTGCAACTATCACCACTTCAACTTTCTTCTCACTGACTACACTTGATTGATCAATGTGCATTTCACTCGCTGGAGATTCATTAAAGCGTCGGTTACACCGATCTAATAGTAATTGCGAGCGTGAATTATTCGAGCTGATTATACATTATGGAAACACAAGCTGACGTTGATAATTGAATTGTTTTTTCCAACGCGACATGTGAATTATTAATTGGAGAATATTGCTGACTGATCTGTCTTTGATCCACAGCTTCAGAAGTGTCAATTAACTTGATGATATACTAAAGCCTTTGGCTGCGTTATTATGTAACTATTGAATCAAATGCCAGTGCGTGACTGAATAATTCGAGGCAATGTGATTGTTCAAACAAATGAATTCAATACCAGCAGATGAATTTCGTGAAACGTTTTGTGATGAGACTTCATGCTTTTACACTCATTTATTTTTGTTCCTTTCAATTATTGAGTTCTGAAATTCAATAACTCCCTGACAATTCTAATGAGGTTTAAATTACGTCGATTATATTTTTCTAGAACATGAGCATATTAATAATCACTGGGAGTGAACTCCTTGCATAATTATAGGCATTAAATAATTCATGGAAATTCGTCTCGCAAGAAAATGAGAAATTTCCAAAGAGCAAATAATTATTAATAGAGTTCATTTAAGGCCACATAGAAAATACTCGTCTTCTAGAGTAATATGATGGTCGTCATTTACACCTGACTCGATCCCCCTGGACAGTGATTAGACCGGATCAATACAATTTTCAAAAAATAAATATATTTCTGAAGTCAATGGATATTTGGTAAAAATATTTTTTTTCTCCGTGTACTTAGTAATAAATCTGGAATGAATTAATTAAATTAATTTCTAGTGAAATTCGCAATAAATATTAGCTTTCGCTGAAAACTTCACATAAATTCAGAAATTTCTGCTAAAAAATTAGACTTCAACCTGACCTTTCTCCAGAAAGTAACTTAAAAAATTTTTCCATCCCATCCCCCCAGAGATTCGCTTATTTCGTCCCAATCTTGATTCCCCTCCAACAAACAATAAACTAATTTCCTAAAGATTCTGGAAAGACCATTTCTCTCACTACACTTATCCCCACTTTTTCCCAACCCTCAAGACCCCCTCAACCCTCGCACCGTGTGAGGTATCGAATAAACGTCGGTAAATATCCTGAACCGAGAGATTGAAAATGCTATTTATGTCACAGGAGTTTAGGCCTCTGTGCGGTGGTCCGAGAAAGAGGTAGCCCGAAATGCGAGATACCCAGTGAGACAGAGATGTTCCCCAGAGTCACTCATGAGACGGGTATTGGCTCACCACGACAGACTCCAGAGGGCGAGAGGAATGGGGTTATAACTCGGCAAGTCCTCATCTCTTTCCAGCGACTTCACCCGATTAGCCAATTTGTCGATCTCACTGGAGTCCCTCGATTCAGGGCCCTGGGTTCTTCTCCTGTCCTATCTTCCTTTCATGATCGATCAGACGGGCACCAGGCGGAGGAGGCATCAGTAAACCTCCTCCTCCTCACTACTGGTATTGGCTAGACTGGAGAATGTGCTGGAGGGAGGGAGAGTGAGTGAGTGAGTGAGTGAGCGAGAGAGAGAGAGAGAGGGAGAGGGAGATGCAACAACAGACAGAGATGGATAAGTTGAAATACGAGATGAAGAGGAAAGTATAGCCGAAGATTGGAACGTCTGAGGGACTTCTCCATCTCACCTCCTCTTGGCTGCCGACTAACTTTATCAAATAAGAGATATCAGAATTATTTAATTTGTCATTAATCCGGCTGTGACAGTAGAATTCACGAGGGAGAAGAGGAATAAGGGGGGGAGGGGTAATCTTCAATGGCTAATTGAGTTATTCAGACGTCTTGTTTACAATCTTGAATCATATAATTTGATGTAGGGCGGGATAACCCATAGGTACACTGATAGAAGGGTTAATTTATTATTAATGTTGGAAACGTTGTTGACGTTAATTCGAATAATCGACGTATTGTAAACGTCGCGGAGAATAACGTAAACAGTCGACCTGAACAGCCCAACATGTGGCCCTATGGGCAACCAATAGACAAAAGGGCCGCTTTGGGGAGACCTTTCACCCTGGACGACCCGAGGGCCAGACGCTCTCGAACGGTCTCTCGAGTAAAGAACGTCGGATTAAGAACCCAGCTAAAATTATATCCGCGACTAGAATATAAATGTTACAAATTAAATAAAGATCCAAGGAGATAATTAGTTCCAGTATTAAGAAATTGATATTCTGTCGATTTAGTCGATGGAACAAATCTCACGTGACCGATTCACCCAATAACTCGTCGACTTCTCCGGGAATAATTATCATTACTTGTGAGTGAAAAGTCGATCAATTGCCTCAATTAATGATTCGTTAACTATTAATGAATGATATATTTAATTGAACCCCCGCCTCGCAGTCGCATCATTTATTAATTATTACCGAATATTCGTTTGTTTACAGTCAACTGTTCCATTCTTTAATTATTAACAAATATTCATTTGTTCATATTCAACTGTCCCATTCGTTAATAGTTAACGTATATTCGTTGGAAATAAATGAATCATTTTATTATGAGTAGATCAAATTTTGTATTTGTGTGTAACGCGAGTGTTCGATAATGTGAACCCGTGTGGACGCGAAATGTTTGACCTTATCCCCCTACAGGGGTATCAGCAATAGTAATCCTGTTATATTATGAATATTCATTGGACTAAACAGGCTCACTCGTTCAACGGTACTCGTGCCCACTTAGTTTTGGGTAGCGGTTTCTACATATTTGCACATTTTTTTCGGGGTGATCGTTCTTTACATAGGGCCGGAGATTATCGAATTAGTTGAGGTAATTTCTTGGATGTGGAGGATTTTTGCGTGTCACTAGATCTGCTTAACTTGTTAGGGCTTGCGTTGTACGATTTTAATGGGTGTGAAAGGATTATCGAGATTATCACTGGACTCTTGAGAAATTACTGCGGAAATTTTAGGAGACTCGTGACGTTGTTAAATGTTCAAACACCAGGTGAATCATGGAGTATTCACGAGAACGGGAATTTTTAGGTGAACTTGAAAATGATAACGGTTAAATATTGTGAAAATTTCAACAAATATTTTCCAGAATGTCCAGTCGCTGGAGAGAAAGAAAAATACATTTTTGTAAATAATACGGCAAGACAACGTTTTGTGTTGTGTTTTGCTCCGAAAATTAAAAAAAAATAAATAAAAATAGAAAGGAGTGTGAAACAAAAGTTCGCTATGACGAAAATAAATTGTTGAAGAAACACTACGCCATAACACTGATTTAATTATCTTCCTTCCACTATTTTCAGTATAATTTTCACTAAAATGAAAAATTATACAACTTTTTCCCGCCACATCAACTGAAAATTGCTCAGATCTCGAAAGTAACTCTTCTCTCGATATT
This sequence comes from Diachasmimorpha longicaudata, assembly GCF_034640455.1. NCBI lineage: Eukaryota > Metazoa > Arthropoda > Insecta > Hymenoptera > Braconidae > Diachasmimorpha > Diachasmimorpha longicaudata. Next base: position 997,272 of record NC_087237.1, read on the forward strand.
ATTCAGGAATAATATTTTTTAATTAATGACTAAGGGAGTTCCTGGAAGATTTTTTGGCAAATATCATATTTATTTAATAGTGACGATCAATCGAGTAAAATTCTTAACACGACGGATGGACTCAGCAGTGAGACTTCATCGTGTACCTTATTGCAAAAAAATAAAAAGAATTTTTTACAAAAAAAAAAGCTGCCATCTGGCCACTCTGGCTAGAGGTCCAATCTCACGATATAATTTCACCGAATTTACAAAGTGAATATTTCTCTCCGTGTGGCAATTAAAAATTATGTTTCAAGATAAAAAGAGCTGAGAAAATGTTGTCTGGTGAATCTGATTCTCCTGGAGGGAATAAGTCGATAGTCAAGAGGGTTCCGTATGCACTAGGTAATCAAGCAGAAAGTTCGGCAGTTCTCCACGGGCTGTACAGCTGTCGAACTGCCGGGAGAAAGACAGATATAGCTAATATGACGGGAAGTGCTTCCGCGAGATCCCTCGGGGGTGTATCCCCCAGTGCAATTAGTAAAATGAGAAGATATTAATGGAATGCACCTTGGATTGGTGGATCGACCGATGAGGTTCGCGGTGATGAAATGAAAATGTAGGATGATGATTACCATTATTAAACTTCATCAACGGAGTGAAATATTCAATAAAAAATTACATATCTTTTCCGTAATCCCCGGCCGACATTCACTGGACGAAAATTTTACGCAACTGCTCCCGAGTTTTTTGCAACGTTTCGTAATTTTTATCGACATTTCCAGAGAAAAATTGCGATACCGTCACTTAAATTTCCTCGAATACTTTCGTCATACGAATAGAAATATTTTTTTACAATGACGTGCCTGTTCTGTAATCTAACAGTCAAAAGAATATTCGGTAAAAATTACCTAACAGTTAATACGTACGTTCTCAGTGAACTTTCAGGAAAAAGTCCAAACGTTCCAGAAAAAGTACCGAACGTTCAGTGGAAAAATGCGTAACTATTCCGTCATTTTTACTGAATACTGTTCTGACTGGAAGATCACCAAACAACTGTAAGAGTGTGAAGGGTTTTGTCAGGATTTAATTATCACTCTAGTGTCTTATTAAGATGCCGTTTAATTGATCTATTTTGGTCAGTACAATTTGATGACTCACGCCGGACTGTCTCACGTTTAGTATCAACCGATACTCGTCAATTCTAACCTGTAGAGGGGGAAGGCAATTTAGGCAGCTCTCTCGCGAGAGTATACTTATTATTATGAATATCGATTTTTCCCCCTTACACAACTACGTAAATTTCAAAGAATTTTTCTCGTCGTCCATCAATAAATGAAGCTAAATTCCCTAATTTTGACTGAAAATTTTTTTCGGTACGAAAAATCATTCCCTCAAATAAATTTCACCCAAAAATTCGCTCACCTCCCAGTAAACCCATTTCCCCTTGATTTCACAATTTCTTCATTAATCCACGCGTCCCACATCACCCCATCGTCCACCTGTCCATTCCCACTTCGCAGCCTCCCTCAACCCCGTCTGCCAGACCCTCACCGCCCCCCACCCCCAAAATTTCCGAATACGCACTAAAACCCACCGATAGCGCACCGCAAATGCCATCTACACCTCTCCCCTCCAGCCCCTCAATTTTTACCTCTCGCCAATGAACATGGGGCACATCAGGTGGTGGACGAGAGACATTAAAAAACCACTCGTCAAGCGGAAGATCTTCGCTGAAAAAAAAATGCCAAACTAACCAATCGAAACCACTTTAAACTGCAGCATCATCTTGAGTAAAGAGATTTATGTGCAGTTCAGCGCCGGTAATACCGACATTGGCGTAAGGGCTTGATGGCATAAATCAAAAGGGGATCAGATGAGGCTTTAAAACTTATGAGAAGAAGTCATTCATTAATATTAATAAGTCAACTTTTATCCAGAGTATTCCATCCCTCCCTTTCCCCTTCAGCCCTTCGAGCGGCCCATTTTACCGACAATAAAATGTTAAAAATCCGTGAACACTGAGCCACTGGCAATCGAGATATCACTGTGGACTTGGAGTGAATACTTTTTGCCAGAAAACAGGTGAATTGTGAGGAGAAAATCAGGAATGATCGAAGAAACTTGCTCCTGCAATGCAGCAAGTACTGCGTGTATAACCATCAGTTGTTCAGTGTATACTCAAGCGATAAAGGACGTGGGGCATAATCGTTTTGTGGATTGAGGATGTATGTTTACTGGCAGTATAAACGCTTGCACAGACGGTCTCTTCGAGGGATTCGCACCGTATGGCGGTACAGCAACAACAATGACATTTTTTATCCCTCAGTTGGGTCTGCACAGCTTGGCCAAAGCCCTGGAAATGTGATCCGATGCCACACGCGCACGAACCTGAGGGAAAAACTATCACATTCGTTGAGCATTTATGGGATAATACAGTGCCAAAAACCCGTGGGGTTGGTCTGATGTACGAATGGATCGGGAAAAATAATTTTCTTTTTCCTTTTTTGTTTACCGTCACGTAAATGGTGGAGATATACACTCCAATGACAGCGAACGATGGAAAAAATTCAATGAATTGTGCTTGAGAGGGGGGGGGGGTTACGGAGATGTCGAGAGAATATTTATTATAAGGGATGACCAAAATACTCGGAAATTTGGTAGAAATATTTTTAAGTATTTGATGATTTTTTGGGTTTGAGGAACAGTGATGGTACACTGTCGAGGATGCATGATAAATAGGGGGTTCAAAAATAATTGTGGGAATCGAACGAACAATAGTTAGCTGATTAGCGATTATTTATCCTGATAATTTTGTAGATTATTATATTTTTTATGCATTCCAAAAATATGGATCAATTCAATTGATTTCGTAGATCATTGAAGAATTGGATCTTTGCTATTAAGTATATGATTTTTCATGAGTTGATAATAAAGAAATGAGCACCTCCCCTGAAAGCTTCAACTGAAGTCTCCGCTTGAATAGAAGAAATAATTATCACATTTGAAAATATTGAAAGAGTGCAATCCCTCTCCTCAAGTGGCTATCAAATTTTCCAGTAACAGAAAAACTCATTTGTCAATTCATCAATCACTTGAAGATTCAACACTACATTGATCTCACTCTCATAAATTTTTTCAAACAAAATAATTGCCTCTGTCCCTGCAGATCCCTCAAAAAAATCTTTTTATGACTCGAGAAATCAAATTTTTATAACTCCAACTGCCACCCAACCATCACAGGACATTCCAACAGCCCTGAACGACACGAAAAAATCCAACGAATGTACCAATGACTAGATTCATGGACATGTTAAAATAAAGCATGCCATATGCATCAAGTTTGAAAAATCAACTCAGATGTGTCGTAGATATTTCCAACGGGATTAAATAATCACCGAGTACAATAAATCCTCGGGTTAACGAAGCGGCGTGAAGAAATATCCGGTAGCCGGAGACAAATTATATCTAATAGAATGAGAAGTAGTGGTTCCTTTATTCTTCAGTTCAAGGTACCTATCATTTATTTATGAAGAATAGAAGAGAGTGGGCAGAGGGATTTTTCACGTTTGTTGACCAACGAACAGCCCCCCCCGTAAAGGGACCACCACCACCCTTCCTCCTCCCCTCAGTCCTCTCACTTTTTTTCCCCCTCTCGATGCCTATCACTCAGACATTTAATTAATAACAACACCCAGCGTGCCTGACATCTCCTGGCGATGTGAGTAATGGCCTCCGCCCATCTGATCACCCCAGCTCATGTCTGTACCACATACCATCCGTATACCGACGACCGTGCTGATTCATTTCACATTATCACGAATGTTTGAGAAGTTTGAGGAATACGTATGGGATACTATGGCAACATGAATAAGTTGAATGTGGTGGGTTTCAATGTTAACGTGAAAAAATAAATCGGTGGGAGAGGATGTGAGTGAGTGAGAGAGAATGAGTGAGGTGAATATAAAAAGAAGAAAAAAAAACTCCCGCAGTGACCAATCGATTCTTATCGCCTTTATGACTGATGGAATGCACTTAATCGTTGAAAAGAAAGAAAAAATATTGAAATTATTTATACGAGGAAGATCTTGACGGATCATTTGCTACAGGAGGCGAGTAGGTGTGACTTGTATCGTCTCACACTCGTGGTATCTTCATAAATTTGTTGAAATTAATTGCACAATTTCTCTTCTCTATTCGTGAAATTTCCCCGGGGGTATTTCCGGACGGCTTTTTTTCGCTTCTTGGTGGATTTATTGGAATTCAACGGGGGATTGTCACTGACTGAGTGATAATTATAAGATCATTAATCAGTGGATGGATAACTCTATTGAGAGGAGAAATCTGTGGAGACGAAATTTTGGGTGAAGTATTCTGAGAAAGTTGATGGAAGTCAGGAAATTTTTTAATTTGATAGTTCTTATTTCAGATTAATTGATGACGCAGTGATTTAGTGGAAAATGCACACGGAAAAATATACGTGAGGACCAAAATATCATTGATTTGGTTGGCTTGTTGATTGATTGATTGGTTAGTTAGGAATTATCACAATTTTCAGATATTTTTTGTTGAATTCTCTCTCTCTCCACTCTCTTGGGAATTCCCTGCAAAAATGAAGAATTAAAAACGCTGGAACAATAGAATTCGCTTTAAATATAAAGAAATAAACTATAAATTTTTTTATCAGTGAACCAACACTTTGCTTCGTGAATCTTCACACGTATGCAATTCCCCAAATTTCCCCAGAATACTTTGGAATTGTTTTTCCTTCTCCGATGATCAATCAGAATGACCGAGAAGAATTCCCCTGACCGACTGATAATTACAAATCAATTGATCATCGAACCCCACGGCATTAACTTTTTCACCTTGTGAGTGCAATCAGCCTTCACGCGTTAATGATCAGAGAAGGGAGTGAATCCCCTTCCGTATAAATATAAATCCCCAATCGTCGATAATTAAACCCTTGATTAATCTGAGATTAGGCAATGAGGAGTATCTACACGTGGAATAATTGTAATGGTTTGTCTGTCGAGCATTACATACATATGACGGTGATTAATCGAGCACAATTGGGCATACATATGTATGACACTGGGCCACACCAGACGAGTCTGTGTAAACCCCCAGTACTGTTCCTCGTTCCGCCCCCGTACTCCAACCACCTTTATTACGATTCCATTCGCCTTGGATTTACTTTTTCTGTCCTCCAGGCTATTCAATTATCATTTTTATCAGTGGTAATGCGAACGAACGGCGATCCATTGTCTTACAGATGAGATGTACATTGAATTAAGATGATTAATAGTCACTGGGTAATTTCGCTTGGGGTAAGAGTCATTTGGATGTACCAATCAAATACACATTATTGCGAACGAGATTCAGCCGGTTAGAGAATTACCCTTCAATTTGCAAGTGCAGAAAATTTAATAATTTATCAGAAATTTGCATACTGAATAAATTGAATAGACGAATGCATAAAAATTGTGGATATTGAAAAATTATGAAGATTTGCACACCAAGAGAAATTGTTCAATAAACATACCCCGAAAGTTCCGTCATTTCTGAGGGACAACAAAGGGCGGATGGAAATTAGAAAGAGAAAAATTACCCGAAAGTTTTGCAATTTTCTGTGGATCTTCATAATCGATTAGGAATTACGGTACTTCTACGGAATTTTTACTGAATATTTCTCTCGGTGTAAGGAAGATTCAGAAGAATTCCCTAATTTTTAGCAACAAGACGACGATAATTCTTCAAGTTATTTATATTTTCAATGGGAATGTGCACAATTACGTGTGACGTTCCTCCAGAGGAACTCTCGCGTCCAAAAAATATGTTTTTTTATGGTAAAACGACCTTCAGAACGAGATTATTGGACGGCTGTATTTTCCAAAAATTGTTCTTACTTTTTATAAATTAGGGTGCATCATAACAAAGTAGAAATGAGATGTCAATAACGTCTTCTGAAAAACGTCAGTCATTCGCGTTACCGACTTTATTCAACAGATCTCTGGTGAATGAACTCAATGAGAACCGCCATCTACTCGCAGAGAAATATTTAGTGAAAATTCCGTATCTTTTCTACAATTCTGGAGCAAAGTCCCGAAATTTTCCCCGGCCTTTCCGCAATTTTTAATGTCACTCCGTGTGAGAATTTAGCTTCAGAAGACAAATCCATCGAGAAGACTTCCTTTTTCAGAAAATGTTTAGAGACATACACCTGTTCCCCAAAATTTTTGAAACTTCATTTTCGTTTGAAAATATTGCAAAAAAATCCTATCTCCCGATACAAAAGAAGTTACATTATGCGGAAACGTTTGTGCTCTGAAGATTTATTTGGATCACCAAAAAGAGCTCTTTAGAATCTCTGAAAAATTCTCCTGAAGATTTCTGGAAAATATTTGAAAGATATATTTTTCAACGCGGGGTAATTTTACGGAACGTTTTTCTCCGTTTGTTTGCCGTGGCACTCGACGTATCGGTATTTACGAATGATTTGACATGGGAAATTGCTGGAAATTCCCAGCAGGCGCCGTCTCCCCTCAAAGAATTCTCTCTGAAGGGGAGCGCTGTTGACACAGGGAATAGGGACCGGCTATGCACAGCCGAAAAGACAGCCCTCCCCACCCCCGATCTTCAGCCACTTTTCTACTGTACTCGCGCTCTTGTTGGACGAATGTCGGCACGAGACGACAACTGATCGTGGCCTCACCGTTTCGATCAACCGTGGGAAATATATGGACTTGTAGTGGTGCGGCTTGAGTGAGCGATTAGATGTCCGCAAGAGGGAGGAAGAAAACGGTATCTGCGAGGAGGTAAGTACCGTTGAGTGTGCCAAGAGACATACACACGTTTTATCTCCAGGTGGGTGTACGCTTCTGTGCAGTGGCCAACTGTGGTACATCTACATGGAAGAATGGAACAATGACGGGGAGAGGGAAAAAATTGTGAGGTAGAGGAGGATGTACGAGGGGGTTGGGGAACCAGGCACGTGCAAACGTTCCGCGACATTCTGGAACAAGGTGGAGTGAATATGTGAAACGAGTGCATTTGATCTGGATGACCCGAGTGTTCTGAAAATTACGGGGGTTGGGTGGGAAAAATGTTGAATATGTTGATGACAACCGGCTGCCGACCTCATCCATGTTGAGAAAATCAAGATGTTATTTTGAGATTTAACTGAAAACCAGTTGCGTAAGAGGTCCGTAATGTGTTCAGTTTAATAAATTGAATGAATTAGTAATTAAATGGTTTATGTTGAGTCATAAGGAACTCGAATGTTCAAGCGTTGTGGGGCAGCAAGTTTGGCGATTGAATTTATCAAACGCTTCAGAATTTCATATAGAATACTTCCTAATATTCTAATGTACATCGAATTTAAGTAAATAAATATTAATAAATTTATAAATTCATAAGATGCTCATACTTGAGACAGGATTTAGAATAAAATTTCCCTTCCGTACGGAAGGGGAATTTTTAATAAAAGTTAATCGTGATTCCGGAACAACGTTACCCTGAAACAGATGTATTTGCTCTGCATGATCCGAGTGTTTTAAAACTTACAGGGGTTGGGTGGAAAAAGGTTGAAGATGTTGATAACAACCGACTCCTGACCTCATCCATGTTGAAAAGATCAAGATGTCATTTCTAAATAGAACTTAAACTATTTGCTATTTGCTGAATAACCCAAAGGTTTCGAAAATTCCAATCATGTTTTATAATTATGTTTTGAAAGGGCGCAATCCTTTCATAATGTCCCCTTCCCGTGTTAATAACTGCCAAATCCCACTAAGAGCAGTCAACGAAAAGCGTTGTGCTCATTTTGGCGAAACCCGATTCGCAAAAATAATCCCCCAAGTAATCGTCGTCCAAAATTAATCAGTTATTACTGCCGGAAAATTCACAGAAAATTCCTCTTCACAATTCTAATTTAGTTGCCATGTCGTGCATTGGAATTTTTCCAGCACAGGTACTCGAACTTTCTTTAGAAAAAATTCTCCCTTCAGGTATCTGCAGCTACACTTCCGGCAAAATCGAAAATTTGTATTGACGACAGTTATTCTGAAATGAACACAGTACTCGAATGTATGAAGAACTGAGCAATTGCAGTCAGTAACTCTCAGACTGATCTCACGGGGCTGAAATTGTGGCCAATGTAGGTGGGAGGTTGAATCAAGTATTTTGGAATCTCAAAAAAATCGGAGGAAATATTACCCCAGATTGTATTCTACGAAGATAAGCAGTAAACATTGTTGACGAGACTGAAGGCTGTTGGAGAAATAAGAAAGCCTGAAGAACGACATACTACGGGAGATGTCAGAAGACGAAGGAACATCAAAAAAGGGAGAACTAAAGAGAAAAAAAAACCAAAACAGTTTTGATTAAGCCGACGACTTGACCCGACATCTAATTTGCATCGACGGTAAATCACGCCTCGGAGAAGTAGAGAATCCCCAGCTGTCTTCCCCCTTCCCGCCCGCCCCTCCGGCCTCTCGCACTGTTCGCGTGATACGTTATGGCGGGGCACTTTTGGATGCGTGGTTAAATGAAGTGCCACGTGGAGAGAGCCGAAGGGAGGGAGATATACTTCTAGTAGAAATAAACTAAAATGAGACGACAGAGAGAATGATTGAAGTACCGATTTCAGTCAGAACTCTGCAATGTGCGAAAACGTATTGTGAAAATTGAACTGAAAAAATGAAAAATTTGTGACACTCACTCGTTCACGTCATATTTTTGCACAATTATTTTAAAAATATGGATATTGAAGAGGCAATTTTTTTGAATTATCACTCTGCGCAGATCTGAGTGTTGTACACGGAGAGAATATTCGGGAAAAATTGCGGAACTCGGAATTCGCTCGTCGATTACGGAATCGACTGGTAAATTTAACGTGACAGTATTGTAACTTTTCCCAGAGAATTCAGCTAAAAATTACGAAACATTCCGGAAGAGCTCCGTGGCAGTTTCGTAAAATATCCTCGAACGGGCATTTGGCTCCGGAATTACGGAAAAGATACGTAATATTTGTGCCAGAGAATGCGCCGTAATTCCGGAACATTATGCCTCGGTCAGTGTTAAATAAAAAAGTCGAGCAGTTGGTAAAAGATAGGTAGAATGGAAGGTTAAGGGAATATAAAAAATAAGAGCAAAGAGGGAAACTTCGCCTCGTTGTTGGGCCGACGGAGGTCATCGCCGATGGAAAACGAGTTGCCTATTGGGTATAGAAGGTAACAACGTTTAGTATCGAAGGAGGGATATAAAATACCAGCGTTGAGACCATAAGGAAACTGCTGAGGGGAAGTCATTGGTAAGGACGAAAGGGGACAGAGGAAAGAGTGAGGGAGAAAGTCGAGGGCAGAGCAGGAACAGCCGAGAACAGAGCAGTACAAGATAGATAGATATAGACAGACCACTCTGTACGTTGTTGAATCTTATTTGCTCGGTTACGCTTGTGGTATAGGAAGAGAAGCGAGAAAGGCCCTCAAAGAATGGTAGATGGTTAAGTGCTACGCACGTAGTGGTAACTCGACTGCCCGCTGGTCTTCCCCCCCTCCTGTTAACCACCGCTCCTTCCCCCCCCCCTCCACGCTAACCAGCCCAGGACTCCCCTATGCCTGCCAGTATCCGCTGAGGGATCAAGTAATGCAGACTCGAGCCATATTAGGACAGCCTTCACACACATGAAGCCCGTAGTGACTTTACGCGAGGGTCGCATGGTGTTTTCCTCGACTAGTCAGGACGGAGAGAAGAAATATCGATATTACCCAACCACTGATATCCCCAGTTTTATTGATAATGCACACACAGCTATTCGTAATGGTACATATTTCCATTGTGACGGTGCAGATCCATCTGATATTATTCGAGATTTGGGGTAAGTGGGGAGGCGGGGGCCGAAGATGATATTTTTTGTTTTCGTGTCGTTTATTCCAGTTTGCGAGTTGGGGAAGAGGGGGGGGGGGGCAGGCAGGAGTAAAAACGATTACCTGTCTTTTCTATGACGAATCGGACTCCAGGTCCCGGGAGGTTTTTCTACCCGAGATTGAGAATGAAAATGGGAATGATGCGTGAAAAAGGAAAAGAGGTGAATTGGACGTGATGGGGGTTGGAGAACATTTTTCTGTGATTGATGAGAGTGGGAGGCTCGCTCCATCATGGAGGTAAATTACTCATGGGTAGATGGTATTATTTTAATGATACTGGGTTTTGGGAATGTGGGGAGATGGGTGGGTAGGTTTTCGGGAGAAGCAAATCAGGTGGAATGAGGTAAACGGTAGATGGAGGGGGTTAATATACTGTGGGGGGAGGAATATAAAGAAATTTTCAATGATATCTTTTTTGCAGTCCAAACATTTATGATTTATATGCAGTTTAAGGTAACTTTACCCTTTTAGTTACTTGAGAAATTATCGCAAACCACACGCACTTTTTAAAGTCTCAAGTCAAGAAATTAATTACCATAAAGTTCCAGATCCCAATGGCTCAATACAACACAAATCGCCCATCTAAATTAAGAGTTCACACAGCGATTAGCCTTCGTACTAGAAAATGCTCAGAAATATCATTAACTAGAATTCATATTAAAAGTCGGTTAATTAAAACATCCGTTACTGTGCAACTAACATCGAGTTGATCCCCAAAGATAACCCAAAACATGTCTTCCGAAAGGCGGCAAAACTAGGCGTACAAGGTGAATATAATATCTCCCGTTGAGCCTAGATCTTCAACAACACCTGTTGTTGCACACCTCATGATTCACGATACTAATAAGCCGACCCAAAGCCGCATATCTTGGCCCTCAACGGTGATCATCTACCAGTTAAATCCACTTGAGTGTGTTCACCGCGTGTAACACCTGAAAAGCCCTCGTGCGGTTCCCATCCGCCTGTTATTTCTGTCCAAACAACATTTGTCTCCCCCCATATCTATACACTCCTCTGGATATATTTTCCCCCTTTTCCCGAGGAAAACCCCAGCCCGACGAACCTCATAATTTTCTCACCCTTGTACTCCATAAATCATGTGAAAACAAACTACTTGAAACTACTCCCTAAGTTATTGTTTGAAGTAACATTTTCATTTGGGAAATGTAGTCATCAGTGTCCCACGTGTGCTCACCACTGCATTTGACAAGAAACTTTCGTAAAAGAGGAAATGAATTTTGATTAAAGATATGAAAAAAAATATGACATGACATCTCAATTTGAAATGGAGAAATTAGGACTAGTCCCTGTTCTCACGAAGGAAACGATCAATCCCAAATAATGAGTTGGATAATTTCTATCAGGCTTTCTCCATCAACAAGACAACTAGAAAAAAAAACACTACTCAGCCCTTCCGCCCTCCTGCATCCTTCATAAATCATACAAAAACAAACCACGAGTGAGCAACGAAAAACAATCTCTCGGAACGATATCTTAAGTTTCGCGGAATGAAGTCATTACTTCTCTGTTTTTATAGCACGAGAATTTACACCAAGAGAATAATTCGATTTCACACCTACAGAGAGGATATACTCCGAGACTAAACGAGGCAATTACTTCAATTGAATAATATCTCACTGAGTAAATCGAGAAAAAAAATGGCAAATAACAAGATCTTGATACTTTTCGTTATAAATCGAAGCATTTCTCAGAATTCACACCTAGCAGGAGAACCTAAAAATCTACCCCCATAATTATTTCCAAGGGGAGGGCTGAAATCAATAAATCAGAAACCCTGTGGATATTCCAGGAAATAAAGTGAAGGATAACCTCAAGGATGGACTGATAGAAGGATTTATTTATTCCAAACGAAGTTTGTTAACTTCTAATGAATTTTAGGGTCGACTATGATCAAATGAGTATTTGGTAGTAGTTAATGGATGGCAAAAGTCAAGGAAAACGAGGTTTATGAAAGATTTGTTCCTTAATGAAGATATTTATTCTATTAATGAATAAACGTTTTGTGGAAGTAAATACACCCTGATGGACCCAAATTTGTCTTTGGCCTGATAGAGCCAAATTTTCATTTCAGGAAAAACAAGAAATGGTTAATGTGTGAGTTTTTTCATGTTTTCGAATTCAACACTCAGGAAAAAAGAACGATTATTTTTTGAGCCAACTACTCGGTCTTCTCCAATAGTAGCACTAAAATTATTCATTGATGTAACGAAATATTTCGGAACTTTTTGAGGGCTCCAAACATGAACCTCATGTTTTGATCAAATGAGGGTTCGAATCCATCGTGTATTGGTTGGTATCCCCTGAACTTTTGAACGCATCGTTTGTCAATGATCTGAAAATTTATTGCAGACAATGTCAATCAAATCACGTGTACTAAGATATTGTTAATGGAATAATGACCCATTTTCAACGGAATATATTGTTAACTACGCTCTATTCAGAACCCACTTTGAAAATGGAGAATTAAAACGTTGGAACGATAGAATTCTATTTTGATACGAAAGAATATGCAGTATTTTTTCCTCAACGAAGACATTAAATTGAAAACCTTTTTTATTTTGTAATTCAAGATGGTGGGATGTCGTTCAATCACCGGTCATTTATGATGCTCCTGATGACAAGCCGTTAACCCCATTAAAAAATAGAGTCGTACGACACTTGTGATTACTTTTTTTACGATTCATTGCGTCACATCGAACTTTTGAAAAACAAAAAACTCGAGTAAAATTTCTAAAATGACTTAAAAGCATAACTTCGTTTGAAACTCTCAAATGACATCGCCTTAAAACTCGAAATGTATTTTTAAAAGGGCTGAATACCATTGTCTAATATGAAACCGAAATTAATTAAATATTCACGGGCTGAAGATAAACGCAAATAGTTATTCCGGTTTTTTAAAAGCGCGGAAGAGTTTGTACCCAACTGAAAAATATTTGAACATTTATTTGTCGCTGTATAATTGAGAAAACGTCTGCCATAAAAATGCCTGACCGTACGCACTTGACTTTGTTCATAAATGATACTTTTGACAAGATTTTTTTCATATTTTGAAACTCCTATCATTAAATTCAAAACATTTTTTATTTCATAATGTGACTGTTGAATACTATTCACTCACAGCCCATTTGTGATGCTCCCGATAACACACCATTAACCTCATTAAAACCAAAAGCTACAACACATTTCCAATGATTTTTTTTACCATTTATTCTGTCACATCATGATTTCAAAACACGAAAAACCAAACTAAGATATCTAAAATATTTCAAATGTCTCTTAACTTCCTAATTTGAGTCATCAAAGTTGATTGTTAAATCATAAAGAAACGTTTTACAAACGATTATCGACTATAAAAAGTGTCTTAATGTCTGTGCAACAATTACCAATTAAATTAAATGCCCACAAAACTGTTGAAAACCCACTCGATCGTTAATCCATTGCAGGCAAACCCTTCAATTTCCGTCATTGAACCAATATTTTCATTCGCAAAATCCTCCATTTCAAACAAGATAAGAAATTCTTATCTCAATTAATTCCGGCTCTTCAAAGTTCACCTTATTCTCGTCATAACCCCACAGCATATCCAAACATTTTAATAGAGAAAGATCCCCTCCCCTTCCCTTCTCCCACACCCTTTGATAATAGGATCATGTTTTACGACAGCTCGTTATGAGACACAAGATTTACGTTGTTCATGGATATGAGTATCTCACCCAGCGCCAAAGTGAATGGTACACACATACAATATCAGAATGGGGGATGTTCAGTGGTACTTGGGGCCTTACTTCAATAACCAAAAGCCCTCCTTGTCTCGCAAGTAAAAGCAATATTCTCCCATAAGTTTCTTTCTCTTTCTCTTTTCCCATTCTTTAACCCTTCGTGAATCACACGGCAAAACTGCTCACGCTTGCCAGAGATATCCCAACCGAGTTTTATGGGAATGAGAACAGTATAAAAGGCCCTGGCTATGTACCAACTGTACAGACCAGTGGGGGACCCCTATCTTCAGTACAGGGACAGGGAAAAGCCTCAAGGCGTGAGGGGGCGGGAGGGGGAGGGATCCTGTTAGCCACTACCACTAAGAGAGACGGTGCAATCTGTATATGAAAATAACGTTTCAGGTCAGGGCTTTTGGACAAATCCAGGAAATCCCTGAAGGGTTTCCTCGGTCTTGGAAATATCCAGATCTGCCATAAGTTTGAGGACAGTTTGCTACAATGACATGACTTTTTCCTAAATTCTGATACCGAAACATAGGGGGAACCTTGGGAAGGTGGTCCATGGTGTCTGCGTAGATATATTGGACTTCACAGGGGTGAAGACTACCCCTCCTGCTGGTGATCTTCTGGTAAGATCATCGTTGCAGTGGATTAACGATAGACAAAAGAAAAATCGGAAGAACAATTAGATGAGATAAAAATCGTGGATTGTCTTGTTGGATGGACATTCTATGGTATCAAAATGGAATTCTCTCGGAGTTTACATCTCCAGCTGATTATCAAAAATTAATTTCTGGATGAATTAAATAGATCTTCGTACGATTTGCATTCCGTTTATTTTCGTGTTTCCACTTGAGATCGGAAAACATATTTATGGGTGGAAATTCTGAGAAGTTTGGGGTATGATGATGTTCTGTTTAGTTGGATCCAAAGAGAGGTGCATGAGTCATCAGGTTCAGGGCGTCGTATCCCCTAGTGTCACTTCAGTTAGTTCCTCTGGGGAAACGAACCAGAGGGATGGTGCCTTTCCGAGCGTATAAATTAAAAAAACGTAAAATATTATTCCCAAGTTTTAATCATTAAAAATTACCTCATTTACAATAAATTCTATCATTTCAAAGTCTTCATTATCACAGTGGATTTCCAATAGAGCGCAGATAATGAAATATTCCTTTGAAGATGGGTACAATCAAATAACTATCAAAATTCCATGGAATATTCAGGGAATACGAATCATATACGTAACTGTTATTAGTGTTTCATGATTAAAATATCAGTTGATTTTAATAATAAATCTGTGTTCAAAATGTATTTATTCAGAATCCAACATTAGTCTAACTAACAATCTGTCAGGAATATTTCCAAAAAGGCCTTGTGTTTTCCTCTAAGAATAAAAATTCCGTAGAATAAGACTTCTGTGTTTATTGGAATCCAACATCATGTGTAGAGCGCTCAGAATCAACAATTGAATCATCCAGTGCGATTACGACATATCTCGTTACCTCAATGAATTATTTCGTTATCACTATTGAACAAGTCCGAGCAGTTGAGTGAAAAACTCCTTCCGTTTTACTAAATATTTCTCTGAGTATATTATCAACTGCATTTCGTGAAAACCAAGAGGCGCCCACCAACAGAGACACTGGGCTTTTGTTCATGGTGACTCTGGACACACACAGGACAGTGCACAAATACCACACTCCCCCTTGCTACCCCACTCCCCATGCCTATATTCTGTCTTTACCCTTTACTTTCACCAAGTTCCGCGTACATTAAACTCATCTCTTTCTCTCCCTCGCTTACACACATCATAAAGTTATAACGGTCCCGTTGTATTTCTTGATACCTATCGGGGAATGCCGTGATGCCCTGGTGTACACCTCTCTGCGCGCTTTGACTCTTTAACCTTGGGCATATGCAGTGAAGAATCAGAAGGGATGGGGGCGAGGGGGAGGGGGGGAGGAGGAGGATGATCTGTAATGCACAACTTTCTGATATTCTTTCTTCCCTCCGCGTCTGTTCTTTATCGCCTGAGGCGCCTTAAATTCACCGAGAAAGGGCAACAAAATTCCCAAATGGCGAAGAGGTCCAGTAGGATTTTCCTTTTTTTTTCGCTTACACCTCACTATTCCCCTCGGCCTCCTTCCTTAGTTAATTTTTTTTTCTTCCTCTCATTGCTCTTGGCACACTGGGAATTCCGGGTTCACGAGAGGTTCATGGGGTACCCGATAAGCGTGTTCTGATGCGAGTTGGCGAAAAGTTTAATATCAAAAGTTTATGGATAAAAAGTCTAATCGTTCTTTATATTCATTTGGAAATGGGGTTATGTAGGTGAAAATCGGAATTATGGTCTTGGGATTTAACCGCTCTTTGTGCAGTTTACATTTGTGGGGGGAGAGAAAAGTTGGAGGGGCGGGGGTTATCAAGATGATCTCGATTATTTTTAAATGCAGATGGAAAGAGAAAAATGGCGTTGTTGATCAACGTCAAATAATAAAGAGATATGCAGGTATTATTACTCAATCGAGGCGCTTGTGTCTTTGATTATTGTTATTATTATTATTCAGAAAATGTCTCTATTTGAATATTTGTGTATTATTGTCGAATGATTAATTTAAATGTTCATGAAACTTGATTTTCTCGTATTTGCGAATATTTGGAAATCGATTTGTGTTGACTTGATTGAATTTGGAATTGTTTTGAATCAATTCACCTGCGAAAATCAGATCAGATGGATCTCAGATAAAATTGTAAAAATAATGAAGAGATTTTTATCGAGGTGATATTCTGTATAATAATTACGTATTTTTTCGGTAATTTCGGAGGGAAGTTGGTTTGTAGGAAATTTTATGGAATCGTTACAGAATATTTTCTGGAAGTTCTGTAATTTTGACCCAAATTGTCTGTAAAAAATGATGATACTGTCACGTGAAATTTCCCAATCGATTCCGTTGTCGATGAGCTAACACACCGAGTCTCCTAATTTTTACTGAATTCTCCTCTCCTCACACTAGTGAAATATGGACAAGTATTATCTAAATAATATCAAAACGGTCTGACTATGAACTTTAATCCTTTATTTATCGCACGCGGAAGGTATATCTTTCTCCTATTATGTCGCCCGAACAACTGACTCGTAGTGACCAAAGTTTTCACACTCTAGACCCATTTCTCTGGTTCTGTTTATTAAAACTATTCTAAACATTTCGGTACTGTTCGAAGAAAAACTATAAAATACTGACATGCACTGAACACCGCTATGGACAGACGATTAATTTTTGTCGACACATACCAAGCACTCTGAATACGCACGATTGCGAAATTCCTCCACCAATTATAGCTCATCCTTTTTTCAACATCTAGAATTTTTACGACTCGTTAATCCTGCGAAGCTCTTTCCCTGCGGGAGACATTTTTATCACAGTGAGAATGAGAAAAGATGATGCGAAAGAGTGCATCATGGAGATTGGCTGTAGGAGAGTTGAAAACTGCATCGTTTCGTTTCAGCGCGTCGCAGCATAAATCAGTAGACCATCAATATGCAAGGCAGCGTGCCGTTTGTACACCGCAAAAAAAAAAAAAAAAAAAATCAACGCTCTGTCGACTATACACCCCGGCTACGACCCTGACATTGACCATACCGTAACAGTCTGTTACACCAAAAGAACGAGAAAAATAATGTAAAAAGTGAGAGCCCAAAGTAAAGTGACTGTCCGGATACCTTCACTCAACTCTCGCATCCAAAGAACTTTGCCAGTGACTCGCCAACACACCAACACATCTCCCTGTTTGCTTCTGTACCGAGTATTTCTCAAAGTACATAAACGAGAGGAAAAGTGAAGATGGAGACTAAGAGAAATGGTGGCAAGTTTGTCGTACATCATTGGCGAATAAAACTTTGTCCTTCACTCTCAGCCAACCCCTGTTCGCAAATTTTGTTATTTTTTTTCCGGATTCTCTGTCCCTCCATCAGAGTTTCTTAACCCGGTATAATAAAGAGATTGTCGCGTGAATGAGGTGACTGGGAAAATTTTACTTGCTCGAATTATAATACAACATGGAAAGTCTCTTAGTCCATATCACAATCACATCCTAAACTACATTGTTCACCCCTCCCTCTCCCCCTGTTGCTCTCACCACCCCCCTGATTTACACCATTGGCCATTGATTGGATTTTGTTTAATTTCCCATTTACAATTCATGACGGGATATATCGAACAACTGATCCAAATAGTTAGACAAAAGTTGCATACAAATGTGGAGGCAGATAGAAAATATCTTTACCATGTTTATCTCATCTCAGTGGCAATGCATCTTCCTGTTATCTAGTTTATTTTTGTGCGCGTGGCTAACTGCGGTGTATCTTGGCTGTATGTTGAATAAAAAAAATTGTTTTTTTAAATCAGCGGCTGGAGATGTACGAACGAAGAAACGTTGAAGAGAGCAAGTGGAAAAAACGACTGGGAGATCAAAGGAGGAGGGTTGAAGAAAAAAAGTGGCATTCGGCAGCTGGGGAGGTGGGAGAAGGGGAGAAAGAGAGATACTTCATTCGGTCTGGGGGGAGGAAGTTTCGGCGATGTCTGACAGACTTCGTGGATAGATAGCATCGATGAGATGTCCTGCGTCAAAATTCCCAGAGAGAGATGCCGACATTTTAGGTGGTAGGGAGGGGAGAGAGGGAGTGGAGGGTGACGAGTGTCAATTGAAACGAGATGTATTATTATAAAGCTGGAAATTTTTTGAATTTGATGAGTTTTGAAGTCAAATAGACCGCGTGAAACGGCTCAACCAATGAGGATTAAATGTAATAGACTTTTGAGATATCGACATCGATTTTCATAATAGAATTTACGAGGAGATGAGGGTTGCAGAAAAACTATGCAATAAATTATGGTTAATTTGGGATAAGAGAGGGTAACATTATAGGTCAATAAAAAAAATCTTCTGAAGAAATAAAAAATTTTTCGATTTCCGCGTTTACAGGAATAAAAATTATCTGAATTCCCTACAATTTTTAAATCAGAGACACTTTTGAAACGCCAAAATATGTCTGAATAAAATGAAAACGTATCTCATTTCTAGGGAAGGCTAATTTTTACTAAAAATTTCTTTCCATGTAATGCAGTTATTTAAAAAACTGACAGTTCACCAACTTTGAAAAATCCCAGTGATCAAACCAAGAATTCCCGGAATTTCTAATGAGATTTCCGGCATTTTTCTTTAATTCTCCCACAAAAACGGAAGAAAATTGTCGGTGGTCCCCATAAAATTCCTCTACGTATAAAACATGTGTAAAATTCAGACAACGGTTTTTGCTTTCCTCATAATTATTTAATTGCTCTGCTTATAAAGAGTTGGAAAAGGTCGGAAGATAGTGTATAACATCCTGCTTTCCATGCAATTTATCCCCTAAAAACATCGAAAATTCAACCCAAGAGATAATACAGAATACGAATATAACGGTCGAAATGATTTCTTTTATCGTAACCCTTCACTTCGGTCGGTAGAAAAAACACATGCGTCTATGTACGTAAAATAGAATATTCCGATACAAGTGCGACGGGTTTTTACGAGTGTGAAGTTGGATGCCCGAGGCCAAGCCCACGGCTGCCAATCGCACGAGCTGAAAAATTCCCGTTGCAGATAAATCGAACTATACTTTTTGCCAAAGATGTGGCGTTCAACAAATGATCAACCGCACTTTTCGATTACGTAAACGAAAAGAGTTTTTTATTATTCCGGCTGTAAAAAATATTATTTCTCACACGGTGGGAAAATACTTCTAGCTTATAGTCGTCAGAAGAGTTTTCTTTCGGCGTTGTTTACTATTTTCTTTACAAATGACCGAAGTGTAAAAATTAATAAGTTTCAAATTGTCAGATTTTTTTACTTTTTAAATTCATAAATTCCGTTAAATTATGAAATTTTAAGAACTTTTTTCTGAAATCCTATTGATTCTGACGTTTGAGAAGATGTATTGCCAGATTATTTACAGATCTGTATTCTCATAAATGATGAAATCCAATTATTGGAGATAACGTAAAATAATAAAAAAACGAAACACAAAAAAAGTGGAACAAATCCATTTTGGGCGGCCAAAAATGTCTTCCTGAAAATAAAAAATTGATTTTTCGAAAGTAAATGAAAATGTTTGTTGCAAAAAAATAAGACGAAGAAGGTTCTAATCAGTGGTAAAAACCCATGATGCGTTTAGAAGGTTCCGGGTTCAAATCCCGGTCTGGACTATCCATTTAGTTTCTTTCAAAAATTTTCTTTAAAATTATATCGCGAATAATTCTGGCTCCTTTCCTAATCAATTCAAAATCCTACACACATCCAAATATTAACGAAAACTTACGTATCTTTTCCGTAATTCTGTGAGGGAAAATTTTAGGAACTATAAGGGCATTTGTCTGGAGCATTTCGTAGTTTTTATCAAAATCTTCTAGAAGTTCCGTAATTTATATTGAATATTTCTCTGCATGAGTCCAAAAATTTCATGTGACGTGACAAAATGTGAAATGCTACATACAGTTTCCGTCTAACATGTGTAACAATTCCTTCGGTGCAACCAGACGTCTTCGTGAAAATAAAAAGAATTTCATTTTCGGCAATAGATGAAATTTCTTACGGTCAAAAAAATATGACGAATAAGGTTCTGATGAGTAACAGTAGCCCATCGTGCGTTTGGCAGTCAGACACGCACTCACGTACCGCACATTTATCGAGTTAGTTTTTTGTGTCAGCCGGTTATTAGATTATGATTAAACGATTCGTGATGGGGGCCGATTCTGAGGAGGTGAAGTGGAGAAAGGAGGCTAGAGACCTGGAGCGCAGAAGATTAGACGGGACCGAGAGGGACGATGTTTCCAACTCTTTCTCTAATTCTCTCGTTTATTTAATTCTGTCAGAGGAAAGCCCAGAACAGCTATCGAAAAAGGTGGAGCTAATTAAAATACAAATACCTCAACTGCTGGGCTTGCCCTGCTTAGTCGAGAACTAGTTTCATAATGGGTTCGTAACAGGCGGTTTACTTTGGCTCGTTGGTATCATGTCAACGTGAACCTCCAGGAGTCCTCTGGTTATGAGAACAGGACCAACATGGACTTAAAATCCTATGAATTATTCTGAACTATTTGGGAGAATAACTCATTAAGAATTTTGCATTTTTCGATATTGAGTTCTGATTAATTTGAAGGCGCGCGCAATTTTCGAGGACAGGTCACTGCTTTAGGGTATCAATAGTGACCTTTGTTGCATTAACATATTCGTTATTGATGCATCGAACGAATGCCTCAAGTCTCAAGGTAGACAGGAAGACAATTAGAGGAAAAAAATATCAATGAATTTGAGAAATCTTTTGTTGGAGTATTTGAGTACAGTACTTTCATTGTGCTAGAAAAATCACTCGACACCTCTTTTTCTTTCTCTGGGAAACAGCTCTACTAAGGGACTAATTTACAATCGATTGTACTCCGCTTTCGAGACGGTTTAATCCTAAACATATGCTGAATGTTTCTTCGAGCCATAAAACTGTTTTTCTTTTCCCTGATATAGTTTCCCTTTGATATAGTTTTTAGTCTCTGGACAACGGTCCTCTAGTTAAGACGTGCCTTCCTCGGGCTAATAAAGAATATTCTAAAAAGTATTTTTACTGTGTCTCTTAAACATTTGTTCATTTACACCCATATTCGAATATCTTTACGCGAATTTTGGACTTTCAGTACAAATTACGCTCACGTTCCTCGATTTTTTCCGATTCACTGGATAGATTCACTATTCGTTTCAAGAATCAATTTTTTTTCTCATTAAAAGATTGAAACTAATACAATTTCAATTTAATAAAAATCAGTTTAATAAAATATCGTACGAGTAAAAATCTTAGAAATTAGCACTGTATGTTAATCTGACAAATTCAAAATGCATGACTCAACAATCGTTGAGTTTATGGAGTAAACAAGGAATATCCCCAGTTAAATCCATATGTTTTCCCCAGGGTGAACGAGACATAACTACAAAAGTCTATGACATGCCGAGTAGCTTTTCCCCATCATTTCAACGAAAAATTAATCCCCAGACTGAGAGAAAAATTTAGTAGAACGAAACGATTATTTTCTGACTCAACCACTCAGTCTTGTTCAATAGTCCCAACGGAATAATTAACTGATGTAACGAAATATATCGGCACTTTTAGAGAACTGCATAATTAAACTGTGTGTCTGAATGAACGTTCGAATGTCTCGTATATTGGTTCGTATTCCATAAATATTTCATCGAATTTAAATAGTTATTGGAATATATTGCTTTTCGTTGATCTGAAAACTTATTGTACTCGATATCAATGGAATCGTAAAATCAACGGAATTTTGTAAAATTAACGATAATTTCTTCTCAGTGGATGATTTTTATTTTATCTAATTCTCCTCCTGATGCTCCTTTCCTCTATCGTTAATCCAGGACAACGGTGATTTTACCAGATTGTAGAAGGAAAAATCCACAGCAACTGGCGGAGACAGAGGTGGGATCCAGAGTACTTACGTCAAGGACGAGCTCCTCCCATCTACCGGTCTTTGAAAAAAAAGACGATAATCAACGAAAGTGGCCTTATTACTGGCCTCCCCTCGTTATTACCTACAGGCAGCCTATTTACTCTTCGAGCAATTAGTTTGGTCGTGCTGAAAATACTGGAGGTGGGCATGTATAGACGGTATGTATACACTCTTAGGACCTGGTCTCTCGTGACCATTTCGGGTTCATTTATCTTTTGTTTTTTTTTACCATCGACGCTCAATAAAAGCGCTGAAGCACTGGAATCAAGAAGCTGAGGGAAGGAAAATCGACCACAATAGGCTGCACCGACAGTTGGAAATGGGAAAGAATGAATAATGTTGTCATAAGTCTGGTAGAACTGAATCGATCAAGAATTTATGGAGTTATGACGTTATTATACCTTGTTATCGATGCAAGTGCTGATGTAATGAATGATAAAGTTATTGCAAGTGTCATCGATCAATACATCCTTCAAGCTGAGGGAATACAAATGAGCAAATGTTCAGAGGACTTGTCCTATAATCTATGATCATCAATAATCAACACTTGGTTCAATGGACTGCGGAATTTATTTTAAAATTTCGTGGAAGTTGTCTACTATATAACGAGTCATGATTTGGAACCACCAATTTCGGGATTTTATTGAAAAATTCATGTGTGTTCATGTGCTGATCTGCAAGTCTTACCCTGATCTTTATATCACCAATTTTTATGGACCATAAAAATTAGAAATTTGTACCCAAAGGGCGCGTCTGCATGATGTCACTAAATTTTCCATTTTTCCCCCAATTTTGGTGATTTTCCGCCAATTTTATACGAAATAATTCGATTGAAAAATCGAAAAAATTCAAGAGTATGTCATTCCTCTGACCTCTCAGTAAAACCTGAAACCTCATTCATTTTCCGACAATGAAGAGCTCTCAACAGAAGCAACACAACCTGGATGACCACCAGCACTCGTGAGAATGCTCTTGACCAACGATGGGACAAAAATAGGAGACTCGGTTTATCGAAAAACGTTAAATCCAGTCTAACAAAGCCAATAAAGAATTTATCCCACTGCCATCCAATAATTATCGCCTCACCTCCGTGATGAATGAAAAAGTCGTTAAAAACGTCTCCCACCAATAAATTATCTAACCTCCAGGTGTAGAAACAACCAAAGGCAAAATACACGTCCCATAAACTACAATTATTAACACTCAACCGAGAATTTTATCAACTCCCAAAGTACCCATATAACGTGAATAAAAGATAATTAGATAAAGAGACACCTGACAACTCATCACGACAGCCAGTCGGGGGGGAGGGGGAAAAAAAGAAGACAAGAGTTACTTGGGGAAAGACGTCCAGCTTGGCAGTCGAGTTATTCGGCGGTAATCGGATTAAATTATTACAGACAGCATAATATTATTCTCCGACTTCACGGCTGTATCTCAATCTTTCTCCCCCTCTCTGTCGTCTACCAATCGTCTCACTCCAGTGTTTCCCTTAATCCAAGAGGTGTTTCTGAGAGAGACTCTTCATTTGGAAACACCACCGAGTCGAGGCAGCTGCACTCGTTGACAATTTTTAAGGATCACGCGGAGAGAAAAGTTGAAGGAAAATTCTAGTGTTTGACACCAGAACCGAAACACAAAATGTCGAACTCCTACTTTTAAATCGAAATGAAGCAAAAAAAAATCGTAGTCAGCACAATAATTTTGGTGGCAGTTCATCAATTTTTGGAAGAAGAGGTGAGAAAAGTCTTTCTCCTGATCAATGCAAATGTTTTACACGGAAAGGAATTTTGGATAAAAATTTGAGATTCAGTCACTTTTTAGCTCAAGTTTTTCCGGGAAAATTAGATTTAGGACTCGAATTTTTACGATAAAACGAATCATTGTTCCACGTTTCGCCCTCTGGAGGTCTAATTTTTTTTCTAAAAGTCCTTCCCCCGTAACGAATAGTATTGGATCGGAGTTGTCGATAGGTCAAGTAGTTGAAGTTCAGCTATTGACCGATAAACTATATCCTTTCGGTTCACTAGCAGCAGCCAACTCAAACATTTAGCGAGTTGCCTCGGGTGTTGACCAGAACTGTCCAAAATTGAAAAGGAGAAGTCGAAGCAGACAAATATTTGACAAGTTGTGGTAAAACTACACATGAGCTGTGCAAATTGGTCAGCCGTTACCTCTAAAATCAACTCCGGTTGATCTCTTGAACAATTGTAGGAGGAAATAAAACGAGAGCTCGACATTTTTTTAATCCTCTTCAACATATTCATAACTTCATTTCGAGGTGAACGACAGACCATTTACGGAACGACATAACCGACGATATATTCTGTTTACTCGGTCGTATGAAATATCGGAATTGACTGATCAACGAATTAATTAAATCTCGCAACGAGCCGAATAAATAATGGCAATGAGAACGATATAATCTGGCGGACGGCTTGCGACGCTACCGGACTTCGCATGTACTTCACTCGAATCCCATATAATTTATACATATGTATACCGATGCGTTATTGGATACGCGTAGAGTTCAATGAGTTTAATAATCCTGATGAATCCCACACGAGAGCGACGTGAGTTTAAGCGGCAATGACGTATGAAGCAATGGATACAGCCATTCAATTATTTATCGTTGCAATGAACTGTGTGTGTGTATATGTGTGAACGTGAAAATAAACACTTCCAGTGAAAATAAACTTTTATCTTTTTACTTCCATTTTTTTTTTATTTGTTTATGGAGGAAAAACGATACTGGAGTTGGGCAGGAGTGGAGTGAGGCGGGAGGTGAGGGAGGGGCCGTAAAAAATGAGAATATGGAGAGAGAAATTTGGACAACTCTTTTTTAAATTGAAGTTAAGAGTGACAAGTTGCGAATAAATTTTTAATTTTCGTTATCGTGTAAAGTGGGGGAGACACAAGACTTTTGATGAGGTTTTTCCTTGTAGAGAATTTTGTAGAGAATATTGGAGTATTTAGGTATATTTGTAGAATTGTTTAATGCAAGAATAACTGTTACAAAAACTAATCGACGCTAAAAGCTCCAGAAAGTCTCCACTCAGTTGACGTAAACATAAATAATAATTGCATAGGAAGAAAGAATAGAAAGTTAATTCATTAGGTGACGAAAATTCTTGTAATCTTTGCTCCTTATAAGTTGTTTATAAAATAAAGAAATTATAATAGTGAATCCACTGTATGATATATTTAATTAAACCCCTTTTCCAATAGAAAATTATAAAGCCGGTCATATGGTATTTTGCAGTTTTCATTATAAAAGAATAATTATGTTCTAGGGGGAAGGGTGATTCGATATTATCTGATTTTTCAAGGTTATTGGAAAAATTCTGGGAAAAAGGTAACAACATTCACGTTAACAAATATACCCTTTGTAGGGACTACAATGAATATTATCCCAAGAATTTCACTATCTCTCTAAGCATCGAAAATATTCCTCAATAACTCGACCAAAGATAACTCATCTCATCTCATTTCACCCCTTTCCTACCGAACTGTCCCCACTTTCCCCAAAAACCTTCTTTCCTTCATGTCCCTGTCTCCATATGCTCATCGATCGCACCCCCTAATTCATCCACCCTCTCCCCAGATCAACAGATATCCGATAAAACGGGTGTAATGATATTTAAGGCATCCACGTAGCAATAAATCCGTGCTGCATTCTCAATGAACATTTGCTTGTGAAGAAAGACGGAAGGAGAGAAGAAAAGACGATGAGATACGAATCGGTAGTGGATTTTGTGGCCACCCTAAGAATCTTTCTCTGGCCTTTCTTCTTTTATACCCTTTAGTCTCTCCCTTCTGTGTCCCACCAGTTATATGTCCACCAAAAGTTCCTTCTCGTTTATTTCCTACCACAGTTTCGAGGAAGAAAAAAAAAAGGAAATCCCAAAAACTCAAGTGCCTCTTTTGAGGAGGGGCGCGGAAGAGGGGGTGGGGGGGGCAAACACCATAAGAATGAGCGAGAGAGAAAGCAGATAACATTGGAAGATCTTGGACGTACGATCTCTTACAACCAACTACCATTCCAGTCGCCACGGTAATGAGTTTATAAAACAAGTCCCGAATCCATTATTCACCCAGAGTAAAGGGGGAAGGAGGGGGGGGAGGGACCCGGTGGCATACGGGGATCGGGTATAAAAATACATGGGATTCATTCCCTCCCAACGTTTGAAAAGAGAGACAAGTTTTGTGAATGTGAAACAGAGACAAATGATGAAAAAACGTATTTTTCAGCAATTAAGAAACTTGTCCCTTTGGGCACGGTAGAGAAGCACGATAAGAGGAGGGGGTGATGGGAAGGGAGTCATGAGAGGTACTTCGGGGCGAGAACATGGCGCTAAAATGGTTTTTATTGCTTGTTACTAAAGCAGAAGAGTATTCGGTGTCACTGGCCTATTCATTGATTTTTTAAATTTACGTGTAGTCGTTTACAGACGGCAAAATTCATTGGAATTTGCGGTGTGATGTTCCTTTGGTGAGGGTAGAATTATTGGTGAAAAAATTTGAATTTGAATGTTTATTTTCAATTGATGTCGTTCGGTTCCTCCCATTCACTAATCAACTCGAGTGAAGGACAAAATCTTTTGATGGGAGATTTAAGAGGATTCTAAAAATTTTCAGGCAAATATTTGATGTAAATTTTTGTAACGATACCTGGGAGAAAAGGAGAGGGAGGGGGGGGGGATATTATTCGATATATATAATATAATCGTATAGATAAAACAATGATAATAAAATATGTTCAAACTAATTTACAGCAGTGAGTAATGATTAATTCAGTAGCGAAGTGCTAAAACGAGATAAGTTGACTTATCTCTACACGGAAAAAAATTTTAGGTAAAAATGGGACCTTCAGGGGGCGAAATGTTAGTTCTATCACAAAAATTAGCCTCCCAAGTCTAATTTTTCCAACAAAACTTGACCTACACAGTTTTGTCCTCTATATTATCCAAAATTTCTGTTCGCATGACTCGAGTTTTCGAGGGATATCTCGGAATCTAAGGGAGATAGCGCAATATTTGATATAACATTTATTGAAGCTCTCAATTCGCTCCCCAAAAAAGGTTCTAATAAAAATATTTCTATTTCTCCTACATTTCGAGATATTCATAAAAAACTGGTCAATAGTCAGGTGTGACTCATCTCGTTTCACCACTTCGCTCATCAATTTTTTTTCTCATATGAGATCGACAGTCTCAACACGGGGAATAGGTAATAGTTAATAGTTGGCGAGGGATAGTTGGGAAGCGTTAATATCAATTACATTTTCTCATCATCCCCATCAGCATAAACGCAAATCTGCAACACGAAAGTGGATTCTAAACGCTCGACTTCCCCCACTTTGGGGGATTATGGTCTCAAACATCGAATTAAAATATCTATTTTTAACGATATCGCTCTTCTCATTAAATAATCACCCGAACTGACGTGCAAAGTCTCTAAATCGAAGATTTAAAAGGTACCCAAAAATCTCTACCCACAAATATTGGCTATAAATCGTTATAATGATACTCGAGAGAGCCAGTACGAATAACAACCGTTCGGAATATTTCTTTTATTTGATCCCGCAATAAAATAAAGTATTCGTGATTGATGATAATTTGGACAAATGATGAAGGACAAGCAGGGGATCCTTTCATTTTGATATAAGGAGATCTCCCTGACCAGAGAAGATGGGAACCGGTGGGTTTGTTGAAAAAGGTTAGGCCTCGTTACATCGTTAGCATAACATGGCTGGGAACGACGTCATAATCTGGTAAACAATGGGACATGCGTCACCCAATCGAGGGAGTCGAGACTCTGGAGAGAGGTGAAAATACACGTGAATGAGAGATACGAGGAGGAGAGAAACAGACGCGTAAGTCGTTCCGCTTCGACGTGACCGGATAGAAAGATTGAGTGGGAACTTTAACGACAAAGGTGGTAAAAGCCTGGCTCATAAAATATCTTAAGCGACGTGTGGTCCTAAAGTCTTGGGGCGTAACACCAGGAGAAATCTAGAAGAATTTAGGACATTTTGGTGGATCCGATGGGGCCCGAGGGAGGGGATAAAAAAAGCGGTTAATGGCGGATTCCTGTCGTAGTTGAGAGTTGAGGTGATGTTCTACAATTCTCGAGACTAGTTCACATGGTCGGTGGTCATTGTTATCCATCATGGGGACGATGGAGGTGGCGAAGGGGATATCAGCCCGATTGGGTGACGAGAGGGTCGAAAAAACTCGTGTGATATTAGGAGTCTTTTAGTGATTTTCGGAGGAGGATAGGGGAGGGAAGGGGATCAATTTTTGGGTTCCAATGTCGCGGTAGAGAAATGCAAAATAGAATTCTAGGGTTTCAACGTTTTAATTCTTCAGTTTCACAGTCGATTCCAATAATGAAATATAATGAGTAAATAATAAAATGCTCCGTTGAAAATGGGATATCATTCCATTAAAAATATCTCGCAATGCATTCCAATAATTATTAAAATTCAATGAAATATTCAGGGAATACGAAGCAATACACGAAGAGAAAAATTCTTTAAAAATTATGTGTCGGTCCAGGACTTCACTGAAAAAGTAAATGTTCCGACATATGTTCCGAATTTTGTGAATGAAAAGTGCGGACATATTTCGTTAGATCAATTAATTATTCCGTAGCCAGGATTGAACAATACCGAGCGGTTGAGTCAGAAAATAATCATTCCATTTTACTAAATTTTTGTCTTTGCGTAGGATAATATCAGAACTTCCCTTCAGTAAAAATTCGGAAATTTCAGAAGGAATTCCCTCAGAGTTTCCTAAAATTTCTCACCATCACATTTCACTACGAAGTGACAAAAACGATACGCAATTGTTATTGAATATTTTTCTTCATCTGTTTACCCAACTTCATCTACTCGTTTGTGAAAAATCGTCCAACAGTCAGATAATTTTTACCAACTTCAGCACAAATTCCAACCGATATTCCCATTAAATATTCTAGAATTTTAGAAAAAAAAATGAGTGGAAATTAATGTTAAATTCTACTATTTCTTCAGTTTCCTAAAAATCAAGAAAATTCAGGTCTATCTTTCTTAAAATTCTATTCTCTATCCTGATAAAAAACCTTTGATGGACCAGTTAAATTATGAGCCAAATCTAAGTACCCCGCAAATATTACTCAGCAGCTCGGTAATTTCTCGTGAATTTTTCTCTCCTTATGAAGCGACAATCCTCAGTCCACGCGGTGCCCTACGTATTAAACCAAGAGAAATGATTTTCACTTCGTTTTGAAATACTTAATGGTAGAAAGCAAGCGGGCGTTGGAGATGTCTCCCATCGTAGCCTCTTCGTTTAGCAAACAAGCATTGGTACATTCCGGTCTGATGGCGTTGACGGAGTTGGCACTCCCGTACAAGATGATGTCGCGGTATTCCAGCTCGTCGCATCTGCTCAAACTCCTCTCCTACAAACTCAGTCTCTCCGCACTCTTCTCGCTATCATCATCTCACTCTGGTCGTTGCATCGTATCTCTCGTCTAACAACCAGCGTTGGTATTTTTTTTTTCAACCATACGGGTCGAGTGTCGCGCGACTATATCGCGAACCGTGAACATACCGTCGTACCGTGTTCAGGTTTGAAGCTCGAACGTGTCGTATGTTAATTGTGTGCGTTTCCAGTTGAGGGAGAGTGAGAGGAAAAAAAAAGCTGATGAGAGACAAAAGTGAAGAGGTAGTTTTTGAGAGGCATAGGTGAGAAGAGGACACGTGTATCGGAGGATCCAATACTGAGGAGTGAGGTGATACCGAGGTGAAGTGAGCAGAAGACGACCCAGTCTCGAGTGCTGTTGAAGGCACCATAACCGGCCATTTAGTGATCAGGTTATCCAGTATTCAATAGTCCCCGTACATGAAACTGATAGACATTATTCAATAGCCAAGTGGTACAACAAGATAAGTCACTTTTGATTGGTGATCAATTTTTGAGGAATATCTCGAAATCTAAGGGAGATAGGAAAATTTTTATCAGTACCATTTTTGCGGAGGGAATTGAGTACTATAATAAAGGTCATTATGAAAATTTCGCTAGCTCTTTTAGATTCTGAGGTATTACTCAAAAAATCGACTCAGAGATGAGTCAACTTATCTCGTTTTCCCACTTTACTACTGAATTATTTACAATGCAGGGCCTTGCACTTGAGATAACTATTCAGTAAAAATGACGGAACCTGAGTTTGCTTCTCGATTACCGAAGTCACTAAGAAAAGCTCCACCATTGTTCGGTCTTAAGCAAAAAATTATCTCTAAAACCGTCCGTTAAAAGCAATAAATTCTTCAACCTTCGTGGAAAAGACACATTCCCAAATTCCAACGTTAATATTTTTGTCGTGTAGAGTCGTAAACGCAGAAACAGACATATGTCTGTGGATATGTCAAAGAAGTCCTTATGTCGGAAAACGAAAAATTAGTCACAGTTCTTCATCACTAAGAATTTAGAAACAAGTAAACCACTTTGACCTTTGTTTTTTTTGGATCTTTACGAGGACCTCAGGATTCTAAGTCTGCTGCACATATTTCGTCCCCCACAATAGTTGCTATTGGAAATGGGAAGTTTAATTAAGATAAAATGCAATGAATTCATTAATATCTTTATCCTTTATTTCATAACGCACGAGGAAGAAAAACGTCTGTACTCTATGGGCTGCTTCAGCTAACTAAAAAGACGGTCATAGAACCAAAAAGAATATCGTCACCTATATACAAAAGAACTCTTATTTCTTTCTCGCCATGGAGACATGGAGTCATTGTTTATGTTTATGTTCACTCTCCGGCACTCTCTACATCGATTCGTTTTTGAATACATAAGCCCTTGAAGTATTTCTTAGTAAAATGAAACTATATAATTCAATAGTTGCTTTGTTCACTAACAAATGTTCATCCCCATCCCTTAGGGTGAAAAATGTAAGAACAAAAACCTCTACTTTTAAATTTAGGTCTGAGTTAGAAGTGTAAGAGAACACCTCGTGACAGTTTCAAGTCCTGATCTCTAGTTTTTACCCAATATGCATTTTAGTAGTACCTCGTGTAAACTCATTGTCTTCCATTAAGTTTGAAACAATTAAACATCTTTTTTAATGTGTGTAACATTTAATTACGGTGAATTCTGTTAATTTAATGCGTTCGGCTAATTCCACCCCACCGCTACTTACGGCTCACTCATCGTTGGTAGCAGCATTGGAGATAGTGTTGGCGCATCAAAACATATACCTGCGATTTACAACCCCATGAGAGAATCAACTTGAGAACTTCAATTTTAAGTTGACTACCACGTCAACTACCCGGTACAACCATGCTACCGCAATTTTTACATAAAATTTACATGAAAATTACGGAGCGCTACAAAATAATTCCGTAACAGTGCCGTAAAAATTTCCTCCCCGAAATTTTCGATTTCGCTCCAGAATTGCGCGTAATTTCTACGTAATCTACGTGATAGTTTACTACCCGTGTGTATCTCCGAGTATAATACTTAAAAAATCTCTTATTCGGAATAAATAAATGGCGCTATCAGTCCAATTATTTCGCCGATATTCACCGCAATTCGCAACCACAAAACATGTAGGTGATCAAGCCGACTGACCTCCCTCATTCTGCTCCGACGAATTCTCGATTAATAGCATCAAGCTCGCACAACTCTTCCAGGGCGATTCAGGTAGACATGTCGAGCCTCCCCCCATCAATCTCCAGGTCTTCGTAACAGTGCAATGGACTCGCAACAGTCAAACGCACAGAGTTGTTGTATATCCACTGATACTTGAGATCGAACAGAGACAGTAGTTTGAGGAGTTGTTCCGATGAGAGATGAAAAGAGAGAAAATTTTAAAGGGGGGGAGGGGAGGGGGTTAAGGGAGGTCTGAGTGAGCCACCGCCCGTTACCTTGGCGACGAGCCAACTTTTTGTCTCCCTCACGCTAATGGTCACGTTTCCGTTTGATCGTTTTTCTCTCATCCCCCTTACCCCCCGTGCCCCACCCCCCGCCCCCTGGTAATCCAGTTTCTGTTACCAATTCGTTGCGGGACCCATCCGTGGCATTGCTATCGGCGTCATCTGTCGGTTCCTCTGGGGAATTCTCTCTTTATTCGACCCCTCCACCCCCCCCCCCCTGCACCGCCTTTTGTCCAGTGGTATCGGCTCAATGGGCATCGGCTACGTCTAGATTTAGTGATAAAGGAATGCGAGGGAAATGGAAATTTTGAGTTAATACGGAGTGAGTAGGGGATGATAGATGGGGGTGAATTACTGAAGAAGATGGAAAAATGAAGGAGATCCGCGGGGGTTCTGCCGAAGGTTCATATGAGGAAGATACTTGGACGGAGAAATTCTGCCGTTTTAATTAATTATGGTCTTTATGGACTTGATTAAAATGAGGGATTTTTTACGGAGTTCCGGGGAAAAATTCGGTTGTGGGAAATTTCGTGGGAATTGCTTGGGAAAGTTTCATAGTTTTTAGCTGGATTGTCTGTAGTAAAAGTTAGCATACTGTCACGAGAAATTTCCCGGTCGATTCCGTAATTGAGGAGCGAACTGTGAGTTACGTAATTTTTATGAATATTCCTGTTCGTGACAAATTCGATGACCGTCAGGTAATTAGAACTAAAGTAGAAAAATTTGTCGAGAATTTCATTTTGAAATCAAGGAATTTTTGGGTAACGGTCGTAGTCGTTTTTCTGGGCATCGCTTAGGGAATTCCTAGTCGCTGGAATTGAAAAATCTAATCCGGCGGCATTTTTTCTTCATTAGACGCTACAAAATCGAGTGCAGAAAAAATGAGTATACTAGAAACGTTAATTAGTATTTTTTGAGAATCCGAGGGAATGTTAAAAAATATTCAGGAGGGACACGACCACTTTTCTGTTCGTATCAAATTTCGACCGATTTTCCCATTAAATATTGTAAACTTTTATGAAAAAAGCCGTGGAAATTAATTTCTAGTTCAACTATTTTTTCAAAGTTTCTTAGAAATCAAGGAAATTCAGTTCTATCCTTTTAAAATTCTATTGTTTATGCTGATAAAAAATTTGGAGTACCCGTCAAATTATCAGTCAAGTCCGAAATTTCGTAAACTGCCCATGGAATATGGTGAGAAAACGAAACTATTATTTTATTAATTAACTTTCTACGAATGATGAACTGAACTGAACTTTCTATAAAAGATGGAACAACGATAATGTTTTCAACAGTGAAATTATTTGTAATTCCTTAGATAATATTTACATATATACGGCCCTCTAGCCCGTAATACTAGGACCCTATAAGCCATAATATCAGCGCCCTATCGAGTCCGGCTTTCGGTTGCGTTAAAAGACAAATTTTTCTCTCTAATTCTAATCCTCTTTCAATATTATCTCGAATATTAAAACTATAATTTTTCGTGAATCGGATTGATGCTCATCGCAACAACCCAAGAATATATGATGTCCACGTTCTTTTAAAGTTGAATATAAACGGTCTTTGTGCATATCTCCACTTGAAGCCGTGAATTTTTTTCCAGTGGGCAAGGGATTCACCAAGTCAACAAAGGCCAACGCCGAGATTCACCAAGATTTTCATCCAAGTCACGGGACTACCCAGAAGCCCCCGGGGCAAGGTCACCCATGGATTCTTCTAGCTAACAGAAAGTTCGCATGTAAGAGCCAACTATTCACCTCTCATATGGCCTCCCTTCCCGCCTGTCCCTCCTCATCCCACTTTTTTTTGCTAATCTGAGCGTGAGTTTAAGATCTCTCCGAGGAGAGGCAAACCGCTTGTTTAGTAGCCACACTTTGCTGGGTTTTAGCCCTGGCGTTTGTCTTGTCTCATGATTCCCATCTTCACGATTTTCCTCTTCAAGCTTTGCATACTTCTTCTCAGAGTGCACTAGAACGAGACAACACCCGGTCACGAGGACCGCCAGTTTCCTCTCTCGGAGTATAACAATTATTGGTACTTTTCAATTTTTATGACCTACACTGTCAGGATTTCGTTGACATCTCACAGAACTCAGAGTTTCACTCAAATTCCCAATGTTTTGAGCTTAATTTCAATTTCAATAGAAAATAATTAGAGAATTTCTCATTCTTTTCAGAAGTTTGAGGAAATGGAGTGCTCATATTAAATTAATATTGAATTTGCATTGAAAGGTTAGATTCTCCTATTTCAAAAATTGCATGAAATAGATTTTTAAAGTAAACGTTGAAATTCTTCGTGACTTATTAATTTATTTAAAAAATTTAATATTCAAGAGAGATAAATCTTGAAAGCGTTCAGAGCCAATATAAATTCAAATTTAACTATTAAAAAAATATTAAATAAATCTAGACCGATTCCCCCCCGCGAATTCCCCGCAAGTGCCAATAATTTCTCAGCAATTCTCTAAAAATTCACCACAATTCATAAACAACTATGACCCTCCCCTTAAATTCCCTGAAATCCCGGAAAACGCTGTTTCCTACCGTAAAATAGCCTTTCGCCCGCGTTCCCCGAGAATTCCCCGACCAAACGGTCAAAATTTTCAACCTCACGTACTTACACCCCATGAATTTTTTACCTCGCAATATTGGCAACCCATCGGTACAGACGCACTCTCCCCAGATAAGAACTACTCAGTTCCAGTGGCTACTCCCATCAGCAACTTACTCCCATAGCTTTGTTTCAAGCCATATTTTTTTTTAGTTTCTACAGTTGTCTGCCAGCCATTCGCCTCCCCCGCCCTTCATTTCCCTCCCCATTTCGATGTATTCCGATCGTTGGAAGAGATATCCAAATGTACCCAGCTGCTTTTTTCCAGTTCACTATCAAGCGAAGATCTCCGGTATATTCCACCTTCTACGATAATGACGCGCCTAGATGCATCGCTGAGTGCTTTCCAATATTCATCTCCATTCTCTCCTCTCAACTTCACTATCCATATACATACATACATACATATACATAGATTGGCCCATGTATACAAACATACACTCCAACCTCTCCCTCGTTTCATTCCTTAACGTTACTTTCGATCTCTCAGGGAATAATAAAAGGCCGAGATATCTTGTATATTTTATAAAGCCACACTCCATGGACTGGCAATTTTACCATCTCCTGAGACAGCTACTGGCAAACAGTCCTTACTTCAAATCCGTTAGCAATGCCTAGACCATAATTCACCGATGTTTAATTGGCTGGCGTCCATTCCCCGCATATTTCGCACTCTATCTCATTTATTCGATATTTATTTATTTAGCTTTTTTTTGTCGACTTATCGTGTTTGATTTGCCTCCTTGAATGAAGCACAACTCTTTACTACCCGGCTAAATGCGTGAGCGTTAAAAGCCACGGGGACGCTGTGCCTCTTGCCTCACTCAAGGTGCATAGATCGTTCCATAGATTGCATTCATCATTTTTGCGTATCCACGGTGGGACAGGGTCAGAGACGGGGGTCAAGTTGATACAAGGTATGTGCACAACGCTCACTGTTTGCCCCGCAAGACACACGCATTTCAAGGCAATAAAGCGGTCTGTCACACACAGATATGCGTATCCCTGGGCTACCGCACGTGTGCGCTAAACTACTATTTGATGGTGGGGGGAGGGGGAAATCAAGGATTGTCAGAAAAATTATTTTTTTAGATGAATAAATTAGATGGATGTCCGGCCAAGTTGGGATTGGTTTGCTTGTTTTCGGAGAAATAATACTATTGGAAAAAGGATGTATCGAGATTCGATATCTCGAAAGTCAGTCACATTTATTTGTCATTGGTTAAGGCGTCAGAGGCGGCTAATTTAAATGCAGAATTCACTCAATTTTGAAATCATCAATTATGATTTTTATAAAACGTTCATTCGTTAACAGTTAACAAAGGTTCATGTTATTCAACTATTACCGAATATTCATTTAATGAATAAATAAATCGTTCTATCATCGCTGATATTGACTCCTTTTTCCCTTTTGCATACCCTCTCCACACATTTTGATATAAATATACGCGTGAGAATTAAAGTTTCTCATGATGAGGTGAGGTTAAAATGAGCATTCTTATGTTTCTGGTTAACTCTTTCATTTCCTTTTGGTAATTATGTTTTTGCTCAGAGCGAGTTGACACCGTCCGCATTTTTGTCCTCAACTTTTTTGCCGGGCGAGTTCTGCTAATTGGTGTATTTTTAAAACGCTCATTTTTTTCCCCAGATCACGACCGGAGAATGAAGATGATTTTTACGTGGTTGAATTTTTTTGTAGAAATCCTCGAAATAAACACTTACCATTCAAGTGTTAACATTTAACCATTAAAATTCTCAGAAATATTTAAACACACACGTGAGGGGCCGAACAACGTTAAAACTCGGTAATTCACTCACACACTTACCGCCCCCCTAAAACTCTCGGGGACTGAATCCCTCTTCAAGCAACACCAGAAAACAAGATGAGCGCAAAAGTCAGCGAACCAAACTCCCGAGTCTTGAAAATAACTGTCAAGTTTCGCGGGGGCCGGTCTCGCATCGTCGACACGTTTCGGCACTTTCAATCCACAGAGCCCGAAAACCGCATTTCCGCGATCCTGACGTCTCTTCACTAGGGGGGGAGGAGGAGGAGGACGAGCACAAAAAATTCAGTAGAAAAAAAAACCGGAGAACTGAGGAGATACTTTGAGTTGAAACCAATGAGAAGCCGAGAGGAGAAAAGGGGATCAAAATGCGAATGAGCATTCGTCGTGAAACCGTGGGGGTTCACTTATTCGCGAGGTGACGGGAAGAAATTCACCGGAGAATGAAGGAAAAAAAAAACACCAACGACAGCCCCACCCCCACCAACCCGCCAATTCCAGTGATTTCATATCGATAAAGAAGGGCAGTTTATGGAAAATATCCAATGGACCGAGACCGGTAATAGCCGATTTCGGGGGCAGTTGAGATCGGGTAATCGCGAAAAGGGAAATAAACCAAGGGAGAAGTTCGGGACACAAGTGAGAGAAGAATAAAAAATAATACGAGAACCGATGAAAGTTTGAGAAGGACGTGGGGAAGGAGAGGCACTCACTGATGTAAAAACGAACGAGTGGAGAAGGACCGAGGAATTACTTGTACACCAAGTGAAATGAAAAGAGATAGTGATGGGTAAAGGGGGAGAAGTCATCGATGCTGTTCATGCGTGTGTGGCACGCCCGTATTTCAATTGAGAGGGCCGAAAGTCGAATGCCGGTGAATGCGAGTAAGGAGGTAAAGGAATACGGGTGTAAGAGGAGAGAACATGGGAGGCAAGGTGAGAGGTAAAGGGGTAGCTTTCACGAAGAAAAGAGGTGAGGTGGAAGGGAGAGAAGCGGGAGCGAGCGGTGAAGGAGGCAAAGAGAAAGGGCCTCTTGGCCACTTGGCTCGGTTAGGACTCGTTGGGATGATACTCGTTGGTGTGTCTGTACCCTGGAAGAGACGAGAGTGTGTACGGTGTCGGGTCGTAGACCACAGAGAGGAGAGTCAGCGGCGACCAACCGGTCAGGCAACTTTTTAACGAGCTGCGGTTCTCCTCGCACTGGGAGAAGGAAAAGACCCTGAGCCTGAACCGAGTTGAGCCATCTTCGCTTCGAAATGCACGCGCGCCATATGATACCGTAGTACATGGAGGGTATGTGCCTTTTGCAGACTGATGCCTTTTCGACTTATGTGGAGGAAGAAATATTTTTAAAATAACGATAGGGGTTGTTTGAGGATTCTAGGAGGAGGCTAAAGGGAGTTTTGAGAAATATTTGATGAGATTTTTGAGGGATCGTTGGGGATAATTGAGGACACGTGGGCGAATGGAGATGGGGTGATGTCATTTTTGTTTTCTATAAAGGTTTCTTGAGGATTTGTGAGGTCAATGGATATTTTGAAGTCATTGGCGATTCATCGGGAGCTGGTGATCGATTGCGTGACGATGGGGGTACGGTATCAATGGGTTTTCGTTGGTTTTTAGGGTCAGAGTCAAGTCCCTGTGGTATGGAATGTATATGTAGAGTGGTGAACGAAAAGGGGGTTGAACAGCATTCAAAATGACACGTGACGTGCCCAATTTTGATGACTCTTCATTGGGTTGTGAGAGGTTTAGAGGGAAAATTGAGTTTAAGCTTTCGGAGGACACTGGAGGTTTGGCAGGATTTTTCAAAGTCCCATGGAATCTCTGTGCATATATTTATAGGCTATTTTGAAGTGTGTTAATAGTTCTTTAAAATGGTGTATGATACATTCAATTCTATTGAATTTCCGTCGAAATATTGTAGGTTATTTCCATTTTTCCTGTTATGTCACACTGAAAAATGCAGTTTTTTGCCAGTTTTTGAGTTTTTTCATTGAACTTGTGGGAATATACGATATATCAGCTTCAAGATTATATTGAAATCTTCAAAATGATACCTCGTATTATTCGTTTCATCGATTAAGGCTAATTTTATAAGCGATAATGCATGGAATTTAGCGTATCACGAATTCAAAATTTCTCATTGTTTCCTCTCAAATATGCATATTTCACAGTTCTCACTCCTATTTTAGTGAATACTCCTATTTCACATGGAAATATATTGAATTACCCTTAGTTTGACTTCTGAAGTATCCGATTATCACAATTTTTCATTCCGTCGTGAGAGATTTTAATAACAAAATTAAATTTCGTGATTTTATCTCAAAATTCATGTATCATATACTATTCTACAAGTCTTACGCTGATGTTTGTAAAAATTATAAATTCGGAATTTATTACGTACAACTAGTGCGTTCCAAGGGCGCATTTGTCTGGTTGACTAAAAATTTTAGAGAGCGGTAAAGTTTTTATCTCGTTCCATTCCGATATTGATTAACTTGCCTTCATTTTACGAGAACCTCATAATTTTATGAGTTACTTGTTCTGTTATAAACAACTCAAAATTATTACGAAGGACGATTTTCCGATAATTTGGAAAAAAAAGAGGTCGAGTATCACCAAGATTCAAATCTTGAAGCTATAAAAAGTACCCATTTTTCAAATTCAACCAATTTTTTATCAGCACAAGATCTTAATAAGAAATGATTACTGACTGGCTGAAACATAATTTTTTTAATGTCTTATTTTGTCTCCAGGTCGAGTTTATGATTCT
Organism: Diachasmimorpha longicaudata; assembly: GCF_034640455.1. NCBI lineage: Eukaryota > Metazoa > Arthropoda > Insecta > Hymenoptera > Braconidae > Diachasmimorpha > Diachasmimorpha longicaudata. Next base: position 1,036,563 of record NC_087237.1, read on the forward strand.
ATTAATTTCAATCTATTTCTGAAATCCGGCAAACCTGTCTTATATCGCCCGGAATATAGAGTTCTGGTTCTGTCGGATTCACGTATTATGGGTTTTAAATGTTCCGCATTAAGCAGAATCCTCGAAAAACATCGTCTCTGAGTTTGAGCTCGAGGTTATTTATGGGTTGAAAGTTAGCGAAGTTTATCGCGTCGTTTATTATTTTCATTGTTAATCCATTGGTTTTAATATATTCCGAGATTTCTCATTGGGGAATAAAAACGGTATTGAAATATTTTTAGGAGTGACACAGGTGGAAGAAGATTTAGTGCTCGAATATTCATGAACGGGAGTCGTTTTAATGAAGAGGAAATGTTAGTCGGTGTGATGATGGCTCATGTCAATAATGTGGAGACAAACTCTTATCGGTATCAGTTTGACAGCTGTATGAGGGTGAGATTTGGGTGAATAGGTAATTCATATCCGACTGTCAATCCGTAGGTAATGGATTGCAAAACTAATGCTTCGTAAAGAATGAAACTATCAAGTGGTTGGAGGGAAAGATTCCATGTTAATTATCGTATCGTTTGCAGGGAGGTAAATATTCCGATTTATAGACCTCACTACATCTGTCAAAATTCATAGCATCAATTTAATTCTCACGGTTTTTTTAAATTTTTTGCGGTTGTTCCTTAATCGTGAAATTCATTCGACACGACTTTCCCAGCTACGCAATCTCTTGGCCTAACAGTTTATCTAGGTAATGAACAAGTGTCATAGAGATTAAGATGATGTATTAAGGAAGTGTTCCAGCACTGTAACAATTTAGAAATAAATCTCTAGATCCAAATAGGGGAATTATAATCGAAGAACTGAAAGACTCCGTTTCGTCGTTCCCCACATCTTTCCCTCACTCGTTCGGCTGCTCACTTCTCGCCCCCTTTTTCCCATTCGGGAAAGTTATATTCACAAGCCTCACTAATACCCCAATCATCAACGGAGGAAACTTTGTTCCAATTAAGGACATCCATGTGAGTTGGGAAAAATCTCATGTTGAAATTCATTCAATATTCGAAGGCGAAGTGAAAAAAACTTGGGAATCACTCCCGAACGTCGGTAATCGTGTGAAGTATTTATCTGAGAGATGGTTCATTAACAAATTAGAAAAATTCTTATATTCTGAGAGGAAATTATTATGATAATCTTGGGAAATTTCTACCAGGAATAGTGGAATTTATTAAGACATTTATTTTACTTTAAAAACATCCCAATCTTTACTAAATCCCCTGATTGTTCATAATTTCCATCTGAGTTATTCAAATAGTCTGAGTGTGACTAATGACGTAGAAATCTTTCTCACGCAATTTAATTGAAAAATATGAGACTTCAGATTTCAAGATCTGTAATTATTGCATGATAATCCCCAGTAATTATTAATTAGTTTAATGATCGGATGAGGTGAAAATAAATGGAGCACTGGGTGTCGGTTGATAAGTTTCATAAATTCAAATCTAAATGGAAAATAAAATATCCACCAGAAATATTTAATCCTACTGCAACATAAACGTGTCTATAAAAGTGGTATTAAACTCGATTGTGTGAAAAAATTGCCATAAAAGCTCAAACGTTAAACAAAATTAAACGTGATTTTTCAACGTAATTATTTTTTAACGAGTGGATCCTCATGATTTTCCTCAATTTTCACTAACCAAACTATAATTCCCCCTTCTTGTTAGTTTTTTGATCAAATCAGTTGGGAAAAAATTTCTTAAATTTAAATCGTGAAAAATGGACAGAACAATTCAAGAATGAATCAGCATAAACCTAAACACTCTAACGTGGCATACGTCAGTAGAAATGACTTGAGATTTTTTTTTTCACAGTGAGAATAAAAGCTCAAACAAAAATATTTAATGCCTCAGAAACATTCAATTATCGGTGTAGAACTCCGCCCACAAAATGGATAAAAATATTCCACAAATCACAGAAGATTATGCACTGTTGGAATTATAGCCATTGTAACCGTCGACTCGCCAGGAAAATGAATATCAAAACAAAGCCAAAGTAACAGTATTTTACCACTTAAATTTTTTATCACCACCAACTATTACCCCATACACGAGTTATTCGCATTTTAATTTCTATTATAAAAATCCCTTGATATGGCAACGGATGCACGCGAACTAATTTTCTATTTTCGGATTACCGGGGGTCATGAGCTCGCACGCATCGTTTCATCTACTCTTTAAAAAATTTTATTTTTACTCATTGCCAGTTTGTGCTCTATAACGAATTACCAGTTGGCACGAGCAATAACGCATATATATCTCTCAGTTAAATAGCCGGATAAATGCTATTTATGCTTTCACTTTTGGTTTAATGAATAAAATCTTTTTATTCCTGCATAAACGTAATACGTAATCAATTATTGTATTCATCGTTTTTTTTTAATCGAGATAAATAATTTTACGCAATTATCGTCGGAATAGATTGAACACGTGTGAAAGATTTAATTAATTCTGGTGGGACATGCTACATGTTTCCTAATTAACTGAAATATTTAGTCTTAATTGCGTAATTATTTGACGGTTGAAATGCTGACATTTGTATGTCTCATTCCAAAGAGAATGAACATGGGAAGAAAAGTAAGGGAATAATGATTGTGCTACGCGGAAAAGATCGCAAATTTACACAAAAAATTTTCGTTCCGAATTTTTTTTATGTGGCATAAACACAAGTTGATGCACTTGATAGTTTTTGATTGGGAGTTTTCTACGTATTTTAATAAGATCTCATTAAAAATTGATTCAGTAACGAAATGGGACAAAGAGATAAGTCACGTTCGACTGATGAGCAATAGTTTATGAATATCTCAATATCTAAGGGGGATAGAAAAATTTTTTACGAAACATTTTTTATGGAGACAACTGAATACTACAATAAATGTTATAACAAAAATTTCGCTATCTCCCTTACATTTGAAGATATCGCTCAAAAACTCAACTCAAAGATGAGTTGACTTATCTCGTTTTATCCCTTTTCTACTGAATTATTTATATGCATTGTGTTAAATCAATTATTTAATATGTTTTGAATTTTCAAAGAATGAAACATGATGTTTGATTACCCGAGAAATATTTTTTCGCAAATTTTAAACACCTGAAGAGAATTATTTTCTGTTATTTTACAAATATTTCCCAAAAATTTATAAAACGGCAATTGGTCCCTTTTTATACGCGACCAATTAATGCACTTTATTGTAACAAGTAAATTGGCAAATTATTGTTGATGTATTACTTGGACAATGACTTTGATTGTTGAATTGAAAGAAAAATTTCTCCGTACATTAGATGGACTGATGTACTCACCGAACAATAAAGTAGAGACGAGAATTATAATGCTGATTTTATGGTACGTCAAAGTCATCATTATGTCCCCCATATCCTCACTGCGCCCCTCCATTAGGTTAACCCTGCCCACATGCAGAAGAAGACTGCTGAAATGGATATGTTCACTTACCTGAAACAGAAAGGAAAAGAATAATTATCATCACTTATAAATCATTATCAATACGTCAGTAGTCGAATAAACTACATAACTTTTTATTGTTTGTTATTAATCGGTGAACCATTTTTATAAATAACAGGGGGGGGGGTGGGACTGGAAGGCTCATGAAGTCCCAAAAATAGGGGATTATCATTCAAAATATTACACTAGCTATATAAACTTATATGTTTTGTGTTAAAGAAAAAAAAATAAAATGAAAAAAATACCCAACTCTCACATAAGACACATCAACAATTTTTTTATCAGATCTAGATCATTTCCTGGGAACAAGTGTGAGTCCCTTTTACTTTCTTACATAAGTTCCAGGACTAAATTATATAAAAGCGAAAAAAATTCCCCAATTTCTTAAAAGTTTGTTTTTCAAAAATGTTCCGGAAAATACTATTCGTTTTATACGCCAAAAAATTGTTTCTATTGACTATATTCACTAGCTGAGAGAGAATTTACTCATGATTAGGACATCTTACGTCCGTATTTATTGACTTGTGACAAGTAAATGTACTCAGGAAAATAATTTTTTTTCTCACTGTGTCTGCGCGCAAAGTACAAATTTTATTGCGCACTCCAATCAATGAGTCTGTGACTTATTGTTTATTTTGGATGGTTCACTGAGGGATGGTGTCAGTAATGTTTAAAAATAAAACAAACATTACGACTATGAGCGATAAACCTGAGACGACAATTTCGAAATTCCACCGAGATACAAGAAGTAGGTGAGATCTCGGTTAAAGCGAGGGAAAGAACATTAGGAGGCCAATATTTTACAAAAGTTTATCTCTGGCCTTGTCACGGTACCATCCACTTAGTCCTCCTGACGAGACACAAACTCACACATTCACACCACTGTCCAGAATCTAACCAAGCTGAGGTACATAACACCGTGATAGAGGGGAAGAAACAAGGATGAAAAGGAGAGCTTCGGGTTTATTACAGAACATTGAGATTGTGAGAACCAGAGGGAGATGGAGAATGATGGGATCTTTGAAATGCGTCTATGGACAACTTGACACTTCAACTGATTCAGATTGGTTGGAGTATAAAGAAAGATGAATTACGGCCTACAGTTGGTATCATTAGGTGAGTCAGATTAGAATTAATTGAGTAATGAATATTAATGGGTGTGGATACTGAAAAAGATGTCAGAGGTGAGTCCGACATTTCGAGAGCTCTTCCGGTTTACGAGCTGGAAATTGAGATAAAAATGAGGTGAAATTAAATGAATAATATCATAATTGGGATCAAAATTGAGGATATTAAACATATATTGAGATAAATATTCAGTACAAATTACGGAACTTAAGTCCACTCATCGATTACAAAAGTGACTGAGAAAATTTACCTGACAATAGTGCAATTTTTCAAAAAAATTTAGATAAAAATTGCGTGACAGAATTACAGACATGATAAGCAACTTTTATTGAACATTTTTTAAGAAAATTTCATTTGCCCCAACATGTTTATTTTCAAATGCAACCAAATGAAATAACCCATATCTTCACTTGAACAGATTAAATCCACAATCGTCAATATTTTACACCATTTTATATCCCATTGATTAATTTATCTAAAGCAATGCCTCATCACCACGACTGAGTGAAAATTTCCCTGCAAATGAGGATTAATAAAAGCATCTGTCATGCGCCAGAATAAGCTTTCACAAGTTTTCATTTAAACAAATTAAATGAGCTCAGAATGCGGCACAGCATCACGGCTTTTATAGCAACTCGTTCAGTTTTATATTCCCCCGGCTTTCATGTGCACCAGAGTCCAACGGGCGTATTGTGAAGGTGTACAAAGCCAAGTATGAGTAGACAACCACATGCCACAGAGGCGAATATTTCCCTCAGGTACACAGCAGATCCTTATCATCTGTATGATACCTTTGTTTACACTTCACTGATAAACCTGACAATAGGTTAATAAAGGTAGGTGCTTTTTTTGGTGTTACTGCTGGTGAGCTCATCGTCACCGAGAAATTCCGGAGGTATATCCTCCCATAAAAATGTCTCTGAGATGAAATTTCTATTTTTTATTAAAAAAAGAAAATACCTAGAGCCCGGGAAAAATTCTTTTGATCTGTCCAACGAGTAATGAGGGATTTGTCCGAGGGATTTACTCCAGGGATTTTACTCCCTATTATTCGCATCCTCCTCTCTCATTTTCAATCAACTAGTTCAACTCGATGATTATCGTGATCTCGGCTTAATCCCAAAGTCCAAACTGGCGGGGGAGGAATGGCGCGGGAATTTTGAAGGGTAGAAATGTAAGCATTCACGAGAATGTCGAGGAGGGAGGTGTAATGAAAGGGTAACTGAGTGCCGATAAATTCAACGGTCCGCGGGATTTGTAAATTATACCCTTTCAATACTGATCCACGTAAATAAATGAGCTCGCCCTCCTCCCACCCCCCACGCATGGCGTAACACACAACCCATCCAATTCAGGTGATATATATATCTATATATATAGATTTTTTTTGCAACTCTCAATGTATGAACAGGAGAGAAGAGGAGGGAACATTTGTATGGGCTCGGAGCACCAGTGGTAACGAGAGAGATACCTTGAAAATTGTAGGCATCCCGAGGATTAGAACGATGGGGTGGCTCGTTTGTACCAATTGATTGGTCGTTTGTAATTGTTACGATCGACAAAAATTGAATACACGTGTAGACAAGTGAAATAACTAACGTGAAAAAAAATCAGAGACCGACGGGGCCATTGAATGGGTGAAAAAATTCCGGTTGACATTTACCGAACAGATTTTCAATTTTCTTGACAAAATTCAGGGGATGAAGTGGAAAATCTCCAGTTCCAGTGTTTTTGCAGTTGAAAAATTTAACGATCAGTTTTAGCCGATAACTACGCAGGAGACTTTTTATTTTTAGTTAAGATTTTTTTTATTAGTTTAAAGTTAGTCAGCTATTTGACATTTTTCTATTTATAAAGAAAATTGTTATATTTTTAATCAGTTGCATCTGCCAAATTTTTAACCGTAAAAGGTCACGTACGGTTCGATTTACTCAGATTGACAATTACTTGAGTTTGCTGTCATGTAAAATACCTGTTCGACACTGTTTCACGAGGTCCTCCACCCACCCCCAGTAATTCCGGAATTCTTCTCGAAAATCTCAAAGTCTCGACTCGATTATCACCGAAGGAAGCCTCAACAGACTCTGAGGGAGCGTGAAAGTAGCTAAGATTACTGGTATAACAGTTAACGAGACTCGAGGCACACATCGCCGTCACTGTTGGGCCCAACATATTGCCAGTAGAAAGAAGGGTAGGGTATTTTACCATTAACCCTAACGCTAACAAAGGTATTGCCACCTTGGTCGTCAAGGTGTGCCTCCTCAGCCACCTCCATTTAAGCCCGGGGGACACTACCTTCCTTATTTATATGCATAACTCAAAGGGGTGAGAGGGATAGGAAGGGCGAGGAAGGAGGGAAGGTGTAACGAAAGTTTCACGGTCAACTTGATTATAATCGTTCGTACATGTTGGCGTATTTATAAGACAGTGCAATGCAAACCTGAGGACGAGTCGGCGCTGGCCCTCCCTCTCTGAGATACAGTTTGCCCTTCAACTTTCCCTCTTTCCTCCTCCCCCTCTCTGCCCCTCACCCCCTGACCGAGCCATCATTCTTCTCTTTTCTTCGTCGCTTGGGAACAGGCCGGTTGTTAGCTGCATCGAGTCGTTACGTTTATCGTTTGCCATGGGAAATTTTGTGAGAAAGAGCGAGACAAATAGATTGCTTGGCATGTCAGAGTGGAGTGCAACATAAGATGGTTATATGTTTTATAAGAGGGTTGGTTGGAACTGCCTCAACCGAGTCACCGCCAATTATGACTATCGTATCTGCTGTCGTTTGTTTCTAGCCACTGGAATATCGGGTGATTATCCGTTGGTTTAATGAAGTATTTCGAGATGGTGGGGAAGAGGGAGGGGGTCGTAATTGTGAGGTTTATTTTAATGGAGAGACGCGCCCTTCGGGCACCATAGAGGTGGATTGCACGGGGTAGAATTCGAAATTTGTGATTTTTAGGACGATTTTTGAGTGAGGGAAGGGGGATTCCAGTATTCTAACATGTTCCCAAGTCAAAATTTCACCGGGTCCCCCAACATAGCCTTAACGTTCTAAACTTACTTTTCTTTGATCTGCAATTTTTCCGCGGAATCTTCAGCATATTTCCAACCTACGTCAACTTATTCATACATGTACGTCAAAAATCCCTCAACTTCCCATCGTATACTCAACCTACCCTCAACGTCAGTAATTTTGGGAGTAAGTTGAGTATATTGTTAACTTACATTGGGTATTCTCAACGTCTAGATTAGGACTGGATTAAAATTCTCATTCTCATTCTCCTATCCTCAAGCCTCCAACACATCAGGTCCCTTCGAGTCCGGAAATCAGCACAGTGCAATATATGCAAAATCTGCAATTTTGCCAATTCCGAACTCGGAACAGGTTCTACCACCACCACCAAGTACAAAACCTTCGATTTTTTATTAATTATAACTGGGCGCAAAAGAAAAAAATTAGCGAAGGAAGGGTGGGAAGGGAGTGACGATGAGGGCGGAAAGGGGGAAAGGGGAAGGTAATTGCCCCTACAACCTAATAAGTTGAAAGAACGTCAGGGGTAGGTCGAAGATCAACTTACATTCAACGTAAAATCCGGAATAAATGGAAATAAGTGACAATATGCACGTTGAAAGTAAGTTGATTCGTGAATTGAGCATGTACAGTGGTCAACCTGATTTCAACGTCGCAAACTGGCCCGTGGACGTTAGAACCATGTTGAAAACCTCGGTGAAATTTTGACTCGGGTTGCACCTCGATTATAGTGCGCGGCACAGTCATTTTTTACAGACTTTTCTCTTCGTGTACTTTTTCAGGAACGTTTTGGACTTTGTCCTGAAAGTTAATGGAAAAAGTTTGTAACTGTTCCGTAATATTTACCGAATACTATTTTTACTGGTAGATTACGCAACAGGCACGTAATTTTTAAATAATTTTTCTCTCCGAGTCTAATTTTCGATGACTCGATTTCTCAAAATTTCATATGGACGTTAATAGTCAAATGAAGATGAAATTGTTTTGATAATTCCAGAGCTAAATGTGAAAAATATTGCTGTACTGTCACGAAATTATTCGAAAAATGATAGAAATATTTCTTATGGTAACAGGATTTTCATTAATAAAATCTCGAGTGAAGAGTCTCAGCAAAAATTAAACTGAAAAATTACCACGATCGTAAATTAATTTCTGCAATAAATTTTCCTGACAAATGAAATTTATCCTCAGTGTAGATTTCACAATTCCTTCCTTAATATTTCGCGGTAAGCAATGGATCCAGATAATCTCAGTGGTTTATGAACACCATGAGAATGAGATTATGTCATCATATCTAGCTGATGAATCCAGATAGACTTCGCTCATATTTTTACCTCACTCCTAACTTTTGCGCGGTAAACCCGCCGGAATAACAATTGTAAAACGAGGGTTATGACGAGGAATGAGTTAAACCACTGGCGTAGTTCATTCTCCCCCTTAGTCCCCTCCCCCGCCCCTCTACTTCCTACCTTCGAGGTAACCATCGTCGTTAAAATACAATAACTGAAGTAATAAACCACGGAGTACAGGGGATAATTGAGTAAACCGACTTTGTGATGGAAGCTTTATTCTGTTAGTGCCTTCAACAGTGGTGAGACCTATTTCACTTTTCACGTGACTAGTTGGCAAAAGGCATTATATCACGAACCCCAAACTACTCAACTGTAGCCCAATGTGTGAGTTACGCTCGAGGGGGGGGGGAGGGAGTTAAAATTTGCCGAGTAAATTTTATCTGATACATTTTGCAGTCAAAGCCTCTCACCAGTAATTTCAAAACATAATGTACCTATTTAAAGTTGATAATGGAATATATTGAGCAAGCTTTTTAGTTTGCGATAACAGAAATCACAGTCCATGGAGAAAAATAATTTATTTAAACCAACTCAAATTTATTCAAGTGAAGAAGAATAGCTTTTTTGAATGAATTGCAACATTTGTCTTTTTTGGAATGAATAATTTTTTTCCCTTTCGATCGAAATCAATTTTTCAAATGTTGCCTTTGAGGGATATGATAATGAAGTCCACAGACATTTAAATACATACATTTAAATAAATAAATTAATACTAGTACAAATCAATTTAATGGAATTGTACTTTAGATTTTTTTTGACTAAACGAATGAAATTGTGTTCTTTTTCTTGTTCTCAGAATTAAGCAATTTGATTCAGAATAAATAAATTGTACGTTTACTATAATCAAATTTTGTCTCTCGAAATAAGTAAACAAGTTAATTAATTAGTAACACCAGCGAATTACTGTAAAGTATAAAAACTTCCAATAGAAGCTCTTTTTTTCAATTGAATAATAATTCAAATCATATTTCATAAATAACAAACAGAATATGAAATCAATAAAAAAATAAAATAGTTTCAAATTAAGGTTTTAGATTTCGTTAGAAGAAAACATTTGTTTGTGTGTGAGCATACATCTAACTCGGCTAACTCGTTTAATTTCAACGTTTAAATGTTCAAAGTCGGCCGTGAGAATCACCAGTAGCTGAATTGTTTGTGCATTAGTAGATCATGGGGTGGGGGCAATGTCGAACTAGGCAATCGTGTGCCTCCACTTTGGTGAAAAAGTTTGAGAGAAAGAGAGGGCTGGTTTCTCCGGTTTTGAGAATCTTCCGCAACAGGTGATCGCAAAGAGACGCATGCAAGTTGAAGATGAGGACTGTGATTCTGTGTGGTACAGCGAGAGATGGAGAAAGAGAGTTGATTTAACGAGAGTGAGACGAGAACAAAGATGACGAGGGTCACAATGGATGAAGAGAGAGAGGAAGAGGTGGATAATATGCGGAGAAAAGAGAGACTAAAATGAGAGAAAAGATAAGATTCGACTCAAAGGAGTGGGGTAAAGGGAAGGGTGAGGTGAGGTTGGTCACGAAAAAGCGAGAAGGGAACCCGAGGTTCCCGAGGTTTTATCGTGACTGCGTTTTACCGTGGACTCGTGATTCTGTCTAAAACAATAAACGATATAAACCCAAGACCCGATTCTAGAATCTGCACGAGGCGAAAGCACATTCTTCAACGGTGAGAGACCAGATATGGAAGTCGATCTCATTCTTCATCTCGTTTATATTTTTATAGAAAATTTTTTACTCACCATGATTTATGTACTTGCAAATTAGGGAGAGAAAATATTAATTTCAACGATGTTACGTAGTCACTTTTGATTAAACTGTTGATATGTTGAACAGTGACATTATACAATCGTGATATTTCACGAATTTCTTTATGGAAATTATGGTGTGGAGAGTGGTTGGTAAGCGAGGGAAATTCCCATTTTGTTGGAAAATTACATGTTAACGAGACACGTTAATGCTGTAATGTTGTGTTTCACATCACCTGTTTTTTCAATATCACGTGGATGCTAATAGCTATCGCCCCTAACAGCAACAGCATTACCGGGAACTATTAAAAATGTTTCTCTACATATGCAGAAGGAATAATAATGCACGAGTGCGTTAATTGACTCGTACAGCCGGGAATATTACGCCATTTTTTTCCTAATCAGAGGCGTAAAATTGAATAATAAAAGTAGATGTTGCTCGTGTGAGAATATTCCGAGAAAAAGAGAATGGACAATACCGGTTATTTAATTGTTATATTTTTCGGGAATGTTTTTCAAATTTTCAGTAAAATGTTCAAGTGAAATTTTCAAGATATTCTACCAATGACTAAATATTTTTGAAGTGATTTTCGAAATATTTAATCGAATCACAATTTCCTGGTTGATATGCCAATGAAATATTATTTTGTGTTTTTGATATCTTCTAAAATTTGTGGATAGCTCTGTATTTTCGCATTTTTTTTGCCCTGGAAAATGCTCGTTTTATTTTTATTTCTAACCCTTTACAGTTTTATATTTCCTTTAAAGTCGATAAATAACTGCAATTTAATTCTTCATTGTGCTATATCCATTCATATCGTATACAAATATTGTTTTAATACAAAAGAAATAGTGCAGTTCGGTACTAAACAAAAAATAGGTCAATACATATCTCCATATGACATAATATTAATAAATAAATAAAAAAGACGTATCCATCTACATTTTAGAACGAAAAAAAACCGCAAGAAGCAAAAGAAGAATAAAAAAAATGAAGAGGTTGACGATGATTCCTAATCAATTCCCCAACAATTAAATTTTGTATATCTCATTAAAATCCCGTATTTTCCCCCCTCAGCCCTTCTTCTTAAACCAACAAAATTTTATTCGAAAGTCACTGAATCGCAAAATATCAAAATGCTGAGCATGCGAGGAGCTCTGAATTTTGACATTTACATCTGAATCACACTAAAAGTGATCGAAGAGTTATTCCAAATGGAATCCCGCGATAGAAAGTTCGACAGAGCGAATCGGTTTGGCATAAACCATATATTCCATTGCATCACAGGCTCATTGGGTCACAGCCGGTCGCTATATATATTCCACTGGGTGTACGAAAAAAAAAAAATATTCACATGACAACAGAATACAGCTCGATTCGTATCTCACTGCTCTCTATGACTTCGTGATTTTCGTGCATCGTGAGAGAAAGTTATCATCAATAAGAAATCGTCCAAACTTTTCAAGCGTTAGTTTTGCTTCTTCACTTTCTCACAGGAGATCACGCGAGTTACTGAGCTGAGAAATTGTCGTGAGTAGTGAGAAAGGTGAATAGTAAAAAAAAAAACAATTGTCGTTGAATTGTTTCAGTGTGAAGGGAACTCCACAGTTCAGCGGTTGAGGAGCTAATGCCGCGATGATTCTCGAGATTCAGCTGTGAAATGAGTAAATTGAGCAGCAAAGAGTCGGGAGTTACCGACGCCTCTCTTCAAGTATCCATTAAAAAAAATGGAGGGGAGAGAGAGAGAGACAGAGAGCAAAAGACCGAATGGCTGGAGTACCTGATGGGGAAAAAATGACGCTGGAGATTGATTGAAGGACGTTAAGAGGCAATAATCGCGTGATCTCCATTTCTAGTCTTCGCCCCAATCAATCGGCTCAATGACTACGTGAAATCCCGATTACGCAATGCAAGAGTTATCAATCAAACTCTAGGAGAGCTTGACGAGCTAGTGTGCCTCATCACTGGCCAAAACAGCGGATGCTGGGGGGATTGAGAAGGAGAGGAAGATGAGACGATGGTGGAGAAAAAAATGAAGATAACTCGAGTGGAGCCATTCCGATCACTGACCGCTGTCTCGTCTTGGTTTCTCTCGTGAATTCTCATCTCGCACCACGACCTGGGGTTTTGGGCCTCCGTTACCCCCGAGTCCTTCACGATGATCAACATTTGTTATCACGAGTGATGTAAACGGAGAGAAACATTCATTGAAAATTACGGAGAAGTTACGTAATTTTGGAGCGAGAATGCAGATCCGTTGGAAATTACGGAAGGTCCGGAAAAAAGTGGGGAAGGACTTGGGTAATTATTACGAAACACTCCAGTCCTTTTATTGCACCCTTCGTCAGTTTTATCAGACCTTTGGGCTCACTCGAGAATCACGGAACTTTCACGTAATTTTTATTGATCTATTTTTCTCGTGTAATAGAGTGCATACAAGGAAAGAAATAACGAGTGAAAATCAAACAACTATTTCAATCAATGCAGATTTCCCCCCTCCATAACAACTTGACGAGTATCCGCGACACTTGAAATTGAAATTGTAGAGACCAAATTAATAAATCTATTAAATGAACTATCCATTAAAATTCCAGAGTAATCTATCAACCACAGTTTTCCTGCCAATTAAACCTTAAATTCCCTACAAATCCCATCAAAATGAGAAATAGTTAATGTCTTTCTAAAAAATGTTTCTTTGCCACTATCCAAAAAAAACTTTTTTCATTTCACAGTTTTTTAAAAAAAGTATCCGTCGGTTTTACAACATTTTTCTCCCAATCCATGATTTCACACTGAGCCAGGTAAAGAACCTCATCTCGTTCATGCATCTGGTCCTATCCCCATCGTCAGGTAAACATTCGCAATTCAGGCGGGTTAATAGCCGCCCCCCAATGCCGGTACCTTTTTCAGTCTCGTAAAGTAGATTTTAAAAGCAAGCAATGCCTCTTACCTAACATCAAATACCATAAGGAAGTGGAGACTCCTAATCGCAATTCACCATCCGCACTCGATCCCAATTTTCTTAATTTCTTTTTCTTCATTACTCTTCCCCCCCTTTTTTTTTCTTTATTCGACTAACATACAAGACTGAACAGATTTGAAATTTCTTATCGACGAAAAATTTGATTGGTACGAGAAGTTGTGTTGGCCCTGTCTCCCTGTATCACGCTGGTGGGTTTGTTTGATCCGGCGCCGGCCGTTTGATTTATCATCAAGCTAGGAGCAAAAAAATGTACAGCCGCTTTTCTCGCGTGCCCGCGGCCCGCCGCAGACCATCCATTTTGGACCTATCAAGTCCCGGGCACTGCCAGTTATCGTTGCTGACGTAACACGAATACCGGAGCCAACAAGGCTCTCTTCTCTGCAACTAAAGGCCTTGATTGGGTCCCAGCAGATACGCCGAATTCCACTATGAAAATCATTTCTTTTACTCTATTTATTAATTTTTTACAAATTGTTTAATTGCCCAGTTGGACCTCTCTCATCCTGAAGACGTGGCAAACGATTTTATACATTTTTTTTCCTTTCAAAGAAATAAATAACATTTCGCGAAATATGTTTCTCCGTAATTTGGTAGCATTAGCGGATAACTGAAATTATACCCAAAGATTATTACAACGATCTCGAGGATTCGGTATCGAGTAATTGAAATTCAAGCCATGACTCAATCTCATTGTTTTCTTTTCGTGTGTATTTTTTTTTATTATTTTTTTTTTCAAGAACTTTACACGCATTAAACTGAAAATTCACAAGACCACGAAGAGCCATTGGGCATCACGCGAGCTTCTGCTGGGGCCCCCATCGAATGCCAGTGGGGATCCATGGGATGTACTGAAGGAGACTGGAACAAGGTGGATGGAGAGGAGAGATAAAGTGAGAAAGAAGGGACTGGTGAGCCGACGAATGCAACGTCCGGATTCAAACAGTCGGTGGAATGCGGCACGGCGGCTGCCAGTACTGCCAACCGTACCTTATTTTCAACCTTAGGCGCCCTTCTCCTCCTTATTCACTCCCTTCATCTTTGCCTCGCTCTCCCCACCCCATCCACCCAACCGTTTTACCAGCGCGCAGAGGGAATTCTGTTGGGTTAACTCCTAGTGATTATTTTTTTAAATTTTATTTATTTTCATTTTTCATAAAACCCTGACATTAGTGGCAACCGACGGAACGCACGCCTCAACGGGAGAATGTATTACCCGGCTTGTCACTATCGCGTGTACTTAGGCCCTTCTACTTGATGCGTAATTATGACCGACTGTGCGTGCAATCAGCCGTCTCTCATTCGCAGAGGGAATAATACAGTGGACAATTCTCCTTACATTTCTCCCACCTATTCTTCAGAATCTTGTGGATCTAAAACTCGGTAGAGAGCAAGTAGATGACACCGTGTTGGTCAGACGTGTCACCGAGGGAAGAACATTGAAACATACAAAGTTGGAACAACATCAATATTGATCGAATCATTTCTATAAACGATTTTATTGTTTTTATCCCTTTTTTTGGTGGTAACTGACCGAAATGTCAAAAATTCCCATGGAAATTAGCCCCTCCTATGTTGGTTAAACAAATTACAGTTGTGGTTTTAGAATTTTTCGGGAATATCTCTGTAGATATTATTCGCAGCAAAAAATAACAATTTTTACAAAATTAGGCTTTATAAAATTCCACGTAAAAAAGGTTCAATTTATTTTTCATTTTGATGATAATTTTGAACATACAAGCGCGCAATACCGCGCTCTCAACTTTGTGTTCTTCTGGTTCTCTTGAATATCTTTTAGGATGATAGGGGTGGAGAGGGGAAACGCGTTTATCTGTAATAATAATAAAAATCACACTAATAATAATGACAATAGTAATATATTGTTTGATGCAGTTCGTTTATATTGGCCAAAAGTTGAGGAGTGCGAAGGAATAATTTTGTATTCATGTTTTGTTCTCTATTGCCATTATTAATCGGGATATGGACTAAAAACGATAAAATCGTGAATTCTCACTGTTTAAACAATACTTTCGGAGTCAATTTGGGGGGAGGAAATTTTTGGTCTTTCTCTTCCTTACCTGTAATATAACCGATAGAAAGAGACAAACCTTTTATAGGAATTTTTCAACTCAAAAAACTCCTGACGCCTGGACTACTGGTTGTTTTTTTTTTTTCACTTCTGCTTCTTGAAGCCATTATATTCCCGTGAGCGCGTGACGCTATCTATCTTGGTGGAGATGAATAACGTGTGAAATTGTATCTTTTCAACATATCGAGAAAATTATATACCACAATTTGCATGTCGGATGCTCGTTAAATTGTCGCTTTCGAATTTTTTTTGTAATTAGGTAAAAACATACGTGTGTGGTATCAAAGTGATAAGGCGTGAGGGAACAGTGACCTGGTGGTAATGACAGGGTCTCTGATGTTACTGGATTATCTGGAGCGAGAAAAGCCATTCGTAAACTGATAATTTTAGTCGTTGCGGATTGCAAGGGGTCACGGGTTTGCTCGTGAGTGATAATGAAAAGTGCGAGGTGAGTAAATCTTCGGGCTCATTTGAATAAGACGAGGATGACAAATGGGGGGAGGAGAATGGGATAACGTCGGGGTTCGTTATGAGGGGACGATGGATATCAGAGTGGATAGGGTTTTTTGCCGCTGGAGGTGGGAAGACGTGAAGTTTTGGGAGCTGTTGGAGTTTAGAACTGGGAGAATTTGACGAGCAGGAGGACAATCCATAGAGACAGTGGGATAAACGAATGTTTATATTTCATAGACCATTTGTTGAGATTTTTGAGACTTTACATGGAAGCTGGGTGGAAGGGAATGGAATGGACTTGGGTGAATTTTAAGGAAATGGAGGGCTAAATGTATTTATTCGTGTTTGAAATTTCAACTAATTTTTCTGGTGTTTTACGGAAAAAATAAAGTTTCAGATTTCTCTGAAAATTGCATTTTCGTTAATAGTACCGAGATGAATTGCTAAATTGTCAATAATAAAGCCTTTTGGAATTTCAATGAAAGAATGTAATAAAATTGACAAAAAATTTTTCGGATATTTCAATCCAAAATTTACAAAAGTTGCGAAATTTCCAGTATCAATCCCAATGTCTCGAACGATTTGTCTGATAATTAATTTTGAAATCACAACACTCGCAATTTAAATTGAGGAATGATTTCTCTGAATTACAAAATCAATATTCAATAGCAATTCCATCTAATTTTTTCTGATCAGTCCAACCTTTAAGACTATATTTATCAAAATTTTCTTCTCTTCCATCGAATCGGCTGAATTGATGGAACTTCTTAATGAGCCACTTAACAATTGAATTTTCAATACTTACTTATCCCAAAATTCCTGTAAAACTGTCATCAAAACTTTTCAGAACGTTTCCCAGAAATATTAGTTCATATTGAATTAATAAAAATGCGAGCGATGAAAAAACATATGACAAACTCGCCGAACTCCCTACAAAATGTTTAGAAGCGGTGGATGTACAGACTGAAGAGGGTCCATTCTTGACAGGGGGTAGGCTACACCATGGGGGACCACTTAGCGCATCTTCTCACAGTGGTGAACACCAATACCCCGCGCCAGATTGTTTCACACCCTGAGTTCAGTATGTTTATTAGTCATCAACGAGACATGGAGATTCGCACCTTCAAATTTCGTAATTAACGTACGAACAAGAAAATGATGGAGCTACTCAGATCAAAGATATTTAAATTAACGCAATTAACAATTTTTAGTCTCAATTCAAATCCCTGATTGCACATTTTTTTATTTGCATTAGTGCTCTGACCTTTTAGACATAAACTGTCTGAAATTTCTAGTCATAAAATGTTTGCTGTTAAGATAAGATATCGTGTGTTGAATCATATTGAGAAAACAAAGACGCACATTTCAAAGAAAATTTGTCTCCTCAATACAATCGCTTCTTGTAATGTCTTCCGTGAATGTGTGAAAAGTAAAGTTAGATATTAACACATAAAAAAAATCTGAAAATACACGTTAATCATAGAGATAAACAATCATTTTTACCAAAGATTCCTCTTCGTGTAGCAATTCACAGACAGACCGGATTAATTATTACAAGCGAATGAATTTTGTTCGTTAGTTCGGCTCCCTTTGGTTCTACCAAACGTTCCATCGTTAATAGTTAACGAAAGTATATTTTACTTGGCATTCGCCGTCCATTAACTATGAGGAGAAAAAAAAAATATTTTTGTCAAATATATATTTACTTCAGGGAAGTAATTATTTTTAAAAAATTGTATTTCTCCGGTCCAATCACTACTAAATTACGATATAAATTACTTTAGAAGATGACAATTTTCTACGTGATCCTGAATAAACTCTCAATAATTCTTTAGTTTTTCTAAATTTCTGATTTTCTTGAGGGAAGAATTCCGACGAGTTACTTAATGCTTAGAATTATTGCAGGAGTTTACTCAAAGTTGTGATCAACATCATCAGGTTCTAGAACAATATAATTTACGTAATTTAAACCTAATGAGAATTGTCAGGTAGTCACTCGATTTCAGCAATAAAGAATTGAATAAAAAAATATTTCCCTGAAGTAAGTGGATATTTGGTAAAAATAATTTGTTTCCCCAAAATATCAACTCATTAATTTGTTCATATCCAGCTTTACAAGTCGTTAAAAATCAAGCCATTTCGTTGAGAATAAATAAGTCATTGAATGAGTACGTGTTCCAGAGTGAATATCGGTGATCCCAGGCTCCTCGAACTTTCCTTTTTATTCGTGTAAAATCCTTAAAATGATGAAACACTTTGTACAGCATCAGGTGAATTCCCTTGGCATCTTGTACACTGGATGATACAAGACGACTTGAGCAGTAGACAGTGCAGTAGTGGGTGAGTAACGAGCTGCGTTTAGGAATAGGAATGAATGGCCACACTACGTGACAGTTGAGTAAGGTGTCCCTTTATCAATCTTTTGTTCGCGTTCACGTAGAAACCCAGTGAACTGTGTCGGAAAATGGCTTTTTGTGGTGATGAAGAGAGAATAGGAAAGAAAGACAGGAGGCGTTGGCTTTGGTAATACCGTTACGTTGAAGAAGAAAACTTAAGCCATTGTCAACAGCACACGCCGGTTCATTTGAAGTCATGAAATACTCTCATGTTCACTCATTGGGAAGATGTCATTACGGGATTCATCACGGGATTTTCACGCCTTATGGAGAAATTCGACGGAAATTCAACGATGAGGGGAGACTGAAATCTTCCTTTGTGTTTATTTCAAAGTGATCTTACCTTGAGACGAGTATTCTGACAATGGGTATAAAACATTACAATACAATTCACGGAGTTTATGCGAGTGTGTACGGATGACGCTGGATAGGCTTGACGAAAAGACGGAGACGAGACAAGACAAGTAATCAAGGGCTACAATGTCAGAAATTATTCGAAATTTCATGGAGAATATGATATATCATGAAGCGGATTTAGAAAAAAAAATTACGAAAAAATTGAAATTTACTATTAACATTTACGGAAATGAGATGGTAATTGAAAATAGATCACAATTATTGTGGACTAAATTGAAATTTCACTCGGTAACTTTTGAAAATTTCCTATTGAAATAAATGAAGCTACGATATAGATATAATGTCCCAATTAGCACAACTTCCCACAGAAAGTTAATGTAATCTTCAGAAGTTCCCTCTCATTGCAATAATAAACCTACCAAAAATTCTGACACGACGAGAAGTATTTTAGCGAAAACATTTTAAATAAATTCGCAGTGAAATACCCACATACACGAAGTAAACTATTCAATAGAAGTCCCGTATCCTTAAGGAAAATTACCCGAACAGTCCTAACATTTTTCCTGAAAGTTCCACAATTTTAATCAAAATCATCCATCAAAAATGACAACAAAATCACGTTAAATTCCCTAATCTCCAGCAGCCCGTAAGTTTCCCTGGCATTATTCCCGCTATTCCCTCCTGATTCCTGAATACATCTCTCCGTCCAGGAAAAACTAAAACCTTCCTTTCGTATATACATCACCTTGCTCTCCCGTTAAGACCAGTATTCCGACAATAGGTATAAAACATTACAATACAATTCATGAAGTTAATGCGAAAATGTACGAGTGAGGTTAGATAGACGAAGACCTGACGAAGAGACTAAGAGTTAAGAAGAGAAGCGAAGCACTCAAGAGCCACTGTAAGGGCCATGCGAAGTGTACCTGTCTTGTTTTTATAGGCCTCACCGAGTCGCCGGGGCCCAGGTAAAAGTGGTGGGGTCGTTGGCAGGAGGGGGAGGGGGGCTGCGACGAGAGGCCCGATGGGATGAGGGGGGGTGAGGGCAGGCGTGAGAGGCAGTCGAGTGGAGAAGTGGCGGAGGTAAAGGGGAGAAGAGAGGGGCCTGACGGTACGCGGGGACCGGCGAACACCAGTACGATCAACCAACCAGTCCTCGAAGAACAGTGGATCTTGCTGGATCCTTGCTCGATCGTTCTCCTCGAGCGTCGTGGCTTTACCTTTCGTTTTATAGCTGTAGTTAGTATAACGGATTTCAACCAGCCCCCTCCCCTCCACCCCCCGTACGGCCCCTTTATCACTGGATACTTAACTTGTGCTGTGAGAAAACGAGATGGGATTATTCTGGATATAAAGTGTGTTCAGTGCTCTGTGCTTTGGATGAAAAAAAGGGAAAAGTTTGGGGAAATTTGGATAAAATAAAACAAGTGATGTGGTTGAAGTGACAATGTCAGTGGCTAAATGCTGATTAATGGGAGTTATAGATGGAATTAATGGTGAAAATCGATAAAACTTGAGAGGAATCGGTTTTTAATGGAATAATAAGAGCCGTCTGAGTGGGTTTTGATGTAAAGATGCAGGGGAATCCTGCTTTTTTGGCAATACTACTCGGTACAATATTCGGCTCGCTTGGTGCCTCACTGAGTAAAGCACTGAGGTACAAAGCACCGGACGAGTGTAAATGGGTTGCAACGGGTGATAGTGAGGACGATGTATCACTCGTTTGTCGTTTACGAACTATCAACAGTGAACTTGAAAATACAAATTTCAGTGTTATACAGCCACAACACACAGTCAGACTACGGTTAGAGTGTAGTGATGCACTTTTTTATCAAAGTTCACTGAGCGCTGGTAGTTTTCGACCTCTGATTGAACTACGTGAACTTGTCATTGAGTACTGTAAGATTGGAAATTTATCCGATGATGCGTTCAAGGGTCTCAAAGAGCTTCGGAATCTCACTGTCCGCACTCATAATACTGATTGGTCGGCGATGGCTTTGGATGTATCAACTCGAGCTTTTACCGAGGAGTTATTCAAACTTGAGAGACTTGATCTTGGTGAAAATAATATGTGGAGTTTGCCGGAGGGTAGTCTGTGCTCACTCCACAATTTGGAGGTTCTCAACTTGACGAAAAATCGATTGCGTGAAGTATCGAGCTTTCATTTTGGCTCGAGTGTTGGACGCTGTGGAAGTAATTTACGTGAATTGGATCTGAGTAATAACAGCATTGAGACCCTACCAACAGCAGCATTTTCCGGTTTAGCTAGGTTACAAAGTCTTGATCTACGAAGCAATGCCATTAACTTTATGGCCGATCGTGCCTTCGAGAGTTTATCCTCGTTGGTTGTACTCAAACTCACGGACAATCGTCTATCGAGTTTACCACCCGAGTTGTTCAACGATGCGCGAAACATCAAAGAAATTCATCTGCAAAATAATTCGCTGAATGTTTTAGCACCTGGTTTATTCAACGATCTCACTCAACTATTGGTCCTCGATCTCAGTATGAATGAGTTGACAACTGAGTGGGTTAATTCAGCGACATTTACCGGATTGGTTAGACTCGTTGTACTGGATTTATCAAGTAACAGAATAAACCGACTAGAGCCAGCTGTATTTCGAGACCTTTACAGCCTTCAAATTCTACGTCTTCAGGATAATCTCATTGCGACACTCTCGGAAAATACATTCTCAGCACTCTACAATTTACACACACTCATACTCAGTGATAATCAGTTGACGATTATCGATGCAACAACTCTCAGTGGTTTGTATGTACTGAGTCTTCTCTCGTTGGATAATAACAGACTCAATGGACTTCATCCGAGCTCGTTACGAAATGCCTCGTCTCTCCAGGACTTGCATCTTAACGGTAATCGACTGACAGCAGTGCCGGATGCACTAAAAGCCACACCTCTCTTGCGCACCCTCGATCTCGGTGAAAATCTCATTTCCGAGATACCGACTGGTACCTTCGATCACGTGTCGCAGTTGTATGGCCTCAGGTTGACGGAAAATCACATTGGTAATCTCACTAAAGGAATATTTGAGAAGATCAAAGAACTCAAGATACTCAACCTATCGCGCAATAGAATACAATATATCGAACCCGGTGCATTTGATGACAACACCAATCTACGTGCCATTCGTTTGGATGGCAATCAATTGACTGATATCACTGGATTATTCGCCAATTTACCGAATTTAGTGTGGTTAAATGTTAGTGATAATAAACTCAAGTGGTTTGACTATGCTATGATACCAACGGGATTACAGTGGTTGGATATACACGCTAATGAGATAAGCGAACTGGGCAATTACTTTGAGATCGAGACGCAACTTCAGTTAAGTACATTCGTCGCTAGTGAGAACAAATTAACTGAGATAACCGGTAATGCAATACCTATGAGTGTTGAAGTATTATTTCTCAATGACAATCTCATATCAAAAGTGCAGAGTTACGCTTTTTTCAAAAAACCTAATCTCACGCGAGTCGATCTCAAGGGCAATAGAATACAAAATCTTGAGACATATGCCCTGAGAATAAGTGCTGTACCAGCGGATAAACCATTGCCTGAATTCTACATTGGTGATAATCAGTATCTGTGTGATTGTACCATGGAATGGCTACAGCGTGTCAACAGACAAAATCAATCACGCATACATCCACAAGTTATGGACCTTGACAGTATATTCTGTAAATTATTGTACGATCGTGAGCGCATGTATGTACCACTCGTTGAGGCATCACACTCACAATTTCTCTGCAAGTATGAGTCACATTGTTTTGCACTGTGTCATTGCTGTGATTTTGATGCTTGTGATTGTGAAATGACCTGTCCAAATAATTGCACCTGTTACCACGATCAATCGTGGTCAGCAAATGTTGTAGATTGTTCAGCCGGGGGTCACGTCAATCGTCTACCCGAGCAAATACCCATGGATGCAACAAGGCTGTATCTTGATGGCAATGACCTCAGAATCATCTCCAGTCATGCGTTCATTGGTCGTAAAAAATTGAAAGTACTTTTTCTCAATGCCTCAAACATTGAAATTGTCCAGAACAGATCGTTCAATGGTCTACGGGATCTTCAGGATCTTCATCTTCAGGACAATAGGATTCATGAACTACGTGGACACGAATTCGAAGGGCTCGGAAATCTTTGGACACTTTGTCTACAAGGAAATGAGATATCGTCAATAGCCAATAACACATTTTCACGTTTGAGATCACTGAAGGTACTGCGATTGCAGGGTAATCGTCTTACGACTTTGTCCTATTGGGCCTTACCAACGTCTGCTGAAGTGAGCCTCTCGAGGAATCCCTGGTCATGTGAGTGTGACTATCTTGAGGTTTATCGAGAATGGATACTCTCAGCGAGAAATCGTGTTGCCGATGTAACGGAAATAAGATGTGTGTTGAATGTCACGGAATTGGAGGCATACGGTGACGAGGTCTTCAGAGACAATGAATTTGGTTTTCCTGTGCTAGATGGTACATCAAATGACAGCTCAATGTGCACAGGACTTGCTAGTATTGACAACGGTATTCAGGGGAATTTAACTAAGACCATTATCGAGAGACAAGCACTTCAAGATTACTTGCCACTGCTAGTGTCGACATTGGCTGTATTTTTGGTTATTGTTCTACTCGGAATGCTCATATTCATCTTCAGACAGGAATTTCGTGTGTGGTTTCACTCGCGATTTGGAGTGAGAATATTCTATCGCAGTACAGAATTCGACAGAGAGGATCGTGATAAATTATTCGATGCATTTGTCAGCTACAGCTCCAAAGACGAAGCATTTGTTGCTGAAGAATTGGCGCCAGTGTTAGAAATGGGAAATCCATCCTACAAATTATGTTTACATTATCGTGATTTTCCTGTCGGTAGTTTCATAGCTGACACTATTGTACAAGCTGTTGAATCATCGAGAAGAACGATAATGGTACTGTCGGAGAATTTTATAAAATCCGAGTGGTGTCGATTTGATTTTAAATCGGCTCATCATCAAGTGCTTCGTGATAGACGACGCAGACTCATACTCGTTCTCGTTGGAGATGTACCCCAGCGGGATCTTGATCCAGATATTAGACTTTATCTCAAGACAAATACTTATTTACAATGGGGTGATAAATTATTTTGGGAAAAATTGAGATTTGCCCTGCCCGATGTGCCAAACAATCAGAGAACCAACAATCAGAGGAGACAACCACCACCTGTCCGACGGCAGCATAATAATCAAACTAGTGGTGCGCGCAGTGTTGCTGTTCACATATGAATTAATTATTCAACATTGACTGGTTATATTATTCCGTACTAGTGATCGATTGGCCATACCCGGGCAGTGTAATTATCGATAAATTGATAATTTATTATTCGGGAGTGAGGGAGATGGAGCCAATCAGTGAACAGTACGTAAATCATATATACGAATAAAATAAATGAATGAATATATATATCTGTATGTGTAAGCTTCCATTAAGAGTCACTGCACAGTGCAATACGTGTGTGGAGTGTAAATAGTCATGATGCCGATTATTGGATAACGGAGAATGGACAATTTGAAGCGGTTTGAATAAATGTGCCCTGCACACTAAAGTCTGTATATAGAACGAATATAAAAAATTTAAATCATTCGATGAGAATGAGTGCTTTGACATGTTTGACGAGTTGGGGAGAAAATGAATGGATAAGAGTGATATTTGTCAGTGTGAGGGGATAAATATATATTTATATATATATTTGTTTGGATTCTTGTAAATTTTGATCGATTAGTTCCGTAGATAGTTTTAATAAAATGTATATAGAGAACGAGAGAATTTAAATAACACGAGTCTCGCGTTGCTGATTTCCTTTTTATTTTTGTTCAACGTCTCATTATTAATAATATCAGATTGTGCATGAGTTACTTAATGTCAGGGTTTACGATTGAATCGTGAACAACGAGTTAATGTTTCATCGTACATAACTGGCCCATAAAGATGCCAAGCAGAGGATAATGAAAGTTAGAGACAAAAAGTAAAAGGTGTTTGTGACAATTGTGAGAGGTTATTCTGTGAGATAATAAAACTGTCACATTAACATATTAAATTGAAATGACAGAGACGTACTTATGAGGCGCTATTTACAAGTGTATAGCTTCTTAAAGAGGGTTTTGAATTTAAAACCCGTCGTGATATCACTCTCTAATTATTTTTTATTTGAAACAAAAAGAAAATTTTTTTTTGATCAATTTTTTTTTATATGAGGAAGAGAAAGAAGAATTTGTTATTAAAATTGAGAGAAAAAAATGTATTGTCAAATGTAAAGTAGGATTTATTTTTTATTTATTCTGATATTATGAGAAGTGAGGACTTTGGTAAAAAAAAATTAAACGATTTCGTTTAACAAGTCACATCTGATTTTTTAAAACATAAATATAACTGAATAATTTCAATTGAACTTCCACTCAGTCAAATGATTCTTCCCAGCGTGAAAAAAGAAATAAAATACTCTGACAAATCGTCAATTTTTTCGGCAAACAATAAAACTAACCCATTACGTTGTTTTTTTTTAACGAAGTCCTCAATAGAATTCGACAGTCTCTACTGTACGAGAGCGCCGACTCTCCAAAACGATTGTTAACAAATATTATATACATATCCGTACACGCGGGGATTGTCGTATTCAGCCTGTAAATTAATCGTTTTATATTTCCAATCGAAACACAGGTGTTTCAAGCAAAAAATAAATGACCTTTTTTCCTACTCCAATTGTTCACTTCATTCATACAATATTTTCTTGTTTTTTTTTATTAAAAAAACTCAATTCTGTGTTCAAAGAGAACTGAACTATAAATTATGACTGACAAATAAAATCCACTGTTTTCAAATGTTTTAAAATCAGTGTTGTTCGTTATTCCTAATCGATCACTGGACCCATTAGTTGTACGATAATATCACAGGTATTCGACTTTAAATGAAAGCTTAATCGAATCGTTGCTATTGCGATCCTTCTATTAATGAGGGTTAAGTGATACCGTCGGTTGTTGGACAGCACATGCGGAATGTAACAAGTTCACTATCCAAACTAGTCTCTCCACGAGGTCGTATTTGACAAATTAAACGTAGATAGATGACTAAAAGATTAACTCTATCACAGGGAAGAGGTCTTCTCCATCTCTTGCGATTCAAGTCATTTGTTATGAATATATTTAAAATATTTAAAGAAACGGTTGTTAACGATTTGTGACTGAAAATTCCAAAACGTTTGTCAGAAATTTTATGTCTTATAATAGTTCTACTGAACTGTCAATCACTTTCATTATTTAAAACTGTCAATTTGATGAAAAAAAACCAATGAAAAGTTAATGACTTCTTGTCCCACTGCAATTTTCCACTTCGTTTACATTGCATTGTCTTGTCTTTCCAGGAAAGAATTAAATATAAGTTGCGGTGGACAAATAAAAATTCACTCTTTCCCAATGTTTTAGAATCAATACATTCTATTATTTCTGTTTGATCATTTGGCCCATGAGCTCGCTAATAGCTTGCAAAGCTGGGTAGAACTAAAAACAATTAATCAATTTCATTCAGATTTCATTATCTTGTCTCTGAAAGAAAGAAGAGATATAAATCACCGTAGAGAAATAAATATTTTCTATTTTCCAACGTTTTCAGATCAATGCTGCTTGTTATTTGTGATTAATCACTTGGTTCATAATTTACTGAAGAAATCGCATAAATCACTATCGTAAATAAAACGTAATTAAATCTATGCAATTTTATTCTTTCCATCGAAGATCGAGTGATATCAACGGGTTTTAGAATGTGACAAACTAGTCAATTGACAGTGGTTTCTTTTCACAAATCAAACAGATGAATATCTGATTAAACAACCTCACGATGAACAATTTTCAGAATTTTCGTAAATATTTTTGTCATGTAGTCAGAAAATAAATTACTTAATTTCGACTGTGATTCATCCAAAAGTGGAAAGCATTTTGTAATTCATCACTTGATAAAAAAAACTGCAGAAAATGAATGAGTCTTTTCCTACTGCATTTTTCAATTTCATTTCCATTGAATTGTCTTATCTCTCATGAAAAAAAAATATATAAATGCTCATCTACAAAGAAAAATCCGTCATTCTATTTTATTATTCATCACGTAACAGTTTCACCGAAATCCCATTAAATTTCGTTATTAAACATTGACAATTTGAGGGAAAAAAACCAACCCAAAATACATGAATTTTTTCAACACCAATTTTCTTGCAATTCCTGGCCTCGAATTGCGTAATTGAAAATTAACAATTCAACAATAAAAACTCGACAGAAAATGACCGACTTTCCCCCTTCATTTACATTTCACTTATCTTTCTGAGAAAAAAAAACGAAAATGCAAATAACGACCCATAAATAAATAATCCACCCTTCCCACTGTTTTTAAATCAGTCCTGTTTGCTATTTCTGATCGATCACTTGACCCCACGATGATATCACACAAATCTCAGTTCAAATAAAGCAAAATCGATTCGTTGCAATTTCATCCCATCTATTGATCCAACCACTGACCGACAATCTTATCAACATCATCTAGACCAACTTGGTTAATATAATAACTCCATTGGGAAGTTTCGGTGAGCGTTTGCCGCATCATCGACAGCGTTAACTGTCGCACCATGAAAAACCTGCCACGTCCTGGAACACTCGACTCCCCGCAGTCATCGAACAATGGATCGCTTATTTCTCGGTGTATTCTAGAAGTATTATTGGGACAATAGGCGAAGTGAAAGGTGTACTCCTCCTCCCTCATCATCACCTTCATCTCTCATTCATTCGCATTATGCCTTCAAATGCTATTCCTCCCTCCCCCCCCCCACCCTCTTTCCCACCCCCAGCCACCTTCCTTTCGAATAGTTTCGCCAGACAAGCGGTCGCGCGTGAATAATCGAATTATTGGATAACGAGGTAGCTGTATTTGTTGTCATCGCGAGTGACGAGTCAACTTCGAGGGGGCCCTCGTACCACCATCCACTTGAAAATCACTTCATTGATTCATTCAGAAAACTGACAGCTCATGATTCACACCAATTATTCAACGATCAGTGGGGGCCTCTTTCAACGTTTGAATACTTAATTTATCGGGTTTACATTCTGATTTGAGCTGGACATTCCTCAGTGCCAATTTTAATCGCCAATGAGGCTTAAGTGATAATGACGTCTGGTTGGACTACACCTGCGGTGTCGAGGAACTTCACTCGGGTAATATCTCGAGGATGTCTTAATTTGGAAAATTAGGTGCAGAAGTGGAGATTTATGAGCTACTTCTTGAAAGGCAACATATTTACAGGACTTGGTGGAATTTACGGTGGGAACTTGTAGAGTTTAATTGTTTAAGACTCCTGGTGCAATATTTGAGATGAAATTTGGGGGAAAATTTTCGGGATATTTAATTGATATTGAAATGTTTTTAGATTTGGGAGTTCAGGAGATAGGAGGCATTAACGGAAGTTTGGATTACGTTTTCCAGGGAAATTTATGGCAAGCCAGAAAATCCTTCTACATATGTACTTGAATTCTTAAAAGTTTTCACATTTTTCGAACAATGCAGGCTAATTCGCCGCTCAATATATGAAATTTTTTAGGAATTTTAATGGACTGATGAATCCTCGTGTTCGTGCCATTTAAAATTTTCGAATTTGACATGGAGAGAAAAATTCTTAAAAAATTATGTGCCTCTTCCGCAAGTTGTCAGTTCAAACAATATTCGATAAACATTATGCAACAGTTACGCACTTTTTCAGTGAACTTTCAGGAAAAACGTATGGAACGTTCAGTGAACAAATGCGTAATTATTCGATAATTTTTAGTGAATAGTGTTTTGACTGGCAGACCAGGGAACAATCACTTCATTTCTAAAAAAATTTCCTCTTCGTGCACATAATTTTCCGTGAAATCTGGAATTCTATGATCTCTCTCCCCCTAAATCGCCTTCGGTGTCATGGTCCTGACAATTAATGGACAACTTTCCACGAAAATTCATTTTTCTCTGACAGCGTATAACGGTTCAGCGAAAATTCAAAAAAAATTTCGTACGAAATTCATAAATAAATGCATTATCTCATGCCCCTATTTCCAAACAAAATAATGATCTTAAGTTCAATAAGTGTCAGTGACTTTATCACTTCGGGTAATTTAAACAAAATAATCGCCATTATCTATCAACTAATTTTTCCCGACACTTCATGATCTATTTAATGACGAGCTCTATAAACTCATAAGTCTTCTGTTAAATGATAATTGACAAAAAAATCCTTAATGACTGCAATACCGCTCGTTATACCATTTTCATGTAATCCACCGGAAGAAATTCTCAAATTACCGAAAAATATTAAAATCTTTCAAAGAATTCCTTAAATTGTAAGGTTACCCCCCATGAACGAACATTTTCCCCTCGGTAATCATGAACACGAGCCTTCCTCGTTCACACCAGTTAACCCAGCCGAAATCCTCAAAGTTAACCGCACTATCCAAGAAGTCTCATCTGCAGCCAGCACTCAGCAACAAAATTCTGAACTAGGATCTAAACCAAACGAGTCAGTGCCACCCGCATGTCTGTCTGCAGCTACCGTATGTGCATATGCTCGCACGAGCCAGGTAAGCTCCATGTACCGATCCTTAAAACTTCCTACAACCATCCACATAACCCACAATGCAACACATAACTCCTAACGGATTTCTATTTGTTGCATTACTATATCTCACATATCATTCTATCCCTATTATAAAGTCATGCAATTGAGATAAAAGTCCTGTCACGGTCATGACATCGGCGCTGTTTAATCTGGAAAGGAACCATTAGCATCTTGATGCATATTTCACCGTCTTCAACAACTACCAACTATTGGGGACAAAGTATATGTGATATGTGATGTTTCATGTTATTTTTTTTACAATGTCAAGGGTTTTTCAAGTCAAATAATTCCTACAACAGCAATCTCGGTTTCTCTCGCTTATATTAATGTTCAGGAAGAGGAAGACAAAAAATTCCCCCCTCCCCCCGCCAAATTCACCCCGGAAGTATTGTTTAAACACTGGGAATTCTCGATTTTATCGTTTTTATTCAATGTCTTGATAAATATTAGTAATAAGGAAAAAAGATGAACGCAAAATTATTCCTTATAAAATTGTGAACAAAAAAGGTCTCGACATTTCTTTTGCACAAATTGCAACATTCCTCGACAAATAATGTTTAAATAATTGCAGACATGAAATTAGGTGGAATCATGGAAAAATTATTGCAGAATTAGAATTTTGTACGAATTTGTTTTTTGAGATATTTAGGAAAAACGCTACAACCGAAACTGTCATTTGTTTAAACAATATATGCGGATTTCATTTAAAATCTGAAATATTGTTAAACCCTCATCATAAGCACTAGATATTAATGACTCGGTCTATTCGAATTCTAATGACCAGAGTATTAAATGAATTCAGTGAAAAATTCCAGGAATGGGTTAGCCACAGTGAAATGTAAAAGCTTTCATGGGGGATTTGGTGAAAAGTGTTGGGCGATGTCTGCTCTTTCATCATTCGTTTTTCCTCGGGATTTCATGCCCGATCGATTGCCAATCCCCTCTGGGCTCTCTTTTGGGATAAGCAATTCGAACTACCGAGCAACCTGAAAAGGTTCTCAAAAGATTAACGGCACAAACGAGCTTGCGAGCTCTATGAAAATACACGGAGAGAAAAAACTGTTCATCGCATAAATAATTTCGTTAGACAAATACATCATCCCTTGAGGATAAATGAGATAAGCTATTCATGAATTACGGGGAGAGAGGGCGGGTTTACGATTTGACATTTCGCTGAGCTTTTTTGGTTGATATTTTGAAATTTTTATCGCGCTCAAGTTTCCTGGGAAACTTGAAGGATTTAATTATTAATCAATCAAAATTAAATAAATAAAATTGACCGGAACCCAGACTTTCACGTGCAATAATTCTATTATAATTTAAATGAATCAGAAAAAAATTGTTGTCTCAAATATAATTTTTTCTCTCCCCTTTTTCCCTTTCTCAACCCTTCCCGTGCAGTTGTCTCTATCTCACTCGTTACCCTGTGATTATTTATTTTCACCTCTCGTTAATAAATCTTTATAATTTATTCCGTATCGTTCCTTCACATCAAAATCAAATCAAAATATTTACAATAACGAAATGATATTATTCATATTTTCGGTATGACTGTCCCACCCATGTCCTTTTTTTATCCTGACAATCCTGGCACGCAGACTCGCAGGCGTATGCAACAGAGCGTGCAGCACTTACAACAACTCAAATACTTTTATAATTCCCCTGAATAAATCTGACCTCCAATCTAAATATTACTCATACTAGACCATTCAACATTTATATAACATTTATATCCAGTATCTAGAACCTGTCAATATCTGATTTAACGTCTCTTTGTGTCACGCATTGGGCGATCGGGATCACTAATGAAGTGAACACCCAAGTCTCGTTCCCACTCGATCGTTATCGATTAAGCTCGATAAATCGATTGGGAGTGGGAGAAATGGTGATTGAAAGCGGTATGGAATGAGGTGATACCAATGGTGAATTGAATCACGAAGCAATAATCGAGTAAAAAAAATAAATAAAGAAGGTAGAGTTGAAAAGATATAAGTAATGAATTCACGCTTGCTTCCGTGAAGGAATACATTTCATTTACCGTTATAACTGGAATACTCGCCGAATATATGTCCAAGTTCATACCTTGATTTCTACATTCTTCTTTTCACTCTTTTTTTACCCCTCCGTAACTTCTCTTTGTTCGTGTTTGCATTATTTTTATTATTATTTATAGCCGACGTACATTGGCTCGTTGCCTTCTCTCACGGCAGTTTTATACAATCAACGGGGCCTGAGTGCACTGGACATATTTCGGCCACATACAGCTACAAAAGATGCGACCTTTGAGATGTCATCCATGACGTACAAGAGTCGTTGGGCTCTTATGGGTTCGTGTTAGCGAGCTTCGTCGTGGGCGTCACGCGTGTGGGTTTTACTTCCCTCTCTCTCTCTCCCTTTATGTCTTTTTTTTACCTTCAGTTTAACCCCCTCCCTCACTCAAACACTCGGGTGTACCGAACAATAGCGAGATTTGTAACTACGGTAATGTCGAGGGGAATAGAGGAAAATGCGGTTTACACGCTAACCTTGTGGATTAGATGGTGTGAAAAGAATTCTCAGGGAATTCGCACATTTCTGATTGTTGGCGGGTATCGGTATTTGTCGGGTGTTGGGGGAGTACCTGCACTGCTTGGAATTTTAAGTGAAAGGGGAAAATGAATTTTAGGATTTTTAGAGATATCGTGGGGGTTTTTTAGGGATTTATATCAATTTTTGGGGATACAGGGGGTGAGGAAATCGCTGGAAAATTGTTGCACATTTTATGGTATGGAAAGTGATGGTAGATAGAAATAATAAATGGAAATAAGTAGAATTTCTAAGCAATTTATCGACTGATTGTTCAAGTTCAGTAGCGCAGTGGTAAAACGAGATAAGATTTTTGAGTAATATCTCTGAATCTAAGAGAGATAGCGAAATTTTTATAATGACCTTTATTGAAGTACTCACTTCGCTTCAAAAAAAGTCGTAATAAAAATTTCGGGATTTTCCCTCGATTACCAGAGATTCATCAAAAACTGGGCAGTAGCCGAAATAATTTATGTAATTTTATCACTTCACTACGGAAATCACCAATCAATTTTTGTTCTCTGTAATTTTGGAGAATTCTTCATAATATAGTGATAACAATTATTTTCGTTGGTATCCAGTATCACCTAAGATACCTGGTAAATTAATTTCAAACATCTGAATGAAACCAAAATGGATCTCATTTTAAAACGATTAGATCCCTAAACGTTCTGATTTATATTTAAAATTGAGATCGGTTTTCGATTTATTCAGCCGTTGTTTATTGTTTGAAAAATATGTGTTACGTGCAGTAATTGTCTTTGTTAAATATAAAAAATATTACCCAAATATCTAATTTACTGAAGTTACAGGCATTCATGCAGATTTCGATGTTTCCCCTTAAATTAAGCGATTACCATTGACAATAAATTATCTCCCCCGGGATAACAAATTTTTAATTTAACGTCACGAATTTCTCTGTCTCGATCACACCCAACTATTACACTCAAACAAACCCGAACAACAATATCCTCCATTCAAGAATTTTAATCCTCAACGTTGACTCGAAGAAACTCGTTTTAACAAATCTGAGAACTGCCTCGCGTGTTGACCAAACATACTCTCCCAGAAATCACGTAATCCCTATGTAATTTCATTGTTCCCCAGAACCAACGTACAAACCATTTGGCCGTTAGGTTGTAGAAATTTCTCCCATGATGTCATGACAATTATCAGAAGCTCCGGGTAATCAAACTCTTCCCCCTACCCCCTACAACTCTGTCCCCCCCTGTAAAGTATCAGACTACCGTAATGTAGTCGAAACATGAGGCTAAAATGGCAATTCAATCTATCACGTGCGCATTATCACCGTAAAAACACCGTAAGAAAAAACTTTTATCGATTAAAAGCGAAATGACACGCTCGCAGAATAAGATAAAACCGCTAATGCAGCTAAAGAACCCCAGGAACTTTCGAAATCTATATCAGGATGCAATTATCCCCTCTAAAGCGTATAATAACCTTGAGGGATATTAGTCCATACGACTGATTACTATCAGTAACACGACGTTATGTGCATGTCCCCATTATTATAACCGTACACAGCCCTGTTACTGCCTTCACCATCCACATGCATGAATATTCTATCGTTCATCATCAATGATACTCGATGAAAAAAAATATCCCATCTCTTACCGATCATTACCGCATCTGTATCTCGTTGATGAGTAATTTATGCCCAACCGTTTATTATTGATCTGGAGCATCATTGAACGTATCTGCACTCTTCAACTCAACAACAAATATTTTTGCCAAATATTCAGATAATTCAGAGAAATATTAAATTTTTCATGGTATTTATATCGTATTTTTATCACATTTTTTATTAGGCAATGCTCATTAGGTTTGACTTAGCGTAATTATATTCTTGTATCGGACAATCCGTCAGTTATAAACTTCAGTAAACTCTTTCATTAACTATGACCATAAAAAAGTATTAAAATTCATTGAAATGGTTCCCTCTGGACAATTAGAAATTAAGAAAAAGAGAAAAATAATGAACGACGTTCATTAGAGGTTTAGGGTGGTAATCAAGTCTCGGAATGACTCAATTGAAGAAACATGCTTTTATCACGAAGAAATTAATTCTCACCCCAATAAAATAACTTTCCCACGATAATTTTTAATAGCAATAATCATTTTTTTGTCCATATACCTTCACCCCTCCCCGCATGACAATTCAATCATAAATCATCAACGACCCCAACTAAAAACCCCCAATTTATTACCGATCATTACCGCATATGTATCTCATTGATAACAAATTTATGCCCCGACGATGATTACAACCGACGTTCCCCACTTCCACCGTCACTGACTGGCAACAAGCGAATCCAGCATGAAACTTCCCCCTCCTCCTCCTTCACAAACTCTCCTGTATACATATGCTTATCCTGTTCAAGCAAGTATAAAACATCCCCTCGTTCCTATGATGTATAATCTTCCGGGTATTTGGACTGGTCACTGTGGTTTATCTCGTTAAATCACAAGCGAGGCTATGATTTAGTCTTCAGCCAGATGAGCGGTGGGGTAAGGGGACTTTATAGAAGACTTGGAATTTCACTTCACCCCTCTCACTTACTGATTTCCCCCCTATCATTGCACCATGTGATATACACACACCAGACTCGTCCATAGGTGGCCAACGGGGCAACAAGTATTGAGATGTTGACCTGATACCAGAGAGAGCCACTTCGCGATTTACGATATCACGACTCTTGAAAACGCTATCCGCCAATTTGTGATAATAGCCCCCAGAGATCGGCCAATGCTTGTAGCTTTATATAGGGGAAACAGAGGGGGGGAGGGGGAGAGAGACTCAGAAATACTTCAACTTTGTTGGTCCATCCCAGTGGATGAACGGATAGAGGGGTCTAGGGGAATATCCCCTCGATGCTCAAGTCGAAGCGGTTTCCAGGCACGGTAAACACAGATATTGGCCTCCAGCATCAAAAGACCCCCCCTCCCCACCCCCTATCCGCCACCCCACCTCTTCTTTCGCGAACAATTCCATTCCCATTCCCACACATAACCGTGAAGGTGAGCCGAGCGTTATGGATGAGGCAGACACCAAAGGATACAAGAAAGATGGGGGGGGGGCAAGGAGAGGGGGGAGGGAGGGGGACTTCATGCTTTCCCCTACCACCGCCATTCTCGCACGACCATCTCAATTCATTTTGTCGTCTCTCGTTGAATGCATGAGTATTGTTGGCGTATGTGTGAGAATATCGGTGTAATTCGTATTGCCGAAGCGTTTGTTCACCGGTGCCAGACAGAAGAGGGTGATCACCCCCCCCCCCTTCCAGTCTCCCGAGGGACAGCGCAGAGGTGATAAGTCTCGTCGCGAGTTCAAGAGGTAAAGTGTACACGTTGCGTGGGCCGAGGGAATTTAAAACAGTCGACTCTGCTTCATTTATTTATTCATTTCTCTTGAGGGATTCCAGGGGAGCGATTGACGGGTGCTTTATTAAAATTACAACGTTCATGATTTCACACGGATGCATGGGGAATGAGGAGGGTGTGTGCCCAAGTCAAAATTTCACCGGGTCCCCCAACATAGCCTTAACGTTCTAAACTTACTTTTCTTTGATCTGCAATTTTTCCGCGGAATCTTCAGCATATTTCCAACCTACGTCAACTTATTCATACATGTACGTCAAAAATCCCTCAACTTCCCATCGTATACTCAACCTACCCTCAACGTCAGTAATTTTGGGAGTAAGTTGAGTATATTGTTAACTTACATTGGGTATTCTCAACGTCTAGATTAGGACTGGATTAAAATTCTCATTCTCATTCTCCTATCCTCAAGCCTCCAACACATCAGGTCCCTTCGAGTCCGGAAATCAGCACAGTGCAATATATGCAAAATCTGCAATTTTGCCAATTCCGAACTCGGAACAGGTTCTACCACCACCACCAAGTACAAAACCTTCGATTTTTTATTAATTATAACTGGGCGCAAAAGAAAAAAATTAGCGAAGGAAGGGTGGGAAGGGAGTGACGATGAGGGCGGAAAGGGGGAAAGGGGAAGGTAATTGCCCCTACAACCTAATAAGTTGAAAGAACGTCAGGGGTAGGTCGAAGATCAACTTACATTCAACGTAAAATCCGGAATAAATGGAAATAAGTGACAATATGCACGTTGAAAGTAAGTTGATTCGTGAATTGAGCATGTACAGTGGTCAACCTGATTTCAACGTCGCAAACTGGCCCGTGGACGTTAGAACCATGTTGAAAACCTCGGTGAAATTTTGACTCGGGTGTTTAGTAACAGGATATCAACGAGTATTGAACCCAATTGATTGATCCATTTTTTCAGTATTTTCACGTGATAATGTATTATGAGGGAGGTGTTGTAGATAGGGGAAGAGGTGGGGAGAGTCTTTGGGGTGGGGTGATGCCATTAGAATGAACTGATTCCGGTCGCCCATCGTAAATACATCGTAACGATCCGCGTGTCTATGATTGGGAATCAGCGTAAACTGAGATTTCCTGGGATGTATCGGAGGGTGGGGGGATTGCGTTCAGCTGAGGAAACTTGCGAACGCAGGAGAGAAACGAATGGAAGGTATTGGCGATGTTGGTGAGGGGAAGGGGTGGGTGGGGGGGGGGATGAGCGGTTGGAGAGTCGCGCGGGTAGGATAATAATAGGCTCGCCAAGGAGAATTATTACCAACTGCTGCGGCACGATGGCAAAAAGCGTACTTTACCTTCGAGCGGTTTACTTTTCAACAGCGTCTCGGACAAGTAATGTCAAAAATTATCGCATCGACGGATCGGGGCAAATGGTGAAGAAGGATGGAAATGTGAAGAATGAAGGAGATAATAGAGAGTGAAAGAGAGATGTGCAACGTCAGTGGTGGCTTTTCGAGTTGGATGGTTTGGAATCAGGGTGGCCTAAACGATCCAAACGAAAATTACTCGATTCCGGCTGCACGAGAATTCGCTGAGTGCACTGAGTTTCTCGAGTTCACAAGATGCTCACAATCTACCAGCATTTACCTCTGTACTTCTCTTATTCTTCTCGTATCACTGCCAGACGTTGAATGAAAAATTCAATTGAATTCTCAATTTCCGACGCGGCATGGATCACACCAGCGTTACTTCACTGAGGGGAGAGGGGTTATAGTCATAAGATCTTGCCACGGGACACCGTATGCACTTCTAGTTCAATCTGCTGGCATACACGCTCCAAATTCAATTTCAGAGAGAGGTGTTTTGAAATATTATACGCCTCGGTGGAGGTGGAATTTAGAATGCGGAGGATAGAATGAATTTAATCATAGGTGACGGGTTAGAGTCTCGTGTTTGAACATTATGGGGACATGGCGATGGATAATATTATGGTTTTTTAATTTTAATTATTTGGGGAGGGGGGAGATACGAGCGGCACGTGAGTTGGCGGGGGAGATTGGGAATTTAGGGGTGTGAGGGGGCTTATGGGTGTTAAGCGTTTTATTGCTGAAGGGAATCGCGAGGCACCTCCTGCGAAACCAAAATTTAAAGGCTCACGACAATGACTTATGGTGTCATTATGCAATTAAAATATTGCCTTGAAATGGTGTTGTTAGAGACTGCGGTGGAAGAAAATGGCTCGCGAAATTTTAAGTGAAAAAATGTCAAGTGTTTGGAAATCACTCATTCACGTGAAATTTTCAAGTATTCGGTTATTGAGAACTTAATTCAGAGGCGACATGGAAAAATGAGATAAGTCACTTCTGATTATTGAGCAGTTTTTGAGGAAATTGTTGAAATCTAGAAAAGATAACGACATTTTCATTAGTGCCTCAGAGATGAATAAACTTCGCTCGTATCACCTCTTCTCGTCTGCATTGTGTTCCCAAGTATTCAAACGAGGGATATTTTTTGCGTCTACATGATAACAACAATTATTAGATATTAAATTTCTCTACATTTTTCAAATCGCTGGAGATTCATCGTAATTCCGTACAGAACATTAATTATTTCCACTGAAAACTATGAAGATATTGCAATTCGTATATCAAAGAAATTTTAAAAAATATTTAATCCACAGATTAACGTCAAAATATCTTTCAACGAGTATCCAAAAAAAATGAAAAATATATTAATCTAAATATGGACTTTCTGGACAGCCCATTATTGGAACCAGCCTTTCATAAAACCCCCTAAAACAACAATGTACCCCTCAATAATCCCCGTCATTAACCCTTCACATCAAACAAATATTTCGTACTATCTTAGGACATCAATACAAAGTTGCCACGCGACTGTTACATTGTACTTCTCAATCGGCGAGCGTTTGCTGAACATTAAAACAATTGTTTTCACCGCCTCAGCCCGTTGTTCTCCCCCTTCAGGGTACCCTCTTCCGCTCTTGTACGTACTGGTCACGATGAAACGTGAACTTGTGCTCCGGTTTGTAAATGTCTCGCTTCACAGCTTCATTCGTTGAATTCATCGCATACACCCCCATCGGCCATCGTCTCCCCCGGAAATGCCCTCACTCTCTTTTGAATTCCAAAAATCTCCCGCACTACCTGTTAGTCGCATTGTCTCTGGCAGAAAGCACATGCATATTTTGCACGTGCCGCACCCCGATGCATCAGGAAAGCCAATCTCCCCTTCTGACTCTCCCTCTCTTTCTCTTTTTCAAAGAATCGTATGTGCTTGACCATTGGTCTCCTCCCCCTCCCCGGCCGATGTGATCACCACGGGGTTGCCGAAGATATGGACCTTTGTGTTTAAGTCTCACTACAATACCACTTTGCATAAATCGACAACGAGCGAACCTTTGCCTCGGTGAAATCAATACAAAGGCATTTTCGCCAAATAATTCCATTTGTTGTTTTGCCTTCCCCATCTTGCGATATAAAAAAAATAAAAGCCAGAAAAATTGCCCCGTGGTATATCGAGTGAGATCTGAGTCGTGTAAAATACGAGTCTTCTAAATTTTCGCCGATTGAATCGCAAAACTTTTACGAAAGTAGGGACATACACACACCCACACACACACACCCACACACACACACACACACGAATGGCCCTGTTTTATTGTCCCCATTTACGCCAAATTCAACAGTAGGGTAAAACTCCACCTCTTTATTCTTTCTTTTCCTCAATGTTCCCCGGGATATTCAGACTGGTATAAAGAATAAAAAAAAAACTGAAGAAATTGTCCGGAGTTTTATAGGAATTTACGCCGGCAAAATGCCCTCGCAATTCAATAGACTCGACGATAAATGTTGTATTCATTATTATTCGTGTTTTCCCAGTGGCATCGATGAACTATTTTCAACTCCGAGACTGCACAATTCGTTGAATCATAATACTTAAATAACAAATAGAGCCCTCAGTGCCATTAATTACCGAAAACACCTGTTTTAAACTCGCGTAAATTAAACTCCATCAGTTCCTCTTTTTGCGTGACAGTGACTAATAATAATAATCAGTGGTACAGGAAGAAAAAAAATGAGTAACAATGAGTCAAAGCAACTGAACAAAACAAAAAACCTCAAGAAAAAAAATGAAAAAAAAAAGAGGAATGAGGAGGGAGGGAGAGAGAAACAACGGTGGACGTGGCATTCATTCAAGGACGATTTAGCTTGCGGACGGAAAAGGAGAGACGACGGTGTGTAACATCTGCCGTAGAGAGAAACTATATGGAACAGCTGCGGAGGATCGGAACCCACCCGACACACAAAGTCTA
Organism: Diachasmimorpha longicaudata; assembly: GCF_034640455.1. Classification (NCBI taxonomy): domain Eukaryota; kingdom Metazoa; phylum Arthropoda; class Insecta; order Hymenoptera; family Braconidae; genus Diachasmimorpha; species Diachasmimorpha longicaudata. The sequence continues at coordinate 1,076,546 of NC_087237.1, forward strand.
CTCACTTTGAGTTTGCGTACACTCTATACTGCAAACACTGTGCAATAAACTGGGCCCTGATGACTACTCTGTACTACTCCACCCCATCCCCCCACGCAGGCTTGGAGGGTGGGATGGAAGGGGCAAGGGGCGCCCACCGAAATAGTATCCGTACAAACGAATGAACCCAACAATTCTCATATCCTCTCTCCCAGGGTTTGTCTGCAAAAACACGGAGGGAACTGGAACTAATGAAAAAGAAGGAAAAAAGAGGATTAAATGATCGGCGAAGGGATGAGGGAGAATGAGGAGACGGAGTGGACTCGGTGTATAGTGAATGAAATAAGAAAATGGGGGAGGGGGTTTGCGGTGGCTTTTTCTACTGAAATTTGCGTCCACGTGGGACGTGGTACATGGAGAGTAACATTCGCTAAAAATTAGCGATTTTTTCGTAGTTTTGCACATGGAGAGAACATTACTGTGCCGGGTACTAGAATCGAGGTGTAATCAATACCGTAAATTTTGTGATTAATGATATAGGGCTTCGTAAAGTTTAATAGACAGTGCTATAAAATTGGAAGGTCTATCATTTTTTATTTGAGGTTAGATGAAAAATTGATAGAAATCTTTCAAAAATTCTTATCTACGTCAGCTTATTTTATTGGGCCTTTTTTCATTTTTTACTGACTCATTGGGATTGGCTAACGATGAGCGTGGAATATAGCCGATTATTGGCGACGTTGGACTTCGTCAGTGAAAGACCTGCAGTTTATCCGAGATTATCAGGTAGCACAGTAGTTTTTATCGGAATCACACCATAAAAATTGTCAAAATATCTAGGAAAAATTAGGGAACCCGCCGGTCGTTGACGGCGACAGATTCGTAATTTTTTGGGAATAATTCGGATAAAAATTATGGAGTTTTCAGGGCCAATTTCCTGCCAGTTCTGGCAAATTTTCAAAATTTACATTTTCTGTACTTTTGAGAGAAATTTTGATTAAAAATAAAAACTCCAGGAGGCCAAGGACAAAGAGTTTTGGAGAATTATGCGATAGCTCAATTTGTCAAGTAATCCAAAATAATCCTGATTTCATTTGTACCCACTATAGAAAATAATATCTAACGACACTATGCTGTGACATCACGAAATATCGAAAGCTATAAAAATTCACGACTTTACTAAATGGAATGGATTTGTCATGCTGCAAATAATTTGTGAAATTTATAGTTTATTCTGGAGATTCGAGTGAATGACGTATTTCAAGTGATGAAGTGATTCCGTAAAAAAATGTGTAAAAACCCGTTTGTTACCAGAAACACCTACATTTTTGCGTCAATTTGAAAAGCTGTAAAGAGATTTTTATATCATCCTACGTAAAACATTATTAAAAATCTGTATGACAATATCACAATAGTTTACACATGAGCCTTCCAGCATACCATCAATGCAGATTTTTTAAACCGCTTATAACCTGTTTCATATTCGCCATTGTTTAAAATAAAAAATATATCTCACATTTCTATACTGTTATTCATCACAATGAGAATGTTTTACGCAATCGACGTCACGATGTTTTTATCAGTTCAAAGAATATTCAATAAATTCACGCGTTGGAAAATTTTACTGAAATTTCTTGGAGTCTTTCAATTTTCAACAATTCCAGCTCAAAATTTTTCACTACTAACGTTAGGAAACATCATAAATAAATAATTCGATGCACTGTGGCCAATCAGGGAGAAACCACAAAGACTAACACACTGATCAACTACAGAGACTTTCACCTAATTGCGAATGAACCGTGATAGGTGTCTTATTCGAATGGCGAACATCAATGAAACAGGTGTTCACAACAGTCAATTTTAGCTTCAATTTTCCAGAAATTCATAATACATTTGATTTCCATTGAACACCGATAGAAAAATTCTTTAAAGATGACGTACCTGTTCCTCATTCTCCCAGGCAGAACATTATTTAGTAAAAATTACGGAACAGTTCCGCATTCTCTCACTGAACGTTCCATACTTCTTTGGAACGTTTTGGGCTTTTTCCTGAAAGTTAACCTGAAGGATAACCATGAATTCCAATTCCATTCTTCTCCAAAATAAATGGGAAACCAAAAAATTCTGGTACATATGTACTTGAATTATTAGAAACCGGCAATGCAATTCAGCGATGAATCTTAAAATTCTCTCAAAAGTGTCAATGGACTATGGAATTCTCGTCTTCATGCTATTTCAATTCTGAAATTTTCCAGAATTTCCACTGAAATCTGAAATTCCATAATTTCTCTCCAAACTCAAAGGAAGTTTATTAACTATTAACGACTGATAGAGTTGAATATAAACTAATGAATATTTGTTAATCCTTAACGAATGGTTTGGTGGAACCAAATGAACCCTAACTTACAACCCAAATCCATTCATTCAAAATAACTCATCTACGTCATCACAGTGTCCACAACAATTTCCATTTTTTCCTCATAAGAAAACGAGAAAAATTCGACGAACCTCTCCCGTAATTAGTCCCGACCCTGCCCCAAATGGTCCTTGAAAAATGACGTTATCATCACCTAAAATTCCCCACTCGGTTTCCTAATCAGTGACTGCCCTCCAAGTTCCCAAATTTCCCCTGAATCTCTCTTTCTCATCACACCCCGTCAATAGAAAAGCCCCCATGAACTCCCGAAGAAGCCCCACAACTGAACATCTCATTCGGCATGAATCCAAATTCATTGTAAATTCTGATAATTCCATTGAAGACAGAGTGAATGCGCGAAGCTAGGGGAAGGCCAGTCTGCACGATTGGATTAGTGGTTTCTATTACATCCGTTTCGTAACACGATATACGTGCTGTACGTACTGATCGTTTCGTGCTGATATCGAAGGCGACTTCTCAGTCTCACCAGAGGGTCCAAAATAACAAGGCGACAGGGCTATTCATGTTTCGAAATAAAAAAAAGCTATATGAGACAGAAAAAAATATTCAGTTGAAGTGGGTGTATGGGGAGCAATATAACGCGGGTGAGTGAAGTGCAAAAGGGGGTCTAAGAGGTACCCAACGGTGGCAAAGAGTCGGGATGCCGAGGGTGAGAGGAGAAGAAACAATACATAAAGAATGCTACTGGGTATAAAACCCAAGAGAGTTGCTCAACTCACCTTGCATACATGAGTTAGGAAGTTATACACCATGTGAAATGTTTATATAGGTACATACACTTATACATAAAAGAGTTAAAGCGTCACGTTATGTCCCTTAGTCATTAAGCCAGCATGAGGAGTAAGAGTGAGAATATCTGTGAAACTACAGTGCCTCAACCTTCTCTTGTCGTATATGTATTCACTGGTGCACGTGAGATCATAACCCTGTAAGAAAATCCATTGCTAGCACGATGCTAAACTCAATGTGTATTAAAACACTGAGTTCTGAATTAAATAGTTCCGCGTAGTTGTGGGAGAGATGAAGAGGGAATAGAGAGGTGTTCAACGCTTTAAGATAATACCGAGTTGATGGAAAAGGTTGTGGGTAATGGAGATAAAAAAATATTGTTAACTAGCAATGAAGAGGCTCTAAAGCATTTTGTTTTGATGATTAAATGTCTGCATTGAAAGTTATGCTGAGGATAATAACTTCATTATATTTTTCATGGAGATATTATGATTGGAAACCGAGAGTCTTTGCAGGGAGAGAAAAATCTGATAATTTTTATAGTGTGCTTCCGATAAGAATTACTGTGCTGCCTTGCAATCTCGGTGTAAACTGCAGGTCTCGGAGAAATTACTATGCCGCATATTAACATTTCTCTATCGGCCATTCAACATTTCCCATGACGAAGTCCAGCGTCGGTAATAATCGGCTATATTCGGGGCTCAACGCTAGCCAATCGCAATGAGTTACCGAAAAATTGCTGTGTGGCACAGTAAAAAATGAAAGAAGGCCCAATAAAATAAACTGACCTCGATGGGAATTTTTAAAAGATCTCCATCAATTTTTCATTCAACCTAAAATAAAGAGTGATAGACCTTGAAATGTTATAGTGCTGTTTAGCAAATTTTACGGAGCCACATATTAGTAATTACAAATTTTATTGCAAAATTTACGGTATTGATAGGAATGTATCATTTTTTACAGACTTTTCTCTCCGTATGGGATCTATGATTTAGGACTTGGGGCCGAGGGGGGATAAATTCAAGTTAAAGTAAATATTGTTTGGTTTGTGCGAAATAATATTTGAATATCTCGTGCGGAATAGTAAAAGGCGATGTCGCAAAACGGTGGAAAATTTGGCTTTTGAATTATGAAATGAGAAAGTATTAGTTGGTGTTTACTATTGCAATGGTCCAGAAGGTTCTAGCAATTATTTTGATGCTAATACTTAATAATCCGCGATACTGATCGCTCAATAGAAGATATAGCTAAGGAGTGATTACTGGAGAGGAGAAATTACTGTACCCTCCGAGTAAAATTCGCTGACCAAACATAGAATATTTAGTTATATGTAGAGAAAATTACTATAGTGGAAAGGTAAGATTTATCATAAATGAGATATTGTTTATTCTTACCAGAACAATATCAGTAACGAAGTAGCAAAACGAGACAAGTCGATTTGCCTCTGAGTCGAGTTTTTGAGCAATATCCTCGAATCTAAGAGAGATAGTGATTTTTGCATCATAACATTTATTGTAGCCCTCGCCTAGCTTTACAAAAAAGGTCCTAATAAACATTTCCACATCTTCCTGAGGTTCCGAGATATTCCTCAATAACTGGTCATTAGTCAAAAGTGACTTTTCTCATTTTACAACTTCGTTGTTTCAAAATAAACATAAAATAAGATATTGATTGATCAAAAAATCCTGCAAACCCACGTCAACCAAACAGACGGATAAACTTTACCGGAAATTTCCCAATCGATTATCGATTCCTTGGGTGAACTCCGAATTTCGTAATTTTTCCTGAATATTTCTCTCCGTGCGACGTAAATAATAATTTCATTAACTCTCCCAAAAGCGAAAAAAAAACACGAGCATTGACATGCTCACAATCGATGATTTACCGCACTCCATAGAATCTCCCCGAGGCCCAAGAAAAATGGCGAAGATAAAAAAGGCGCATATCGGTAGCGATATACTAGCATCGTCTCAATAATGCTTGATATATTGATGAATTCATAGAGGTCATGTCCGGTACATGGTACCCTCGTGCAACCAGTCCCCCTCCCTATCCTCTTTCATCCGTATAATCCCTTTATCGCTTATTCCTCTTGTGTGAGAGAAATTGTGAGTCGTCTCGCTCACACTCAAGCTACTCGGAAACCCGCGGGGCGTTTACGGTATGTCGCCACCTACCTCGAGCAGTATATTTTGGAACAATGCCTCTATCCAAACCCGCCTACTCTCATGGGCTTTTGCAACAGTATCCTTCGATGAAAATTCGTGCTGCCGATCGAGCGATACAGGGGGAGAAAGGGGAGTAACAGTTCGAGTATTGAGCGTACACGAAAAAAAAATATACTTGAATCAAGTATAGTTAAGCTTAATTCAAGTATAAAGGTTATAGTTAGAACAAGTATAATAATATAGTTATTTTAGGTATATTACATAAGTTTATGAGTTGCCTTATCAATCATACAAGTGGTTAAAAAAATTTGCGTAACAGTATCACAATTTTTCACAGAAAATTTAAATAACAATTACCAAACGCTCCGAAATAATTTCGTAAAATTTTCTCCACTAGATGTCGCTCCGGAGTTATGGAAAAAATATTAAGAATATTGAGAAAAAAATCATTTTCTCTCGAGGCTACTATCGTCTTCTGTCCATAGATTAAATCGCTCAGAAATGGACACCCTCAATATATGTTCCTAATGATTTAAAAATGAGCCCAAGATGGATCCACTGGATTTCATTTCCTGATGACCAGGGGAATCGTAACCGCTCATTACAATCACCCCCAACTTATGTTTTAAGTGTCACCATTCCACAATAATATCATTACTCTCAAGTTTGTTCAATAAATCAGTGAATTTGGTGGTACTAGTTAGTAATACAATAATTAGAAATTGACGAAGTCGATTTATTTTCAAGATGCTAAGTGTAAAAGGAGTCGACAAAGAGTGAACAAACATAAAAGACTACAAGTCCACTGAATTGTTAGAATTATGGTGCCTGGAGGCATTACTGAAAATGCTCTTTTTAGTGATATTTTATTAGACATTTTTCCCTCATCTATAAGAGGTTGAGTACACGTATTAATAATAAACCTTTCTGTATTACTTGGCCCATTCACAGTAGATAATAAAATTGTGTAAACATCAATTGGTTATCGATTTTACCATTGCAAATCCAATATACTCAGTTAAAGTATATGCATCATACTTAAATCAAGCATATAATGTACTTGATTCAAGTATTTTTTTCATTTCGCATATTCACGAACTCTGCGAATATGTGAAATAAAAATTCCGGAGGGCGGGGGGTGGAGGAATGAAAAAATATCGAGCCAATATGACATAACAACAGTATTCCACCTATTTATATTTGTTATTATTTATCTTATTTTTATTCACTTCTTTGCATGATCCACGCACGCACCTCCCTCTCCCTCGCCCACCAACTCGTGCGCTTCTTCCTGCCTTTGATTCCTTTTTTTTTTAAATCCTTCTTGTTTTCGCCGCGAGGTTCGGGTGATATGAAGGGAGGAGTGCGATTTTTGAGGGGCTAGGGAGGGAAGGGAGGAATACCAATACTCTGAAGTGAGCGTATGACTACGTGACGCACGAAGGAAGGAGGTAAGGAAGAGGAGTAGTAAGGGCCCTACCGCCTTTAGGGCCCTAACGTCGTTTTTGAACTGGAGAGTTGGAACATGCTGGCCGATTGGATCGGCTGTGTTTGTTTCTGTCTTATGTACATATACACTGGCGCGTTGTCCGTCGACGGGCCCTTGCCGGTGGATGTACTCACTCGGGTTGAGGAGAAATCCCAATGTTGAGGGCCCACTGGCCCTTGAGCATTCACGATGTGTTAACCTTGCGTACATACACACATTGGCCCCCGGCCGTTATCCGCAGGTGATACCCCGCGCTGATACTTTGAGGCGGAAGGGGGATGGGGTGGGGGCAGAAGGAGGGAAAAAGCGGGAGAATAATTTTATACAGTGTAACCTTCAACTTGGGATAAAAGAACATTTTAAAATAAGAATACACTGAAGGTAAATAAAACAATGAGATATTTGAGGGTGAGGAAGAATGAAGAGGATGTGGTGTGTGGTATATGGTGGATATAATTCGAGTGGTATTGTTGCACACATGGTGTTAGGGGAATATGTAGCAGTGTAATTGTATTTGAGAGTCGAGTACATCGCCTTTTAGGGATAATAAATAGTTGAGACATTTTGTAATTCAATGTTTGGGATTTTGGGGAAGAAATCAGGGGATTTGGAAGTTTGGGGAATTATTCCGTGGGAATTGAATTGTGAAAATGGCGGGAAATATTTTTTTCAATTTAACATTTACTCTGAACTTTCAGGAAATTTTCTCGCGGAAATTTCATAGAAGCAGGAGCGTACGAATTTCTTCTCAATTTTCGAATTCTTATGAATTTTCAAAGAATACCCCAAATAATTTCTGAATTTTGAAGATGTTAATGAGATTTGCACAAAATTAGAAGGATTTGGGCAAGGAGCGTTCGTTCTTCCAGGAAAGTGAGTTATGTAAGTGAGAAATTTTCGATTTTCTTCCGCAGAAAATTGGACATTGAATTTTCTCCCGTTGAATTAAAGTTCTGGTGGATCTCTTAATAATTAAAACGTTTCCTCACATATTGTAATTTTTTCATTCCATCCATCGAACCTATTTTTCTCAAGAATTATGGAAGTTTCACGTAATTTTTATTGAACTGTTTCTCACCGAAATTACACAAAAGTCGTAATTATTATTCAATATATTTTTTCGGTAGGAGCCAGACTATAATTCAAACATTTCAATGTCTTCTCCTCACCCCTCCACCCTCCCTCTAACCCCCTGGCCACTTTCACCCCTGTGTTACTCTCAAAATATATCTGTGAATGATTGCCAGAGGTTTTTTTATCCGATTTGCCCCCTTGATTAATTAAACAATTCGCATATTTCGAATGGCACATACGAGTTCTAACTGATCAGCTGTGTGTAACATAACCCAAATTCAAGCGGCCCTCACCTGTTATAGGTACGAGAAACTCGTTCTTCTCCCCATCAGGTTCTGACTTTTTTTTTCTACATTATTCTGTTCTCCATCTCCACCACCGTGCGCCATCCCTGATTAAATAACGCGCACGGTGTGCACCACTGGTGGCTCGTTAGTAACGCATGCATCCGGTGGTACTCCAGGTTATAACATAAAGAGCAGGAGAAGGCCTACGATAACGAGAGCAAACACCTTCGGGCGTAAAACGGAACAAGGGCGCCGATTGGATCGGTGAATTCACCTCTTCCTTCCTCACCCCATGCCGCGTGATTCACTCCTGTGAAATCCATCAGGGAGGAAGGTTAGCGCACGAAAATACGCATCTCAGGGGTTATGGTAGGCAGTGTGTAATCAGGGATGAGCATTAGCCAAAAGTTTTGCGAAAATTTCCTGGGGGTGCGAGGCCATTAAGGAAGTTATCCGTCTTATTAGACGATGCGCGTGCGCTTATTTGTGAGCAACTTTCATTGTATCGGATGCGCAGAAAAAAACGTTCAAAGAAAATTGTATCTCCAGAGGGTGAAACGTGGGACCAAGGGTAGTTTTATCGTAAAAATTAAGTTTCGAAGTTTAATTTTTCTGCCGAAATTCAAGCTAAAATGGAGAAATGTTGTTTCCTCACACGTTTCGCCCTTTGGAAGTGACATTTTTATGGGATTTTTCGTTATTGAAAAATAGGGGGAAAATTATGTAAAGGTTCTGTCGATTTTTTACTGTACCATATTTCGATCCAGACTCATGGAAAGGACCGGAGGATCTATACCCGGAGGGAAATTTGTAAGAAAAATTCTGCTGCTAGGGCTGATAGTGGAAATTCTATTGGAATTATTGGGAGTTTTTGCGGAAGTTCTGGCAGAATTTTCCGAAAATCGTCAGAAGTGGTACGAGAAGTCTGACGAAATTTGAAAGTAATAGGATTAGATTTTTTTATAATCAGAATTTGTATAGAAAATTCCTCTCCGTACATCATTTTTAGTTAATACCTGTATGTGTGTAATAAAAAAAAAATAAAAGTTCAGTTTTTGTGGGGTCATTCGCAACTTTTAAGGACTTGCGAAAATATACACTGCGGAAATTATATATTTTATAAATAGAATGAGCATCATTTATATATAAATGTTGTATAAAATCTTCTCTCAAGGGGGAAGTCCCTCCCAAATTAAAGAGTGGGAAATTAAAAAATTATAGTGCTACAGATATTTGACCGTATTTTTCGTGAACTTTATGGACATTTTTATGATGTTTAAGTTCCAAGAATTTTTCAAGAACTTCCGTCGTTCAAAATTCAACTGCGAATTACTCTTTAGAGAATAATAAAACTCCTGCAAATTCACTCCAATATTTTCTGAAATATTCTATCAACAAAATAAAAATTAGTTCATTCAATTAAACAACAATTGATTTAATCATCCCCAAATTAAATTATTTTAATGAATCTCCAATTCAACAATAAACCTCCTTTATCCTCGATGTCTGTCAATTATTCTCGCCGAATAATGGATCGCAAAAAACTCTTTCCGTTGATTTCATCAACAACTGAAAAATCTTCAATGACATCATTCCTCAAAATTGCAATGGCCCAGCCACGCCATAAAAATTCCCTCAATTTCTCTCGGCATCATAAAAATTCTCGAAACGAAGAAAATAATTTTCCAATTAAAAACAATTGCCTCAGCATTCCCCAATAAAAAAAACCTACAAAATAATTCAATGAACCCAAGTGAGGGAGGAGAGGACTTGCTCATCCAGATCTATAAAAACCTACGTCACCTCCTCAATAAATGACGAGAGTTCCACAACGACGATTCAAAATGACTCCCCAACATTTTCGTATTTTTGTTCATCACAAAGAATAACCACCAAAAGAAATAGAAAGAGAGAGACAACTGTCGAATTACCCTCAGACCGGATTGCTAATATCGAGATCATTCTCATTGATGAATCCTGTTTCTTCATCGTACCTCGAATGCGAGTAGCTTTTGGCACGAGTGGAGATACCTTCCCCCAGAATTGATACAATTTACTTCTTTTTACATTGGTCCCACTTATTGACCAAATGCCGGATCATGCCCAAGGCATTCTCAACTCACCACACTTGCCACATACCGATCATTCGATCATACCCCCATCTTGGATTATATTTTTCGAGGATTACGGTCGGGCTGAATGACATGTATACAACGAGAATAAATCGATAGTCGATTATTTGATGTGAACATTTTGCGACCCAATATACAATTCATGTTTTTCCCAGTTGGGCCAACCTCTCGGGGAGTTGATTTTTTTCCTTTTTAATGGGGTTGTGGGGTAGCAGGGGGGTAGAACAGATGCATGAAAGTATTATAGGGAATTGGGAATTGGAGAGAGTGACGTGAGCCAGAGCTTTTGGCGACATTAATGGGGTACAACTTTTGAAACTGAGTGAAGAACTTTGGAAATCCCGTCACGCTCCCCGGTACCATCACCACATTCGCATTCCACGATTTACCGCCTCGTTGAATTATTATCAACGTTTTTATTTTGATTTTTTTAAATTTAGTGTGAATCGCGAACAGACGAATGCGAGAGCCTTTGGAGAAGAGGGATGAGAGCCAACAAGTGTGGTGGGTAGTAAAAAGAAGGTAGAAATTATGGAAAAGGTAAATTTAAAAATCTCATTCGAGGTAATTTCCAGCGATCTACGTTTGTTTAATTTATGGAGCATTTAATGAATTTAAATTGATGGGGGAAGAAGGAGGAGGAGAGGGGGGGGGGAATTTAGTTGGGACGCTGGCGTGATTGCCTGTGAGGTCGTTGATGGCCTTAGGTACCTACATTATAGCTCTGCCCGGAGAAATACATTTTTTTTTCTTCACCAGTATTTTTTTTTTTTTCATCGCTTTTTTTTCGCGGCGGAAATTATATGATGTAGTCGTCAGAGTATCACGAGATGAGGCAGGGGCCTGAGGGGGGGCGTGACGGGTTAGAGAATTGTCACAATAACTCTTAACACGGGTCTGTGGACACAGCAACAAGAGTGTATATTTTTCGGAAAGGTACAAGGTAAACGAGGAAGCGAAGAATACCGAGGGACATCGAGAGAGAGAGATGAAATTAAATGCAAGAAAGGAAGGTGGTTACGAGCGACTGGACTTCACGGACGAATGAGACTCGTGAACATCGAGTCGAGGATATTGGATTAAAATACATCGTTTAATTTCATCGGATCGCATTCGACGAGAAATAAAATTTATGTAGAACGTCAGGAGAGGGCGAAAAAATTGGATAATCATAATCGAGTCGATGGATAATGCCCACCTTTTTTTAGGGATTTTTACAAGCACATCCAATCACGTGAAATACTCATTATATGTAGTCTCATGTTGGATTTTGTAAAATAAACAAGAGATTAATAAAGATAAAATTTTTGTAATTACAAGGTTTTTCTCATATTCTCTGTGTACCATGGGATGTTGCAAAATCTTGGGGGAAGATGCATGCCAAGGCATGAGAGAACAAGAAGGTCTCGCAGGTGAGCATCGTTTGGTGGGCTTGCGAGAGACGTACCGTGGGTTGGTAAGAAGGGTAAGGAGGGAAATCCAGAGAAGACAGCGTATCCGGTATTCGAGCTGAGGAGGTATTGCGTGCGAGTTAACAAGCTAACGACGGCGTGCGAGCGCGATTTTCTTTCCTATCAAACTCCATCTCCTTCTCACCCTTTCCCCCACCTACTGGATTTTTTTTTTTTTTTTTTTTTTCGAAAAAACAAGGAGTACATTGCCACAGCACTAACCGTCAGGCATTGCAGCGCCTCTTGCCCCCTGCCATCTCCTCAAAGTCTTAAATACACTGCCGCTGGTGGTCTTCAGATTCATCGGGACTGATGGCTTCTGTTTTACTGGATTTTGCGTTCGTTACAGTTTAACTCGTAAGAAATCTCATCGGGGCTCATCCACTTTTGTTGTATTGATGATGATTTTTTTTTATGGGAACTCTTCGGCACCGTGAAATTGGGGGGAGATTGAATTCACGCGGGTGATTATGGTTCTCGAGGGGTAAGGGAGGGGTTGAGGGGATATTTGGTGTTTCGTTGAATTTTTAGGTGTAGAATGCATGAAGAGAGGAAAAAAATGGGGGGAAATCGGAGGAGTGAAGTCGATTTTCAGGAGTTTTCGGTGTACGTTGGGAAAAAGGTGCGAAATTAATGGGAATTTTTTGCCGTTGACGAGGGAAAATTGACTCGTCATGAAGGTAATTTGTGTTGAAAGTGCGCAGAGTGAAAAATAGTCGAAAAATTGAAGAATTTTTACGGAATCGTGGGGCGACCTTGCATTCACACGAAGAGAAATATTCAATAAAAATTATATATCTTCACTGATTTTATATTTGTATTTTTTTCTAAGAACTCTGCACGCAGAGAAATATTCGGTAAAAATTACGTAGAAGTTTGGTAATTCCTAAGTGAAAAAAGTCCGATAAAAATTAGGAAAAATCTGACAATTCTTATAGTGTGATTCCGATAAAAATTACTGTACTGCCTGACCATCTCGGAGCCAAATGCAGCACTGAGAAAAATTACTATGCTCCATAGTAAAATTTCTTTATCGGCTTACGAAAACTTCCATATCGACCCCGTAAAAATTCAAAGTCTAATGGACGCTAAATGGCTGATGCAACAGGTGCCATGACCAACTCCAACGTCGGCTATAATTGGTCATGTTCGGTGTCCAATATTAACCAATCACAATGAGTACAGTAAAAAATGAAGGAAGGCACAGTAAAATAAACACATCTAGATAGGAATTTTTCAATGATTTTTATCACTTTTTCATGTAAACTCAAATAAAAAATGATAGACTTTCAAATTTTCTAGTGCTGTTTCGTTAATTTTACGGAGCCACACATCATTAATTACAAAATTTATGATATTAGCAGGTATTTTTATGTGTAAATAAAGCACATTCCAACATTATATCATTTTGCACGTCGATTGTCGTGCCTGGCACAGTAATTTTTCTGCGACTTTTCCCTCCGTTCCGTTCCACGATCTTCAAGTTAACAATCAAGACATCGGATTATTGAGAATCTCAGCGGTGATAATGCAACTCCGCACTGTCTACAGAGGAAATTGCGACAATTGGATCTGAGATAATGGCAATCACCAGTTAATTATACGAATAATTACGAAAGAGAATAGATATGATACAACAAGTGCTTTGTAACACGTCAGTAAAACACATTCCCCTCTCCCCCTGTGACGTATTCACCGAATGACGGGAATATCAGTAATTACGAATTGTTGAAATACCGGTGATTTTTCAGGTCAAGGGATACAAACTCGGGATAACAATGAACGGCATTCTGGAAGATATGGAATAGTTATGAGCGCGAATGGAAAAATCTTCGCCGCAAGATGTTAGCACAACTTTGATCAGCTGTTAACATCGAATGTTTGAGATTGCGGTTGAGGCTATGGAAAGTTAAGAAACAATTTCAGAGACTCCGGGGAATAGATACGCCCCCTCCCCTCTCTCTTCCCCACCCCCCCCTCAAGTACAAGGAAATAACTCGTTGTTGGAATGGAAGAACTCTTATATATATTGTAAAGTTGTAGAACAAGTCAATTGACCGGTTGGAAAATTGCGGAGGAAATAATATCGCTATGTACAAATATCTACAACCGTAGCCAACCATGACATCCGTTATGTTGAGTGAGCGTGCGAAGGTGCGTGAGAGTGTATTTGTGTGCGGTAAAACCATCGGAATGGAATTAGGAGTTATCATTGAAAACCACCCAAACTGGATGAATTTTTTAACACCAGGAAAATGTCACGGATTTTGAGAATTTAATTTTCACAGGGACGGAAAAGTTGAGGGCAAAATTTCCGATCATGACGAGTAATTGTCGAGATAAAATTGAACTGTTACAGAATTTTTTCGAAATGTTCCCTGATTTTTAGGGAATTTTTTTTTATCGAAAAATTGCAATACTCTCATATAAATTCTCTTAGAGACCTTTGTGATCGGTAAGCGGATTCCAGTTTCATGAAAGAGGGAATGGATAAGTGGGCAAAATGTGATGAGAAAGAGACAAGTGTTTCTCGTCCATTGGAAAGAGGAACGCACATTTTAGCCTGCCCCCTTGTGAGTCTGAATCTCATGCGATATGTATCGTTTATGAGTAATTGTCGAGTACCGAGAGTGTTCGTAATATGAATGGCTTTCCATTCACTGGCAAATGTAACCCATACATCACTTGCTTAATTACACAAATGAAATGTGTATTATGCGAATGTCAACAAATTCGTTACGTATTGCTTGGAGTCTTCTGAATGATTAACGAATTTAATAAACTCCACGCTCCAACATATTGAGTATTAGTGTTTTATTAATGAATTATGTTGATATTATTTCACCTCACGTTTGTTATTCTTTTCCCCCCATCATCACCGAATCCAACGATTTAATTCTCCTATCGAGGCTAATGAGAATCGATACGTGTGATATTTTGAGGACTCGAAGGATTGCATTACTACTAATTATGTTCGATGGTAATTAGATCGAAATGAATATTCCAATGAATTTCTTCGTGCATCAAACAAATGACGATTATCCAAACATTTTACGGGACTCAAATTAACCTTCTGTTTCACAATACAACCGATATGATTATTGATTAGCCGGTGCGATAAAGACCACACTACTCATTACGGAATTGAGGTTAATTATAATCATTAATTTGTACTGCCAGGTGGTAGGAGTTTTTGACACTTTCATTGCGGATGGAACAACCGCTGTGCGTGATTGCTCAGTAGAATTTGGAAAAAAAAACAAAATGTCTGCGCGAGTCACTGGGGACTGAAACAGGGACCAGGGGGAGGACAACTCTCTACTTTATGATAGCTCCAGAGTTCTTTTGTAATGTATACCCTGAGCCACATAACTCGGAAATCTTCTTAACGTCGGGCTGCCGGTGGTGAACGAATATCACGTATGGTCATACTTGTGACAAACACAACTGGCCGGAATGCACGTTTCGGAAATTCACGAGAGAATACATAATTCCAGAGCAAACGTGCCTCCTCAGATTCGCATACCTGCATTCACATATATCCATCAAAAATTCTTCCAGTCGTGTCTTATGTATTCCATACTTGTGGTGCTTTTTATTCGGGTTTTATTGACATTAAAATTTTAAGGGGAGATGGTACAAGGAATTTACATTTGGAGGAGTTGGGGGCGTTCTGGAGAATATGGGATTTATGAAAATTTTTTTTGTCTGTGGTATTATCGGAGGAAGAGGATAGTGTCAGTGAAGGAAAAGTATTGAATAGTTGAGAAAATTATTCAATTCAATTGAATCATGTTCAGAGATTTCTGGCGAATTGTTTCGTTCAGGGCATAGTCGTCTAGTTAAAACTAGTCACACGAGGTTTTCGAACTATTGAAAACGTTTAAAAAGCGTGATAATTATTAAAAAAGTACTTTGATATGCAAAATAATCTGTTAAAAAATTTGGGACTTTTGCGAGAATTATAAGAAATTTTATGAATAATTATTATTTCCATTGAAAGTTTATGGAAATTTCTAATTGCACTCTCAATGTTCATCAGGAAGTGATTGAAATCAGATAAATTTAGTTGAATAGATATTACACTACCAGAAAAAATCCCTAAAAGTTGATAATTTTGTAAACAAATCCATGAGAAATGTAAAATCCTAAAAGTTTAAATGAATCTTCTCATAAATTCGTAATTTCTGCCAAAATTCTCAGACATTCAAGAAATTCCCAAAAATTTTATGATAATTCAAAGAGATCCGCAATGAACCATCATATTTATTGAAACTCAATCAAACTGACTAACTAATAATTAAAATTTCCAAGATCCACCACAACCAATCTCAAAAGTAATTTACCGTGCGTCCAAACTGCCCGAAGACAGTCATTTCGCGTCTGTTTCAAGGTCTTTAAAATTTCATCGAAACTACCTCCCCTCACTTCAGTCTCTGACATCTTAAATTAAGACCTCTTCAACCCACACTCCTCCCTTCCCCCCCCCCCCTCCTTCATCGCCACAAGTACCCTCCACCTGACTATCAACCTTTTTTTTCTTCTATTATTTACCCCTGAAAAACAGATTTATCGCACCAAAGTCAATAACAAATATCCCCACAACGATAATTGTACTTGTGAAAAATAATTTGCTTTTAGTATTGCCGGCAAAGTAAGCACTGTACTCGATCTTCGTATCCATCCACGTTAGGAATAAGACGAAGTGCTCGACGTTGTGGGTTCATAAGTTATCGGTCATGGTGGAGAGCGCTGAGTTTGCTATGCGCACGGCTTTCCATGAGATAACCTTTCCAGCCGACAATTATTGGTAATATCGAGGCAACCAGTGAAGCTGTATAGTCTACTAGACCTCCTCCTCCCCCCTCAGCATCCCCACCAACAAAGAGCCACTCCAACTCCGGTCTATTGGCTTTTTACTGGCATCTCGCGTGAGTTCCGTGCCTCCAAGAGCTCCAGTCTTCTATCCACGACTTCAACTATTCCCTCTGATTTCAACCCCTCCCCGCCCCTCAAGCACACGCTCACCATCTCCTAGGAGATTCACCAGTTGTACATCGAGCCTCTGGTGTAATAGGAAGAGAACTATCAGAGGTTGAAACTCCTCATAAATAATCAGGCACGTCCCCTCACGCGTTTGTTTACAATAGCTTCACAAGTAAATTCGATGAATTTCTATGCAAATAAAATCGTAAAATGGTAATTTTCCTCCCTTGTCATTGCATAATTCAGGGTGAGGGGAGAGGTGATGAGGAAAGAATAGAAATCGCCACGATCTGTATTTATGCCACTTATTTTGTGCGATTATTCGACGAGATGTGGCCGATGGAACACAAATTTTTCGTTGACATTAAATTCAGGAAGTTTATAGTTGAATATATCTCGACATTTTCGATGACTTCAGATGATCATGGTGATACGGATGGAATATGTGTGAAGATGACTTTAGGAAAATTGCATCATGGGGTGTCTGTGCTAGTTGGACAAATACTGAGTTGAAGAGAGGAAGAAAAGTTTCAGAGACAATTCACCGATTTCGAGAAATTCGTAACTAATTTGTGGAGATACTGAATATTTATTACATTTAGTGGATTAATGATTTTGGTATTCAAAAAGCTAATTATTCCGTCAATGTCTGTACTATTTCATTCGTTTTTGTTATTTATTACGGGCATTAGTCACCGGAATTACCACTCAATAATTCATGTTAGATCATCCACATTTTATGATTTATATGTACTGAGTCGTTGCCCCCTGAGTCACCAGATCTCTCATGATTCAAATAATTCAAATGAAATACACAGTAATAATAAAAATGAATGCAGTAGTACATATTAGAATGGGAATAGAACCACATTATATTCGGTCAAAAATGGTATAAACACATAAAAATCAAAACCATTATACATTTGATAAATGAGAGAACTGAAGGCTACTCTCTAGTCATCTCGTTGAGGAAAGAGAACGAATGCTCCTTCCAAAACTCGTCGTGGTCTCCTTATTCCCTCTGTTATCATTCACGATTGGGGGTATGAGGTGATAACCGGGGATAGGCATCTCGTCTAATGTCCAGATTTTTCAATTAATATCCAATCTTCATCCTCATACTCACTACATGTCTCACGAAATTTATCAGCATTCGCGGTCGTGATTGTCTCCAATTGCGGTGACACTAGCCCAGCACCGATTGATTTCTCTCTGTTGGATTTTGGAATTTTACCCGGGTTCAAAATTCACTCCTCTAGAGTTTTTACATTTCCTGATTCAGGAAATATTTATTTCTTTGTTGCTGTGGGACCTTTCCTTTATGATAACAAAAAAAAAGGAAAGTCTCAGAGGGACTTTCTCATTGCGGGTTTTTTCCAAAATACATCTGGTGACCCGAGAAGCTCAAGAAAGAAAAATCCAAGAGTTAAGGGTGAAAGGAGAAATTATACTGCCCTCTGGACAGGAGTTTAACGTGGGCCTCGCCAGCAATGTTTAGTCAGTTCATTGTAAATCTTCGTTCAGTAAAGTAGAGTCTTATAATTTTTGTTGGAAAATTAGAACACAGCTCGTCTATTTATCTTCAAAAATCACTCGACAAGGTTTATGATGTGTTTGAAAGAGTCTCCAGAAAAGGACTAATTTATGATCTGTTGTAGCATTGTAATCCTTACGAGATGTGGTATTCAAAGGAAACTCTGTCCTCTGGAGTCATAAACGTTCTCTTGTTTTTTCCCTTAGTAAAGGTTTTTCATATAGTAAGAAGTTAGTCGCTGGACACCGGTCCTCTAGGTCAGTCGTGCCTTTCTCGTGCCAGTAATAAAGACTTCTAGTTGAAGTAATTGATTGTGTTGCTACATTTATTTATATACTTTTACCCTTATCCCGATAATTTTTAATAGTAACTCTCAGTCCTAACATTACTCCAAGTGTTTATTTATTTCGACCTCCATAATCCAATAGTCTCAATATCTCACTGATAAATATGACTAGAATTCCTTGTTGTGTATAAAATGAAGGCCAAAGGCTTGTTCACTCTAAAGGGCACTCGGACAATGCCCCGTTCCAACATGCAACACTGTCTCTCTCCTTTTCATTCCGTGTCGCTAGTGGAAAAGCCAGCGGTATACACAGCCAGCCTCACACTCCCTCAACTCAACTCCCACACTCTTTCATTCAACTCCAGGAGGCACAATTTTGCGTCTACTAATGTCTTACGAGAGCGCTGAAATGTCTTTCCCAGTGGTGGAATGATGGGAGCATTTGGAGTATACAAATGTCTGCATTTTCCTTATTCCTAGGACCTCCTTAAAAATTATAAATAACCGACTTGATTAAATCCCTCATTAAATTAATCATTTTCAATGTGTTGTGAGAGAAGACAATGGACCCAGAAGCAACGAGGGTGAATGTCAGACGCCTCCGGCAATCATGAGAACAGTTTTATTCCAGAATGAGGAAGAAATAAAAGGGAAGAGGAGAAGGCGAATTTCATGGATGAGTGCACCTGCACAACCACCAGATACGTTAAAATAGAAAGCAGTTGGGCTGATGGAGATGGAAGAAAGAAGGGGAAGAGGGTATTCGAATCAAATGCCAGCTCAGCTTGAGTGTAACTCGTTTTCCAAGATGTCCAAACGTTAACCAGAGATGTCTTAAAGATTCACTATGACAACGACGACAGTTTTACAGTGTGCAATAACCATTTACGTTATGAGAAGCTTCCAAACCATTACTATCCCACCAGCATAGCCACCAGGTGGAAAAGTTTAACAGCCTCATTTTGACATTGATAATCACTCGAATAATTTGATCTTTCAAGGGGAATAGTTTTGATGCCAATGTGACATCAAAAGGAGAAATAGTTTTCATGTCAATATCACATGAAAAAGGAGAATAGTTTTGATGTCAATGTAGAATGTGTGAAATTGATGACGAGTGAATGAGCGAGTTATTTGTTGTTTTAACTCTAGCGGACATTAAGGTTTATTTAGACGCTAAGTTTTAAGGTGATTTATGTGTTTTGTTTTAATATAAGGAATGTCAGGAAAAGGAGACGTTCGCATCGAACATGACAGTTTTATGACAGTGTTTCGAGTCTTAAGGATTTTTTGTATGGTTTAAGGGTGGGTGTTGTCCGGCTATGTGGGGTACTCATAGGACAGACCCTGCATTGTCGAGGACTCAGGGAGAAACCCGATGATAAAAGAAAGGGAGAAAAAAACAGTGCATTTTCAGGCCGAACAGTGGTATGAGTTTAGTAAATTAGTTGTGACTTGACCGTTTACGCGTGAGGATACTCTTCCCATACTTCTAACATAATTTTAACTGTGTGTTATTTTAGAATATACTGTAACCTTCGTAAAATAAGTTAATCATATTCCTTTTTATTTGACTTGATCCTACATCAATATGACATCAAAAAGAAAAATACTTTTCATTTCAATATGACATCAAAAACGAGAATAGTTTTGGTGTCAATATAACATTGTGATGCTTTCATAAAACGTCTGTAACGCAGTCACTTTGAGAATGAAAAATCACTGCACAAGTTAATCCAGATTGTTGGTCCCTCCCCCTTGTGAATGTACGAGTGGCTCCCATCCCTGGATTAACGTAGATATTAATGCTCGTTAGTGGAATTATCGTGTAAATTATGAAGCGGGCATTATGCGTGATACTCAGTGGGGCTAAAATCGGTTTTAAGCTGGAGTGTTGACGTTATCCGCAGCAGGGCCATTCATGTTGTATCAAACAAGACACTAATTGCTCACTCTTTGCTGGAGTGGAAGGAGATTGTGGAGCCGATTGCAATTGGTTATTATGTCAAGGTGTGTTCTAAGCACGACGGGGGCAATCGAGAAATTATAAATGCTGCGATGATCGCTAGTGATAGGAGATGCGTTTCACTGGGTTTTCAACGATTTGATTTCGAATTTATTGTGAGTATTTGCCATGCACGCGCATTTTCTTTTAATTGTCTGGTGTCATTGGAATGAGATTGTGAATTTTTCTGGTCCATTTTATGTATATATAAAGCTTTTCTACAGTTTTCTTTTGAATCCTTCAGTTACAGAGATGAACCATTTTTAACTATTGACCACTTTTTAATGAATATCCCAAAATCTAAGAATGATACCGAAATTTTTATTATAACCTTTTTTGTGGAGCAAATTCAGTCTTACAACAAATGTTATTACAAAAATTTCGCTATCTCTCTCAGATTTTAAGATAGTATCCAAAAACTCGACTTGGAGATTAGTCAACTTCTCTCATTTTACCACTTCGCCGCTAAATTAAATTGGATTTTGCTTAATAAATCGTTTTCTCGTCATAAACAAATTTACCTTATGCGGTGGACTAAATACACAATTTTTCGTCCACAAATCTTATTTCGCTGCCAAACGTTTAAAAGCCCCGAGTTCCTACATATGAATAAAGACGTAATCCTGAAAAAAAAACTGACTATTCTCAGTGCATTGAACCCATGATTTACAATTCTACATCAATGAGAAAGGACATTATACTAGGATGTCTTCGATATACTCTCACTCTCCCCAACCCCCAATCGATACAATCTTATTTGAATTCGGTGCCCGACTGTTTCATCGCAGCAATTGCGTTGGTGGTTGAGCAAAGATCGATTTACCTCGCATTTTATTTGAAATGAAACGAACGATTCACTGTGGAAAAATTTTTCATCTCCCACTTCTCGCCAATAAGTTAGCACATATAAATTCTCCCACCCGGAGGCTGGGAAAGAGAGAAGCGTTGAAAAGCCACAGGGGAGAGCTCAACGATGCAATATACACGTTTCAATGATTCACGTACCCATCGGGCGAATACACCTTAACCGTCTTATTGTATTATAATTGGGAAGTTTCGAGGAGAACAGAACAATATGCATTCGCATAGAGCCATTTACATTGGATCCATGATCACCAAGACACTGTAGAATAAAAAATATAGACGTGAAAAAAAAGGAGATACGATGATAATAAAAATATCCGATATTTTATTGTAAGTCCCACGAAGCGTGTGGTGGGTATGGAATACAGAATCGATTAATGTCCGATGGTAATCGAGAATTGAACAGTGGCACGTTCGACCTTATCATTGTAATACCGTCGCAAAAGAATTTTTCCGCACCGTATGGCATTCCGAACAAAGAACATTATCTTGCGCAATATCTTATGAATTTCCAATGCTTACTATTGACATAATCCAACCAAAACGTGGCTGATATTATTCACCAAAGATCGAGTGAATATATCAGGCCCAAAGTGACAGCGAATGGCATCCTCACCATTCACCTCAATATATTTCGTAATAATTTATTCGTCGGGTTTAAATCACGGTAAATGTAACATATCTCTCAGCAAAAGTCTGATTATTTATGAGATTCTATGGGAAATCTTGAAATCCGGAGTCAGTCCCAGTTAAATAAAATGAATTTCTGCGTAATATGGGAGTAAATACGTAGAGCTTCGAGTGAAAATTCGAGTAAATTGAATTTGTATAATTTTGATTGTACTAGTGGAAGGGCCAAGGGTGAACTTCCAAGGGAATTTTCAACTTCACGATTTTTTCCCCTAAGTCAATACGGAATTCTTTAGAAAAATCTTCTAAATTCTATTTCAAAGAGATGAGAAATTGGAAGAGTTATTCGAGAGACAAAAATCCAATTAAATTCAACACTTTCAATCATACATTCATCTGAATTTCACGAATATAAATCAATCAACTGAATAATCGACCTAAAATTTGCAGCTCCCCGAATTCCCAAAAAATTCCGAATTTTCCCAAAGCAACAAAACGACAATTTATTCCCCCCCCCCCCAAACGTCATTTAATCCTTCCATTCACCGGAAAATCTTGACATCCATCGTCCACCCTAATTGGATCAGTTCGCCACGATGATCATGAAGAGTCCATCGATTCCCCAACACAATGGTAGTCAATCTCCCCGGGAGACTAGCAAAATGACTCGGTCTGAATGCATTAAGCTACGTCGAGAAGGGATTTCCTTGCATCGGAATCTCAGAGCAAACTCTTGCAGCTTGACTCTGTCTCAATGGCATTTAGAAGTATGGGCTAAGCTCCGTTGAACTCTGATGTGTAGGAGCAGGCCACTTCTCAAGAAATCCGCTAAAACACCACCCCATCGCGACTTTCAAACAAAATTGCACGGCAAAGTGCAGTTGCCCCCATCAAAGCTCACCCCCTCACCAAATCTCTATCTCACTCGGGATTTTCCCCCAGTTTTCTCTCTTCAGAGCGAGTGCACGAGGATATTTTGTACATTTGCGGAGTCCAATGTCGAGGGCCAGGTTCGGTGGTACAGCCGTGGGACAATGGGATGAGTGTGAGAAAGAGAGAGGGAGAAAGGGATATTTTAAGTACGCTTAAGCGTACTTGGGCATTTAATGGAGCGGCGTGATAGTTACCAAGGCGGGTGCAAGAGCAGAGTGCAATTCGTGGTATTCGATATCGAGATAATCTTCAACGTGTGCTAGTAGCACAAACGCCTTTGGTATCTCACCACAAAACAACAGTATATACAACTCTTCGTTAACACAGTGCGACCACCTTCTTGGCTTTCGCTTTCGTGAAAAAGGATTCCAGCGTTGATCACGGAGGTCTATTCCCTCGTTCCTTCTCTATCACACTGAGGGTACAATGAGGATGGAGGAAAGGTGAGTTGTGTATATGTGTTGTATGAAATCCAGTGCAATCTCGAGGGCTTTTATCTACTGTATTTCTTACTTCTTTTCTGGGTTGGTACAGGGCGGGTCCATCTTTGCTCGATTCTGGTCAACGAGGTTTCTTTAGGTTAGGGGGGAATCGGAGGGATTAGTGCGAATTATGGAGACATGATGAATTAGAATTTATAAAAGATTATTTTTAAGTATTGTTTTTTTTAATGTGCGCTGAGATAAAAATAGAGTAGTAGATTTTGGAAATCACTGGTCAGTTTTCGAAGAAATTTGCAACGAATTTTGTTAAAAATGACCATAAGACGACAACGTTCGTCTTTAGAAAATGTCCTGAATTTGACTCAAACAGTGAATCTTCTTCAAGAGCTCTCGTCCGCAAATATTTTCAACGAAAATCGTCTTTCGTTAAACACTTTCAAATAATTTTTTCGAGTCACTCAGATCTTCGGAAAATCTTTCGTCTTTTCTTCAACAAAATTAATAATAATTTCTGTATGTCCATTATTCATCTATTTGGAGTTTTTATAGTCTATGCAGTTGTTATAAACGCGAACAAAACACCAGAGAACTTTTATTAAATATGATCGATCATTCAAGAATATTCACATATAATACCACAAGTGGTTCAAAATTATCGGATATTTCCCGATAGGTTCGTTGCAAACAAATGAACGTGTGAAGTTTTCCAGTTTAAAAATCACGAGCGCGAAGCGCGAGTGATTTTTCTGGAAAACTTGACGAGCTTATTTGTTTGCAGGGAACCTTGAGGGAAATATCAGATAATTTCGAAGTTCGAGTGGTATTCGGGGGATTATTTTTTGCATCCAAATCTTGGCCGATAGAATTGCACCATGAGACATAATTTTCAACAAATTGCCATTTAATCTGTCAGATACAATTGAGGGTTACTTCAACATTTGTTTTTTTTTTATATATATCAACATGCAAAATTTCCAGTGAAATTTCCAAGAATATCCGCTGAAATACCGTGTTGACTATACAAAATAACGTCGAATGGTGCAATCCTATTGGCCAAGATTTGGATGGGAAAAATAATCGCTGATATTCGAGGTAGGCTATACAAAATATCAACAAATGGTGCAATTCTATTGGCTGAAATTTGGGTGGGAAAAATAATCACTAAAAGTTGACTCCAAATGACAATATTTCCGTAAAATTTCTCCATCAAATATTGTAATTATTGGACCATAATAGCATGGAATAGGATATATTTATTAGACCAATGAGAGGGGGCGGATAACTCGGGTTAATCTGTGTACACACATATCATGAAATTCCGTGCAATCTTATGCGCTTTTATTCTCATCTTTCTTACTCCCTTTCTCTCTACTATAGCTCTAGACCGAGGGGGCCACGTGTGCCCTATTCTTCCCCGAGGTGATGCAGAATTGCAGGAAAAAAAAGAGTGAGAAAAGGAAGGGAGATGTAGCATCAAATGGAACGAAAGTGGAGAGAGCAGCAGGGGAGCGTGGGGAGGGGGGAGAGAAGCGTGAGGTGAAACTTATTCTTCCACGGGAAAATCCAATGTACGAAATGATATTCCGTGGGCATTGCATCATGATTTCAAAGGGTGGAATGTCGAGTTGTTTTTTTTTTACATCGTTCTCATTTCACGATGGAAATTATTAAAATACGTGACTTTCCAATTTTGCGTTTTCTGTCTCACGGGCTTTTGTTGTTTGAAGAGGGGAGAATCGGCGAAGCCCTGGGGCGTTGGTTGTCGCACGACTCTTCCCCATTTCTTGCCCAGTGAATTGTTGGGAACTTGAATTTCGTGGAAAAACTCATTGCACAGGCGGGCAACCGGTTAATGAGGAGAAGGTGAGTTGGGGTGCGACAGACGTTGACGCTCAGACATCAAGAAAATTCGGGAAAAAATACGGATAATTGTGGGGCCAGATTGAAGAAAGTGGATGGCCAGTTACTAGAAACAGAGGAGAATAAGGCGATTGTTATAAATTTTTGATCATCGTCAGCTGTTCCTTTCTCGGATCTTCAGAAAATTATTGGATAACTCATTAATTCGCTGATTCATAAAACAATATTAGTGAAAATTTATTGACTTTATATTTTTGACTCTCAATTTCATGAAGAAGTGTTTTGAAATTGCAAATTGTGGTTAATTGTTCCAATGAAATTAAGGAAAAATCAGGAAAATGCAGAGCAATCTCTCTGTGAATTCCAGACTCCTAAATTTTCAGGAAATTGTTTTAGAGTTCTCGGAATTTCGGTACTGAATATTCATTTTCACTTGAATGTTCATGTAAATTATGAAATTGCGTACTTCCTACCGCTGCAAAAATGCGTCTTTACTTGGATTTTCAGTGAGATTTGAAATAAACAACAGTGAAGAGGTCGGCAAAACAATGAAAATTATTCTAAAAATGATTTTCCATAACGTGTTATCTCAACTCTGTAAATTTCAGGCCACAATTAAGTAACGAATTGGTAAAACGAGATAAGTCGACGTATCTCTGAGTCAACATTTTGAGCGATATCTCCGAATCTAAGAGAGATAGCCGATTTTTTATAATAACCTTTATTATAGTCCTATCCTCGCTCCAGAAAAAAGGACGTAAAACAAATTTGCCTATCCCCCCCAGATTCCGAGATATTCATCAAAAAGTGCTCAACAATCAAAACTCATCTCACTCTACCACTTCGCGACTGAATTAACTTCGTTGACATCTCAATTAAATCTCCAATTTAACTCAATGTCTCATCATTGACTTGTTCATACAATTCTACAAAATCCAATACAATCCCCGTGATTAGCGGGGCCTCGTACCCCCTCCAACCTCACAATCTTCCAATTTTCCATTCCCTGTCTCACAGGCTTTCGCACTTTCTCAGAGGACAGAAAGAGCCAGAAAGCTCGCAGGGCCCTGAGGCCCTTGTCGCACAGCCGTGAGCCCTTTTCACCCAAGTGGCATATTGTAATCTCAAATTTCCGGGAAAAACGCATTGTGTAGTCGGACAACTGGCAAATAACGTGTTATATCTCAAAGGGGAAATTTTCGATGGGCGCACACTGTTGGGTTATCCCCTGGAATGATCTAAGAAGGAAATACCGATAAATAAAGGACGTTGTGAAGTGGTCCCATGTGTATACCAACTCAGCCAACAGTGTTCACCACTGCTACTTCCTTTTTCCACCCAGTTAAATTTATTTTACGGTCAGAATAAACTCCTGGTTAAATCTATCTCAAGTACCTCTCATTGCCACCTTCTATACACTCACACCCATACTTTTCTCTCTCAGTGTTTTCCATCGGGTACGACAGTACACCCGCCCACATCCGGCATCACGAGGTACTCAACGAGGATAAAATTAAAAATATATATCTGTATACATCCAAGGTAGTATCTCACTATTGGATGGAGAGAAAAAAAATGTAGGGACACGTACGTTTACTCGCACAAGTAAAACGAGTTAGCGACTGAGGGAGGGGAACAAAGTGCTTTTCGATTCTATTTTTCTTAACACCTTTTTTACTCTCCACTCGCGTTTTTCACTGTCTCACCCCCTCCCCCCTCCCCCCCATCCACTTGTCTCATGAAATTCCCCTTTACGCTGAGATAAAACTACAAAGTTAAATTGTCAGCAATTTCAATTGTACATTCGATGGTCCTCAGTCTGGGTAATAAAACGTAAATTGCCAACGTCCCGGCATATAAATGAGCGTCCAAACAAAGAGAATGATGATAAAAAAAATAAAACTACGTAACGAGGTTAATTCAACAATTTTGAGGAGTTAAATTGACATTTATAGCGCAATGAAACGATAATGAATTGAAAATTAAAAAACGTGGACAACAAAAAGCTACTGGAAATGAGAATTTTTCGCAGCCATGCGGGAGACAGAGAGAACAGGGAGAAGGGCAAGTACACGCAATATTCACTGTCTCACTTTGGCATTCATCGTCTCAAACCAGTTTCACCTCTTCTGGGAGTCGCGGGTTAACCCTCGCCCCTTGCCACCCCACCACCTGTGAGACGTACGACAAGAAATTCTTTCCTTGCGCGCGCGTTGCGATGATGTATTCGGTGCCACTCGTGTCTCATGGAATCCCAACCAACGTCTCTGATCACGCACCGATAAAAGTCTCTCTCTCTCTCTCTCTCTCTCTCTTTCAGTGGAGAATAAAAATTATACCGGCGTTGTTGGATCGTAGTGTCAACTGTAGTCGCAGACCCGCCACCTGACTGAGCAGAAGGTTTTTCACCCCGTGAAGTTTGTGGAAAACAGTTACGAATGACGGTACGAGGACTGCAGCCCGTTGGCTGTATGAAAATAAAAAATCGTCGGTCAATTCGTTTTACCTCGTTTTCCTCGCAGAGTTCTTTCCGTTTGCTGTTTATTTTTATTGATTGCATCCACGAAATCATGGAGGGTCGGGAGGGTTATCGAGACGGTGTCTTCAAATTAGTCGTCGAGCGCCGGGAATTAATGGTAATGGAATTAATTTGTCAACATTTCAAGTGTAATCCTTCTTACAGAACCCAACGATGAGAGGGTATTTTTCTTGGGAGAAAGACTGAAGGAGAAATGGATTTTGAGAGAAATATTTCAGTGAAAACTTTTGCATTTCTTTAAAATCTAATTAACCCATTTAGGATTCTAGTGTTTAAAATTATTCGTCGGAATTCCCGCTCAGAGATGTGGAATTTAGAGGAATTTGTTATGAAAAGTTGGTCATTTTATGAAAATATCTGTCAAAAGGGGAATCATCGAAGAATTCCTCTTTAGGTTCTAGGAATTACCGGAATTTTCAAAGAATTCTCGGAAAATCTGAAGGAATTTCAAGCGAATATTCATTCTATTTACAAATTGACGTAAATTGAGAAATTGCTGGCATCCTGCGGCTAAAAATTACGACATAATTGAAATCTTCAGAGAAACCTGAAATATCATTGACTTTTTCCCCTTAAATTCAAAGTCTCAATCAAGAAAAAAACTCAGCCCAACGTTTTCAACTCACATTTTAAAATAGCTATTAAAAATCCTTGAACACATTAAAAATGTACACTAGGATGGCCCATAAGTGAAGGAAATCGAATTTCACCCTGCCTATTCGTGGTACACATAGCTAAAAATATCAGGATCATATGTGAATTTTTTCGGATTTTTAAAAACATTTTTAGAGGTTGCGCCAACTGGTTTAATTTCTTATGGACTTTTACACGTGACGGACAGACCAAATGCAATAATAATTTTTTTTAAATACAATGACTCGACCTATCGTTATGAACTCTCGTACACTTTCCGGCAGAAAGGCTAAGAGTAAGATAAGATTTTTCTCCCAACAAAAAAACGATTTGTTATTAAAATAAAAATCGTAATTTCTGTTCAATTTAGGGATTTTCGGTGGTGTCTACGACGCTTTGGGAGTTTTCGATATTCTTCTCGATTCGGTTAGATGATCATTGAACTATCTGACTATCATTTAGCGGAAAGAAATTTTTTTTTTTGCAAATGCAATGTGGTGAAAAACAGGAAAGAAAATTGTCAAATTTTCGTGTAGAGACAGGTGTCCGACTCATCCGGTGCTTTTATGGCGGTCGTATACAGTGAAATGGAACCCAGGCAAAAAAATTTGGCCTGCCGGACTGACCTTTCCTGAAAAGGAACCGAACCCTTAGTGCGTTAAGCTGGTTATAGGATATAATTTCATTTCGAATATGAAGATCTCTCAATTATTTATATTTTTATTACAAAATAAACATTGTTAATTTAATCAATTTACAGAAATTTCAACAAAATTTGAATCGTAAAAATAGGTTAATTCTAAATTGATTTTTGATGTTTCGTAAATGTCAGAAGAAAGCCCCTTAGGTACTACCTGGATGACACCCGAAGCACCACCTGCGGTCATTCCTACTACCTGACAGGGGGCCGTCATTGAGGGTATTTAACTTCTACCTAATTTTTATAACCCTTAACTGCCAGTAGGTCAGACATTTTACTTCAACTTTAAACGCTTTGCGCAACCACTACAATTTGTTTAAATTTTTTTTGGAAAATTTCCTTGGGTAGTCTATTAATGGAAGAATCATTTTCCGGGATAGGCTCTCAAACATTAGGGGATCCGAAAAAATGGGCCATCCTAATGTACACAATAACCTACACATACTTTCCTGAGAAGTCGTAAATAATGTTTAAACAGGAAAAAAATGATCGCAGTGCAATTCAATTACTCAGGAGTTTACCAGAGTGAAAAAGAAATTGTGGAAAGAATTCATAAACTCTCCCCCGGTCCGATATTTCAGGAATTATGCTACGGTATTTTGAAGTCGTTTCTTTGAAGAAACTTTCAGGCACAGGAACGAAAGAAAAAAAAATCCCCGACAGGCAATTGAATTAAACTCGAATCAATTGGCCTTAAAAATACTCGAGATATCCTTGGGTGTGTGCAAGCCGAGGAAAATCGAACAACGAGAACACACCATTTGCAGACGTTAACAATAAAAAGAGATGTAAGAGTGAAGGAAGAAGTAAGGAGATAACGGTACAATCAATGTTATCCGGGCGATTGCGCCAACGTTCATCCCTTATATATCCCTTCTTACGTCGTAAGTATTTATACGCCTCATTTTTTCATCATATGAAAACCAGGAAATGACGACAATTGTAAAACCACGAATTGCTTACGACCGGGGTCAAGTCCCTCCGAGCTGTAATTGGTTGAATTGTTGCTGCGAGACATTTGCTACGTATTTGCGGGCATAAACCTAGGGAAAAGTATAAAGCGATAATAGGAGAGAAAAAAAATTAATGGAGAATGGTTCATTGACGTGGACTATTTTACCTCGAGGTAGAAAAAAAATCTCCACCGTCGTTAAAGTAAATAATATAACATGAAGTGGATAAATGCGCAAAATCACTAACCACTGGTTCACATACAACCGGAGAAATTCTATAACGCGAACAATAACTACTGACGCACTAACGATACATCGAACTCGTTTATTCGATAACGATAATGGGGCAAAGTCAATGAAAGTCCAGGAGCGCAGAGAAGATTCTCCCGTATAAAAATTTATGTTTGTCGAAGATTTTTCAGAAATGTTTGGAAGAAACGTCGAAAGACCTTCGAAAAATCTGGAAAACTGTTTAGGAATATTTTCCTCAAATTATTGAATATTGTCTTCTGATTATTCCATCGAAATTTGAGGCAATTAAATATTTAACAAAATAGTCAAACAAGTTTACAATTGTTACGAATTATAAATTCATTGATTTTACGAAACAATTGGATATTTCCCATTACGAAATAGCCTGAAATTTCAATGGAACCGTCATGTTACAAATGCTTCCGAGAACAATACTGGCAATTCAATACTTGGATTTAGTGATTGTTGAGGCAATTAACCAGAAAAAACTATAATCCTAATAAAAAATATGGATTATCTTAATAGGCGGCTTCACATTAGATTATACGATCATCATTCCCGAGCGAAGTGCGGCTGTAGGAAATTTTACGGAATTCTTGCAGAATTTTTTCTCGAAGTTCCGTAATTTCCTTATCGTTTCCCTAATCATTAAGTTAACGACGAATATTTCTCTTGGTACAAATCACTTCCATCTAAGCCCTGCCCCAAACATAATTCCAAACGATTTCTACTTCAGAACTTTTTTTCCCAGTCAAATTCAGTAACAAAACATTACGAAATCGATAAAATGCGCAAAATCCCTGACTACTATTTAACATACAACAAGCAAATTCCATAACACAAACAATAGCCACCGACATATTAACGATACATCAGACTCGTTTAGTGAATAGCGATAACAATCTACATAATATTAAACCTTCCATTCACTTGTTAACCCGAATGAATCTACGACTCACCTATTTTTACCCCCAACATTATCCCCGCTACCGGGGATAAAACAATTGAGAATGTACACTATATATTTTCTCTGACAATGATCGAGTGATACAGAACGATTGGCAAAATGATAAAACAGAGATATACATTGCCAATGGGGCATTGCTACCAGCGACAGTGGCGCCATCGGGATAACCGTTACTCTGGATTACAAGTTTCCGGAACTTGATTTCCCGGGAGCTGGTCAAGGGCAAACGACCCGGTTAGAGGGTATGGAGGGGGAGAGAGAGACACATGGGTCCTGAGTATTATGCGAGTCAAGAGTTTCTGATTGTTCAAGATAAGTATAAACAACGAGCTGTCTGTATTTATCTTAAAATACGCTAGCCATGTGCCTCACCAACAGGTGTAAGACTCCAAGCATTCGCCCACTGACAGCTCGATATTGTTCACCATTAGGCAATCAATAAGTAGTTTATCAGGTGATTCTTTGACTGGCAAGTGATTTTTGACAGCTAGTGGGTGTCGACTTATTCGTCAGTCAATTCAACTGATGAGGGGTATGTTTTGGGGGTTTTTGTGGCGGGATTTGAAGTGTAACAAGCTTAGAATAATGGAATATATTTTATTCACAATACCGTAAATTTTATAATTAATGATATGTGGCTTCGTAAAATTTATTAAACTGTACAATAAAATTGGAAGATCTATCACTTTTTATTTGCGGTTAGATTAAAAATTGATAGAAATCAACAATTTTTCGGTAGGTCATTGTGATTGATTAACTATGAGCGCCGAATATAACCGATTATTGCTTCCGAACTTCGAGGAATTTTGCCAGCGGAAATCGATGCTTTTTATGTCAACTTCCACGGGGAATTGAATGTAATGAAAATAACTCGTGAAAATCCCTCAATTAATGAACCTAATTAAGGCTTCATGTCCAGAAAAGACAGGAAAAAAGGCCGGAATAATTATCACAGCCGACTACTTTGTGATTGCTTCCATCATGTGACAAAGGAGACGTACCTCCAAAGAATTTCCATGGTTACATGACAGTAGTAAAAGGTTGCGAAGCCGTAGGTGTTTACTTTGACTTCTAAAACTATGCCACCTGAAAATCTAACCATACAACGGTTGAGGAGATATGTACTCTACTCTGCATACTGATTGGATTCAAATGAGGATCAGAAAGTTTACAAGCCCTCGTTAATTCACCTGCCATTTACATTTCCAAGCAAACAGCAGGGTTGTACGGGCCACGTTAGTTTATACATAAATGAATTCTCGGTCAATTATCCATGATAAAACATGAATCCAAATGATTCTTTAAACTCGAATATTCCACCATAAAATCTCTCGTTCTGATCAACTTTGGAATTTTGTAGAGATGGAATAAACAGTTCGTTAAAAAAATCGCTTTGCTCTGCCATTGTCCAGTGAGAGATTTTTCCCCCAAGAGGATCTTCGTAAAAGGGAGAGAATGTCGTTGAACGGTTGGGGCCAAGTGAATTTTCAGTATCGTCATTCACAATCGCAAAAGTATACGTCCATAACTGGCGTACCCACCGGACTCAAAACGCGAAATCAGATAACAACAGGGGGGAAGTGGAGGAAGGGTTGAGGGTGGAGGAGACTACAGAGTTTAAACGATTTTCACTGGAGGCGGACGTAATGTGTATATTCACAAGATATTTCGAGGATGTCATCCACTCCCGTAGATCCTGGTAAAAGCCAAACGGAGGCAACGTAAAAGTGATCGTAAAGGGTATATCGTTAGTCGATGGGGACACGGCGATTGAGGTGGATATGCAGAGAGGAAGTTGCCGAGTGGTACAGGGGATGTGAGACCAAAATGCCGAAAAGCGAGGGCTCCAAAAGAAAGAAGGGGATGAACGAGAAAGTCAACTAATCGAAATAAGCGCAACACGGGGCCAGTAAAAGTTGGCCGATCCATTACGCCGTTTCTACTTCTCTTCCTCTCATCTTTCACCACTCCACCCCCCCCCTCCTCCCCCCGGTTTTCCATCGTATACGTAAAGGAAACCGAATGAATCCCCCACCTCCCTCACCCTACCAACAACCTCACGACGTCTCCAATACTTCCAGAATCTTCAGAATCGTCCCTCCACACCTCCCACCAACCAATACCTACCTCCCTCCCACCCTCCCCAGCTCCCTCTTCAGCGTCAAGGCTAAATCCAAAGGAGTCGGCATCCTTTGTAGCAATGTCCGCGCTTCTGCATACATTCTCGCCCGATAAATATACCCTTTGGCAGTATAATCCAGGCTCCACGCTTGCGCAGAGCACACGGGATTCCACCAGCACCGGTAGCCTTCTGAGAATCAGCCTCGAGCGCCCCTCAACAGAGACCAAACCGATCCAACTTATATTACCTTACAGACGTACCTCCCTTCGTTTTTTTTTTTGTTATTCTCCTCTTCTCCAGCTTCAACTGCAAACTGAACCCAATGGTTCCTTCTCAACATTTTATCCGATGTGTCTCTCCATCTCCAATACCCAGTGGTGTTTTTCCATTTCTTGGTTTTGTTTTTTAATATTTTTTTTATTTTTAAGTCCATCTTACTTCATGTAATCGGTGGTACTGGTCTGTACCCTCAGCATTGTCGTCCCTCTCCTTCAACACTGTTATTCGCCTGCAGTTACTCGGCTAACTCACCCAACACCCTTCACTACCACTGAACAAACTGGAGGGTAAGGGTGTATGGGTGGGTATATATGTGTACACACAATTACACATCTTCTGGAGAAATGTTACACGCGAACGCGTGCTGAATGTGCGCTCGGAGGCATCACATACAGACACACACACACACACACACAACGGAGGGAACACATGCAGACATTGAAATATTAGTAGCCGAGTGTACTCGGATTAAATTTTCGTTGGTGAAGGGGAAGGGATGAGGGTGCATGTCTCTGGCAACACACTGGAACGCACATTATTGTTGCTACTGCCATCCAATATACGACAGTGGCACTACTGTCATTCCACGCATTACACGCGAATAATCTGTCTCGTTGTCATTTGTCTCTATATGGCGAGGGCCACGGATGTTCATTTTGATTCTGATTCTGGAGAATAGGCTTGTGCTTATACTCGGCGAAACAGTATTCCTCAATTTTGGATCTATGGTGGGCTATGGTGGGACATGTCCATTCAACTGGCTGGTGAATGACCGTTTTAGTGCAACACTGCATCACCACACCCTTCCGGTCTTCAGTTGGAGGACAATCCGAGGCTTTTCAATTTTCAATTGTCTGTGGGAGAGGGAAGTGTACGGAGAGACAAATATTCGGGCTAAATTGGGGAACTTGAGTTTGGTTATTCATTAGGGGAGGGATTGAGATCATTTTTGAAGACGGTATCACAATTGTGCCCTATAAAATTGCTTCGGACGCGGTCGGTGGATTGCACGGAATAGATTACAATTTTGTAATTTTTCTGTTGCGCAAAAGAGAGAGATTAGCACATGATACGTGATTTTTCAGTAAAATGACGAAATTAAATTATGTTATTAGTCTCTCATGAGAACATGAAAAATGAGGATGAATGGATAGCTCAGGGGTTAAATTAAGGATAATTTAATATATTTCCATGTGAAACCAAATTGTTCACTAAAATTGGATCGAAAACTTTGAAATTTTTGTATTAAAGAGGAAACAGTCAATCTAAAATCTTCCATCAACGTCCCGTCACGTCATGTTCATTGAATATTTCTCTCCCTTTATATGTATTGTCATTATCATAATGAAGGCATAACCAATTCATGGTGAAATGGTCACCTCTGCTGTGGTTACGAACACAAGCACTTCAATTTCAAACAATTCCCTTGTAAAATATTTTTTTTCCACCCCCTCACCGCGCAAATGGATTTTCAAAGTTTCCCATTGTCAACTGCAGCCAAAAACCATTTGCGTTTTATTCCAGTGGGCGTTTTTGTACAGAAACGGAAGGAAAGGGTGGGGGTGGTGGGGGGAAAGGGGTTTATTAATGGGGTGCTTGAATACAAAGTGATTTTGGAGGAAGCATACGTAATAGTCCAACTTGAAATTCCAACTCGTTTCCCGATCTGAGCGGCATTTTATTGACGTTATATATCTCTTCGCGAGTGTACCATTGCCCACACACACATCCACTCACACAAATGTTAAATTTTCCTTCTCCCTCACTCCCATGCAGCCTGTCTCTCTCCCTCAATTCCGGATGTATTCCTGGCACAGTAACCATGCACCCATTAGATATCCCGTAATTGGAACACATTTTTCGCCGCAGAGCGTAGATTCCCAATGGCACTCTGGAATATATACGCCAGGTGTTTCGAGCGAACCAAACCCCATATATCGATGCGAATCGAACCCTTCCAATCTGCTCTGGGGGTACTACGTTAACAAAAAAAAAGGGAGAGAAAAAAATGGAGCAATTATTTAATTCGAGAGATAATTTATTGAGGCAGAGGCGGCAGGCGTTATTTGTTTGAATTTCGAATAAGTGCATTAATTAAAGGTCAATGGAGCAGGCGAGCGCCAGTGGAAAGGGAAAATCATAGACAGACGAGAATTATTGAATTCCAAAATCCATCGGAATAATGATTACGGAAATTCCTACGTTGGAATCTCGTGAATGATAACCCATCGATAGTGCTCGGTTCATAAAACCCCGGAATATATTAAAAAATAGTAAAAACAATTGAAAAGATGAAAATATTATTTCGCCAATTAAATTTTCTGTGGCAAGAATTTAGAGCGGATTTTCCAATGGAAATTTCAGGCATTTGCTTGTACAAAATAAATATGATTAGCAAAATTATATTTTTGTCTCAGTGAGCCGAATACTGGAAAAGAATATTGTCCCCGGAAATAAAATTCCCCAATAGTTTTCAGACGAAAATTTTCCCTTTCGCTGAAAGCTCAAAAACTTTGCATTTGCTCACGTAAAACGATCGCACGTGTGTTAGTGCTCAAGCTTCATAATCCTCACGAGAGACTGGGAATACCGCATATTCGTTCAATTCTGTCCCTCTCTGGTGGGCATTTTATTTCCAAGCGAGTGGAAGTAAGAGGTGGGCCCAATCTCAATGCTGCCCTACAGATTCAACGAAGGGCCAACGAGGACAGACTGCACTCACATTCGCAACGTGAGGGGGATAAAGAGGCAATGCGTCGGCACAAAGTTGCAGTCGTGAGGAGTACGGAGTACCCTAGCGAGTCAGAGCGGATACGACGACCGTGAAGTTTGCTCGTCACGCCCAATCGATGAGGAAGTATGGAGAATGAACGACCTCCCAAACTCTCGTTTTGGGTGAGCAAGTGAGAAGAAAAGTTACCGGGGGATAAATGGTGGTAGAGGGCAAGGGGGTGAGGTGGGGTGGGAGGTAGCTGAAGGGGAGAAAGAGGAGAATGAGAGGGGTCCGGGAATCACCACACAGCACGTTCCTGGCCTGGGAGAGAAGATAATCACTGGGGCCCTGGGTACCCCTCCATTATACGCATTTCGTACTCAACGATCAAAATTTATAAAATATTTTTAACAATTATCATTTCTCAGTTGGAGCCAGTTGTAACTATGAATTGTATTTAATGAGGGGTAAAATTTGATTGGGTAAATAAAATTTTCATTAAAGTGACTGAACCACTATGTAAATTCGGGAATTTTTTTTAATTAAGTGGTAATAAAATCACCGATTTCATGTTTGAAAAAAAGAGCCGAATTTCGGGGAATTGATTCACGGAGAAAATTGAATTAAAGATAATCATTTAATTTTTGGGAATTGATGAGAGGTTCGGAAATTCAAAGATTGTCAAAGAAGTTTGTGATTAAAAGTTTTTAGTTAATTATTTCAATCAATTCAGCATCAAAGTGGTAAAACTAAATAAGGAGACTTATTTCTGAGTCTAGTTTTTGGGCAATAACGCCAAATCTGAGAGCGATAGCCAATTTTTTGTGAGAACATTTATTGCAGAACTCGGACCGCTCTACAAAAAAGGTTCTAGTCACAAATTGGTTATCTTCCCTAAAATTGGAGATATTCATCAAAAGCTTATCAATAGTAAAAACTCACTTATATAATAATGCACATACTATATATCATAATTTGGTAAAAAAAAAAATTATATGTACTGCAATACTATTAATTTGTAGCTGAATGGGCTCGTTAAAAGGGCCCCAAAGCTTTATTAATAAATAAAAAAAAAAAACTCACTTATATCGTTCCACTACTTCCCTACTACTAATTTAGTTACTTATTAAATCCGTTTACAATTCAAGCAATGATTTCCTGCAATTTTCACTTCAGTTGACTTCGATGTTTACTTTCCCTAAAGAATTTGTAATGAGTAACTAGGATAACCGTGATAATGTTACATCGAAAGGACAATTATTCAGAATTGAAACCTTGAATGACCCATCTCACGAACAATTTGATTTTAAACTGATTCTAAACTCGCAATAGAACAATGCAAATCTAATTATTACTTAATTTGCCAGTAGTTTCTAACAGTCGGCATGGAAATTGCACCGCTGCAACAAAATCAATGGGAGGTAAAACACGATGGGGTAGGTTATGCAGGGAAGGGTAATTTGGGGGGGAGGGGGTGGTGAGAGCCTCCTGAAAATCCCTATAGGGTTGGCATCTGACATTCTGGTGTTTCTCCGGACTCTAGAAATAGACAATTCTGGGGTTTAATTGGCAGGCTGAACTTTCTCTCAGGCTAAAGCGCCAAATGCTCTGAATTAGTTTTGGTACTGAGGAGGTTTGTAACCCAAGTAAGAGAAGGAGGAAATTGGTAGCGGTGCATGCATGTTGTGTGCATGTGGCAAGTGCAATGCGGCACAATGGTTAACACTGGAGAGGTTGCAGTGAAATTATAAGGAAGTGGATATAACATGGGAGAGAACAAAGTGAGGAAAAAAAATTAATTCGGTGAAACTCGGACTATTCTGCTGTTTCTAGAGTACTTGAACTGTTAAGACAGTGGTGCAACTCCTCTCAAATAAAAT
Source organism: Diachasmimorpha longicaudata (assembly GCF_034640455.1). NCBI lineage: Eukaryota > Metazoa > Arthropoda > Insecta > Hymenoptera > Braconidae > Diachasmimorpha > Diachasmimorpha longicaudata. The sequence continues at coordinate 1,114,871 of NC_087237.1, forward strand.
GAAATGAAGGAAGGAGAATAAAATAGAGATAAAATAATCGTTTCGGCGAATTCAGTGCTTCGCAATTATTTAGAATGTCTTTCACAATGTTGGGAATTTTAAATCAATTTAATGGCAAATAGTTGGCGAGATTTGATTGTTCATTTTCACAGTTCAAAAATTGGAATTTAAAATTCGAATGCACTTGCTCAAAATTATTAGTTAGTAAGAATTCCGCTAAAATACCAAGGAATTTGAGTATTTAAAATTGTCAATTCATTAAAAAAAAATATATGAGTGATAGACAAATGAAAATCATTAAGCTATATTTTTGGGGTTTTAATTCATTCATTAATTAAAGATTTCAATAAAATGAAAAATTCTCGGAACCTAATGCTTTAGTATTTCATTAAATTTCCAGTCAAATTAAGAATTTCATGATGTTTTTATCTAAATACCCTTTAATATCGTTCCCACAAAAATCATTAATATTTTAATGACACTCTAAATTTACAAACTCATAGATAAAAAATGACCATCAACTTCGACAGAATTATCCCTGGAACTTCAAACCAAATCGATAAAAATACCGCATATTCTAAGGAATAAATATAAATTCAAAAAATTCTTCGCATTTCCCTGAAATAATTATCTCTCATCCTAAACGAAAAAATAAAAACTCCGACGCGACCCCTGTGCACTTCCGGCGACACAGTAACCAACTAAGCATAAAACAGCCGCAAACAACGTAAAAGAAAATTCACGAGTTTTCCAACTGTTAAGACACTCCCGCCCCCGTCCTCGTCGCCCCAAACTAAAATAAAATGAGTCAAGAGAATAAAAGAGACGTAAAAAAAATCATTGGGACGAATTGAGCGGCTGAGAGGCAGTCGGCCGAGTGAGCCAAAAGCCACTTGGTCTAGTTTTCCCTGCAGACACAGGTGATACAAACTGCATATATTCCAGTGATTCGGAGTGTACCTAGAGAGACTGAAAATAAGTCGGCAAAGCCAGATCACCAAGCCTCGTATCAACGAGTCCATCCTCCTCCTTCACCCTCTCCCATCGTCGGCTTTGCACATCCTTCTTCCTGCATCGACTTCCCTTTTTCATCCCCCTCGCCATCGAGAGGAGGGAGAAAAAAAAATCCCCCGGTGAATCTTGCACGTGTTCACTTCGCTATCGTCGCGGCTTGTCGCCAGTGCCAGTGAGATCCCCCAGACTCAAAGTCAAGTTAAGGCGAATAAAGAAAACCCGGTGAAACCCGGTATTCGAATGTTATGTGTGCGAGAAAGAGAGAGAGGTAAAATTCAATCCCGTATATGTATTCAGTGCAGTACAAGGAACGCCGATAGAATTTCAGGAGACACGCGGCAAAGAGGACGGAGAGTGCACCTTGAAGAAGTGATACTCTGAGCTTGGCCTCCATCGGCTTTCACAGTCTACTACCATAATTGGGAAAGTGTACTGAGGAGGTGGTGATGGGGTTGTCGGGTGGTGAAGGGGCTGGAGGAGGGCGAAAGGGTGCGCTACAGAAGTAGCAGAACAGTTCATGCATGAACTACCTGGATTGCCATTGTGTAATTTCTTTGATCCTCTTGTTTCACTGCCAGACACGTCTACAATCACTTCCGAAAGGCATTGCGATATATCTCGATAATGTTCAAGTCCATTCTTCCATTGGGAGGAACAAGAGAGGATTTGTGAGGATGGCAAACGGAGATTGGAGGGGATTTGACGGTAATTTTCGGAAATTTGGCGGCTGCGGTTGATGACAGCAATTATTTTACGGTTTTATAAAAGTGTATTATGGGAGGGGAGAAATATTCAGTAAAAATTACGGAGGGTTCGGAAAAAATTCCGTAAAAATTTGTAAACTTCTACTTCCCTCGGGAATAAAAGAAAAAATACGGAATTTTTAATGAATTATTAATTAATCTCTGTGATACGAGTTTCATGAGTTTTCTCATTGAAATTTAGTCAGTTGTAAAGTGATAAATAATGTGGTATATATAAATTAGGGATGATGGCATTGGAGATTAATCTCAACCCACTGAAATATCCATTAAAATCTGAAAATGTGTAGCGATGAAGTATTCATCAATTTAAAATTGAAGAACGTATTTATGAACTTAAATTTACAATTACCCAGGTGAGGGTTTCCAAGCTTGGACGATAGGCTCGAGCTTGGCCCAACCTCGGTTACCAAGCCTCAGGATTCCTAGTTTGGACCAAGGTTGAACCTGTGGTAATTCCTAGGTAAAACCAAGTTTGGCGATTCCCTGTGAATTAAAGCTTGGCTACCAAGGCAATTCCTATCTTGGTCCAAGCTTGGATCACCGAGCTTGGATTGATAAGCTTGAACCAAGTTCGAGCCAATATGTTCTAGTAAAAATTCAATAGTTTATATTTTGTACAGATATGAATCCATATTTTTTATAAATAAATATATTATTTATTTTATTTTCTTTAATTTTTTGCAAATTCAAAAATTTAGCTTGGACGATAGGCTCAAGCTTGGCCCAACCTCGGTTACCAAGCCTCAGGATTCCTAGTTTGGACCAAAGTTGAACCTGTGGTAATTCCTAGGTAAAACCAAGTTTGGCGATTCCCTGTGAATTAAAGCTTGGCTACCAAGGCAATTCCTATCTTGGTCCAAGCTTGGATCTCCGAGCTTGGATTGATAAGCTTGAACCAAGCTCGAGCCAATATGTTCTAGAAAAAATTCAATAGTTTATATTTTGCGCAGATATGAATCCATATTTTTTATAAATAAATATATTATTTATTTTATTTTCTTTAATTTTTTGCAAATTCAAGAATTTCTAATTGGTTATCGTCCGAGGGCTTTAAGTCAAACCGGAAAATTATGAACAAATTCTATTTCAAATTTATCGTTTTTTATATTGTATTTGAAACCGTATATCTCTCTAATAAAAAAAAGAATCAACCAACTGTAATGGAACTGGAATGGTTGGGCGGGTGCGGTGTTGCTCCGGCGGTCATCGAGGCTAAGCAGCGTTTCGTTGGGATACTACTTGGATGGGTGACCGTTTGGGAACACCTACACTCGGGGAAAAAAAAAAGTCGGTCCCATGGCACCGCAGGGGAAGGGAACAAAATGTAAAAACCCGAGAGGGTATACATGTGAAAATAAATAATAATAATAAAAAAAAGAATGTATTTCAATACGACTGCCAAAAGTGAGTTTTTTTGCACAGCCAGCTAAACTTATTTTTTTTTAAGCCAAACTTGGAAGTCGAGTTTGGGTGCCGCTTGGATCAAGGTTGGTCCAAGTCTGGACGCCGAACTTGGTTCAAGCTTGGACCAGGTTTGGTCCAAGCTTGGATCCCAAGTTTGGTCCAAGCTTGGATCCAAGCTTGGTCCAAGCTTGGACCAAACTTGGGATCCAAGCTCGGAGGGGCGTTACCAACCAAGGGCTAGCCAAGATTGGTCCAAGTTTGGAAACCAAGCTCGAACCAACCTAGCCTAGTCTCGGTCCAAGCTTGGACCAAGCTTGGACCAATGGTGAATTCCCACCTGGGTAACAGCAGCTAATCCATCCCAAAACCATTGAACTCCTCATTTTCAGATTGTTGCTCACTACATTTGTTATTACGAGTAGCCAATTTGAATGTCATAACTACGAACTCCCTTAAATCAAAACTAATTCGTAAAATATTCCTGACCCCTCAAATATTTCCCGGAATAATGAGTTCTCCATAACTGATAAATCAAACCCCACTGGCAATACCCAAAAAATTTCCTGTCAATTATTCATCCTTAAAAATATCAAGATCATTCACTTCAAATATCAAAAATCATTTGTCAACCTTTCATCTTATCTCGCTCATTATAACGACACAAGCCACACATAAAATATTCTCCTCCATTCATCGATATCAGTAACCGTTCACCCCCTCAATGACTCAATGCCCCACCACATAATCCATTACCACCAGATCAAAGCCAACTACCTCAGGCGGTTATAATGAAATGAGGCCCCTGTCACGGGGTCACGTTCCACCTCCACCTCCCCCCTTCTCGACCCTCAAAGTAAAAAAAAATCATCCTCACACGAAATTTTTTCATAAAAAACATGACTCGAAGATATCTTTACCCAGAATCAGTGAAGAAGACTTCTCAGAATGGTAAACCGCAATGTCAGTTCGATAACCCCTTGAGCGGAAACCCTTTCCTCCCTCTCCCCCTCCCCTTTCTTTTTATATTCCGCACACCATGCCAGTCATCAAAGCCCATGACCTCAGAGCGTCGTACTCCTTGTTGCAGTGCACAGCTAACCTGCCAATGAATGCTCAACCTTACCCCTGAAATCCTCCATATATTTCCCACTCGCCCCCTACCCTTTCCACCACCGCACCACCCACTATTCCATTTACCAATAAACTATTCTCAGCTATTGTTTTATAAATCGTAAAATTTAATAGCTTCTGGCTCGGTGTTAAGGTGGCTTGTATCAGTAGAGTATTCGACTACCCGCCTGCAGCACATATAACTCCTTGCGATCCTTCGTGCATCGTTCCACCACCCCCTACACACCTCTTTTATTTTCACTTCTTTCTGTGTTTAACGCACTCATATAACGCAGTTTATGGGGCTGGGGAGGAAATTCATTTTTCCTCGTATGTTGTTTCTTCAAAGGGGACGACAATGAGTTTTGGAAGTCTTGAAATTATCGATTAAGGAGTTTGGTGTGTTATGGGAATTCTGCACGGAGAGAAAAATCCTGGAAAAATTACGTGCTTGTTCTGTCATCTGTCAGTTAAAATAATATTCGGTAACAATTGCGAAACAGTCACGGAGGTTTTCAGTGAACTTTCAGGAAAAAGCCCAAAAAGTTCCGGAGAACATATGGAACGGTCAGTGAAAAAATGCGTAACTGTTGCGTCGTTTTTACTGAATACTATTTTGATTGGCAGATTACGGAAGAGGCACGTCATTTTTAAACAATTTTTCTCTCCGTGTGAAAGAGCGATACATTGAGTGGCAGTTGACGATTGTTTAGGGGGTGAGGGGGAAAGATTAAAACGAAGTTTTTAATTAAAAATGAGGAGAACGGGAGAGAGAGAGGTTTTATCGTCGCTTGAATAATAGTTTTTGACTGTTTTGTATTGTCATATGGGGGTAGGTTTTAAGTGTGCGATATTTTAGAGGAAATTTCTTGTTATTCGAGATTCACATGTTTGCAGCCATTTTACAATAATTGGCATTCAATTTAGTGGTAAAGTGGTGAAACAAGATAAGTCACTTTTAATTATTGACTAGTTTTTTATGGGTATCTTGAAATCTAGGGCAGATAGGAAATTTTTTATTAGACCATTTTTTGTGGAGCGAATTGAGTACTACAATAAATGTTACGATGAAAATTTCACTAGGTCTTGTAGATTTGGAAATATTAATCAAAAACTAGGGTCAGATACAAATCAATTTATCTCGTTTTACCACTTCGTCACTGAATTAGTCAGTGGAAATCGAGAAAAATTGGGAAAATCCAGATAAATAATTTTGATTGAATCAAATTTTGTCTTTGGTCATTTTTTAAGCAACTGTTTATCAGATTGACGCAAAGCAATATACTCTTCTGAGATTTTATCGTCATTCAGTGAGCAGCAGATAATTTGTGCAATAATCAGACAATTATTTCCATACATTTTCATTGCCACTATATAACAATATACTTTGCATGTTAATCTTATCAATCGTCTGCCAGAGATTGACCAAAAAATCGCAAAAAAGGAACTCCTTAATTTACAAATTCAAATAAATAACATTTCCAAATACTTCCAGAATTCATTTATCACAAAAAGCGACCTATCCCCATAACTTCGTAAAAACTAAACTAAGCCTCTCGCAATTATAATTCCACCCATGTTAGCAACAATGTTGACAAAAAAAATCAGCCTCACTGTCTCAAGAATGTAGTTACCCAACGTAAATTTTTTTTCCCCCATTAATTTCCACTCCTTAAATCTCTCAAATATGCCCATAACCCACAAAGCCACCCAATCAAAATTTCCATCATTTCCAAGTCTCATTGTAGCCTTCCCTTAACCTGTCTACTCTACCTCACAGCATCATCCGTCTGACCATGCTAAATACATGGACAACACTCCACGACATTGTACGCAGTTATAATCGAACTAGCCCTGTCTCAATGTCCATGGAATGCCGACAATGTATGTGTTATAAGCGCCAAGAGAGGTAGAGGCGAATAAGTTTATGTGCACATAAGTTATCACCGGTGGGATAAAGAGAGAGGGTGGCCGATGGAGGAGGGAGGGCTTATAGGTAGACGTTTAACATGAGTGGTTTCGTGAGAGAGAGAGAGAAAGAAAACGAAAAAGAAAGAAAGAAAGAAAAAGAGAGAGAGAGGGCACCAAACAATTTGCAAAGATGAGGGGGAGTCAGGTAAAAGTGGGGGGAGGGCATCAAGACACGGCTGAATCATCGTTAAATTGAAAGACGATATTGGTGATGCTAATACAACTGGGTCCAATGTATATTAAACTTGAAATATAGAGGGAAGATAAACAATCGCAATTAATTTTTATCACTTGCTTGCGCTGAGAAAAAAAACGTCGATCTGAAAACTTATTGTAGGTGACATAAACGGAATCGCATGCAATAAAATATTTTCAAGGGAATAATGACTCATTTTCAATCAAATTAGTCATTATCTACGCTCGATACGGTGGGAATCCAGTGGTAAAATGAAAATTAAAAATGTCAAAACGAGGGAATTATATTTTTGTATGAAATCATGTGCATTAAACAAAATATATTCCGTAGAATCGGCGATATTATTCTCTCAGTGTGTTATCGACTTATTCAATGGTATTCGCGAGTAAATTTTCAGGTGTTCTGTATAATTGGCGTTCGTTAAAATCGTAAAATAGAAACAGGGTGTGATCCCTTCCCACTGTGGCCATGGGGACAACCACACCATCAGCCATCTCTCGATCACTTCCACCTCAACGGTCTAACGCTTCGGTAACGACCGGACTAATGGTCGGATAAGGCTGGTTTTATCTAATCTTATATGAGAGTACGCCACATGCCTACGGTTTCTCAACTTTAGTTTTTTTTTATTCCTTCGTTTCTTTTATCCTCGCAAGCGCCGGGCTGGAGGCACTCGAGTTAAGTTGAAGGTGTGCAAATGCACATATACCCCTCGGTGTACAAGCCACAAGCCCTACCTTCAACCTCAATTTCCATTGCTAATTTAATTGCGCCTAGTTCACAATTAGTTTCACCTTAATGTACATATTTCGAATGCAGGGTAATTTCCATCTCCTTTAGTTTAACATTTTTTTCGCGGTTTTTGCTCATTCTTTCAGGCGTGAGGACTCTTTTATTTATTTTAATTTAAACTGTGGCAGATGATGGTAATTTTTTTTTTCTGAGGACTTCTTCTTGGTTTTTTTTAACGGTACGTAGTACTTGGAATTTCATGAGATTTTTTTATTATTGCTAATAAACCGTTCTATCTTTTCCGATTGGGTGGGAAAGTTGCCCGAGTGGAAATTCAGTAAGGCAAACCTGATTTAACATCAGCTTACGATCCGGAAGTGGTAAGGATTGCCCTGCTAAATACTGACGGATAATAAACTGATCAGGCACTGGAAAGGAATTTATTAATAAGTGAAGCCCTTTCGAAATTTGATCCAGCTACTATCCGTCAAAACTAACTTCAATAGTATTAGTGACTAGTGGATGAGTGGCTGATCAGAAACTGAGAAGGCATTACTTGATAAGTCAACTCCCTTCAAAACCTGATCCAGTCCCATTCCGTTGAAACTTAGCTGAATATTATTATCGACTGATGAATAATCAACCGATCAGGCTTTAAAAAGGTATTTCCTAATAAGTTTGGCCCCTTTAAAAACTGACTCTGTTACTATCCGTCAAAACCGTTCTCGATGGTATGAGTGACTAATGGATAAGTGGCTGATCGGCAACTGAAAAGGCATTGCTTAATAAGTTAATTCCTTTCAAAGCCTGAATTGGTCACTTTTCATTTACACTTAGTTAAATATTATTACTGACTGAAGGATTAGAAATTGATCAGGCACTGAACGGGAATTTATTAATAAGGTGAGCCCTTTCGAAATCTGATCCAGTTACGATCCTTCAAAACTGACCTCAATAGTATAGTGACTAGTGGATCAGTGAATGATCAGATACTGACAAGGCATTGCTTGATAAGTCAACGCCTTTCAAAACCTGATCCAGTCACTTTGCGTTGAAACTTAGCTGAATATTACTACCGACTGATGAATAATCAACTGATCAGGCCCTGAGAAGAAATTTATTAATAAGTTGAGCCCTTTTGAAATCTGATCCTGCTACCATCCGTCAAAACTGACCTCAATAGTATTAGTGGCTAGCGGATGAGTGGCTGATCAGAAACTGAGAAGGCATTACTTGCTAAGTCAACTCCCTTCAAAACCTGATCCAGTCACTTTTCGTTGAAAATTAGCTGAATATAATTATCGACTGATGAATAATCAACCGATCAGGCTTTAGAAAAGTATTTCCTAATAAGTTCGGCTCCTTTAAAATCTGACGAAGTTACTATCCGTCAAAAGTTTCCTCAATGGTATGAGTAACTAGTATTATTATTATTATAACGTTAATCCAAATATTCTTAATATTTCCTTATCAAATCAGAATAAAATACTCATCATTAAATCCTGAAAAATTGAGTACATATACGAATAAGTTTCCAATCATAATACTATATAAATTTAAACTTAGAAGGATATAATCAACACTTTGCTGTGAAGTAAAACGTAAGTCTGTGATATATCTTACGTTTATTTTCTATTAGCGTCGATGCCTGTTTTGCCTTTATTTTTGTACTAATCGATTATCGATTGTTAAATGATCAATTATGACAATGGAATAATTGATTATCTCTATGAAATCCGCCAAGTCTGATTAGTGACCAGTGTGGCTTTTTGTATAGGCTCCACTGATGGTCGATAATGATGGTTTCGTCTATCATCTTCTGAGCCATAGTGTTTGTGCACTAATAGAACGACAGTGAACTCGAAAATATCAAAATGAATCAATCTACTGCTGAATTATTACATAAACGTGCTGTGACACGATTAAGAGTGCAACGGTTTCGTGAGCGAAAACATGGACAAGGAGACGAGGTTTTTCAAGAAAATCAGGACACTCAGGCTGACTCTCGAAACGTCGATGTCATAAGTGGTGATGACTCCATTCCGAAAGAGGTTATGTGCAGTATACAAGAGGAGTTGATGCAAATTGAATATTCAAGTACAAATTTGGATATTTCTAATGAATTTGTAGAATTTCAAAACTCCATGGATTTAACTTCAAGTGAAAACAATGCCGAATCCAGTCATGATTCTAATAGTTTAGAAAGATATCCTGATCACGAAAGAACATTCAGTGAAGAGGAGGGTGATTTTAGCTGACAAGATTCATCATCAGATAGTGAAGAATCGGAACATGAATTGCCCGTAGATGAGGTAGAACAACTTCGACAGTGGGCAATAAAATCAAAAACTCCTCAAATACACTTGGATTCTCTTTTAAAAATCCTACGAAGACATCTTCCAAAGTTACCAACTTGCTCAAAAACTCTTCTTAAAACTTCCTCAGTGAATTATAAAATTGAAACTTTTGACAATGACAAGGAGAGTGAATACGTGTATTTTGGTATCACCGAACATTTAAAAAAGACAATTAATCCTCGACTCCATCAAAACAATGAAATTGCGCTACTCATCCACATTGATGGCACGTCCCCATATAAATCTAGTAACCTGCAATTTTGGCCCATTTTGGGGAAAGTATTTGTCCAACCAGACGTGTATAAAGTTTTTCCGATTGCTGTTTATTCTGGCGTTGGTAAACCCCATAACATTCAACGGTATTTTGAGAAATTCGTGGTGGAACTCAATACACTTTTATGTGAGAAACTCTTAATTGGGAATAAACAGCTGAAACTTGTCATTAAATCTTTCGTTTAAAATTAAATAAAAAAAGAAACGTATTTAATTAATAATAAAATCCTATAAATTACTAAGTATAAGTATAAGTATCCAATATCGCTGATAAGTAACTTATCCTGATCCTAATAGGACAATGTTCACTCTTCGCAACTGATAATATTTGAGCCATTCCTAACAGTTCTGGATCCAATATCGCTGATAAGTAACTTATCAGCGATAAGTTATCAGTTGCGAAGAGTGAACATTGTCCTATTAGGATCAGGTGATTTGGATCAGATTCTCGAAGGATAACCTGATAGGAATCGGATCTTACTGCCTGGTCCTCTTAGGATCAGGTGATTTGGATCAGGATCTCAACAGGTTGCCTGATAGGAATTGGATCAGGTTGAGCGATCCTATTATGATGGAAACACAGCGTTACATGCCCATTCAGTCCCTGATCATTTAGCCTGATCCGTAACTGATCGCAGATGCGGTTTTCAGGATCATTGCCTTATCAAAAACTTAGTTGAATTTCTACTCGGGTGATGATTATTGAGACAATTTCTTTTGTTAATTTTTGCATCGTTAAATGATTGTTAAAGCGATCAGTAGATTTTCTCTTTCTTCGTATTTGACCTTTCACTGCGCGGAGAGAAATAGTTCAATAAAAATTATGGTAAATGTATTTCTCACTCTGCGCTTCCGGATATTTTTCAAATTCGAACGCGATTTCCTCGTAAAATTTCATAGAAATTTATACAAAAAATTGAAAATTTCCCGCAATTTCCAAGCTGTAAGGGGAATCTCTTTTGTTAATTTGATCAAAATGAAAGTGAAATCATCAGAAATCTTACCAGAAGTCCCGAGAACATTTGCATTAACTGCATTAAACTTTTTTCGAGTACTTGTGCTAGAATTTTTTTACAATTCCCAACATTTTTTCTCCCTGAAAATCATTGAACAGAGATCTTGAATAACGATTCGCTACTTTCTTACTATTTGATCATAAAATAACCAGTTGAGCCCTACGAATGAGTGAGGAGTCATAAAATAAGAAGCAAACTGTATAAACTTATAAGTTTTGTGTTAAATAATAAAAAAAAATAACGAGTTGAAAGTGAATTTTCCCACTCGTATTCCGCGAACTGTACGCACACAAAGAAATTTTTAAAAATTCAAGTGCCAGCCAGAAAGAAATTCCATCACAAGAATTGAAAATACTATTGAATAGCCCGTGAATTTTCCCCGTTTCTATACAAAATTTTCCCAGAAATCCCTAGAAATATTACCGCAACAACACTAGAATCCTTCATAGCCGATGGACTGGAATGTTTTCTCCTTCCCCAACTGAAATATCTCTAAAGAACTTCTCTCCGTATCTATCGAACCGTAATTTCCCCGCGAAACTCCATAAAAATTTGCCCCGGAATAGGGCAATTTTTCCCTTCTCCATTTCCAACAATTCACGAACCGAGCGGGCAATCTTTCATTTTAATTTAAACAGTGGCAGACGATGTGAATTTTTTAAATTTACCTCTTGCCTTCATATTGCACAAGCTGTCACAAGACCTATGAGAAACGGCCTGTGCTGATGGTTATATTTGCCAAGTGATTAATGAAATTCAATTGTCAATTTGTATATTCGCTGTTTGTGACAAAGTAGGGGTCAAGACAAGGCAATTTACGAGGAAAACGGTCTAAAGAGAGAACAAGTAAGAAATAAAAATGGCAAAAATATAGAGGGGGTGGGGGGGGGGTGAGGGGGAATAAGGTGTGAGGGAGAGAAATATGAAAAAATTCAGAGGAGAAATAATATTTCAAGGATAGCGGGAGTGCGGAGGCCCGAGGTTTGGGGCGTATATATTTTCTGATCTTATAGTTTAACTGAGAGGAAGAAATAAGTGAGAAAGAGAGAGAGAGAGAGAAAGAGAATGAGAATGAATAAATGAGAGAGGGACAAACGGGCGTCATAACGCGAGATTGGACGGTACCCCAACTGGGCAATACACAACGAGGTATATATACCTAACGGGCCAAGGCATACAAAAGCATAACAACATAAAGGTATATTTCTATCTGAAAACGAGTGAGAAAAGCGATATGTGTGTTCCAATGGGGGTATGGGCAATGTATCGTGTGTCAATACTTTTTCTCTTTCGTTCTGTATGTAAATCCGAAGCCCCGTGGGGGCGCGAGGCCGGCATCAATCAATGGCAGACGGCAGCTGATTAAAAATTGCGCAACAGCCATGAATTATTAATGTGACAATAAACGTGCAAATTCCGGGGCGTTACAACCCCCTTGTTCTAGCTACAGCCACCTCCGTCTCTCTTCATCGTTATTTTCCTTCCTGGTTTGTTCGACTAATGTCAGAGGGAGGCCCTGAATTAGTGGTGGAGGGGGTGCGGGAGGGCAGAGGAATAAATTGAGTGGGGGATTAATTGAGGATATTGTTTTCAGGGGGTTGACAAAGAAGTTCAGATTGGGTATTGATTTGGGGAAATTATTTGATTTTTTTTTCCGAGGGTTGTGATGTTTCGGTTGAATCTGAATTTTAATGGATCTAATTAAAATCTTATTAGGATAGAGCAATTTGCGAAATAGTTAAATATTGACTTTGAAGAAAGAGTTTGGGTCTCAATAAAAGTGATGACTTTCCGGAGTTTCGCGGGCTCAAAGGGCGTAACTTTGAGATCATTTCTCTCATCAGTCGCCATTTTTTTTTCTAGTTTTTATATGTAATCTCTGCGTCGTGCGCAATAAATAGAAACGATTTTTCAAATTGAAATAGTCGATGAAACTATTTCCTCGCATTATGCGCGGAAGACAAATTTTTCTCTAAAAAGGAAGTTCCGTAATTTTTATCCGAATCATCTGTGAAAAATGGCGATACTGTCACGTGAAATTTCCCAATCGATTCCGTAACCAATAACCGAACTGCGAGTACCGTAATTTTTTTTAATATTTCGCTCCGTCTGATAAAACCATTTATCCAATTAAATTTTAACAATTAAAACTTCTAGATGTCATTTCTCCTCATAACGAATTCAGAAGGAAAAAAGAACCTTTATCTCATTAAAACCCCACACACTCAACTCCGGATGTTAGCCTGTCCATGAAGTCTCATTACATACAAAAGAAAGTTCTCCAGTAATATCTTCCTCCAAATTCTTCACTCCTTTGGTGTTGTTCTTTGAAGTGAAAAAAATAGTAAATTAAGCCCACTGGTGAGCATGTAAATATTTCCCATCCTTTCAAACTGGGAAATCTGATGAAAGCAAAGTGTAATTTTAACGTGACCCACATGGAATTTTGTACAAAGTAATTTTCTCCCAAGAGGGTATGAAATCCATCCCTTCCACAAAGCATCGTTGTCTCACTCACGTATCACGGGGTGGCCCTTTCCACGAGATGTGGGCACTTTCAGTATGCATAGATGTATAATGTTGCGGAGGGGCCTGTGGAAGTAACTTTGACCACGGCGGTGGAATACTAGAGGGTTCAAGACCCGTAATTAGCCTTGTCCGAGCATGCAAATTAACTTGGTGACTCTGTGTGCATCGCCGGCGCGACTTTATTCCATTTCGTCCTCTTTTCATTCTCCCCCTCCAGCTTCTCTCGTCTCCACAAAACCTCTTCGATTTTTTCAACCTTTTTTTCACTAAACCTCTCTCCAGCCCCTCCCATGCACGGAGAGAAAATTACGTGGTTGTTTTGTAATCTTCCAGTCAAAACAATATTCGGTAAAAATTACCGAACAGTTTTTTTACAGTACTTTTTTAGTAAATTTTCAGGAAAAAGTTCCAAACGTTTTAGAAAAAGTCTGGAACGTTCAGTGAAAAAATTCGTAACTGTTCCGGATTGACTCGCGGATTCCGGAATAAATTACGTAATTTTTAATGAATTTTTCTCTCCGTGTGTAAATTTATCAGTAACGGCCCGAGAAAAACAATTCCAGGATCTTAATTGTCATGGGAGTGATAATTAAACAACGGAAGACAGTATATTTCATTGTATTGAGATTTTATTGAACATTCTATATAAAAAATAAAAAAATGACAACAATTATTGCTTGTTATCTTATAAATACTGTCTAACAGAAGTTTATTTAGATAAATAGAAGTTATTAATCCCCAAAAACAAATGTGATTTTAGTGCAGAACAAAATTTGCCAGCGACGCCCTTCCTCACAACGGTTCAAAAATATTCTTGAACTTCATTAAAGGAATAACCGAACTTGATTAAACATTTCTCCCGCACTCTATATTCTTCTATTAAATCTCTTAACTTTTAACGATTTGACAAAATGGATCATTAAGACCGATTTTTATAAATTCCATCTTCAGTGAAGATATCTCCATAGCCTTACTACTGACAGTGGGCATAATGCAAATGAATTTTCATATCTTCGAGTCCAACAATTACCGGGAATTAAAATTCTTCGAAATAACAGCTGATACCCAGAGGAGATAAAAAAAATGATGCTCCATTTTTCCATCACGTGATGCAAGAAATCCCAGACTCGATGTTTTTACGACAAATAACGTATACATAATCCACTAAAAAACCAAAAACAGTGGTAAGCCCGATCGCACATTTTATCGGATAATCACATGTGCAGGAGCCACCCTATCCCACACCCTAAAAAAAAATTCCACCGAAAAAGATGATACGTTGAAAAGCAAAGGAGTCCTGTAGAGACGAGAGCGACAATTGCGACGACCCACAGAGTAGTGAATTCAACTGGCGGTTGTAAATAAACCGGTGTTTAAATTCAAGCGAAATACAACTGATGGAACGAGGCAGACGAGAAAAATAAAAAATAAAATAAAATCAAGAGCCTAAAATCCCCGAACCAACACAACTGCAAATCGAGGAGAAGAGACACGCCTTGTGTGGATATGGACACGCGAACAACCGGTTTCATCGTGTATTGGTTAAATGTATAGATTCAGAGGGATATTTCAGTTCAGCATCAGCACACCACCAGTTCGCAATCTCCATCAAGCACTTGGCAGCATCGTAAAAGTTAATTAATTAGCCAGTTGAACCGAATAAAAAGAAAATCGAGGGGGGTGGGAGGGAGTGCGAATTGCTGGAGGTTCAGAGAAATCAGGATAACAACGAGATAAAAGCCCAAATTTTGCAATGTCCTCTCGAGGAAGGAATGACACATCCATCAAATTCCGGAAGCCAAATCGTATCAAAAATTTCCCCAAAAAATCATCAAAAAAACCGATAAGTCCAAATGGAATTCGTAGTTTAAATTCTCATGATCCTCGATTAACGATAAAACTCGAGTTTATCGAGAATTTATATTTATAAGTTATCCCATTACCAATCGTCACGGTTTAAAAATATACTTTACAACGTTTCGAGTGGAGATAAAAATAAGAGATGAATAAATAAATGGAAAAAAAAATAAGGATTTGACTGGACCTCTTGGAACGCTCATATTCCGGCGCCATGAAAATCGTTCTACAACCCATCACCGATGATAATTTATACATCCTTCGTATGTTGTCCCGTGGACTGTTCGTTTTGATTATACTCTCGTTGAAATATCCCGACTCTTCGGTCCAACGATCATCAACATGATCCCCAATACACCGCTGCCAATGGAAATATACACGTGCTCGTGACACGATCAAAAAAATTCCTCGTTCTTCGTCATCCTGTGGGAGAATGTTGAAATAGAAAGGGATATGTGTAGTGTGAAGAAATCGCACCTTCGATCGATCCCCCATGGAAGTTCCGAGCGATCGTATATACTCGCTTTACAAGCGCACAACAATCATTTTTTTTTTTTTTTCAAGCCCAACGATTTTTATAGTGATGGGTCTAAGAGCGAGGTAGATGGATGAAAGAGTCTGTGGGATCCCACCACCGGTGATCGCCAAGAGTCAACCGGTCTCGATTTTACGACAGTTGGCCAGAGGTATAACAACGACACAGGACGATCCTCTTGGTGATCACCAAACGTGTGCGACCAAACGATTCGGAGATAAAGGCCCATTTTGGTTTTGCGTAGGTGTCATACGGGACCGGAGAAAGATCGGGGGATGGGCGATGATGACAAAGAACAGAAATCGTGCGATACGAGGGAAAAAGGATGGGTAGATGTTGGATTTTTGAAGGGCAGAAATATCTCAAAGTTTAAGGGCAACAGGAGCCACAATTTTCACGATTTTTCTCAGCGAATTTCCTGGCAAAAAATATTTATATTTTTAGAAACAGAACGCATCGAGTTTCATTGTCTCTCTCTTCAGATATCGTATTCATTAATTGTCAAATTCCCCCAACAATTAGTCCTCCTAACGAAAACAATAAATAATTCACAAATAAAAAAATGTAGCAGTCAAATAATAATCGATTTCCCACTCAAAAATTCTCGGTATTTTCTCTCACCGCAGGAAAAGGAATAACCATGAGATGTAACAAAAAGCATCCAATGAAATGTGTGACCTGTATAATCGTCGTATGGCGTGTGTAATGGCATTAATTTGCAATGGGTCAGTGCGCCATTCTCCTTCACCATCACGTAGAACGTTTAATCATTCCTCTGGCGAGTGCAAAATCCATCGAAGTAATCCTCTTTTGCACTCTGAATTCAAGCCCTTTTGGAATCCTTCAGCTGACCAGAGGATGAAAAAAAATCCTCCTCCCAGACCTCCCCCCCCCTCCTCCCCACCGCCCCTAACCTCACCCCACGCCCTCAACATCGTATCTCCGTTATTACCCTGTCTCTCGAATTAAAAAATACATATATGCACATATTTCTGTTGCAACGCTGGCTACAACACTCGCCAATGTTAAAAAAAATAAATAAATAAAAAAAAAGCCAAAGGATTGGTACATGTACCCGAAGTAGTGAAAAACCTTGGGTGCATGCTCATCAAAAGTTATGCGCCCAAACGAGTATGTGAGTGTACGATATGTCCATACGTCGCTTGAAGGAACAAAAGGGGCGAGGGAGAGAGGTGGAAGGGGATACATCAGGTGTGTTAAAAAATTCAAAAAGTACCGCCTCGTATGTCCACCCCTGGTGAGAATATAAGAATGAGTTTTTGAAATAAAAGATGCATGAGATGAATGAAAATGAGAGAGATGAAAAATAAAACGTTGAGACAAGAGAAA
Source organism: Diachasmimorpha longicaudata (assembly GCF_034640455.1). Classification (NCBI taxonomy): domain Eukaryota; kingdom Metazoa; phylum Arthropoda; class Insecta; order Hymenoptera; family Braconidae; genus Diachasmimorpha; species Diachasmimorpha longicaudata. The sequence goes on from NC_087237.1 coordinate 1,131,979, forward strand.
AGAAGTTGAAACGAGGCGCCCCATATAAGTTATCAACTATCTCTCTTTTTTCTCAACACATTACCACCATTCTCATTCAAACTCAACACCACTTTCATTATCTTCTTAACGACATTTACGGCGCTAATTATCGCAGTCGAGTGTACCATGAACAGTTTGTGCATTGGATGCGGGTTAATTAATGACGCTACTGACAATTTTTTTTATATGTACTCCTCTGTCAGATGTATTATGAAATCATAACTGTTTTTATAATTTATTAGGCTGAGGGTAAAATTTGGGGAATTGAAAGGATTATTTTTGGACTGAACCGATCGGTCATGTTCAATATTGTCCACGAACTAATTCTTTGATGTAATGAAGTATGTCTTCCATCAAACAAAAATGTTCTCAGTTTATTTGTCATAAAAAATATATCGCTTGATAATAATTATTTATATAGAAGATGCTAGTTACAAGTAATAAACTCAAATTTTTGTTTAATTCTCCTCTCCTACCAACTAAGCTACCAGATACCACGGAAATTCTGTCTCAAATTCATCCGAATGACCGCTTAAAAATTATTCAAAGATCTGAGAATTACATGGAAAGAAATTTTAGAGCAAACAAGAGACGGAGGTTAGTTTTATCTAAAAAATTAGCCTCCTTAGTCTACTTTCTTCAACAAAACTTGGCCCAAAAAGTGTCATTTCGTCCCGTGTTTCGCCCTCTAGAGAAATAATTTCCCTTTAACTCAACTGGAAATCAAACCCGAGTCTCTCAGTTTTGCATCGGTCACACGGAGAGAAAAATTCATGAAAAGTTACGTTCCTGTTTCGTATTCTGCAGTCAAAACAGTAGTCAGTAAAAATGACGGAACAGTTTTGCATTTTTTCACTGAACATTCGATACTTTGTCCTGAAAGTTCACTGAAAAAGTGCGTAACTCTTCCGTAATCTTTACCGACTATTGCTTCGACTGGCAAATTACCAAACAGACACGTAATTTTTCAATAATTTACCTCTTCGTACACTCTTACCGACTAAGTTACCAATGTTGACAGTACGTCTGGATGAAATTTGCGTTAAATTAGCGGAGAATACAAGTGGTTCAGTGAACACGAGATTCGTTTACCGAGTATTCCATCAAGCGAACGAACATCAATCGTTCCTTCTCCCCCTCGAAATCCATCCAAGACAGAGCTCAGAGTCTCCTAATTTTCAATGATAACCGAGATACAAACGAAGAGAAGCCAAGAGATCGGGAGAAAAGGATTTCTAGTTACCTCACAGCTACAGCAGAGCAACGAGGTAAAATTATATTTTTTGTTAAACTGTAATCACAAGTGCTACGTCCTACGTTGCTCCTTGTCGCGATCACTTAAGTCAGAGAGTCGCAGGCGGTTTACGCTGAGTTGTAACCACAAAATTACTCGCAAAAGGCAAAGCCCCGAGAAGAACAGAAGTAGATGGAGAAGGACATACATAAAAGACACAAGGATAGATAGCTATATGTATATATATACACTGTACAACGATGAAAAGCACCAGGCGAATAAGGAATCCAACTTGATGTTAAAGTGTAAAAGTGAGAAAGATATACACGAGAGAGATGTGATGAAGAATTGGTGAATATAATTCCCTTCTGTGAGTGAATGAGAGACACAAAGTGTTTGTGTTGAAGTGAAATAAAAGACTATTCAGCAGCGGCAAAACGGCCTGAAGAGAGTATTCCCTCGGCTTCTCTCTTCGACCTCAACCAACCAAACCGGACTTTCGTATCTCAACGAGGCTGTGGCTTGGATGATTGCATTCCGGACATGCTGGGGAGAGGGAGGGATATGGCTATAAGGTTTTATTTAAACCCTCCAACACAACTTGGTGTGGGAAAAGTCCACAAATGACAAAAGAAATGGAAGAATCGTACATCTCACTGTGTGGGTGTTTTCCAATGTCGATAAATAAGGTGAAAATAATTATATCGAATTATCAATGAGAGGAGGAAAAATCAGGTTCAATGAGATATGACAGGAGCAGAAATTATTCAAGAAGATGGAAAAAAATTCAATTTAATGTGTTTCGCTGGATTCTTCCAAAAAAGAGGCACAACCGTCATTTCGAGATTGCGTAATTTAATTTGCGAATACTCGTCTGCATTTTATACTGATAAAATTTCTTTGGAATTTCCTACACATTTTTTTTTGAAAAATGGGGATAAACTTGTCCGTTTTAGGTAAATTAAAAGAAAAGAATTTTCACAACTTCTTCATATGTTTAACATTCAGAACTAAAATGACATGAATTCTCCAATTTCCCCCCATTATTTTGAATGAAAAATCAATCATTTTATTGATTTTAAGATAAGCTAATAGTAAAATATTTAATTCAACTCATAAGCTTAATTTTAATTCAGGATGTGACAAACAAACGTCACCTCGTATCCCTCCATCCGACTAAAATCAAGTGGGTGTACACCAGCCGAGAAAATAATTCCCTCCTACCACCCCTTTAATCCCTTTATTTTAAAACGTCTCATTTCATTGGCCAGTCTGTCATTCATTCTGCCTTCATTCCAAACATGTTAATAATATAACAACAGTGACTGCAGCTCGTTATCCAACGTGGAGAACGAACTATACCAGAGAGGAAGGGAGATTGGCATCAAGCCCCCTCCCACCCCCCAAAACAATTACAGTACTCGGTGAAGAGAGTTGGCTTGCGCAAACCCGTTAATACGCACTTGTTTACAAACGATGCGTTGCGAATTTAAAATAACACATCTCCATGAGGATCTCCACCACGAGGCGTGCCTTGGCACTACTCTCAACCCCCCCACCCGGCCCCTCACCTGACCCTCCCGATCATCGAGATGAGCGCGAGGGCTCAACATAGTATTACAACTACAGGTCTTTCTGAATAAAAAAGAATAACGCGAGAAAGATGAAAATAAAATCATAAAACTAGTGGACACTGTTAAATTTTAATCGCAATTTTCCGAAACTTTTCCGGAAAATTTTTGACACATGCATGGCTCGGTTGCAGATGATCAGAGGATAAACTTGAAATAATGGCTTTATTAGAGTAAAACATAATTGTCAGCCTATGGTAACAAACCAAGGGGGGTAATTGGGTTTCGTAACTATTGAATAATTATTTTGGTTATAATCTGTGATGACTGTTTGAGATTATGAATCGATTTTCAAATAATTCCGACGGGGTTTTAATTTTCATTGAAAGTTCTAATTTTTTTTTTTATTGGAAATTCATAAATCCCTGGAAAAATGAGTGATTTCCTACTTAAGAAAATACGTACACATACATTACGTTAGCCCCCTAAGCTATCGGCTAATTTCATACGTAAGACATTTTCCTCATTGGTTAATGTAATGGTCATATTCGAGGCGGGAAATTCAAAAAGGCGCGCGGAGTGCCCTCGCATTCAATATTCAAATTCTCGTAATTCCAATCAAACTTCAATTGACTCTGGAACGCTCCTCTTTACGCTAGTTAAAATTCTGGAATTTCACCGAATTTCTAGTGAAACCCGCAATTCCGTGATTTCTCACCCCCTAAGTCATCCCGAATCAGTGTCACTATATTCATTTATTCTGATTCATTTTTTTTCCATCATTTGAGTTCAGATTTCCTCTCTTTAATTTTCACAAAATTTTCATAAAATTCTGTATTGATTTATTGACAATGTTTATGGAATATTTGTAGGATGACTGATCTTTTTTGTGTGGAATAAAACAAAGACAAAAGTGGGTATGAGTGAGATGGAAGTATGTCGCCAGAATAAGTAAACCTAAACTGTAATATTTAGACGATTGACAAGATTTGAATGTTTATATGAAAGTATCGAATGCCCGTTGCGTGATAGAAGAAAGAGCCATTGTGAGATTAAGCGGAAGAGGGAAATGATTTTTGGGAATGAGTGCAACGTGTGTGATATGTCTTTGTGTGTTTATGTATGTCCTATGAGTGGAATGAGTTTGAGAGAGAAATAGTGTGACAGAGTGAGAAAGAAAAGTATTATAAACAAATGAGTATGGATGGTGCGAGAGGACGATGTATGATTCAGTCTGAGGATGAGAGTTGACCAGTTAAGATCATGGACCTTTATTGTACCCGATTTAATTTTGATTATCATTAAATATTTTAAGTTTGATTAAAATTATTGCTGTCCCCGGTACCCTGATCCTACATATTTCTTACCGTATGGTCAATCTTAATTGACCCAATCATTCAATTCACCGTGCCACCGTATGCGCCCACCCGTGTGCTTCAACAGAACAGTCGCAATGGTCTTTATCTCCCTCCAACTGATGTTAAACTCAATTGTGTGTATGTAAAGCCCTGACATTAGTAAGTTTAATATTTCAATTCTCCTTCCCCGGCCCCGAACTCTCCTCTGGGATTCATGATAGTTATACGGCGTGCTAAACGACTTTCTATTCGTACGCCTGGTGCGAGCCTAAGCAGTTGGACTTTATATCCTCCCTCACCCTCCCCTCCCCCCTCAGTTCGGCATTATAAACTGACAATAAACCGTGGATAAAATAAATGTCGGCTTGAGATGGTAGTCGAAAGCCCGGTGTATTATAGAGATATAGAAAACTGAAGGAATGAAAGAGCTAGGAAGTTTAAAGTCCGTGCGACGTGGGGCGCGTGGCCAAGGTGCAATCTAAATATCATCAGCGAGTGTTATTAAATGGAAAGTAACGTACCACCCACCCAGCTCTCGATTTCTTCTTTATTTTAACATTTATTATTTTGAATAAAAGGGCTCCAATCGGTTGCACACGCTTAACGTGCGTAAAACTACACTTTTCACACGGAGAGGAAAGCGTGAAGAATTACTGTGCCGGGCACTAGAGTCAAGGTGCAACATGTTAGAATACTGGAATGTGTTTTACTCGCATATGGAAATTCCTACGAATAGTGTAAATTTTGTAATACATTTTGGACACGGAATGAAATTTTAGGTAAAAATTGAACTTCCAGGGGACGAAATGAGGGACGAAGGTTTGATTTATGTCAAAAATTGACCTCCCAAGTCTAATTTTTCCAAGAAAACTTGAGCTAAAAAGTGGTTGATTATCATTTTGTCGCATGTTCCGCCCTCCAGAAGGCTAATTTTTATATAAAATTTCATTCCGTGTAATTAATGATATGTCACTTCGTAAATTTACCTAAACAGGACCATAACATTGGAAGGCCTGTCATTTTTTATTTAAAGTTAAATGGAAAATCGATAGAAATTTTTTCAAAATCCCTATCCAGGTCAGTTTATTTTACTGAGTCTTCTTTCATTTTTTACTGTATCACGCAGCGATTTTTCGCTAACTCATTGTGATTGGTCAACGATGAGCGCCAAATACAGCCGATTATTGCACGGAGAAAAAAATTGTTGAAAACTTACGTACCTGTTCCGTAGTCTACCCGTCAAAACAGGATTCGGTAAAAATTACGGAACAGTCACGCACTTTTTCAGTGAACTTTCAGCAAAAAGTCCAGAATGTGCAAGAAAAAGTATCGAACATTCAGTGAATAAATGCACGTAATTTTTCAAGAATTTTTCTCTCCATATGCCGACATTTTACTAGACGGTATAGTAATTTTTCTCAGGCCTGCAGTTTCCACCGAGATTGTAAACCAGCACACTAATTTTTATCGGAATCATACTATAAAAATTCTCCGATTTTTTTCTTCGCGCACACTATGTCGAAATAGTATATTTAAGGACGAGTGAAGATAGGGATTTTTCGTCGTGTATTAGTCCGTGCAACGATGTTTTGGATATAATTATCGCGTGAAAGAAGGTAAATATATGATACTCATACCTATTGCACAATTTGTTATTTGTCTACTTTCGTATTATAATTATTATCATCACTTGAAGTGAACCGGTTGTTTAAAAATGCATAATTAAAAAAAAATCCCCTGATAATTAGGGATACATTTCTATGTCCAATTATTCCTACATCCCACAAATCAAAATTGTAGTTCTCTGTATCACATTCGAGTAGGAGGGAATGAGTAATGGTTGATAGTTGACGAAATTATCAGATGACTGACACCAGATCATTAAATTTATTCGAAAACTATTCTAGACTAAATAAAATCCACTCAAATTCTGGTTAAAAAAATTCTAGAGATGTTTCTGAATGAGGTGATTAATGGGGTTTTGATGAGCAAGTTTTTTTCAAGTTCATAGACTTTTTTAAAAAATTCCAAACAGAAGTGAACACACGATAGGTGAACATTCTTATACGGGACAGTATTGATTGGAGAGAATGAGTTAATTGGTGAAAGGCATGTAATGCAGAGCAATATACGCAGAAGTAAATAACAGAGAATAGTGTCAGAGAATATGTGGTGAATTATTGGTTGTAGTGTTGGCAAAAACTGGGCATTTTTGGGGTCTTTTGCCGATAAAGACAATAGATTCACATTCACCTGCCGCACGGAGGGAAAAATTCTTTAAAAATTAGGTACCTGTTCCGTAATATGCCAGTCAAAACAGCACTCAGTAAAAAGTACGGAGCAATTACGCTATTTTCCACTGAACGTTTTATACTTTTTCTGGAACTGTTTGGCCTTTTTCCTAAAAGTTCACTAAGAAAGCACGTAACTTTTATCGAATATGTTCCGTAATTGTTACCGAATATTGTTTTGACTGGCAGATTACAGAAAATTTTTCTCTCCGTGGTATTCTCTATTTATTGAAGTAATTAAACATTAATGAAAATATTCGTCTGAACTTCCGATGGATCAAGTAATTTCTAAGAAATGATTGAACTCACATTCGTAATTTATATTGATGACCTCATGAAATTACCTCCATTTTGTAGTGAAATTGTCATTTTCTAAAATAAATGCCATCTGTAAGGGAAAATCACTACGCTGATATAAAAATGTGTGTGAAAAACTCAACAAAACTCAAAATTTCCCAAAACCATTAAGAATTTATCGACCTGAAATGTACAACTCTCAACTTTTCCATAAAATTGTCAATAAATCCGTAATAACAATAAAAATCTTGAAAAATTACATCATAAACTTGGTTCAAAAAAAATCAACAACCCCCTTCCCCCCTGTCGCCAATACTTCATGCACTATTGGCATATGAAAATGGATAAATGAGTGGAATGCACGTGAAGTGGATATCCAACAATGGTGGAATGGAATAGGTCCCAAAGTAGGCATGTATAGGCATGGGAAAAGAGTATCGAGTTAAAACCATGAGACGGGATTCCGTGGAGTTGCGCGAGAAGGGGCGAGAGAGGACGGGAAAAAGCCGGGGGAGGGGGGGGGGTAGGGCCCAGCCGCCACCAGCACTGGGGCCCGTTGGGCGGGTGGGAGTGTACAAGGTCTTCGATACCTCGTAAATTACCTCTCGCTCTCACTCACTCACCCTATATAGTCCTTCCACCAGGCGAATAACCCCCTCCTCCCCCTCCCCCCCTCTGCTAGCCACACTTTTTCATCATCCTCTCTTTACTTTATTCATGTTTTCTTCTGCTCTTTCGTAGTTATAGTTACGCTACCTCGTCTTCTACAAAAGCTGAGTCTGATATCTGAAACAACGATTCTCTCCACCGCGAAGGGTATTCCCTTCGTCTTGTTGGTGGTGATTTTGCATTATTTTATTTTTTTATTATTATTTAGTTTTATTCTCTGCTCGGTGGATGGGTGAAGCGAGGTTGTAGTAAGCCGACAGTGTTTTCGTCCTCTGTGAAAAGACCATCACAACACCGCAAACACCGAGACGATGAGTTAAGTCTTCATCCGGTGTCCGGAGAACTCCCCCATGTTGAGGTGATTCTCGCCAACATTCTTCCTCAAGTTATTCTATCGGTGAACTCGGCTTGTTGCACGCACACATGGTACATGAGGGGGGTAGGAGGGCCTAGGTGCATGAGCTTGTACAGGAATATTGTGATAAGTAGGAGAACTGATGGGTAATGGAAGTTGCTGGGGATGAGGAGTTTGGAAATTTAACGTCAGTTAACTGAGAATAAGGCGAGCTGTGTACGCATGAAAATACGTTGATTCTGGGGTGAATTATAAGGGTGGAAGACAATGGGGGATGTGATGTCTGCTGAATGTGGGCAGGTGGGGGATAAGTGAATGCAGAAGGGGATTTCAGATTTTCTCGGGGGGAAGTTTAGTTGTATACGGAGAGAAAAATTCTTTAAAAATTACGTGCCTTTTCCGTAATTTACCAGTTAAAACACTATTCAGTCAAAATTAGGGAACAGTTATGCATTTTTTACGGGACGTTCCACACTCCTTCCGCAACGTTTTGGATTTTTTCCTGAAAGTTCACTGAAAAAGTGAGTAACTGTCTCAAAATTTTGACCAAACATTGTTTTGACTGGAAGATTACGGAACAATTACGTAATTTTCCAAGAATTTTTCTCTCCGTGTAGGGGATTATTATACGGATGAAGAAGTTGTAATGCAGAAATAAAAAATTAACTATTTTGCCCCAGGTGTTTCCAATTATTCAGTTAAAAGGAAAATTCATGATTGAAGTCGATGATCACAAGTTGATTGGTGAGATTGGATAATGTTCGGAATTAAATTATTTTAGACTGCGGCCAAAAGTTCGATGAACATTACGAAGGAATTCTCGCTGGCGAATTGCGGAACTTCGACGTAATTTTTAGTGAATATTTAACTGTAGGTGCACGGAGACACTTATTAAATGAAAATTACGCATTGACGGCGGAAATTTAACGAAACTGTAGCGAAATTTTTCCTGAATCGTCCGTAATTTCGATCTGAATCGTCTGGGAAAAGTTAGGATACTGTGTCATTCGTTAATGATTACCAAATATTCATTTGTTCATATCCAATTCGACTATTCCTTAATTGTAAATAAATTTAATTTGGAATAAATGAATGGTTCTATCATTTCTATGTAATTTGTTGTTAGAAAAAATTATTTAAATTGTCTAGCAACTCATAAAATACTAATTTTGTAGGTTCTCTTTGTGGGGAGATATATTCAGTAAAAATTACGTAGAAATTCCGTAATTCCCGAATGAGAACAAAGACCCGATAGAAATTACGAGGGGCCCAATAAAAAGTACGGAACGTTCCGTGAAAATTATTTAACTCACTGCGAATTATCTACAGAGTGTTCCGTACTTTTTCTTGGAACACTCGTAATTTTTATCGGACCTTTGTTATCACTCGAAAATTACGAGACTGTCGCTTAATTTTCATCGAACAGCTCCGTTTAGTGTTCGAAATTCGTATTTGCTCTCCCCCAAATTAAATTCAATATTCCTCTCGTGATAATTTCTCCTGAACTGTCCCAGAAGTTGAATTTTGTTAGCATTTTTCATCCTGTGGAATTCGTGAATTTGGGAAACTTCACTGCCGAAGTGGTTCTCGTAAAAATTTAACGAAAAAAGAAGAAAAACCATTAACGCAGCATTGCACTTCGGCATTACCGATTTCCCCCTGCACACACGTGTACCCCCGTCACTTTAGTTGATCGGCTACACGATCTGCCAAGTAGTATTCGTGATACTCTCAAAAAGGACGATACGTTACCGATTCCGGTGGGTATAACCCTGTATCTTATCTCGTTGATGGCCACTTAAATTATTAAGTACGCTTTTAATCGCACCGGTGTGAGGGAATGTTTTCCCGGTTAGATTACGTCGCGAGGGCGCCAATGCCCCTTTCGGTGAATAAATATTTCATCAATTTTTATTGGCCACATGTTGCAAAAACTATTTTTTATATTCATTCAAATTATTATAATATCACCTCGCAATATCACATCGCCTCCCAACTGAAAAATGCAGACTAATTCCAAACATCTCCAGGATAAAAGTCCTTGGAAATAAGAGAAAAAAATCCATCTGGTCCCATTGGAATTAAAAATTTTCGGAAATAATCGTTGGAAACTCTGATTTCAATTCCATTATTCCATAAATAACTTCTATGATAATTCGGGGAGTTGATATTCTTCATTAATAATCAAATAATTATTCCTTAGATTCCAATCCTTTAACAAATATGGAAGAATTTTTTGATTTTTAACATTCCGTTCTTTTTACTGAATATTCATCTCTGAGCACGTACCACTAAATTAATAATCAATTGTCCGTGAAATTTTATTCTTTTCCACCACCGAGGGTAATTTTCGCTGCATTGTTCTGTCCACCCCGTCTTTTATCTCCCACCCTGCCTAGTCAAATTCCCTGTATTGATTTGATTTTCTCCATCCTAGACATTGACCTACCTCATTGAAATCAGTGATATTGTGCGATGAAAATTCATTAATTAAATATTTGAAAAGGCATTCCACCTTTGGAAATAACACGATTATGGTAATTGCACTGGTGAAAATCGAGAGAAGCCCTCTGAACTGGAGGGAAATATCCACCCTGAAATATTCCAAATTCCTGTGACGAGTTTCCCACCACATAAATTGCACGATATTTCACGGTGAAAATGGTGGAATGAGTCGAAGGTAAAGTTCGGTGATACGAGACGTAATGAAGCATTTGTAGGCAGTGGAATGCATGAAAATGGCTGAAATAGGTTGGGGGGATGGAATATCGTTGCTTGTGATCCTCATACCCCCTCCCCCCCCCCCACCCTCTTTGGCATCAGCTGATTTTCCAGAATTCACTCTGCATACTGTCAATGAACTTAACCCCTTTACTCACCAATGTGAGAGTGAGATCTGAACCGGTATCGGCGAATAAGCCGACTAACAGCCGAGAGAACTCTATTGTTGTGCTTAATTTACCGTTAAATTGTTTACATCTCATTAATCGCGAGGTACCCTGAATCGACGAGTCTTGTGCATTGATGCATATCAGTCGTGGGATATGAATGTCACTCTTATTTGGAATTTCGTTGTCTACAGAGTACAAAACACCGTTTGAAAATAGAGAATCTGGAAAAATCAACGAGATCTTCTCAATATATATTGGAAATTGAATCAGCTGAGGGGGATGGAATGTTATTTTTATCACTCCTTTGGAGATTTCGCACGAAATTTTTTATAATTTATTTCATTGCCAATATTGACAATAAAATGGTATTTAAATGAATTCAATTGACTGAATACTCCACGTAGAGAAATTTTTATTTAATTAGTCATTGTTGCTTTATTTCCATCCTCAAATTAATAAAAATCAAAAGTACTGTAGAAAGGTAGAAATTTTCTTGAATCTGCACGAAAATAATTGGACTGATCAGAACAACATTTCTCTAGCTCAAAATAAAAAACACTCATCACGTATTAATATCCAAAAATATCCCGGAACTTGAAACATTTTCAAAGAAAAAAACCCCAACTAAAATCAGAAGATTTAAGTGAATAAATTCTTTACTTTTCCGTCAGTGAACCAATTAATACGAAATATTGCTGTTTAGATTAACAATTCCATTCAGTAAAAGTCTATAGACCCACAAAAGAAAAAATAAAGTAAAATAATAATCGCGGAACACAACTGAAGTATCGAATTTCCAATAAATTGTAAAAAAGAAATATTAAATATAACTTTCCAGTTCGCTCCGTTGAAATAAAATAACCAATGCCCCCTTCCATTTTAATTTCACATCGCCAAATAAATACTTTTCGGTGGCCATAACTATTCACCCAGAAATAACCATTAAAAATAGTATTCTCATTCGATTCTTACGAAATGCTGCCCGTTCCCTTCCAACAAGTGATAAACGCCCTTAATGCTTTTACACCAGACTTGGCAATACTCTCATATCGGAGAATTGAGGTGTTTTCATAACGACGCAATCGTGGAAAAACTATTTTCCACCGGAGCAATATAATCATAGAAAGAACCCCTTAGTTTCCAAACAGTGGGCAATTTCATCGAATGCAAAATCGATCGGTGATTTCTCAATTTTTCCCCTCGGCGGAGGGGATGTTGCGGAAAAATGCTAAAAAAAAAATATTTAAAAAATCAAATGAAAGGATGGTCGTGTGCAGAAAACACTTTGGAATCTCAGCACGCCCCCAAGTCGTTTCACCCGTAACTTACGCTGTGGGCCCCCATAAAATGAATCGTCCCCCGACACTCGCCAACTTCGTGCTGGACATTTTCCGAGATGTCAATAAACGAGGGAAGCAGAATTCTCTTTCGTTTGCAATGGCCGAATGCGATAAAACCAGGGAATGAGAGTGAGAAAATAAGAGAGATGAACACCGAAGACATCTACACACAAGTAGTTGCTCTCCACACATGGAATACAAATAGGATTTCCCCTGGTCGAATAAGAGAGACAAAACGCACAAGCATGTAAATGCTTTTTCTCTTTACCTATATACCAACAACTCAACCCAACATTTTCTCCTATCCTCTCCCACCCTCCCCCAAGCCCGCTGAAAGGCTAATAAATGCTATTGTTTATATCCAGCTTTGTCGTTTGCTAAATTCCCAGAGGTACGATGATACTCTTGGTACACAGAGGAATTTCCTGGGTAGAAAATCAAGTTTCAAATATGTTACGGTCTCCCACTGGCATAGCATTCTGCCAATTTCCGGCTGTGTTTGTTATCATAAAAGTGAATTTTTTCCAAAAATAGTATTACAAAACAGTCCAGGAGTATGGCTATGAGATGTTGGAACAAAAATTCTGGTGAACATTGGACATTTTGCGTCCCACATGAAAATTGTAAAATAGGAGGAACACATATGCGGCTGTGGGTATTGGAAATGAAAGTGCGGGGGAAAATACAAATTTGTATGGAGGAATGTGAGAAAATTCATTGTGAATATTTGAGAATTTTTAAATAGTTGAGAATTTGGATAGTTTTATTCGGAATGGTTTTAAGAAGCCATTGACCATGTTTTCTCATTTTTCAAGTATTTACGAAGTTCTAGTTGATAGGATTTACGTAAAAAAATGTAACGCTTTCAAGTTTTATTATTATTTACTGGCTCACGAAGTTTCACCAGTATGGAAGTACTTTTATAATTTGTTAAGCAACTTTTACTAAAATTCACATAATTTTATCAGAAATTTAGAAAAATAGACGCACGTCAACGAAAGTTTTTGAATCATTCAATATTGATAAAATGCAAAGACGATATCTGCTTTCACGTCCAAGTGATCCATTGTTTCCCAGAAATTTATGAAAAACATGAAAAATGGGAAAATATGGGCAGCAACTCGCTAAATTTCCTTCTGTTTTTCTGCAGAATCACATCAACTGTCATTTTTTGCAATATTTTATTAATTTTTTTCTAAGAATCGGTCCATTTATGAAAATTAAAAAAATTATAACTCATGTATATAAATTTCTAATTGAAAAAATTGTATATTCTTTCCCATAAAAATCGAAGAAATTTTTAGAAGGCTTTATTGAATTTTATGAAATGTTTAGCAAAATCTGAAATTCCAGTTTTTTTTTTCATCCGACGTAAACAAAATATTTTTTTTCCAATCGTCCGTATAAATTTTGCAATGTTCCTTTCGGCAAAAAATCCTTGCAAAAGTTTTATCTATCACCATAAAAATTCATCTCATCTCTAGAAAATAAAGTTTAAAATTTGTTAAGGTCTCCCACTGGCATACCATTGCGCCAATTTTTGCTTTTATTTATTATCATGAGACTAAATAAAAAAAGCAACATTAAAAATCAGTGCACGAGTGTGTCGATGAGCATTCGAGAAAATTCCTTGTGAACATTGGTACATTTAGCATTCCACAGGAAGATGGCAAAATGCGAAAAATATGTATGCATTCGTGATCGTCCGAATACTAATTTTACATCGTATTCGCTTTGGCGTTTTGCTTTGGCAAAAAGAGTGCGCTCGGGGTCTATAAAATATATGGCACTCCTTGGGCAAAGGTCAAGAAGATGCATAAAAAAATTTACGCGCTCCTGCTTCAATGGTGAAGAGGTAAAGGAAAATAAAAAGCTAAGATATATTTTAAAAAATATACAAGTCAGGATTGAATAAGAACTTTTTTCCCCCCAATCCAGGACTCTATATGGCATTTATTTTTTTCTTATTCTCTCCACTTCGTCTGATGTATGGCTCAACCTTTGTCAAAAATTTGTCCGCCTGGTTATTGGTTGCTTGTTATACAATACCTTCGGCTTTTGCTATGTCAAAATTTTAACTTTATTCGCAAGGCAATTTGTGATGGTAAGCAGGAATCAAAAAATTTTAAGGGCAAATGTCTAATAATTTCAATAATAATTTTCAAGATAGCAAGACGTCATTGGCATCTGCAAGAATAAATGATGCGTTTTTTATTTTTTGTGACGAAAAATCTTCAAATTTTTAAACCGCAGAAGGACCAGAATATTCCAGTTTGCTTCAGCTTTGAATCAAAAGAATTGAGCTGAATAACCGAATGTAATTTTGCAATATCTAGTGATTTCCTTCGAAATATCGATTTTTCATGATAGAAGTCGCTAATACTTGTTAATAAATTCCGTAAATCCTTCACACAATCCCCAAAATTAAATGTTCTTTTCCCTAAGTTCCTAAAATCTACAATATTCGTTTCTTACTGCGCCGAGAAAAAACAGAAATTTTATTAAAGTATTTATTTAACAAAAATTTATATTGAATTGAGTCATTTCCAGGGGAGTTTAATTAGCTTTCAATTATGAGACTCTTAATGCCCTCACGTAGGACTATGTATCATAGAACTTTTAATGAAACCCCTTCACGGAATTTTTTAATGGTCATAATTACCAAAGCAGTGAGTTATCACTAACATGATCATATTCGGATGAGTATTACTATTGTAATGACTTCACTGGAGAAACACAATATTGAAAAAATAAATCATTCGCTAAAATAACTGAATATTTGGTGTTTCATATCGAAGATGATAATTTAAATATCGAATGTCTCACTAATTCTGAATTAATCTAGGCATTTCGTGTCCCATTCTACACACTCATTCTTAGTAAGACGGTGTTTCGTTCAACCAGACAGACAACCTCCAACCATGTTGAGGAAACAATTGTTTTTAGAATTCATTCGGACATATTTGAAACATTCGCGAGCCATTTGGAATTCAATTTCTTATTAGAATATTACATAAATCAAATCTATAAATATTACACAAATAAATAAATCATAGAAGGAACTAAAAGTCGTGAACTATTCGAGTGAGTTTAATTATTAACTCGAAAGCACCGATCGATACAAAAATCGGTAGCTTTGGTAAAGCCAATTTTTCTTTCTCAGTCTGTAAAACTAGTTATCATCAGTTGTACAACTTGCCACCTCTTGTTTAATCCTCCACACATGTGAATACATCCACAACCTTCAACAATTTTCCCCCTGCTTTCTTCATAATGGCTCTCAAGAGGCCTTTGAGGGTTTATTGCATCACAAGTGCACTACAAAGGGCCATCGAAGTGGTAGGAAGAGAACGGTTTCACAAAGAGTTACATTCCATCTCTCATGCCAGGTCCCCATCTTTCTCCACATACATCAAACTATTCACCTCCACTTTCTTGCAGACTATGTGAGTAGTTACTCAGACTGTATGTAGACCACACGGCTCTTCTCCATGAAAAAACCCCTCCTCCTCCCCCTACCACGTGTGCATATAAATGTCTGCGAAATGTGTACGCAAAGGCCTTAATGTAACAACAACTAAAATCCCAAGCACATGGTAAACGAGACAGAAATGCGAGGGTCTTTTGACCGTAAATGTATCTATGGATGACTAGCTAGAATATTCTCAGTTATCCACAGCCTAATTGGTTCATTATCTAAACACCGTCGGACTTGTCCCATTGTAAGTAGTTGAATACCAAACTTATAAGAAGTAAGCAAAGGGTGTTACCTTAAATGGCACACGTTTGCTGTAATCCTTGGAGAATAACCAGATTCGATCAATCCTCCACGTGAATACAATTTATATATTTAAAATTTTCAAATCCCCTCCTCCCCGGATCTCTGCATGAATGGTAACATTACGATTGTTTAAGTTCAATTAGGTATAACGTTGTATCATCTTCAATGCAAATATTTTCCTTTGAATTTATTTTTATATTCTCTGTTACAGAGTCTTGTATCACGATAAGGAGCACTCCATTAATTCGAACTAGTTTGACTTTCTGGATTATAATTTATCCTATAATATTTATTCATGATTTTAAAATTTATGTTATGTGTTATGGGTTTTAATATTTAAATTGCCTCAACTTGGGGGCACATTTTTTCGGTAATTTTAATTGAAAATTCACGTCAGTGGGGAAAACCTCATTGAGTCTTCTATTAAATGAAATATTTCATGCAATAAAATTCAGTAATAAATACCAAATTATTCCTAAAATTGTGTTTTTATCTCCTAACAAAATGAATCTATATTTTCCACTCTGCAGACCAAAATCGCGATAAGAACTACTCCATGAATTTCAATAAGTTCAACTTCCTGTATTACAATTCATCTGATCTGAATAATATTCATTAATGATTTCGATCTTTCTTCAATGTAAACATTGTTGCCAACTTGTTAATTGTGTTATCAACAAGTGGTTAGCATTTAATACTATATTAATTGCTTGAGACTGAAAGAATAATCAGAATTCACGTCAATCATTGATTGTAATCACGGGTATACATATCTGTTGTGAATGTAGATTAATTTTTAAAGATTTTCTCACAATTACAGTACCTCAATTCCTTCCAAACGGTACAATAGTCCCTCCCACGTACAACATTATGATTAATTCACATAATTTTAACCAAGCTGTATCGTAATATATCATGCATAATCAATAGTGGCAAACCCATGAACTTTGATTTCCACTTAATACTCGTTCAGCCAGTTGATGGTGAAGGAACAGACAGTTATGCAACCAATCATTGGTCATCATTAGTCACTTGGTAGGATTACGAGTGTGCGTTGAAATGCCCAGGTTGTTTGATTTTGGTCACTCCCACGATGAGGATGGGGTTATGATGTTGGAGAATATCCAGCAGTCGTTAACGTTCCCACTCAGCTCCATAAAATTTTCTATGAATAAATACCGGATTCCAGGGTGGAAGGGGGAGGGGAATGTGAGGGGAACCCTAACGATGCTGAGAAGAGATAAAAAATAAAAGCTGAACCGCTTCCGCAGAGGTGAACCAATGATGCTTGCGACGATTACCATTCTGGTTGTATCGAAGCTGACTAGACTGGTACAGAGTACTTGTTGAAAATAAAATATCACGTTGTGTCCTTCATACTTAATACGACAACGTAGGATAGGGTTGAGTTTCCATCGAGATGATATGATGAAGGTGCGGGGTAATGTCGAAGCAGAAGTTAATAACTTGTAATGAAGTGAACACAAGTTATCATTTATGAAGAAACATGTCTCATATGGTTTGTGCAACGACATGTGAACATTTTGCATGTGTTATTCCAAGTTTTTTACACAATTCTGAAGGATCTGTGTTTGAAAGCGTAATACTTGCAGAAAAAAATTTTAATAAATATTTAGCCCAATTTTTATGATTTCTGGAAAATTTTGACGAGTAATTTTGTAACAAAGTGGTAAAACGAGAGAAGTCGCTACTGACTATTGACCAGTTTTTGATGAATATCTCAAAATCCAGGGGAGATGGCAAAATTTTTATTGAAATCTTTCTGGTAGAGCGAACTGAGAGCTACAACAACTATTTTAATAAAAGTTCCGCCATCTCTCTTAGATTCGGAGATATCGTTGAAAAACTCGACTCAGAGATGAGTCAAGTTATCTCGTCTTGCCACTTTGCCACTGAAATTTTAAATCGCTGTTTAAAAATTGATAGAAAGTGCAAAATATACATAATTGATCATTGTTCTCCTCACTCTATTTACCACAATGCTGAATGAAATTATCTGTCAAAAATATGTGAATTTTAAAAAATTCCAAAACTATTGAAAATTCAAATCATCGGATCAAACTTGTCGATTAAACAGCCCATTTGTCTTCGCTGAAACTCCACACCTCTCTCAACAACTGACATGATAAAGGACTGATAAAGAATCAAACGAGTATATAACAAAGTCAGTTTTAACGACATTCAAACAAATTCAAAATGCCAAGAAGTTCCTTCGGGTTTGGACTTAATTTTAGTCCGCAGTCATTTCACGCTCGGCTTATCTTCTCGTGGCTTGTTCTCAGTAGTAGCACTATTCCGACGAGCACGTATTCACCCTAACTTGAATTATAAGGTAATGGTGGTATTATGGGCCAAGTGTTTCAAACTTTAATTCTCACTGAGGTCTCATCTTAACCCCAGTGAGGACATTCTAGATGTTGAGACGAGCTAGACACGGGTTTGAGTTTTCAAAGAGTGAAGAAAAAAAAAATGTAAGAATCTCACGAGCAAAACGAGTGGTCTGCATATAAGAGGGGTTTGAGTGTATGCAGTGAATCCAATGGTATAAACGTGTCGGTTATAAATCAGTTAGCCCAGTGAGTTTAAACGGCGCTTGGAAGACGGAAGTGATGTACCATTGAACTTTCCAACTGGCGACTTTGTCAAGGAATATAAAATTCAAGAGACTGTGGTATGAGGGTCATAGACCATCTTCCAGGAACACTGGGAAAATTTGTCTTCTTTGTGTATCGTGACAAAGTCGAATAGTTTATTATTAAAGCCACAATGCTGTAAAGATCCTCGAGAATTTCAATCCATCCTCATCACTCTGATGCAATCTATTCTATTTAATACGAATTTATTATTTCTCCTCTGAGATATTTGCCCGATAATTCCCCAATAATTCATTATCATTGTTAATGAATATCTCGGAATCTAGGGGAAATTGTAAAATTTTTGTTAATTCCTTTTTTGTGAAGCGAATTGAGTACTACAACAAATGTTACGACATAAATTGCCCTATCTGTCTTAGATTCAGAGATATTACTCGAAAACTTAACTCAACTTTGAGTTCACTTATCTTATTTTACCACTTCGTTACTGAATTGTCATCTGCGTGTATCGTGGAACTGTCGATAAACACAATAGTCAATGGTTAAAGACGTAATGCAATGAAGATCCTCAAAAGTTTCCAGGCGTCCTCATCACTCTGATGCAAACCTATTCCATTTACTATGACATCATTGTCTCTTTCTTCAGTGAGATTCTGGATAAAATTGGCAAGCGCATTCAAACGAAATGGTTACAGGACCATATGTTACAAATTGAAAGGCTTGAGAGACAGTTGAAAGTAACTTCTCAAGAAAAAAGAAGGAAGGAAGACAGATGTGATGGGAAAGGATCGTGAAGAACGTACATTGAAGTTCCCTTATTAGACAAGAATCCCCTCAATTCACTTGAATTTTCCCATAATACATGAATATTCCTGAAAGAAGAAGAATTTACGATGGCACTTGACAAATTGGTGAATGCATTCAAGCGAAACGGTCAGTGAGACCCGTATTAAGAATTAAATGCTAAAAGACCCGAGTTAAACATGACTTTTCAAACGAAATGAGGAAAGACAGAGATGACGATAAAGGACATTAATGAAGAACTGAATATTTCCTCCACGACAACCGATCAAAATGTCATAAACAGCTTTGTATTAATCCCCATGACACTGACACTGAATTTTCTATTGACGAGACAGAAAACTGCTAAAATAATATAATGATTTGTGTAGCATAAAAGACCAAAATTACTCACTTTCCTCTAATTCTCAATGAAATCCTGAACATTGGCTCATTATCTTCTCAATTGTCAATACAAAGTAAAATTCCACAGTTTCTCATAATCTCCCACCGAATATTCAACCACATAAACCATGAAACATGAAAATACTCTGTCATGAGATGCACAATGCCGTGAATCCCTTCAGGATTCAAGACAACCTCATCACTCTGACGCAATCAATCTCATTTAGGATGATTTCATTCCTTCTCTCCCACTGCACTTGACAAAATTGGCAAATGCATTCAGACGAAATGGTTAGTGGGCCACAAGTTACGAAGTGAAGGACTTGAAAGACATCAGTTGAAAGTGACTCCCCAAAGTGAACAAGGATAAAGACAGCGAATGATGGTAAAGGGACATTGAAGAAAGAATGACGCTGTAAGGAATGAAACTGAAGGTAGAATGAAAGAAGAGTAGAAGGAAGGAAGAGTTGGAGAGCTGGAGTACGATTAGCATTCTCCCATGAAAGAATGTGCTGGTCGTGTCACGTCAGCCGGTGATCGGTGTGAAGCCGCATCGTACTGCCCCTTACTTCCAACCATTTCTACCATATTCTCCATTTCACTCACTCCTCTTTCAACATCATCTTCGTATCCTCCTTCATTTTATTTCTCTGCTCCTCCACTTGCATCCACACTTCTTGCTGTCTTGTTTTACCATCTTTCCTCGGCCAAATACGAATAAGCCTTGTGTATTCCACTCCATCGAAAAGGCAATCCTTCCATTCTCAGTCATCTCCCTCCCTTCCTCTTCATTCTCTCTTCATCAAACGCTTTAGCATCACTTATCTTCCATGTTGCCATCATCACGTCCAAACTTTGTCCTCTCAAAATTAGAGCTCAACAAATTAGATCCACCAAAACATGTTGTGTCCACTCACTGCTGGACTCTTTCATTCAATTTCATCAGCATCAATTCTTCTTTCACACTCACTCTATCCCCTGTCTATCCCATCGTCTACCACTGGTAAACACCATTGGCTGAACTTTTCTCAGGACCTCTGGAACCCACCAGTTCCTGAATTGGCCCTTACGGATTTATTCAGCCTCTTGTTTTCGGACTTGGTGGTGGGGATGTATTGACAGATGTCCTCGCCAAACGATAAATTAACGAGGATCCAATGAGAAGACACTCGAAAACCGGACACTGACATCTCTCGAGCCGGTAAAAAATCGTTTATGACTTATTTGAGAAATAATTTGATGGCAACATTGACGTGTTTATCCAACCAAATTAATTACATGATGTATGGATTCAAATTAGTCAAGTTTTTCAGTCATGTGTAACACCTCGCGAGTTTTTATTTTTTCGTTACACCAGGATTTTTATACATTTAATTAATTACCGATATCGGTGACGAGGTGAACGATAAATATGACGGAAATTATTGGGCACATTTGCATCGTTAATGCATTTGGGATGAGGGGACTAGGCAGATAGTGAAAAAGTGTGTTTACGTCATTGTTGTAATGCATTCTGACTGTATCGTATCTCGTTAGGTGTATATTACACTATTCTGAGGGGAATATCAAAATGAAAAATAATAAAAAAAAAAGCATCTGCTAATGCACAACGAGGAAACGTATACCGAGCTGAAATCGTACAACGATGAGACATAAAAATGTAAATGTGATGTGAAATTGTATGAGTACGCTACACGTACTTGCAAGCCAACTCCACACTCCCCTCACCACCCCAACGAAATGGAATGTCAGTCAACTCAGGGCTTACGAGGAATTATAACGAAAACGAATGACATTTTTAGAGTGACAAATTCATATGGGATAAGTGTTGTTGATGGAAACAAATAAAAATTGGAGGAGAATATCGGATTATATAACGTATCATCAGAAAACAGGAATCAAAGAAGTCGGGGGAGATGAGATGACACTAGGAAGAAGATTATAACGTGACAGTTATCGTGGCTTTTTCATTCACTAGTATAAATTGTCGGTACCATTTAACATCTTTCGGTTCACCCGACAGATGAACTAATCTGATTTATTATCTCATTCAGTCATGAGATTTCTGTTCTTCTTTCGAATAAAAAAGAATTTTCAAGATTTTATTTTGAAAATAGGTCCTTTTCATCGATGTCTTCATACATTCATTATGATATTTTTTTAATTTTCAGTGTCAAATAATTAATTAAGAATAAATAAATCCTGCAGTAGAATTAGGGTAAATGAAAAATATATTTTTTTTCGTAATTTAGGAGGAACCTCTAGTGGAGGAAAACTGTAAAGAAATGTGTTGGAATGCTCCGTAAGGATTAGCAAAATTTTCTATGAGTAATTGCGATACTATCACGAAAATGATCTCAGTAACTTTTCTAATCCGTAAGCGAGATGAAGTTCCATCATTTTTACTGAATATTTTTCTCCATATGATGAAAACAAATTGAAAATGCCTGACTATCGAACAACACAGCCTGTCATTCAAAAACAAATCAAATAAAATGAACGAAGATAAAATTATATAGCCTGAAGGTGATGAGATTGGTTATCGATTTCATCCAACTCAATAAAACTACTCCACCATGTGAACTTCATATCCAGGAATCTCTAGAAATCTCTCCACGAATGCCAAAGCTATTTTTAATTCCCAGGATTTCCAAGTGACTGACATTGACTTCGATTTGTTAGGAAAAATGCAATGATTTTTAAAAATATCACTGAGAATAAAATGGAACAGCAGGGCAGAAGAGAAATAGATATTAAAAGTTGTAGCCTGTCATCAACTATCAGAGATCAAATAAAATGAGCTCAAGTGAAATTAAATCGCCTGAAAGTGAAAAAGTTCGGCAACCATTCCATTCAACTCAATAAAACTCCACCACTACCTGAACTTCACATCCTCAACATTCAGGAATTTCTAGAAATTTCTGGTCGAATAGCAAAGCCGTTTCTAATTTCAAGGATTTCCCCTTCGCCCCTGAATCCACCAAACTTGCATAATCCAGTGGCAACTTCTCTACAGAAGGATTTGCCAAGTGTGATGCCGTAAATTGGTTCGAAAGCTACCTGGCAAGGTAAAATTTTCCATCGAATTCACCTCAATCCCCTCCAAAAACCTCAAGCAACCCTCTCTTATTCTCCACGATAAACCAGCAAACTCGCTAGTTGCAGTGAATTTCTCAAACCTAAGAGGTGAATGAAGAAGTCGAAGGCATTCCGTTTTCCTCAAGTATTGCCCTTACCGTGTGCATATCAAACTTGGTGAAACATTTCACACGAATAACTATCAACAATGAAATTCGAAAATACCCAAAAACTCCATCAAGTAGATAGATGTCATCCCTTTGTGGCAAGTAAATGAGCAAATCAATGCCATCTCTGAATGTTATTTCCTTAAAAATTAGGTTATAAATGTATTGAATTGTTGCTAAAGTTACTACGTGTGAAAACAAGTCCTCAAAAATATTTAAAATAATACCGGGGGCAAAGCCAAGTGCCAAATTATTCAGGGCTAGGGGCAAATAAAAACAAAGTGGAGCGATGAGAGAAATGACTCAACACCTTTTCTGATCATTCAGTGCGATTTCATCCTTAAATTCGCATCTCCGGCGATAAAGGAGTGATAATAAATCGTACGAAAAATTTAACGTTTTTTTTTCTCACGTGAAATTCACAGGGTGAAGAAACAATGAGGCGGCAAATGGTCCTCGGATGAGATTGTGGATAAATTTCAGCGGAATCCGTACGGTCATGCCTCGTGATTTTAATGAATTTTAATTGCCTATGGATGTTCTTTTTTTATAATACTTCAGTGTCACATTAATTCTCTCGAGAATACCCAAGGAGCTCTTACTGCTTTGTATAGGAAATTCGCTACAGATCAAGAGATTTCGGCTCTTTGATTCTCAATTTTGGCAAGTGGAATGCAAATTAAATTTATCAAATCCTTTCCTTTTTAGTATTCTTAATAGATATTGTAAAAAAACTTGACAAAAGATAGCAAGTGGACGTACTGAGAAAGTAATTGTTTTCGTAAATTAATCATCAATTTTTTTAATTATCCTTCACTGCAGGGGGAAATAGAAATGCAATTAATATTGTAGGAATTTTCAAGCAAGTGACAGTGCAATTTCCGAAGTGATTCACATTTATTCTCGTTCGTATCCATTCATCGTCATGAAATATCTGAACTACAATAACCAGTTCCCATTAAATTTTCCCTCGCAGTGTGGAAATCAGTCTAGTAATTACGCCAGTTTTCATTTTATTTCCATTTCAATTGAAATTTGACGTTGAAATTTTCATTTTTATTCACGAACGAAACCATTATTCACGTGCATATATATCACATGAAAAGTCGGTAAGACCTCATTACATATCATTAGTAGTACAAGAAAAATCCTAAAATTAATATTGAGAGCCTAAAAACTCTAATATAAAATATAAAAACATAAAAATTCCATTTGCAAAAAAATTGCTGTTTAATCACCAGCAAAATCGTGACGAAGATAATTTCCTATTTGTTTCTCCAATTTGTTAAAAATTCCACGAACTCCGGGGGTTTCCCCCTAAATTCCCCCCAAAATTTCTCTCATTATACAAATAGCCCTGTCTACATAACTCGAATCCCCATTGCCATTAAACCATTCACAACAAACAATTCTCCAGCTAAACAATTTCGCTTTCACCTCAATGGCTTTTCACCTCTCCCCTTTGATTTTCCATTATCCTACATTTATTATTACACAAACAATTGTGTACATCAGTGAGTGTTCTCAACCACCATTACCATCAATATTACACCACAATTTTCATATCCATTCAAAAATACCCAACAGGAAATATGATTTTACAACGGTATCACTTGGCATTGATCACGCTCTATGATTTTTATGAATTTTCATTGGTAAACCTCGATTCACTCGTTTACTTGTTGTACCGGTTTGTAGCATTGTTTCCACACGATGTAACATTCGGCCATATACATACATACATATCGAGAAAAAGGAGCCCACAGAAAAGGCATCAAACGTCGACGGGGGATAACCCATCTATAACAGAGTATATGTATCTGGCAATAAATTGAACCAACTTGGCAGATACATAACAATCCATCTGTGTTGTGTGTATATGTGACCAACGGGGTAATGGGGTGGGGAGGGGAAGGGGGCAGCATTTCACTTGGAATATAAACTCAGAGGCCAGATTGAAATAAAATGAAAAAAAAAAATATGAGAAAAAGAATTGCACTCAAGTGGGTGGGGGAAGAGGCCGTTAGGTTATTTATGAGGGACATTGCGCTTGTGGTGTGTGCAACGAGGACTTGTCTGTAGCATACAACAATTTTACACGAGGCCAATTCGGCCAATTGATTCCAAAATACTTTGCGAGCTACATCAGCCAGTTGAATGCTCATAAAATTCATAGTGAGGAGAATAAACTATGTGATAACAAAGAAATAATTTCTTGAATGGGCTGTAGAATGATTCAGTTACTCCAAATGAAATTCGTTAAGTATTACCGAATGGGAGAGTTTGATAGGATGAAATATTCGTCTGTAATTAATGAAGGGCGCGATTGCGGGGTGAGGAAGTGATCGACTTTTTACTCACAAATTATAAAAATCGTTTCAGATAGATTGTTGTATTAGTGTGGAGTACAAATCAGAGTACATGTAAATGGCAAAATGAACGAATTATTTTTGGTTTGAGGTATTATTTTCTGTAGATTGAGGAAAATGAAAGAATGGAGAAGGAAAATTAATGATTCTCTGTGCATCAGATTCTTCAGCCGAGTTCATCACCGATTAGTTTGTGTCATCAATCTCTCTGAGAGCATCAATTAGTGAAGTAAGTGCCTTCTAATTTATAAAGTCCGTTACATCAAGAGATTATCAGAGTGTTCTCAGCTATTACCATAATCTCAATATTCTACATTATCTTTCAACATGCGCTACACTGTTAGAAATTTCTTGAAGTTTCCTTCATAATGGAATTTCTGAATTTCCGTGGTAGAAGTTTAGATTAAAAGTCAAATGAAAGGGTTAACCAAATTTCAAATTCATCTAGAAAAGTAATAAAAATGTGATTTCTGGTAGAAAGAAAGAAAGGTGGAGAGAAAAATTCAATAAAAATTACGCGTTTTTTCCGCGATTCCGGAACAGAGTGCGATTATCACGAAATTTTTCTTCTACATTCCATAATATTTATCCAAATTGTCTGTAAAAAATTGCGGTACTGTCACATAAACTTTCCAAGTCCATTCCCTAATCGACGAGCAAGCTCCGAGTTCCTCAATTTTTACTGATTATTTCTCTTCATGCATTCGAAGAATCCGCACATTCATTAAAATTCCCTCTAAACTTGACAATTCCATAATCATTTTTTCCATAAATCGGACAATATGTCAGTCTGATAATCCCTTCTCCCCTATCCCCATAAAATATTGAAACATTTCTAACTGTCTATTGAACTCACTCCTATCATTGCTGCAAAAAATTTCCTCCTTTTCCACTCGCTATTTAACCACTAATTTACCAGTCCACCCATAACAATCGTGTCCCGCATCCCCCTTACAAAACCATCCCCTCACCCCTTTACCGCTCATCAGGTGAACCCTCATATCCTATTGATGTCCAGTAATTCCCCTCGAATTTCCAACGCACTCACATTTGATCATTCATCAGTAAAGTGATCACGCGTGAGTTAAAGTTTCATTCCACCGTAGAAAAAATGGCCCGAAGGCACCGAAAATTCCCCACCAATCGTCACCTTCTCTCTTTTCACCTGTCTCTCTCCACCCCACCCCTCTACCAATGTTTCACATAACTATACCACCCCGATTCATCACGAGCCCACGCCCTACCCTCACATATAGCTCTATAAATCTGTCGATTGAAGTTTTGCGCTGTTCTTTTCACACCGATCAAACCGCCCGCTGACGTCTGCACCTCATTGCCACCCTCCTCCTCCTCCTCCTCCTCCTCCCTCTCCTTACCCCCCTAGTGGTCCCCTACAACAGGCCGATAAATCGATTCGCCGCGCGCGACCGATTTATATCGGAATTGCTTGACGCGCCCGAGGACACCAACAGCGATGTAGAGGGGGAGGGTATTTCATGGTTCATATATACAATCCACGGATACAGACACCAACGATACCGCGACTGGTCTGCCCCAGGGACCGCATGTCTACTCTCACAATCATGCCATTTTCAAATGTGAATTGACAACGGGAAAGTTGAAATGATTGAGTGTTTAAATGATTGAGAATTTATTGAGGTTTTTTGTACAGTGGGTGGGTGGAGGGTGAGAGGGGACGGTGGAGAAACATTTGGGATAAAGCATTCAAGGGAAATCGGGAATATTGGATGGATGATATCATTTGGAAATCATATTTTAGTGGATAAATGATGGAATGGTGATGAATGTAATTGAAATGCTGTTGATGGAGTGATCAATTGGCGGTTCAATGATTTTTGTTAACAGCTACTGAGTTATGTTGAAGTTGGGGGGAATTATGGGTTTATTAATTGTCAAATTGGTCGATTTCATTGAGTGATGGAAATTTGGAGATTTAAAAAATCGAAAATTGGTCGTATTTTCTGCATTTTCAGAAATTTGATTTTGATGTTTCAAGATTAATATAATTGGTTGGGGACGATAAATAATTAATGATGGTTTTTTACGTCTGTTGTGGCTAATCTATTGGCTGGTCGTTTATGAGGATATATAATAATAAAGATTATAAAAATTCATCCAACTATTGGCAGAGATTTTTAATCTATTGGCAATTGGCAAATGCTCAATGAACTAGCAAACAATATTCATACAAATATTGTTTAAATATATTCAGGAAAATGATCAAGTTCAAAGGATCAAAATAATTTAGTCATTAAGATTCTTGGTGAGTGGAGTAAAATTGCTAATAAACAATAGAAAAATTAAATAAATTGTAAATTGCTTCCAAAAATGTGATATTATTTAAAAATAAAAATCTTACAATCCCCCCAATTTTTATTCACACTCCATAAAACTTTTTCAGAATCTACTAAAACGAAAGAACCAATAAAAAAATTCCATTGTTAAACCTCCAAGAGTTACCCGAAAATTACGTCAAAATTACATCAGCCTAATTACACTTGCGAACCTCAATGAACCATTACCCTCTCGTGATCACAGAGATCCAAATAATCTCCCCCCTCCGGATGAATAATTAATGCTGATAGCAATGTGTAATTGAAACACCCTTAATAGCGCATTCAAACAACATTTCAATAAATTTACCTCAACCCCCAGCTACTAAATTCAGTAGAGAAAGTCTCGCAAAGTGTTACTGCAAATATTTCAACTTTAATTATTCATTTTCCACCAAGGAGTTCTAACGAGGTAGAACATAAAAGACAATAATTGTAAGAGGAACAGGGAACATTTGCTAATAAGCTCCTCTTGTCCAGACTATCCTCTCACACTCTTTCATTTTTTTTTTCCCTCAAACTCCTATGGTTAGTTGAACGCGAGCAAGAGAGAGATGGATATGGTAAGAAAAAGGTCTTATAAGCCGGTGGAGTTCATAAAAAGGGACTCAGGAGCTCCTCGGCAGAAGCACGTCGAGGATGAATTCAGGATTGGTATAGTGAGAGGGGAAGAAACGCGAGTGGGGTGAAGAAGGGGGGAGGGAAATAAAGTTGCGACGATAATGAGATTGCCTTTCTCCAACGGCCGTTAATGAGTTGACGAACTTTTTTAATAAAAACTGCGCAGCACACGGGCTGAACCGAGAGGGACAAGAGAGGAGGATAAAGGGGGTGGTCTGACGAGTGCGAGGAGTCTCTGTGCGAGAAAACTTGAGGATAAGAAACAGAACATTTTGAGAGTGTGCAAGAGTGCGATGAGAGGAGCGAACGAATGTGAAGAAGTGAATAAAAAATAAAAGATGAAGAAGAACGAGACGAAAGGTTGAAGAAAAAAAAAAAATATGAAGGGAATGAAAAAAGAAGAAAAAAACGAGGTGGTAAAGAGAGCGAGAAGAGTGACGGGCTGTCTTTTTATTCGATAACGAGCGGCCATGTACATATCCGATTCTTGCGATAATCGATCTCTCGAGAAAATCGCGATTCCACTTGGTAGACGTATCTCCCCCCCCCTTCTCCTCCCCCTTCCGCTCCTTTTCACGTGTCTCATCCTCATCTACCACCAAACCTTCCCCTCATCGCCTCATTTATTTTATATTTATTTTTATTTTTCACCAATATCCCCCCCCCCCTTCCCACCGTTTGGTATGTACTTCATTGAGAATTCAGGACACGTTCTGCTTTCAATTCGTCTTATACAACTGTCGGTATTGTCTGTCAGGGTGGTTACTCCCTTGTCACTCTTGGGTTCCAGTTAATTTCTACTTGCTTCACCATTATGAATGACTTTACGTCGTTTTCTCACTACAAACACCCTCTCCCTCTCCACCCACTACAAACGGCGAATTTGTTTTTTCACACGTGACGGATTTTCTACTGCTGTTCGTTACTACTCGTTCCTCTTGTCCCCGTGATCCTCTTCAATTTTGTTTTGTTTCACTTCTTTGGGAATGTTGTTTTGCTTTTTTTTTTAAAACATTTTTTTTTTCTCACACCGGGGCATGTACCATGCCAATATCCCGTCTAAGAGGGCCCTGTGGGCGTCGAATTTTCGCTCTCTCGGCAGGCAACTCACTGATATAGAAGGCATAGCACGAAGTAGCTCGACACTAAACCCATTTACCCGGCAATTTTCGACACGTGGCACGGTTAATATCCGTGAAAATAAGCCGATAGCCACACAAATTTTAGTGGCTGTTTGACATTCAAAGGGGTGAATTGTCATCACTTCTTTCGGAAATTTACACGGGATTTTTGTGGGATTTGGAGATTTTTTTTTTATTTCAATTGAGAACGTGAAGTCTTCAGGGGAATCACAAGAATTATTAAGTACAAGGCTAATTGCATAATTCAAAATCGCTGAATATATGAATTAGTAAAATTAAATTAGCAAAGTAGTAAATTGACTTCAGTTGATTGATTTTTTAGATTAATTTTTTAACAATATCTTGGAAACTAACAGAGATTGATTTATTGTAGAACTGAATTTTGTCAAAAAAAAGGTTTGTTTGAAACGCAAGAATAGTTTCTCAAAGTTTCCTCGTCCCAGCAAACGGAAATTCCCGATAATTATCGAAGTCCTTCGGGTCAAGGGTCAACTACCAGAAAACCTTTAGCGATTCACGAAATAAGTCAGTAATCAACGGATATTCAACTTGCATATATATAAGTCAGTCTTAATCTGTCCACGTTAAGTGATCAACCTGGATAGGTAGGATCGTCTCAGATCATCATTGCTCAAGGTCAACCATTTTGGTTGATACATACTTTGTAATCAGAAAATTATCAAGTGTCCATAATGTAAATTAACAAGTGACAAATTAAGTAAAATAAATCATCAGCGCTTGACGCTAATTCCAAAAATTTCATTGAGTACATCACTCTAGAAGGTCATCAAGAAATTCAACTAGCAAATCGTCCAAAGATTAGGTTCCCGAAGATCCACAAAGAAAATCCTCAGTTCCTCATCAGATAAGGTTGTGACAATAATCCTGCTATCTACCCTAGATTTCGAGATATTCCTCAAAAACTGGCCAGTCGTCAAAAACGACTGATCACGTTTTACCAATTCGTTACAAAAATCATTGCATCATGATTTCTCATGCAATTCAACTACAAATGACTTACTGCACTCCGAAAATTACACGAATCCACGTAAAAATGACGTGACAATTCCTCAAAATTAATTTATAAAAAACCATTTATATCGCACCCCCTTCGATTTTTTTCATTACATCTGTCTTTTAATCTTTAAACAAGGCTTCCAACCAGAAACCCAAACCATCATTAATGGAAAAGTAATATTGAATTTTTATTTCCTGTCGCAAAGTGGTGGTTAATGTTTCTCCCCCTCGAAATTGACGAAATATTCCCGTATGATGCATAGAATGAAAAGACATACTTCACGTTGACACACTGAGTAAAGCGCTGCAACATACCGAACATATACACATATACATATGTGTGTATATAGATACACACATACACTCACAACTGCAGGTTAGACAGTGGGAGTTTAACCCCCCCTGGGTTTGCGGTGCGAGTGCATAAACTTGTCAAAGTTACACGCCCGGCACCAAGGATGCAAGTTACACATGTGCACCAGTGACATATGCAAATTGGACTTATATCTTACAGCGGGTGCTTATCAAATGAACATTCCATGGATCGTAAGCGTTGAGAGAACGTTAGTCACGAATGATTGCTCCCATATATGTGAATATATATATGTGCACTTTGGCTCTTTGAGAAGTTGGTGGCAGAGTGAGTTGGCATTATCTTTCATCTGTACTTCTGATTCGCTTTATTTCCATCATTTTTACTTAAAATTATGACGTAAATTTATCGAAATATTGAAGGAAAGGATATTACGAGAACACTTTGGGAGGACCAATTAAACTGCAGGAAGAAATTTATATTAATTTTCACGAGCGCGAAATTATGGTCAATTTATGGTTCACGGAGAGAAATATTCGGTTAAAATTATGTAGACGTTCTGGAATTCCCGAGTGAGAACAAAGATACGATAAAAATATCACGAAGGGTCTGATAAAAAATGCTCCGTAAAAATTATAATTGTTGAGGTTTGTTTTCTCTCGGAAATTACGAACCTGTCGCGTACACCGAAATAAATTTTGGGTAAAAATTGGACGTCTGGAGGGCGCAACGTGGGACAAAATGACAATCAACCACGTTACATCAAATTTTGTTGGAAAAATTAGACTTGGGAGGCTAATTTTTCTGATACAACTAACCTTCGTCCCCCGTTTCACCCCCTGGATGTATAATTTTACCTAAAATAGCTTTCGGCTTTTTTTTAATTCAAGTATTTCTCTCTACGTAGAAAAAATTGGGCAAATTTGAATTTGATTGGGTATTTAAAGATCTTGATTAATTTAAACTTGAAAAAATTGCTGTTAATTAGAACTTTTAAAATAGATAGAGCTAAATATTTATAACTGATTAATTTATATGGTAGAATTGGAATAAAAATGTGAAGTGTCTCATTGAATAGTAACTAAACTTGATGAAATTTCAATAGATCTAATACTTGATAAAAAAAATCAATAATATATATTTCCCGGTGAAAAAATCAAATTCAAATGATGGACAAAATTATCTGGACGACTGCCGTCTTATTTTCACTTGGAAATATTTAAATCCTCTTCAATGTTATCAGAAACATGAAATTTTATGAGACAAATCTTACAAATAATCAGGGGTTGAATTGAAAAATAATATTGGACGTATGCAATTGCCCTATGAAGTATCCGGCCCATATCCAAATACGAAAGAGATTGAGTCGTTTTCGAGTCCAACCGGAATGCAAATATCCACTGACGTCTGGAATTTTCTCATTCAATTGAATTTCACCAATTTCTTTTCACTTCCAATATTTTTTATGGACTTCCTCGTGAATATCAGTCGCCCATGCTATTGGCTCTCATGGAAAAATAATCCGTATCAAATGGCACCATAAATTATAATTGAATTTAAAGGAAAACAGTTGCAAACTCCTGTCCCTCGTTCACTTATTTATCCGCGCGATATAAACCGGACTAAAAAAAATGTCAAAACCACTGAAAATAACCGAATACCAGAATCAATGATTTTCAGCTTAACGACAAACAAAGTCCCTCTGAAAACTCGGCAAAAGTGAAATTTATAGTCTCAGAAACAGTAAAATTTTTATTTACCTACTGGAAAGGTAAGAATTGGAATATTTGTTTGGCAATAAATGATACCCATACACGTGCATTTGGCGTCTGTGTGAGTGGAATTCAAATACTGTGTTGCGTTCAATGGGAAATTAATGCAAAGGATTGTAATAATTTTTAGAGAACGTTATATCGGGAGAGGCTCAACGAAAAACCTGGCCAATTACCCGACACACGGTGGGCGAGTCTTCGTCCCGATGAACTCGTGAAATCGTGTTCCGCGTCAGGACAACTTGATATATTACCTCTCTCCGTCGATGCGGGTTTTAGTCCAGTGGTATACACTCTACGTTAATTTCAGTTAGGAAGGTTACTGCGACCTTTGCGGCATCTCAATAACCTAGAAATTCTCTCTATCCGCACCCTATCCTATTCATAGCCAATAAATACCGTTTTTTTTCTACTATTTGGAATAGCTCTCCCCTCAAGTCGATATTATATCCACCGAATACGCTGCTTTTCAATATTTTCATTCGCCAAATTTTTCCACTAATTGCATGACTTAAATGAGAAAAAAATCAGGTAGTCAGTATTATTTAAATTAAATTTCCGAATGTATTGACATTTTGTTGAAACATTTTCTTCTTATGAAAAAATAATAGAACTTGTTTTCCAAATGGTGGATATGTTTTTACGAAGTGTAGAAGAAGTCATTGATTTTTTTCTACGTCTTCTGATCAAAAATTCAGATTATACCCTATGTTGAACTTTGATTTTTCCAAATTTTCTTCGAAAAACGGAAATAACGATTAAATTCAGGCAAAAATTATGATTCCGAAAAGAATGGAATTTTCCAAAAGCCGTCTATAGTTTGTAAATTCCCGTCTAAACTTTCGACTCCCTCAAAAATCTCAAATCAAACTGAAGAATAAATTCAATCCATCCAGTCTCATCGCCTCAACCAAAAAAAAATCAATCATCAACATCTCCTTCTCTCCAGTTTGACGGTTCAATTGAGACTTTTATCACCATAAATTATGACCCAGTAAATTACGGGGTCTTTGACGATGTGAAAAAAAAAAATCAATCGACTCGAATTCAATATGTGAATTCCAGGGTTTGTATCGAGATCGAACGGTAGCGAGTAGGGCCGCAGTATGATCGAACGAAATAATCGTTTACCTCTCAACGTTGAGCCCCCCACCCCACCCCACCCCACCCCATGGCCAAGTATCAGTGAAGAGGGCGCGAGCAATTCACATACTTTTTCGTCAGGTTGTTCGGCGTAACGGTCAGCAATTCCATCTCGTAAAAATGAGAGCTTATAATTTTGCCGAGAAGCTCCACATACTGTCGAGATTTTCGTATTCCCCTCCACAATTGCCACAACAACTGTCCTTTTCTCCCTCGTACACTGCTTAACCAACCCCCGAAAAAAACAAGTGAGCAAAAACCAACGAGACTCAACACACGTGTACAACACGCAGACAACGTTTTGCGATATCAAAGTTTACTCAGGTTGAGGCAAAAAAAAAGTCTATACACACACACATAAAGGAGTGAAATAAAAAAAAAAGTGCAAGAGAACGAGAAACAGGAGGAATGATGACTCTTCGCGAAGTTCAACAGACACAAAGACCCCGAAGAAACCGCGCGAGTTTGCTAATTATCAACTCCGATAAGTCACGAAAAGGCCAAAATAAATTAACTGATAGAAATCTGGTAACCCGGGGGCTCATTAAGAAGTTGATTTGGGTGTCGCGTTTTTGGTTACGCCTTCTATTATCCTTTATTTGTCACCGTTACGCCAACTATTTATACCTCTGCATATATCCATCATTTTCACAGCAATGGGAAAATAATGATTTTCAAGGACATGTCATTGACTTTTATTGTAACATGCACGAAAAAAAATTTTGGATAACAATTAGACCTCCAGAGGGTGAAGCCCGGGACAAAATGACATTCAGTCACTTTTTAGGGTGCGTTTTTTGGGGAAAGTTAGACTTCTGGCTGTAATTTCGGCGACAAAACTAACCACCATCTCACGTTTCACCCTCTGGAGGTCTAATTTTTATCTAAAATTAGAAAATGAGAAATATTAAATGAGTAAAATAAGTAAAGTAAATTGAAATAAAAATTGCAAACTCGATTTCCTTAATTTTCAATAAATAGTTCTCTCAAATCGTTTCTCACAAATACTTTTAATGTAGTAGGTAAATTTAATGTTCATTCCTAAATATGCACTACTCCCCCTCCTTACACTTTTTCGAAAGACCCTTCATGACCCTATCCAGTCCAGTTTCAATTACTCATTACACGAGTAACATCTAACCATTTGTAAATAGTATCTCGCTCTTTGTTGCCATTTTCAATTGTAACAATTTGAGTGACTCTACGAATAAGGAACATTTAAACTTATTCGACACTTGAGTCTTTAATGTACAACCGTTATAACTAGTCCGTTGGATCAAGAAATTGGTTTTATATTAACTAATTCGTTCTATCAAACGGTCAGAACTTTCTCTGAGAACTCATGAATTCCTTTGAAGTCTCCCCAAGGATTGAAGCCTCACAATCGTCACGAAAATCAGACATATTGTCCATAAATTTTCAATTTTTTAACACCAATATCGAAGAGAAAATGACAACCAGATCTAAGAACTAAACGGAATGAAATTTTGGATAAAAGTTAGACCTCTAGAGGGCGAATCGGGGGGTGAAATGATAATCAAGTACTTCTAAGGTCAAATTTTGTCGGATAAATTACATTTCGGGGGGTAATTTTTCTGATTATTTTTCCCACCCAAATTTCAGCCAATAGAATAGCACCATTTGTTGATATTTTGTATAGCCTACCTCGAATATCAGCGATTATTTTTCCCATCCAAATCTTGGCCAATAGGATTGCACCATTCGACGTTATTTTGTATAGTCAACACGGTATTTCAGCGGATATTCTTGAAAATTACACTGGAAATTTTGCATGTTGATATATATAAAAAAAAACAAATGTTGAAGTAACCCTCAATTGTATCTGACAGATTAAATGGCAATTCGTTGAAAATTATGTCTCATGGTGCAATTCTATCGGCCAAGATTTGGATGCAAAAAATAATCCCCCGAATACCACTCGAACTTCGAAATTATCTGATATTTCCCTCAAGGTTCCCTGCAAACAAATAAGCTCGTCAAGTTTTCCAGAAAAATCACTCGCGCTTCGCGCTCGTGATTTTTAAACTGGAAAACTTGACACGTTCATTTGTTTGCAACGAACCTATCGGGAAATATCCGATAATTTCGGAGCTCTTGTGGTATTACATGCGATAATTTTTTGAATATTTTGGTAAACAAACGACACTTAACCAAATAAACCTCTTTTCATGTCATGGCACAATTCTCTTGGCCGAAATTTGGATAGGAAAAATAATCCCCTGAATACCACTCGAGCTTCAAAATTATAGAATATTTCCCTCTAGGTTCCCTGCATACAAATGAAGTCGTCAAGTTTTTCAGGAAAAATCACTCGTGCTTCGCACTCGTGATTTTTTAGCCTGAAAAACTTGACTCCTTCATTTGTTTGCAACGAATCTATCGGGAAATATTCGATAATTTTGAACCACTTGTGGTATTATATGTGATTATTTTTTTCATCCCAATTTCAACCAATCAAATGGTGGCATTTCCCGTCACGTGGTACAAGTAAGAGAGTTTTACTTCGGATATTTTTCGGATATTTCCCTGTTTGTTGCTAAGCAATGAAAATATCCGATAAACAATTTGTACGCGTTTCAAACCCCAAAACTGTCATTACAATAAATCAAGTTCAAAGACTTTACCTCGACATGAGCAGATTTGGACGGGAATCCTTGGAGATTATTGATCAAAAAATTTTTTAAAATGTTCCTAATAATACAGTGAAGACAAAAGCCACAATTTGGAAATAATTCTCTGCATTTTGTGCAGACAAAAAATATACGCTGGAGAAGCCACGACTACGAGTGAACAACCATACTATATGACGTGAAATGCCACACATTTAATTGTTTGAAATTGGAATGAAAAAAATAATCCAGCCAAATACCCCTCGACCTTCAAAATTAATCGGATATTTCCCTCCAGTTTCCCTGCGTAGCACCGATCGGGATAAGATTCGCAGAAAAACCCTCGCGCTTCGCGCTCGGGTTTTTTAACCTGCGAACCTTATCCCTCTCGTTGCTACGCAACGAAACTCTCGGGAAATATCCGATAATTTTGAAGGTCTTGGGGTATTACCACTGATAAAACTAACCTTCGTTCCTCCTTTCACCCCCTGGAGGTCCAATTTTGAACTAAAATTTCTTTTCGTGTATAACAAAAATCCTCCCCTCCCAATGTGCATTGACTAATTGCCCGAAAATCTCAATTATTCGCCAAAATTTCCCAAAATCCGGTCACCCCTGTATCCCCCAAATCTTCAAACTTCACCGACTAATCAGCTCAAGGCAGTAACAATAAACTGTTTGAATTACCGAACAGAGTGTGGCAATTCTGCTGAGCAAACATCAGACGAAGAACTGAGAAGTGAATTAACTGAAATACCACAATGTAAAGACGAGGTATCTCAAGTTAACGAGTCAAATGAGTGCCCATCAAAAGTCCAAACATAAGGGAGGAGTCCAGAGTATGGGAAAATTCCAATTCCCTCGTCCATGTTAACTCAAACGATTTCTGAAATGAGCCCAAATAACCCCACCTCCCCTTCATCCTCCCCATCCCTTATCCCATCGATATCCTCTTTTGTACTCAACACAGCCTTTCATATTCTATCGACAAGTTGGAGTATACAGAACCGCGTGAAGAGTCAGGACGTTGGGTTTTATCGGTGGGGCGCGGTTAATTTTATTTTCCCATCCAATTTTGAGTTCCAGAGGCCTCTCGCAGTAGATTTGCACCGGGATAACGGTTGATAGGTGGTTGTGCCTTGCATTTCTCCCCTTTTTTTATATTTATCTTCTTCCACTCTAGTTTCTCTCTCTCCCCGCACATTTCTCATCGTTCATCTATCTCTGTCTTCGTTATTTTTTTATTATTTCCCATTGCTTTCTCTCATCGTCGTTCTGGGGCCCATTTTATAGAGCCGGTTCCCAGACTCTAAAAACGTCACGCGAAATCACTAACTGAGCGTCAACATGAGACGCCTCTGAAATCGTAGTGAAATCATTGAAAATGTATTTGTTGATGAATGTGGCATATTTTGCTATTTCGTGTTAATGTTGTCGGGTCCATTTTTTTGGAAAAAAATTTTGTGATTCGAATTAAAAAAACAACGGATTTACTCCGATAAATCTGCAACCGTTGAGGAAATAAATTTCAATCAGATAAAATTTTATTTGTAATAAATTTTATGCTCTGCTGAATTTTTGGTGAAAATGAAAAGCTCATTTTGATAAAAAATGTTTTAATTATATCTCGTAAATTAGTCGTTCATTTCAATTGGATTCTCGGCTTTAATGAAATCAACGATTTAGTTGATGGAGATAAAATATTATTATATATTTATACAACGGAAATTTTATTTTCAACCAAGTATTTCTTCACTTGAATGAATTAAAAGATTCTTATGGAGCTTTGGATAAAGTTTTGACTAATTAATTCACAATTTAGTGTAATTTATCATTATCTAAGATTTTCTCGCTGAAAAATCTAAACTCTGTCATTTAAATTTATTTGTAACACTTAATTAGAACATAGTTCACTGCCAATGAGTGAGATTCAAACTAAAATTAAGATAAAACCGAAGCCATGTGTTCCCAAAAATTACGATTATCTCCATAAACTCATGAACTCCCTGCAAGTAAAGACTATTTAATTCAAATTACTTAAACCGTCTTTCCCGGTGAACATGAAACGCGTCGATTCTCGACACGCCTCATAAAATTTTTTTTTTCCAACGGTACTAAAAAGAAATTTATACGTATGACACATCTCTCTATCCAACACCTCCACCGGTGCATGTATTGCCTCATAAAATTTTTTCACCTAAAGTTAGTAGAGTTCGTGCAGGAATAGCAAACAAAAAAAACCTCGAGGTTTCGAATAAAAAAAAAATAACGCAACACAGTTCGCGGGATAATCTCGTTATTGAGAGTCAACGTGACTCTCCCGGTCTCTCAATTGATTGAAATAATTTTTAGTCAAAGAAAATTTTGTTACACAGGCGGAATAAAAATTGACGGCGTACGATATTCATGCAAATATAACAAACGACCAGAAACGAAGAAAGATAAACATTGAAGTCAAATGAACGAGAAGAGAAACAGAAGGGCAGACCTCCTCCCCACCCCCAACAGTCGTCCATTTTTCACGGATCCAGTTATTGTTTCACGGGGCCATTGTTTTCAGAAGCTGTTGACTCTCCACTGTCAATGGAATATTAATAATTACCCGTGGATATACTGTTTTGTTTCAATCAAAATCGTTGGCACGTGTTGTTTAATTAGTTATTAATAATACGCTGGGAAATTGAAATTGAAATGAAGAGAGAGAAAAAAAAATTCCCGGCCATGAATTTTGTTTCATCCCATTAAAGCCAGGATAGGTACAGTACACTTGGTGCTACGAAAATATCACTGTTGGGGAATGAAAATTGTTTTATCGAATAGGGATTCAACCACTTTAATTACGCGGAAGTGCCCGTGAAAAATGCTTTAATGAAATTTGTTTGTTGCATCTCAAACGCTCGCGTACATCGGTAGCCCCAATATATTGCAAACGTTAGAGGGGGTTGGGGTTATATACAAGCGCCTGGAATAACCTGTATTTTAAACATAAACACTAGAACGAAGACAAACGTTCGATAGGATATAACACACGCACGGGTGAGTAAATTTATGTACTCGGTGAACAATATAACGGGGAGAAGAATAACGATGCTTACTTTATGGTTCACCAAAGTCGTGATTATGTCTCCCTCATGCACATCCCGCCCTATCGGGTTATACCCTATACCCCGACGTAAGGAGAAGAAGATAATTGATATAGTCACTCACCTGAAACAGAAAAAAAAACTTTTATCAACAATTGTTTTAGAATGTCCATTGCCTTGAGTAAATGTGGTGATACATCTATTGGAAATTTTTATCGTGAGACAGTTTCATTATATTTTTCAAGGCTTTTCTAGTTATTTATTAATGTAACAGTCCATACAAACCATCAATTCCTGTTCAATTATTCGTGAATTGTTAGGTAATTTAGAATGGAATCAGACCTGAGGAATTTGGAATTCTATTGATGTTTCGTCGAGTTTGTAATGATAAATCCACATTAAATGATTTATTTATTCCAAAATCTATATTTCAAGATTCATTTTTTATTTTCTGTGGGGATTAGAAAACCCACAGATTCCTTATTATTAATAATTTCCACAATATTACCTCCCTAACTCCCTAAACACGTCAAAACATTATAGATATACATTCTCAAATATGCACTACTCCCACTCCTCACACTTTTCAAAAAACTTCTCCTAAAGACATAGCTTTATGACTCTATCCAATTCAGTTTCAAATTACTCATTGCACGAGTAACATCTACCCTTTTGTAAATAGTATCTCGCACTTTCTTACCATCTCCAGTTGTAACAATTTGAGTGCCTCTGCGAATAAAGAACATTTAAACTTATTCGACACTTGAGTCATTAATATACAACAATTATAACTAATCCGTTCTATCAATAAATTGGTTTGTACAAACTAATTCGTTCTATCAAACGGTCAAAAATACTTTTAAAAAATTTCGTCTGGAAACCCATGAATTCCTTTGAGGTCTCCCCACCTCTTTGAAGCCCCACAATCTTCACGAAAATCAGACATATCGTCCACGAGGTTTCAATTTTTCACATCAAAGGGTCCAAGAGACCCTTGAAACATTTAATGCCCAAAGCCCTCCATAAAGGCGCTAATCAGGGAATTAATAATAAACCATTATTTTGCCCCGCACAAACACACAATACATTGTTAATGACTAACCAAATAAAAACCATCAACGCAAGAGATCGACTTCAGAAGAGGAAAAAAAACATTTCCATAATCGATAAAAAAAATATATAAATGAAGAATGACACGTGCAATACATCGGACAGAAGAACACGCCTTTCAGTGGTAAACATAATTCTGCTCAGCATTATCCAAACGACCCATCCATCGACCAATACGCATTGAAACTCCATACCAATTAAAAAGTCAGAGGTACCAGTGGAGTGCTGTAAAAAAGAGTCAACAGAATCAAATGAATAATCAGCGCAATTAAGCGTGTCACGAATATTTGCGTAAATTAGCAGATTAATTGCTACTCGGTGTGGTCGTTGACAGGTATAAGGGCGGGGGGTGGTAGACTCCATCGTCAAGTGATTGAACAAAGAGAAAAATACAAATGGTTTGATACATTATAACGAGAAAGATGGATACCACTGGTAAACACTTTGAAACTGCAGCAAACTAATTTTCAATTAGTCTATCCAATTAGTAGCAATCGTTAAAACCCATTCCCATGGTCAATTCATGCGAATATATTATGACGCCCACGCATCAATTATATTTGAATAAATCGTTAATGATGAATTGTTAAAATATTCATTATTTCAATGTTTATAAAGATTATTTGTTTGAATTGTGTGGTAATGGGGAACACTA
The DNA here is from genome assembly GCF_034640455.1 of Diachasmimorpha longicaudata. NCBI lineage: Eukaryota > Metazoa > Arthropoda > Insecta > Hymenoptera > Braconidae > Diachasmimorpha > Diachasmimorpha longicaudata. The sequence continues at coordinate 1,173,041 of NC_087237.1, forward strand.
TACGGAGATGAAATTCCTAGATTTTTTTATATTGATATTGACTAATGTTCTGGTTGTGTTATTTCAATTAATTAATATATGGTTGTAGGCCAGGAAATGTTGAATTTCACTGAATAGAAAAGCTACAATTTCCTGACAAAACAAAAATATTGCAGTAAGAAATTAATCTGAATCTCAACTAATTTTAATTAATCTGAATTTCTTATGCATTAAAAATTGAGGAAATTATTCACATGGCATTTCTTCATTCAACATTTTTTCAAAGAATTCACCAGGAAATTTCCCACGATGAGAAATTCCTGAGAAAAACTCTGGTACTGGCACGGAAAAAGAGACGCAAAGATCAAACAAAAAAAATTCAGTAATAAAACTGGAAATGTTTAGCCTCCTAAATGTCAATTTCCGCAAACTCCTGAACACTTTCCCGAAATTTCCCCCGATATCCCGAGCAAATTTACCTTGACAACAATAATTATTTCTCATCACTAAAAAACATTACATTTATAGTTATACAGTACTTCCACTAGAATTTTTACAAACAATTGATTGTGCAGACGGACAGAAAGATTCAGTAAAAATTACCGAACTCTCAATTCGCTCTTCGATTACAGAATCGTCTGGGATACTTTACGTGACAGTATCGCAATGTTTCCCAAACAATTCAGATAAAAATTGCGGAATTTTGCGAAAGAATTTTGCGAATGTTTCGTTAGATTTCTTACAACGGCATTTCCCTTCCGAATGACGAAAAATACGTAATTTTTATTGAATGTTTCTCTCCGTGCAGATGAGAATATTCAGCTGTAGAACATGAAATCTTTAATATTTGATTCGACTGGCAACTCTTGACGACCGCCAACCACCTCAAGTACGCTTTATCAATAGTCAATCATCGCTGAAGTCTCTTGAGTCATGCTGTGCGAGTATGAGGATGACGGGGGGGAGGATGAGGAGGATGAGGAGGAGGAGATGAGCCTGTCCAAGCAAATGTTCCTTCACGATAATAGTACTACAGTGCGGTTGAGTCACGCCCCAACGTGACCGTTTGGCTACGAAGCAACGTAATGATGCTTACCGGTTAAATTTGAATATCTCCTCTACAACGCGGTAAACCAAATTCCCCAAAGGATCCGATTGGAATCCTTAATACCTAGGAATATCAACCTGAAATACCGGCGGTTGTCACTGGACATTTCCATATAACTATCGCGGTATATTGGCTGTATCCCATAAATTGTGACGGTTCATTGAAATTTGGAATATTGCGTCAGCAATGTAATTGCGTCCGTTTCAGGATTTATTCTCCAAATAAATCCTCAGGAGAAGAACTAAGTGATGAAAATTTCAAAATTCTACAAATTTCACCTTCCCAAGACATAAAATCTCGTGAGTTTATCCATGATTGCGAGTCTTATATTTTCACTCCTTAAATTGTTTTTTTTTTTCAATAAAAACGATAAAGTATATTGATTGTTAGTGATGGTACATAGATTCACGCTGGAGTTCAGTAAATCACGTTGACCTGACACAAGATGTAACGATACAATGGGAAGTCACGATGAAGCGTGATCACGGTTGTCTCCATATCTAACTTTCTAGTAATTATTGATAAAAAGGTGGTTGAGGAAAAAACAACATGTTCCGTATTCATGTGGGAGTATCTTGAATGACCTCAGCCAATAAAAAAATTGTTTTTGGATAAATAACCATTTACTTGAGAGAGGTATTTATTTTTTAAATATTGTAGTTCACCAGGCAATCTCGATTCAATTTATATTATATCAATTATATTGTTGTAGAGTATTATCATATTAATTATTGCCCTGAGTAAACTCTTCCAATTTTCATAAACATTAAAAACTCATCAAAATTCTGCCCTATGGAAAACTAGAAATTTTCATGTTTCATTTGAATAAAATAATTTTTTCTCGAGGAACGGAATAATTAAAAATCAAGTCAATTATTCCATAAAATTGCATTATTGTCGTTGAAATAATGACTCGTTAAATTTCTCCAACATTATTGTTGAAAAGATGCAAAAAATCTTTTTATTCAAATGGGTTTTCTCGAAATCCACTGAACAGTATTTCCATTATTTTTTTTTAAACCCCAGGTATATAATTCCTAGTATACCATTGATACTTTTTGGAGGTAAATCAGTTGGTACTGGGGCTGGTGGAGGCTTGATAACCTGCAATCTAGTACGACACAATAATACTACACATCACCAGGGCCAAGTGGATGGCAAACGCCTCCGGGTCTAGCTGCCCTACTCAATCTCACATATAAACTGATTATAAAGTTTGTCCGTTACTATCCCTCTGTCTCACTGTCTCCCTCGACTCTCCCATTGTTTCGATAAATATTATAGGGTATAGAGCAACATTTTACGACTCTTCCAGTGTTTTTAACTGACCATTAAAAAAACCGCAGACAAATTTTCTTTTCCTCCTGACATTTTCATAATGGTAAAGTTAATAAACTGAATTTGATGAGTTGCCATTCACCGATCGAGCTGTTGGGGAGCCAATACACTATCAATAGACGGTTATATAGGCAATCAATTTTGATTCAGCAAAAATATTTCTAGTCACATGATGGAATTAGTGGAATTACGAGGCATTCAACCTCCCACATGACTCCATGATTTACGAATCAACTAACGGATTTTTTTTTACATAGTATATTTCAACCGATCATCGAAAAAGAGGCTACATCTAGTTAAAACGAGTTAACGAGTCGGAGAAATCTGCAATTATTTGACATTCTCAGGGAGCGAATCGATGTACGATGAAAAGAAATTTTATTCTGAGATCGCAGTTATGTCGATTCATACGACTATTCTCTCCTCTCGTCCTATGATTGACAAGAATTTTTGTCAATAATGAGATATCATGGGAACGGAGAAGTGATTGGCCATGATATTGGTTAAATGAAACAGCAAATCCGCTATTAGACATACCTCATCTTCGGGCCACATAACGATAAAGATCGCGAAACGATTAAATTGAAGGGGAAGAAATTTGTAAAAATATTAATTTAACATTAATACCAGATTGCATTTTTTATTTTGAAAATCATTCCGTGATGCCATTCAGTGACTAATCCTAAATTTTCTAAAAAAAATTGTCGTCCAACCACATCATCATCAGCCCTAAGACCTCGATCGATTGATGATTAATCGAATAATTAAAAATAGGAGAATCAAACCAACCATCATTCAAAATTTACGATTAATCGATGACTGTCTTCATCATTTTGTAGGTCAAACACAAACAGAAAAAATAATCGAAACAGGCGAATAAAAATATTCGAACGATGATTCACCGAGAAGACAGCAAAAAGGTATCGGTTGTATATATTTTCGAATGTTCAAGAATTGAAGGTAAATCTCAGCGAAATATTTGGCCTCCTATCGTGTGAGGTTGAAGAGGATTGGAAAAAAAACCAACGTCAGAGAAGGAAAAAAGGAGAAGACATCTTATCCTTGTTAATGTCGCTCATCTTTCGCGCGTGGTATGCATGCGTTGAATTGGAGAACCGAATGATATAAACCAAACCGGCATTATTTGCTCCCCATACCGATCCGCTACCTTATTCTTCACATCGACTGGCCGTCGTGGAAGTTGAGGAGATGAAACAGGGGAGGGGGATGGGGGTAAAGAGCAGAAAAAAAAGAGAAAGAGGAAAGGCGGGGGGAGACAGGAACTTGGCATGATTCACGCGATTTCAATTCTACTGTTTTTGCGAGCACACCTGCACTGACAGTCCGTAAAATCTTTCGCGCGATACCACATCGCGTTAAAAGCACGTTGACTTGCCTGACGCGAATGATTGAACGAGGAGCTGTGGTAATTTAATTTTCACATTTCTTATTATCCGAATTATCTGTTCTCACGCCATTTTCAATTCTCCACAAAAACATGAAAATGGAAATTGCGATAATTTCGGGAGATTTTGGGGTATAAAATGATGCAATTTTATGAGGAGAGTATTTTTTAATTAAAATAATTAGTCAGAGATAATGTGAAATATGAACTAATTATAATTGGAGAAGATTGATGTGTGGAAATTATTCGGATGGGGATGGTAGAGGGCGTGAAGCAATTTCTGTTACGGAAACTTAAACCTGCGTCCGAAATTTATTCATTTGCACGGAAAGAAATGTTAAATAAAAATTGCGTATATTGTTCGTCATTCTGAAGTGAGATCTAGTAGAGGAACTGTCCAGAATTTTTTTCCGAGCATTCTGTAATTTTCATCGAAATTTTCAGGGAAGAAATGCGACACCAAAACGTAAATTTTCTTACTCACTTTTGTAATCGGTAAGCAAACTCAAAATCTATAACTTTTACTGAATATTTCTCTCCCTGTGTAATAACTAATCCCTTCTATCACATGTGCGGACTCTCTAATAAATCTTGAAATTGATTCCACCAATAAATTCGCGAAAATTCATCGCTGGAGTATGAATTTTTCAAAATGCTGACAATTTTATGGTAATTACACTATATATGATAAATAATGTTGAGTGTATCAATACATATTTCAGGACTTCTCACAATGTGACCGATCCCATTACGGAAGCTCGTCCCGCACAAAGTGCCATTCACCCCCAATCCCCACACAATCTCCGATACATAACATAATTCCCCGATCCATTTTACCCTAATTCTAAATTCCAGTCACCTCCTGGAATCGAGTGCGATCAAGCGTAAAGGGAGGTAGAACTATCCCAACTTGTTTGAAATAGATTTCGCATGTGCGAGAAACTTGCTATATAAGATGTGACGTAAAAACGACCCCAAACCGTATTCCCCCACATTTCCATTGACTCTCTGGGTAGTACATATCCCTCCATCTATCCACGATAACCCACACGGTCATCTAAAATTCAAGTAACGCACACCCTCACTTCTCAAGAGCACTCCTTCACCTATCGGCTACTTTTCAAAACGACTATAGAATTTGCAGCGCGTACAACTCAACCCTATTTCCTTCCGCATATATCATTTTTAGTTCATTTTCATTCTCCTTTGAATAAACAATGGATATTGGATTTTTTTCATCTATTTAAGCATTAAAACCATAATTCAGTAGCAAAATGGTGAAACAAGATGAGTCACTTCCGACTATTAACTATTTTTTGATGAATATCTTGAAATCTAGAAGAAATAGCAAAATTTTTATTAGAACCTTTTTTGTGGAGCGACTCGAGAACTACAATAAATGTCATGATGACAATTTCGCTATCTCTCCTAGATTTGGAGATATCGTTTCATCTCACAACTTGAAAAAATCAAGATTTCAATTTTTAAACCTGCGCGCACCTCCCCCCGCCCCCCACCCCTTCCACTCATGCCAATTAACTTCCCTCGTCTAAATCCCCCTCATCCTCCATACCCCCACAGTCATCTGAAATTCACGATACACACCCCTTGCCCTCCTCCCTACCTTCTATCCACCAATCGGTCACTATTCGAAAGGACTTTTCGTACAACTCACCTCTATCTACCTCCCCAAACACCATTTTTTTAATTCCATTTTCCCTCTCCACCCACCTCTCACCATCACCCCCTGAGAAATCGCATTGAACGAGGTACCAGAAGGCGAAAGAGTGCTGGATAACATTCATGCAGAGCCAGGAAAAAATTTACGAACTCGGTGCAATAAAGTTGCAGGTACCCACCCGGGGAGTGAGTCCACACAACCCCAGTACATTGTAGAGGCACGCACGTGTACACGCGGCATATCCTACCCACTATATATACATAGACATATATATGCATATATATATATATATACATATTTTTTTTATTATTATTATCTTGAGATTCTCCTCCTTTCTGTTCTTTAACATTTTTCTTTTCTGTATGGGTTCCTTTGGCCAAGCATTCCGTTACTTTAAACAGGATGGAACCCCAAAAGAAATTTACCAGCGTCGATTATTATCCCGTCATATCGCTCTCTGCTCACCTCCTTCGCATTTCTCTGGAATCTCTCACGGCCCTCCAATTCCCCACATCCCTCTCTCTCTTTTTCTCCGCACGTGCATGCCCGCTCCTTTGATTTTTCATTTCATTTTTTTTTCTTTTCTTATCATTATTTTTCTCTTAATATTTTTTCTCTCACTCTATTTCACATCCTCACTCATACCCCACTCCATTTACTCGTTATTTCTCAACTCATACATCGTATACACCGCGTGCGTTGTATACCACAACGTCTCGTCCCTCACTTTTCTCGGACGATTCTTATCACGGACTTTGCCAGCGTTATATGTCTGAAGACTCCTCGTTGGAGCGGCAAACGCACACGGGCTCACCCTCCGGCGAATAAAAAAGAAACCAAAAACCCATGAGGGGTGGGGAGGGGGACAGGAGGAGCAAGAGGAGAAGAGCAAAAAAATAATAATCTTGTTATGCTCATGAAAATAAATTATTATTTTTTTCTCTCATTCACTTTGAAACGGGATTTTTCACATTGAAATGATGACAGGAAGATACACCCAACATCGCCTCAAATTTTCGTATCATCTAGACCGCAAATTGATCCCGTCAATTAATGAATTAACCAGAGTCAATGAATTTTTAATGATCACGCTAATTTGGAGATTAACCGATGAGCGTGGTTAGTCTACCGCGTTGTGTGGCATGTGGCTTACCTGAGTGGGACACAATGCCCCAGAATCTTTCGAAATTCTCTCATATCCATTCACCACATATCATCACAACTGCAAACTTATCGGGAATCAATTCCTCCATCGAAAAAAAAATCCCCGAAAATAAGAGTAAAATGAGAGAAAATATTGCGTTGATTGAAAAATCCATTTCTCATTGCTCTCACCAAATAAACATCATCAAGCGTTTATTGATAATTCGCTTGGGTAGTAGTTACGAGAACCCTATTGATCCGGCATGTTTGGAAAAAACGTACAGAAAAATCACTGTGGAACAGGGTACAATGGATATTTATCCCAGTGGTAAAAAAATTACGCTCGTCAGGCGATTCAGCAACTGTTCTTCGGACGAGAACGATTATAATTCATTAATAAAATCAAATGAAAACTACTGTTCATCATTTAACTATATCCTGATCACCGAAAAGTAAATAAACGCAAGCTAGCCACTGTCTCCCCAAAATTTCAAACCCCTAATTGGATTGCAGGGCAACAATCTCCCCCCTCTGTCCCTCCAGCACTGCGATCCCAAGAGAAATGAGAAACATTCGAATTCCAGTTTCTTCATTCGATAATAAAATGCAAAAATATTTTCCACTACATCGTACTGGATAACCATCGGAATTTTAAATATCTCATCTTCAAGAAATTAAATAAGACGACAGTTCTCATCCTCCCTCCCCTCCCAGAGGGAGGAGGAGTAAGGGAATACCGCGAAATGAGAATAAATTGAAGAATAAACAAAGAGAGAAAAGTCCGCAACGAAAATCGAATGAGGGTGTGGAGGGTAAAATGCAAAAAAAAATCCATCTTGTTTTATATTCGCGGCTTGTTTATCACCCAAGCGTGAATTGTGTATATTTATTTGGCAGTCAGTACGTGGTGCGCTTCCGAAACAACTGCCATTACTTACCAGTGCGCCACACCATGAGGTGCGCACTCACGGCTATTCCATGGATCGGTATGTCCTCCTCTCCATCCCCCCTCCCTCCCCCTTTATGCTCTTTTCGTACAATGCACTTAGTGCGAAAATATTCAAGAACACAAACTCGACTCGAACATCAGTAAAATTATGTCTCATGCATGAGAAAATTTTGTTCAACAAGGCGAGTGTCAGACGTATCATTAAATAACACCGGAGTATTTATTAAAAATTAGGAAAAAAAAATTAAAACGAAAAAACAATTAATTCGATGCGACAGAGTGGAGTAGACAAATAATTTAATAGCTATCCCCATTTGCTGTCCAGTATAACCATCAATTCGGTAGCGAAGTGGTAAAACGAGATAAGTTGACCCATCTCTCACTCTAGTTTTTCAGCAATAATTCCGAATCGAAGAGAGATAGCGTAATTTTGGTAATGACGTTTATTGTAGCGCTAAATTCACTCTACAAAAAGATTCTGATGAAAATTTTTCCATTTTCCCTAGATTTCGAGATATCCATTAAAACCTAATCATCAGTCCAAAGTTGCTCATCTCGTTTCACCACTTCGCTACTGAATTGTTTATAGATCCCTAGAAATTAGTCGCATGTCGCCAAAAATCACTGACACATTCCTAATAATGAACACCTTTCCCCTACATACAAAAAATTCACATCAAATGTCTGTCGCAATTCCAAAAAAAAAACATTAAACAAAGCGCGAACGTCAGTTCCATCCTTCAATATCCCCAGACTATTCATTAAAATCCCCCATAAAATAAGTGGAAAAAAACAATCAATTCAACGTAAACGAGTACAGCTGATAGTGGAGTAGATAAAAAATTCTGTGCCCCGCATCCGTGAAATCCCCACGTCAATAATCGTATCAAGAGACTGAACATCGAATTTCCGTTCAATTTTTACTCTATTTCTGTCTCTCAACTGGAAAGTCAAAAAAAAAAAAAAAAGAACTGAGATGAAAAATCCGGCAGATGAAAATAGTGATAAAAAAAAATTGTAGACTATTCGACAGGCATATTTCAGAAGGCGGTACACGTACGCATCCACCAATGGAGTCACGTAAGGACTAAAACCCGAGAGCGTCAGACGGGGGTTACTCCACGATTTTGGCTTGCATCTGTACATACACGCCCTTGTACACTGAGTATGTCACCCCTTTTGCCACACGTCTGTCGTTTGGACCACAACGAAATACGTGAACATTTTTGTCAATAATGGAAAGAGAATTCACAAGTGTCTTGGGCTATTCGACGAGACAATTCCCAAGGGAACGTGTGCCCCTGAAAACCTTCATCCACGATAAGTCATTGATGTAATGGGAAAAAATGACATTTCATCAAATATCTGTCACAGAAGTAGAAAACAATTTCAATCTGACAATACTACCGAAGACATGTCTTATCTGAGAAGTTGATGTAATTTAATATCATCATAACTGTAATTGAATAAACTGGATAATTTAATTATGAACGAACCAAGAACGAGTTATTTTGTCCCAGTAATTTTCCATTTATAAACTAAAGACAGCCGTTTCATGAAATTAAACTCCCTTATCTACAGTGTTCTATTACTAACGGAGTGAACCAAAATTTATCTCAAAATCAGTCCGTAAACCTCGAGACATTATTCACTCGTACTGAATAAATGGTTTACTTGAGATAGAATATTTATCTTTCATAAAGTAATTATTTCTTGTGCATAATTAAAATCTCGCTTTACTTTCCGAAGAGCAGTATGAAAATAAATTGAGTAATCAAATTAATTAATCACTCTACGGTATCCATTGAGTACTCATTGGAAACTAGTGTTACAGTTCAATAATCAACGTATGATAAAATATGTCAACAATCGATCAACTCAATTTTAAAATGCGATATAGAATATCAGTGATAACACGTTGTAGTTGAATAGATTAATGCTGCTACCGGTCTATTTAGCATGAATCAACCTCATTAACACTCTGTTGATCTTCCACATTGAACGTTTAAATTATTTGATGATATTTAAACAGTGAGAAAATGAACATTCTATTCATGTTTTAAAAGGGAATATTGATTGTTTGAGAATGAATAAAATATTATTGACTGTCACTAAATTCTCATTTAAAATGCAATTAAATTAAAATACAGTAGATTGAGTCAACTGATCAGCATTCCAAACCGTTCAGTGATCGAATGAATTTACATATTTATTGTAAAACAACTGCCTAATACAAGGAAATGGAACTAGTCTTTTAAAAAATCGATATAATGGTAATAAATTCAATAAGACCTTTTGAAAAATTCTCCGAAATATTCCTATATTTCATCAATTAATGAAGGCAATTCGTTCCGTTAGTTGTATTTCACTGAACTCGACTTTTTGCTTTAGTAAAATTGAAGAACTGAGGAAATAACAGAATTCAAATGTTTTGTAACACTAATTTCCAATAAATTATTCAAATTTAGGAATAATATGTAAAAACATATGCGTGACGCACATATTTTATACATTTTTTAAGCTATCAATATTTGCTAGGGATTAACGAAATTCGACAATTGAAAAATTCTCAAATGTAATGCTTTTGCAAATATTTTTTAACGACTACAATGGAATAAAATTTTGATGGTAGATCATATCGTTGAATTTAAAGAACATTATTTAAAATGCGAATTTAGGATCTTTCATTCCTAAAATTTAACGATAAATTTCCACACTTTTGTGATAAACTTCTAAAATCATGAATAAAATAAATTGGCTCCTAAAATCAGTCAGCTATTGCTAACAATATAATTTCCCACCAGAAATAAATAAAATATCACAAAGATATTTCTAAAAAAAATCATAAATAATTCAACTCCGACCTTCCCACACATTGCCACAACATCCAAAAACTTTTCCACCCTCAACTAATGCATAAATAATGGTCAATCATTAATTAAGACACATAGTGTGTCCTATGCTGTATAAAATCCTTAATCACGCTATTTACGCTCCCTCCTCATGACCGAACAAATTTAAAAGAGTGCACCTATAAGCTAGTCATTACGCTGCACTAATTTCCCTACTTTACGATGCAAAATACCGTAGAGAGAATGGAACGAATGGGGTGGGCAAAAGGCTCATTACAGTGCACTCTGGAAAATTAATTGATTCGTAACTCTGGACCAACTGTACGTATTTTCACCAACAGTGTATTATTCAAATGTGTGGGTATCGATAACTGGTTCTCAGTAGTCACATTCATGAGTAAGTGTGAGAGGGTTGGCTTTCTAACCGTGCACTACCCAAGTCAAGGTCGTTGCGGAGGAGTCTTAGAAGATAGGAAACTGCGTTGATACTTAAGTAGTGGCTCTATTGAATGCCCCGATGCCACGTACATCATCGCCTACAATGGAAATTCCACGGTCCTTACCCCTGTACTCAGTGACAAAAAAATCGATTAGAGTAAAATAAAAAGAAAAATAAAAAACAATAAGAAGACTGAGGGAAAAATTTTTTAAATTCAATTTGTGAGAAGATAGAATGGTTGAGGCCCAATTACTAAGCCACTATTCCACTGTACAGTCTCAAGCGGCTATTTTACGATAAAAGAGAAAAATCTTGATCACGATTTTACGCTGTGGATTATCGCGTGTGCATCAGAGATCATAATTCAAAGGTTGTGGGATGTCAATTAGCCTCCACTGCACTCATACACACACTCGTGAACCCAGAAGTACGCTACCTATCCACCAGAAGAAGACGACACTCAAGTATATTAAGGCACATTGAAAGCTCTATCTCAGAGTGAAAAAGTTAATTAGATGGGATTTTCCACATTATGCAGATACGAATAAACATGAAATGTTTCTTAGATCTCTCAAGTATCTATTTAAGTTATTTTTCATTGCTACTTCAATGCTGTCAAGGGGAATGGCCTTTGGGCGATGGAGTTTTATCATTTTATGAAAAATTATGATATTTCAACGGTTAAATATGTAGAATTACTTTTAAGAACTAATTCCCTCTTTATTTTCAAATTTCGTGCACGTAGTTTCAATCGCTTCACGCTGTTGAGTGCATGCATGGCTCCAGAATACTCCGTAAAGTAGTGATTGAGTTTAATATGTGGAAAAAATATGTAGATTTTCATTGGAATACATTAAATTGTTCCATTTATGGTTTTTGAACTGTGCCTGAAGTTCTTTCCGCTTTCTGTGCAGGAGAACGATCAGTGTAATTTTTTCATGCATCCTTATATTCTAATTCCACTAGAATGTCAAGCTATTGACAGATCCATACAAAAATTTGAACTTCAATTCAAGTACTTCGTGAGGATGAATACAGATTTTAAAAAATGGCAGATCAATAGACTTCAGAATTTGCAATAAATGAAAAATTCATCATAATTTGACTGTGATTATTCACCAATTTGATTCAAGATTCCATCGAGTTGAGAATTTTTTATCTTGCTACGGTTCAATTTATAATTCCATTGAATCTTCGGTGAAGTAAGAAACTTCAGGATTTTTTCTTCCTAAATCGAACTCCCCTTGCTTTCCTGAAAGTCACTAGCCAACTGCTCATAAATTTTTTGATAATTCAAAAAGCAGACGTTATGACTAATTTTTTCCCTGTAAAATTAAAAAATCCTGTGAAATCAACTATCAACTACAAAATGAAAATTAATCGATTCCCACATTTTTTGAAGACAAAAAAATTGAACGTCTCGATTCTCCTTGACCCTCAACAAAATCCCTGCTCTCCCTCATTAAATTAAATTGAAAGTGCCTGCTGAGCGATAAAAACCCACGCAATAACGTAAAAAATCCTGTATATTTTTCCATTAAACCAACAAAGTGTATTTACAATAATAATATGGTCATGTAAGTTTTCCGAAAAATAAATAAACTTGGATTCAACGTACGGAGGTATGAATTTTAAATGCACGATCACGTATACACCAAGAGATAATGAGAATACCTGTGGTATTACAAGAAAAGTGCATTGAAACGTGTCGATACGATACATTTCTTCACCCAATCGATAAAGAAAAATATACCGAGTTGTTGTTGATTTTCAATGTCATTCACCAATGGAATTTTATGATTCTACAGATATAAACCAATGCGATACCACATAACCAGTGGTTAGAAGTCAACCTCCCTCGATTTTTACCAACTTTACGTATAAAATCTGACGGCAGAATACACGAAGATGGAGGAGAGGGAGAGGGAAAAATACATAAAGCATGAACCAGAGATCACCAGGGTGATCTTCAAGAGATGCTACTGTCTCCTCTCTTATCCTCCTTGTCCCTCTGTACCAGATATTTTCCATCTCTCGTTTACTTCGTGCCCAGAGTCCTCATCGTCTCACCCGTCCTCACAAAAACTCACTATCCACAAATTGAAAGTACCGACTTCAACCGGCACAAGACCTCAACCTTCCCCTCTCCCTCAATTATTTTTATATAAGTCTGTTTCTCTTATTCACTCTCGACCAAAGCCCCACATGCGGTTGGAAACAAGAGATGGAAGTCATTTGAGCGTCAACCTCACGTTCTCACGTGGGATTCCAAGTTTTAAAATATCAAACCTGATCTGGTATGGTACAGACTAGGCACTAGCCAGTCATTCTGCGTTATATATATTTTTTGTTTACATCCGCGTACATTTTAACAATTTTTCTTTTTATTTCCTCTTGTCTCTTCAGCAGAGATCAAAATGCCATTAACGAGAGTGGGTAAGAGAAGAAGGTCTGGCAGTGTGATAAAATTCTACCAAGTATCAACGTTTTTTAATGCACCACTTGAACCAGAAGACACTTCATCAGCTTCGATACATTAATTTTTTATTTGCTATTACAAAGAGAATTAATATCCTTATCAATATTTTAATTAAATTAAAGGGCGATGAGGAGAAGCAAGGAAAGGTTAATATAAAAAATTAAGAAGAGCCGAAGCTCAGTGTACAGGTATGATCCATCCAATGGAGTTCAGTAATTGAAAAGTCTCGAAATCACTTTTTATTCGATTCGTCTTTTCGATCGACTTGAAGCGGAATGGAATGCGAAACACGCCAACGATCCAAAGGAGAGCGAGAACCGATAAGAATCACATCAGTTGTAAAACCCCCAGTGCCGGCAAAAGCCAACAAACCAGCAACACACCGACACACATACACCGATATGGATGTTTTATTTGTCAATTTTTACTCATACCACTGGATAAATAATTTTGATACGTTGATTCTCTGGTCCATCAGCGGAGCCAAAAATGTTTGAAAAACATTTTTTTATCCTTGTATATATAACCTCATATCTACAAAGTCAGCTAAAACATTGGTCTGATTCTTCACCTCAATTTCACCATCTTGCCAACTACTAAAAAGTTCAAATATTTAAGACACAAATGCCATGTCGCATTCTCTGACATCCTTCCTAACCACTGCGCGTCACGATTATTTCGGTAGGGATGAGGTAGGATAAAGAGAGACATGGAGAGAGAGAGGAATGAAGAAGTAGTGCGACCTGTTTATCGTTAAAACGAGCAAGAAAAAATAGTAATAAAAAAAAACGAACGAATGAAACGCCCTCGAAGAAATAAATCCTTGTCAACAGTTGTATATCAAGGATCGTTAACCATCAAAAATTTATCACAAGTTGACCGAAATATCCAATCCAGATAATTTTCCCATTCTGATACAATCAGAAGGATCATCCAAAGGGGAAGAAAACCCCTTGATATAAAGGCTGGTAGTGGTTAAATTCCTAAAAATAAAGAAAGATGACCCAGACCATAGACTAAACCTCCGGTTGCGTGAAACACGTGTGTCTAATCAAGATAAGGAGTCGTTTACTTTATGAATAGAGACCAGCTAACGATAGCCCTCACCGGTTGTGCTAAATACACTATTCTGTAACCCAAAACCTCACAAGTTTAACCAGGAGGGGATGAGGAAATTCATGGGAATGGTTATTATCTCACTGGACTTCTGTCTCACCGATTTCTGATATTATCTCTCTAAACGAAGGTGTACATTACTCCACACTATTCACTGAATTTAGATAAACCGTTTTAACCATTTATTTTTTATCTATTTGAAAACTGGAGGAATTTCCAAATAAAAAGGAAACTGAATGGATCCCTATTCTATTACTAGTATTGATTCCAATTTTTTTCAAATATCTAAATCACATTCACCGCATCTAAAAGTCATTTGACTCCTGATTTAGAGTGCAATTTCAATTCGGTATATTGGAGTACAAAAATAGTCTAAGGTCGTGAATCCTGCATTAGCTCACGTAAATTGAGATGCCTGGGATACATCATCTTATGATAGCAGATAGTGGATATCAATGAGGCAATTTCATTTGCTTTATATCCTCCAAAATCTGCTGGAATTTAATTAAAATTTCAAGTCATTCGAAAAGCAAAATGAATGAAACTACTAAAACTCAACTTGACACACATTCTGGGATTTCGAAGTGGGGTTGAGTGTGCAGTTTAATAAACGTCGGTAACCGCTGGGAATGTGACTAGATAGAGAGAGTGAGAGAAACCAAGAGAGCCAAAGGGACTGCCCCATATAATTTTCCTTCTCTTGGTCTTGAGAGGTAAAACCCAAACTCGTACATATAAACTAACAAACAGTTAAAGGGATAACTCGTGTCACTATTCCCGAGAATTACCACCAGTCCCCGAAAACCACTATCATTAAACACTGACTATAACCGCATAATAGTAGTTGTGAGTTAACCTTCAGTTTCACAAGACAAAATGTGGCAAAACCGTGAACAAATGAGGATAAATACCAAAATCCCTTCACCTTGCAACTCAAAAAGCGAACAAAAACCCATCAACTTCTTTTTTTTTTGGCGAAGATTGCGAGTAATCACTGATACCATTGTTTGCTTTTCCATAATAACTTGAAAAAAAATCCGAGCAAATTAAAAATAAAAAATAATGCATTCAACGTCTAAAAATAAATACAATTCAGAAGCGAAGTAAAAATGAGATAAATTGACTTGATCTCTGAGACTAGTTTTTGAGCAATGACTCCGAATCTAAAAGAGATTGCGCAATTTTTGTAATAACATTGATTATAGAACTCAATTCGCTCCACAAAAAAGGTCATAATAAAAAAATTTGCTATCCCTCCTAGATTTCGAAGTATTCATCAAAAACTAATCAATAATCAACAGTCACTTAGCTCGTTTTACCACTTCACTACTGAATTATTCCAATGTCATTAATAAACTGCGATGAAGAGCCAGCAATTTTATGGACAATTATTCGCAAACTTGCGTTAACGTCATCATAAACAACTTGTAAAGAAGAATAGATCTGAAAATAATAAACCTCCAGAGAATACCGAATCCCAAGCGACATTGAATGGCAAATAAAAGTGATTCATCGTACTTAGGTTGTATATTCCTTCCTTATTGTAAAATTCAGAATAGAATTGAATAAAATCTCATCAACTGGACCCTTTGTGCTCACTTAGATGCTACACTAATAAAGATCATTATCACATACGATTACATACCCCGGGAACATCATCGAATATTTTCCCTCTTTCAACTTCTACTTTCAGTTTAACGACACTACCACACTCCTCCATTACTCCCCGTCCCTTAATGAAAAATCCAATTTAGCGAGTTAATGTCATAGAAAATGGATGAAACGAGAATAAAGAAGAATGATTAAATCAAATAATGTGAATCCATCTACAGACACCCATTTAATCACTCAATTACCTCATCGAAATTATCAACTCCAAAGACTCCAACTAAATTAGAAAAAAAAAAGAAAAAATGATGCATTGAATCATAGAGCTTTAATTAAAAATATCCCCTCTACTCTGCTACACCATTTGAATAATTAAATGTGTCATTAGCAATGGGTTCACATTATTCCTGTGATGGAGACTCCGTGGAGAAACCAATGTTAGATTGCATAGTGAGATTGTACTCGGCGTTAATCTATACAAGATCTCACTATCGGTTTTTAATAAGCTTGATAAAGTCAACTCTGGAGAGACTACGGTTGGGAACTGTAACAACTCCGTATAAAAATTCAATTAACGAGGAAAATAGAGTTGCAAATTGGCATTTAAGTGCACTACAATCAGCTAGCATGATTTGATGAGCGATGATAAAATCTCAGTTGACGTACACTCAGAAGATTAAAGTTTCTTCAGACATACGTCTTTCCTTAGATCAAGATAATGACTTACAAATAAACAAAATAAATTGAATATTCGTTTGAAAAATGAAAGTAATTTGTTAATACCCAGAACACGAGTCTTCAATTCATTCAAGTGAATTTTTCATTTAAAATCCATTAACGAATTAATTGTCATTTATTTCAACCTCACCATTCGTATTTGTAGAAAAAGTCTTTGCAAAAGTTTTTTTCTTCGTGTCTCTTCATGATGAATCACTTTTCCTGGATTTTTTTCTCATTACGTAAAATTTCTCGGAAGTTCATCAATTTTTTTTCAATTGGACATGAATTCAACTAATCGGGAACGTGATTTTGAATTGATAAGTGGTTTCTCAGACTAGTGATCTGTGTTATTACTGCTTAATATCTTCCAGCAGTGGAGATATATAATTGAACATATTTTTCATGATGAGAATTTATCGATGTTGTAAAAACTAATAATTTTTCTTACTGCATTTCTACAGATGAATCACTATGTTCAATTACAACAACTGAAATTGCAAGTGATTTAAAGACTGTTCTGAGCCCTATTACCACACAAATTGGTTTTGTGGTTTTCTTTTGTTATTAAGAAATGAGATAAAGTTGCGTAGGAAGTCGGAATTGTGGAAGTTCGTTTATGACTTTGTTTATGAATACTTTCACTTTATAATACAGAAGCCCCGTCCTAACATCGCACAGTCATCCCCAAAATGATTAATTCTCAGAATTTAAATGAGATTATAAAGAAACCCAATCCTCAATGGAAAAAAACATCCCTCTCCTCTCGTGACACTAGTCCACCTCAATTTGTTAAATTAAAAATCCCATTTGTAATAGATTCACATAATTCCTATCCTCGAGACCGCCAAGAGTAACCAATGTTAAATCGCGTAATGAGATTGTACTCCATTCCAATTTATAAAAGATCCTACTATCAATTTTTAATAAGTGAGAGGAACCATTTCTGATACATAAGTCAAATCATCTTTTTTTTAATGACTAAACTAGAAATACGAGTGGCCCCCAAGGCCGATACAGTGATAGCACGTGCGAATTATTTTGAAAGAATGAACTTTTGTTCCATGCTAAGGTCAATTTGCTTCTACTAAACGTTTATTCATGAATAGTAAACAAATGTATATTTGATAAACCTGATTTGGCATGACTTTCATCATTCAAATGAGCCATTCGTCAGCTATTAACGAATATTTATATGATCGTATCCTAGATATATGTATATTCAACAAATAAATCGTTCTATTACTATACAATCAGCCACCAAAGGTGCAATTATCATCTGTTACACGTTGGACAGATAACTGGACGCTAAAACTGAATAAATAATTTTTTTCTTATTATCTCACCATCACCAAATCCTACTATCTCGTAATAAATCCGAGTTATGGAAGTCCTTTGTCTTTCTCTACATCCCAAAATCAAACGATTTCTCTCCTAACCCCCCGCCAAATCATCAACCCCCATGAGTTTACTAATCCATCAAAAACCCAAATGCTCAATTAACCTCACCTCCGGCATTTCAATAAATAAATACATTATCAGCAATGGCCCCACATTATTCCTGTCACCAAGACCCCAAATGCGAGATTGCACAGTAAGATTGTAACCAGCTGTAATCTACACAGAATCTCACTATCGGTTTTTAATAAGCCTGATAAAGTCAACTCCTGGAGAGTAGGCAGGGGGCAGAAAGAGCGAGGGAGAGAGAGGGAGAGGCAATGAATGGTGAGATATATCGAAGACAATTTTCCCAGTAACCCCAAGACCAGAATGAGGGACTCCAATGAAGCAGAGATCCAGTAGATGTTGTAGTGCAGTAGGGGAAGAAGGACAAGGGGGAGAATGTTAAAAAGAGATGCAGCAAGCGGGAATAATTCACGCCTTATCTACACCATCTTTCCCCTCCTCTTACTTCCCCCTGGGTGCCGTATCTTCTACGGGACTTCATGGTGCAACAGAGTACCGCATACATGTTGCGCCCAGTACATACTGCCTTACACGAATACTCAACATGGATTACACTACCCTACAGTATGCAGGGTCGAGTTCCCTCCCACCCTCCCAGTATTTTCTCTTTTCTCCTCATTCCCACCACTGTTTTTCTCACTCGAATCATTTATTCCCTCTACCTTAGCCGCCCTTTTGCCTCGGTCCTCGATTAGCGGTACGGGGCTTGAATTTAACGACGAGAGATTGTAGATTAATTTCAGGCGCGCGTATTTCAATTAGGGACCAAATGGTTTTGCCTTCATGTGTGCAACATATATTTCTTTTTTTTGGGAGTTTTTTTTTTATAAAACTTCTCCTTCACAAGTTTCGGTGCCTTTTATTTGGAGAGAATGAGGATGCAGGCAGAATACATTGTATAGAATGAGTTGTAACTTACCAGTCAGATGGCTCCCAGTGAACTCGAAGTCGTCGTCCTGGTCCCAGTGCTTCAGCGAGAGATTTGATAATGAGGTGGCATTGGCAAATTCCAGATTTGCAAAATGCCAGTCGAGTATCTGCCGGTCCTTCGATGACAGGTAGACGTCGCTGATAATAATAAGATTTATTAATTAATTGAAAAGAAAAAGGGGGAAAGTGATGAGGTTTATCTTAAGCGTTGAATTTAATAAATGGGTGAGAATGTCCAATCAATAAATTCCAGTTTTTCATGAGCGGATGAGTTTGAGATGATGTTCTCTTGCATAATTATTACTGCATTGGCTTTCACATGCAAATGACTAAGTATACGAGGCTTCTTAGACCACTAATTAAAGTTATTGATGTCATTTAGTGATGGAAAAACGAGATAAGTCAACTGATCTTTACAAAAAGATTATAGTAAACATTTAGTTTCTTTATAATTGCACAATATTCATGGAAAGCTGGTCAATAGTCAAAATTGAATTATCTTGGTCTATCGCCAAATAATGAATATGATAAACGTCCTTCATAATAATGACAAATTTTGTTAATTGGACAAAAACGACTTCAATAGAGATGACAATGATTATTCCAATTTAATGAATTAGTATGAATATGTAATCTAAATTTGGTAAACACTAATGGTATATTTTACACATTGTACCTGGGTGGAGAGGCCTCCAATTCCTGCAGCTTTGCCTCAATCTCCTTCTGTTGCTCAGATAGCTGATCCCACTCCTTGTACATAAAAATATATCGTTAATAACCAGAGTATCTAAACTATATTTATTGAAAAACGCTTTCTGTTCAGGAATTGCATATTCAGGAATTTTTCCTAATCAATGAGAAAAAATGTTCTTCCACCTACGATTACTCTGTACTAACAGAATAATTTTTAACAACATTCATAATTACCTTGCACGCATTGTGCACATCCCGCAACTTCGATCGCTGTACAAACTCCTGAGTAATATCTCGTGTTTGTAATTTGCTCTCTGTCATTTCTTTGTACTGCTTGTTAAGCTCGGCTAATCGTTCTTTAATGGCAATCATCTGTGATTTGGAAGAAAGAAGAAATGTAAGTAAATGAATAGTTTTAAAAAATCGTTAAGAAAATTTCACAGAAAATGATGAATACATACACGTTGCTGATTAGCAATGAGTCTACTCTGGAGGGTAAGTACGCAGCTGAAATGAGCAACTTGACGTTGCTTAACTCCCTGTTCTTGAAGTCTAATTACCCATTCCAATGCCTGACCCAATGAGACTGGCCTTGTTGTGTTACCTGACTGTCCAGTGTTCCCAATGTAATTAAAATCAAGCTGATGAGAGAGATAGGACGTTGCCTCCAATAATCGGTTGAATTCTCTTTCCACCATTTCATCCTTGTCCTTCGGTACCTAAATTACAAAAATTATTATATTAAAAACTGAGTATTTTTCTTTTTTAACTATAATCCTACTGTCATTTTTCAAGCGTTTCAGCCGAGATTAATTTTAATCGCATTGCAACTTCAGGGGAATTTCAAAGAATTTCATTTTGGGAATTAAAAACTTTTAGGAAGAAATTTATAAAACCTCGAAACTTAGTACAACTAGAATGGAGCGCGCGCTTGGCGCACGTATTAACAATCTTGAGGTGTGCATTTATTTCTAGTTATAAATAATACATATATTCACGTCCTAATAACGGTCCAAATGGAATCATCTGTATATAAGATATACTATATGAAATATAACATATATATAGATGATTTCAATTATTCAAATTTTTAACCAATTGAAACTCCATCGAATTCAGCACTAAGCATCCCTATTATTATGATAAACTAAAGTCAATTGGAAAATTCATGTTCTGGTCCAGCTGTAAATTTTTTTATATTCGATTGCTATTGCAGATTAATACAAGTACTCACAGTCTGTCCGTCACTCTCATATAGCGGGCACTTCTGTCGGATCTTATGCAACTCCATGCTAATTTGTTTACTTAGTGTTGTAACAGGATTTCCGCCTAATCCAGTTACCACCATTGCCCCTAAATCAGCTATGTACGAAGACTTTCTGAACGTGGCGATTCTGCCACCCACACGATCCTGCAAAAGTAAATTTGGGTAAATTATTCGTCGTAATTCAGCAATGAACTCAATAAAGTGTATAGACTAACATAAATTTTATTCCCAAAATTTACATGATTCGATCAAGATTTAATCTTTGTTTGAGATTTAATAATTACTGAGGAAATGAAAATATTAACTGTTGCTCAGACCAGTAACTCCCTTCCTCCACTTCTATTCTGTAAACAAGGAGCCAGCGAGGCGAAATGTAAACATATACTATTTCTCAGACCTCGACAAATCTTTGTGACTGAATGGAAGTATTACTTCTATCATTATTTCTATCGTAAATGCTTTTCCCTCTTTTATGAATGAAAATGAACGCAATTCATAAATTTGTTTTTCACTCATTTATCCCCAGTCCTTTGTAAAATATTATATGGATAATTCGAAAAGACTTACTCTTGCTTCCAACACAATAACCTCAAGTCCAAATTGCTGCATCTGTTGTGCAGCAGCGAGTCCAGCAATTCCCGCACCAATCACAACGACTTTCCCCAGTTTTTTCGTAGGTATAGGCTTCAATCGTTTGAAAACACCAAAATTGATGAATCCATGGCGCTCCAGGAATGCATGAATGCGCCTAGTGAGTACTGGATCACTGTTATAGGGTGGTTCAATAGCCAGCAGAGCATTCTCAATGATCAATTGTTGCTTAGGATTCTCCAGCCATAGTTGAAGCTGCAATCAATCACCAAAGCATTAAAAACACTCCTAAAAATGAGACAAATTAAGAAGAAACTCACCAATCGATTTCTAATATGAAGAAAGACTTTTTGGGTCTGTGGAGGTCCAGACGATATATCAGGGAAACAAACAGCCTCTGTGGACGTCAGTTTATCGAAAGGAAGACGACTCTGGAAGGCAGCTCCCTCCAGTCCATTCAAAAGCTCCTTAACTGCACAGAGACGAATTCAATAAAATAAAATGGGATAAAATAAAATTATTCAACCACCAATATAATTAAATCAATAATCAACTCACCGTGAGGATCCTCGTGATCACTGTCCTGCTCGTCCTCCTCCTTAACCTCGTTTTTGGGAGTTGACGTCGCTGCTATTGGAGCTGGAGGTTCACTGACCTGCACTTGTTCATTTAGCAATTTTTTCTCTGGTGTACCAAGTCCTGCTTTCGATTTTTCAGATGTGTCTGATGCGTTTTCATCCTCCAGCTGATTGTATTTTTCCTCCATCTCTCGATACTCAACCTTAAACATTGTGTAATCACGTATTAGGCATTCGCAACGCAACACAAATATGATTTACGCACCTTTGCGCGTTTACGACGACTCATTATGCACTTATTGGACGTTTATTATGCTTTTATAACACACGGGGTCCGTTGGATTGGGTTTATATTTGTTTTGATTCCACCAACACCGGCATTGAACTGAGAAATGTCGATGGAAGGTGGTGGAACACTCAGTTGTTGGCACTGTTACGGGCGGGCGTCGCAGCTATGGGCGCCATCTTGCTTCTCGTCGATCATGGCGGCAAAACCATTTGCGCCATTAACGTTCAAAAAATTACTTCAAATCATTTCAGAAACTAAGATTCGTATGTATTTCACTTTATATCGATAGAGAATCGTTTGTAGCTCAATAATTTAGCTGTCTAATTATTAATTAGTGGAAAATGTACCACAAAGAGGTCACTGCTTAAGTTCAAGGTCGACCATATAAAAAATTATATAGAAAGGTAAACTTATGCATGGGTGAACGGACGGACACATAGTTAGAAGGTAATTAGCGAATTTTGAGATGAAACTAATCTCAATCATTTGGGAATAGTTTAGGATAGTTTAGGAATACATTCGCATAGTTTAGGAACTAATAGTTTATTTATAATCAATGACTCTTTTATTGGCGTATAGTTAGCAGGTGGAGCAGATGATAAGTTCGAATCTTAATCGGACTTGCATCGATCGATGTAACATAATTTGGGAAGTCTAAAAAACATTAATTCAGAGTTTAGGAATTAACTGTTATTATTTAATTAATGGTTTTCTAATTGTGACTGTGGGGCAGGCTGCGCATGCGCATATGCCCTTGTGGCCGAGGGTATACAGGGTCCCCTTTAGCCTCCTGCTGATGGTGCACCGGCATGTTTTGGGGGTAATTTTTAACCGAAAAGTCCTTTTCCACTTTTCGCTCGGACGCACCCCTATCGAGATATTGGGGTAAAAAGCACGGCCAATGGGGCGCGAGAGAGAGGGGGAAAGATATTTCTCTCTCACTGATTGGCAATTTCAAGACAATCCTTGGGGGGGGGTGATGATTAGACCCCCCCCCCCCGAGACCCCGAAAGCGACTTATGTAAAAATCGCGAAAATGTATTAGTTTATTAATAAATTGAGGATTTTGGTTAAAATTTTAAATCCAATTATTAAATAAACTGATGGATTTACGGGATGCCACCATAAGACATTTGTTGTAGAAAATTTGATCCTCTGCAAAAAATGTCTTGTGACAAAAGGCCGTAAATCCATTTGTTTACTTGATAATCAGGAAAACGCGTTTATTGCTCCGGATTCTGCGAAAATCGCGAGTCATCCCCTGGGAATTTCGACATCTATTTCGACAATTTTAAACATTAATTATCTAATCGAATCACCTCCCCCCCCTCCAAAGGATTGTCTTAAAATTGCCAATCAGTGAGAGAGAAATATCTTTCCCCCTCTCTCTCGCGCCCCATTGGCCGTGCTTTTCACCCCAATATCTCGATAGGGGTGCGTCCGAGCGAAAAGTGGAAAAGGACTTTTCGGTTCAAAATTACCCCCAAAACATGCCGGTGCACCATCAGCGGGAGGCTAAAGGGGACCCTGTATACCCTCGGCCACAAGGGCGTATGCGCATGCGCAGCCTGCCCCCCAGTCACAATTAGAAAACCATTAATTAAATAATAACAGTTAATTCCTAAACTCTGAATCAATGTTTTTAGACTTCCCAAATTATGTTACATCGATCTATGCAAGTCCGATTAAGATTCGAACTTATCATCTGCTCCACCTGCTAACTATACGCCAATAAAAGAGTCATTGATTATAAATAAACTATTAGTTCCTAAACTATGCGAATGTATTCCTAAACTATCCTAAACTATTCCCAAATGATTGAGATTAGTTTCATCTCAAAATTCGTTAATTACCTTCTAACTATGTGTCCGTGGTGAACGGGGGGGCTCCGTTTGTACTTTTTCAACTGTACAAATGATGAACAGTAGAGAGAATTTTCAAACGTTGAGAGCACCGGTGTGCAGGGATTCAACTGTCGAGACAAAAAGGTAAGCTGTACATGTGGCGCTGGGTCCACATCTACAGCCACATTTTTGTCTCGACAGTTGGATCCCTGCACACCGGTGCTCTCAACGTTGGAAAATTCTCTCTACTGTTCATCATTTGTACAGTTGAAAAAGTACAAACGGAGCCCCCCCCCCCAGCATTGCGTGTGGCGCCCTGCCTCTCCTGGGCGAGGTACTACAATACCGCTGGGGTCAGTCAAACCCCCAGACTTGAGCCTCTATATTAGTCAATCCTCGTTGGTGGTCCTGGTCTCATAGATTATCGATATTTGGAGGTTATCTCCGTATCTGCTAATGCTTCAGATAACTTGGATCGGGACCTATTTACGTTGCCCTGTTGTTTAGAGCTCAAAATTAATGACAATATTCCGCAAATGAGTGAACTGTGATCATAGGGAAAATAAAAAAAGTGAACAGAAGATTGTCGGTGTCGGTGGTGGAATAATATGAGTCGTTTGGATGATCCACCGAGTCTGTTGAAAGGCCGAAAGCCCTCTTACATTGCAATGAACGGTTAGTAGGTTATGTTTTCGTTGTAGTGATTCCAAAAAATCAGACAAACAATCGAGGAATGAGGAAGTTGGGATTGTTCAAAGCATTTTATTTTGGTTTTCAGGTGTACCAGAAACTGACGATCAGCAGCGTTTGCGTTTTCAAGTGGAACTTGAATTTGTTCAGTGTTTGGCAAATCCCAATTATTTGAACTGTAAGTATTGGTGTTAAATAAACTAATTAGAACTATCAGTTTCCAACAAATATATTTTAATCTAGATTCGTCAGTTTAATTATCGCATTTCGAGAATTACTTTAAATTCATTACCACGAAACGATGTAGATCCTATTTTCATTCAGAAACATACCTCATGGAAGTGTAAAATACTACCAGGTTATCTTTTGCACCTCGTCAAGTGTGAAATTTTAACTGAAAACAAAAATTGCTGAGGTTAAGAACCATAAACATCAATATTATCGAATTTATTATCATATTATTGTCATGATAATAAACGACATATCGAAGAAAATAATATCTTCATTCTAATGAAGTATTTTTAACATGAATACATCATCCTAGACCGAAAAAATGACAATAAATCCTGAATACCTTCTCATGCTCTCTATTCTTCTCGATTCCGTTTCGACGTATCCCAAAATCTTGAAATTTCAGATGGTGAGCAGCCCATAACAAGTTATATGTCATACAATTAATTTTTAATGTCAACACTCCCTAAAATATCAGTGTAACTGAAATATAACAATTTTTCAACGATGTGCCTTCCCCAACTAATAATTTCCTTCATCGTTTTAATTCAGTTCTAGCACAACGTGGTTACTTCAAGGATTCCACATTTATAAACTACCTCAAGTATCTCCTCTACTGGAAGGAACCGGAGTATGCTAAGTACTTAAAATATCCAATGTGTCTCTACTTCCTTGATCTCCTCCAGTACGAGCACTTTAGGCGGGAAGTTGTAAATTCTCAGTGTACAAAATTCATAGACGACCAGCAGATTCTTCTCTGGCAGCACTACACACGTCGCAGAACGAGATTACTCCAACAGGCAACCGAGCAAACACCCCAGCATGTCAATCCCCAGAACAATGGAATTGCTCAACCAAAAGTTCCCTGATAGGGACCAACGCCAAAATCAAGTGAATAATGCTCGCCAAGAACCCATATTACATGACCTCCTGTATCTGACCGCCCCAGAGACAATTCTCCTCCCTCCAAGGATGCTCCTACAATTGGATCGAGCGGGTTAGCTGTGATAGATCTCAAGAAAAATGGTTTTATATTTATCACGTAATAAATCTTTCTTTTGATTTTATCTCAATGGTTATTATTATCTTCGTAAACAATATATTAAACACTGATAATAAGGCGTCAACAGACATATTGACTTCGGAATAAATTAAACTCAAACTTCATTACATACAGAAACGAATTCTACTCAGTCTACCGTAGGAATAAAATTTATGCATAATTAGTACAATGTATTTTGGTCCATCAAACATTTTAAAACGAAGATATGTACAGAACACAATTTCAGTGGTGAAAATCTCTATAATCTATCTTTTGGTTCATCTCCATTGGTTTCAAATATGTAAAAAACCTCAAGAGATGTTGAAGGAAATTTTTCAAGTTTTCGATCTGAAAATGGTAATTTCCTGGTGAAATTATTTTTTCCCATGATAAATGTTGACTAATTAATGAATGATATATATTTATCAACAAAAATCACTTGATCAAACCCAGGGAGACATAATTGTCTTTGAAACGAGGCATAAGACAAAACTTTTTTTTTCATCTTGAAGAAAATCAATTCAACACAAAAAAACATTTTTTTATGGAAAGTTTTTTCGATAGAATTGATTTTTACAACGTTAGCAACCATTCCCGCTCATCGTATAACGCAATATTAAAGCCTAAACTTGAAAAATCGCTAAAATTTTCTCATAAACATTTTCGAATATGCAAATGAGTTGATAAATTCATTTTCATCAAAAAAGTTGTCAGACATCTTCTGAAATTCATTGATTACCGATTCTTCACCACTTACAGACCGACATCTACAGACTCATTCCCATCAATTCCTATTCTCCGTAAAATTAACGATAATTCCATTGCCAGCATCGACCCAATCTTCGGAAAACAATTTTTCTCTGAGGATTTCCCTCTCAGCGGCTGCATCCTCCTGTTCATTGGCATGACCAGCATCCTCCCCGATAGTTAATCTGTGTGCGTCCTGAATAGTATCCGGTAGTACTTTGCTCAGTGTTTCCGGCATAACTAGACACGACAGCCCAGCAATGAGACATAGCAATGCTGCTAGCATAAAGTCTCCCATGGGTACACAATGCTCCTGCAATTTACAAGCACTTAATCACTTAACCATCCCAAATGTTTTAAAATAATCGGTAAATTGTTATTAATGCTCACCATGGTGCTGATGTATGGTGCACCAAGATAACCAATCGTACCAAAGACAGTGAAAACGCCTAAGCAAGTAGCTCGCAAAACAGTTGGAAATATTTCAACTGTGTACAAATAAACTGCAGCCACTGTACTCGTAGTCGTTACTCTACCCAACAGCAGCAATGTCGTTCTCGCAATGCCTGAGAGTAAGAATTATTAGATAAATTTGCGGAGATTATATTGAACGATTTAAAAATTGAGGATAAACAGTGGAAAACGAAAAAAAAAATGTTTAGATGCTCACGCACTTTGCGTACTAATCCAAAATGCCGTTAGACGAGGCAGGAATACCAGCCCAGCTATCAAGATGCAAATCATGCTGTTGAGAGACTGAAAAATACCCAGTGGTAAACGTCTTCCCTGCCGTGACAAAATAAAATAGATGACTAGGTAAATAACGAGTTCTATTGTACCGCCAATGGCAAAATTTATGTGGCGATTTTCTAATAAATTTGGCAGTGATTTCAATACAATTGCGTTTGCCAGTGAAGTCGAGAACCTGGAAGAAAATCATCAGGATTAGAGGTGCGTTTCCGGTTGAATTATTGATGAGGACATTGATTTTGGTTTAGTTTAAAATATGGTATGGTTAAATTGAGGGTGTTATTATGAATATTAATCTTGTAAAGTCCCATATTGTTTTACTCTAAATAAAGATAAACGATGTTGATCGCTCAAACAAATACCATTGTAACGCAATGATGCCGCTGTATTTAATAAAAAACAGATTAGTAGAAGCCGACGTCTCCGATATTCCCGAGAGTTTCTCAGTCTCTTCGTTCTCATTCGCTTGACTCTCCTCAGACAGGTGATTTTCCACCGGTTTAATGTCCACTTTAATCGAACTGCCATCATTCGATTCCCCCACATGTTCATCATCATCGACAATTATCTCATCAGTGAATGCCTTAGAATTTCGATTACTCCGAGACGTTGATGACTCCCCAATTTCCACTTCTCCATTATTACCCTCAGCCAACGCTTCCGGTGTTAAATTAGATAATCGTTTCTCAAGATTCTCCGAAATGGCACGTAAACTGATTCCTGCAGAGTTTCACAGTCAATATATTTTTATAAGGCATGAAAAGCCCCTCTTCAATGTGGCAATAAAATCGGGGGTGAATGAACATGTAAGAAAAGTCGTAAGAGATTCTTGGTAGAAAAAAAAGAATACGAGTGGATCGTAAAGTGAAGATAAATTTACTTCGGGAATTTCGGTGTGCTGAATTTGTTGGTGTTAGCAGATTTGCAGCTTCGCTTTCAGTTATGTCTTTGGGATCAGGAAAAATCTGAGATTTTCGTGTTGGTTTAACAGGTGTTGTGTTTTCACTGTTATCTGCTACTAATTCTCTACGCACTTTGTCACCACAACAGCAGACATTGTATTTTGTAATTTTTTCAAGGGCCATATCAGCTTCAGTAGTTTTTCCCTTGGCCAGCAACCATCTTGTTGATTCGGGAATGATCCTTCAGCAGAACATTTAATGTTACAAACAGAATAATAAAGAAAATATTAATTTATTCCATAACTTGAAATTCTGGGGTAGTTTCTAATATATTTCTCGGATATGTAACGTAGCCCTACCCTCAGGTCGGTAGTTGACCGACCAGCTACGCTACTGTTGAAGGTTTTTTAAATCGAGTGATAAATAAAGCTAAAAATATGTAAAATGTAAAAGGTCTTTGGAGATATGGATGATTGTTTACCCGACGTAGAGGACTGTAATGGCTGTAGGCACGGAAACCGCCAATTGGAGAATCCTCCAGTCCAGGATGATGTAGCTGAGGCCAGCTAAGAGTAGTAATCCTAGAGACCAGGCGACTCCCATCACAGTGAATACTAGTGTTCTGAACTTTGTTGGGAATAACTCCAGAATTAAAATGTACGTCGCTGAGTGTAATCCTTGTGCGAATATCCCTTGAACACCGCGAAGACCCAGGAAGACCGGATAACTCTGGTATCGTATCATAATTTCATTGATTAGTGAAATTGCTAAAAAATTAGGTACATTTCCTGTTATTCCAAAGCGATTGCAAATTGCGGTTCCAGGAACTGTTACTTTTCCCGAACTCAATTTTTTCTGAACGCTCTGTAATTGTCTTCTAAAAATTACAATACTGTCACGTAAAATTTCCCAGGCGATTACAGAATCGGGGAGTAAACTGCAAGCTCCCTAATTTTTTATGAATTTTTGTCTTTGTGTACTGATCTTTCACTTGAGAACGTAAAAAATTACCTGAACAATGTATGTGGCCACTGCCATAGTCCCTTGCGCATACAGGCAAATCGCAAGAACCGGAAGTCTTCCAACTCTGTCTGCAGCCACCCCTGCGATCAATGCACCAATTGCAGCCCCAACATAATAAACAACATTAGCCAAATTCCGGAGATAACTTTTCTCGCAAACGAGTCCCCAATCAGTAACCACACTCTTCTCCCCTCGATCCGTCACAAATACGTAATCAGTTTGGCAAAAATTCCCTGCCCCCGTTGAATTCTCCAATTCCACCCCACGTACACATCCGTAACTCCTATTGCCCTGATCCAAACTCTAGAAACAATGGTAAAAGACAGATAAAGAAATAACTCGACCAACAACTTCATTTTTAACTGAAATAAAACGAGCGTCGAATTACCTCGCAGTAAAATCTAGGGGTGTAATTGTGGAATGCGGGTAATGTATGACTCATTGCAACGATAATGCAATTTATTGCCAGGAGGAATAATAGGAGCACTTGAAAACAACCCACTCTGGTCTCTTCAGTCGACATTTTAATCATTTGTGATTTCACTAATTGCCGCACTATTTTGCCGAAATGATGGGTTAAATTGCCAACTCTTCGGGGAAATTCACATTTTTTTTAAATCACTCAAAATTATCGGGAATAATTTTTAAATATTGCAGATGATGCAGCCGATGCTAAGATTAAGCCATCCGACAACTGGGGAATGATCGACCTCTTCTCGAGTCTCCGCACTCACTCACTTCGTGACTTGTATTCTTTGTATTCTCGTCGAGTAGGAGCGACGATTGTCCACCGGGGGTAGTCTATACCGAATGAAAACGACAAGTCCTCAGACTGAGGGACCGCACACGCGGCGCGACAAAGCTCTGCGCTGTGAGGATGTGTGCGAGACCAAAGACCATAGTTATTCGTATAAATTTCAATTACCGCGCTTGCCTCCAAAGCCCGCACTTTCCGGATGTGGAAAGCTCATCGCCCTACTCGATGCTGTTCTCCATACCACCCTAAATAATTAACGCTCAATATTTCGATTAAATTCTCCCTCCATTCCTCATCGCTTTATTTATGGAATAATGACCGGGTTACGCTATTAAAAGTTCATTATTATGGATGGACTACAAGGAGAGAAATATTCAATAAAAATTTTATCATTTCCAAAGCAAAGTGCGGTTCTAAACAACTTTACGGAACTGTCACGAATTTATTTCAGAACGGTCCGTAATTTTAATCAGATTTGTGTGTGAAAAATTGTCGTACAGTCGCGTAAAATTTCCCAGTCGATTGCGTAATCGGCGAGCGAACTATAGAAGGCCCAGAAAAACGTGAAAAATATATTGATAGGTTTTAAAAATGTCCTCGTGGCCAACAACCTCTTTCCATAAGGGTCTAACATAAAAACTTTATTATTCCAGGAAGTGACTAAAAAAAGCTTAAGTCTATCATCACCATCTCTTGAATTTCGCCACGAAGAAATTAAAATCGATTTTTTCATTCACGTTTGGATCTATTGAAAAGAGCAAAAACAATACGACCATAGTACAGACCTATGTTATATAAGTTTATATTTATTATACTATGAGGTCATTATTTCTTGGAGAGGTCGTCTGTATGGTCTAACGACGAAAACTCTAATGAATGTTCATTAAATAACATAAACAAATCTCTGTTTATGGAAAGAAAGAAACCATGATGCCGATGCTTTGGTTTTTGAGACTTCGAGATGATTTGTTAGTTCGTCGACTGGTCTCGAAGTGTGAACACATCTTAGTAAAATATAATTCAATTGCTCTTACTTAAAAGTTATTGAGAGTGCTTGATATGTGCGGACAAAAATGAATCATCTGTCTATAGCTGTTTTCAGTCCATCTCAGTATGTTATAGTTTTTATAGTTTTTCTCCGAACAGTACCGAAATGTTTACAATGGTTTTAATGAATAGAACCAAAGGAACAACAGGAAGGAACGAATGAACAAGAGCCTTTTGTCAAATGGGTTTAGAGTGTACAATCTTTGGTCACTAAGAGTCAGTTGATCTGGAGACATCACACCAGAAAGATATACCTTCTGCATGCAATAATAAAGAATTGAAGTTGATAGTGTGAGGGAATTTTTCAAAACAATAATACGTTGGACCAACTAACATGATGTAGTAGAGGACAAGGGGGCCCTTGTGTGTACTTCACTCGTGACCCCGGATTTTCATCTGGAAAACATTAGGACGCTGGCAACGTTGGCTGTTTTCCGGTCATAAACAAAAGGGGTCTACGTGGGCCTGAGGTCCCGAGAACTACGAAAAGTGGAGGACAGTTCGCTCCACGACTTAACCGAGAGCACATCGCCAAACTTATTTCTTTTTCCATCCATTGTTCCATTTAATCCGGACTTTACCGGAGTTGCTATATTCAATCGTTTATTTAATATAATCGACTAATGTAATACTTCTTAAAATAAGAAGCATTGGTTTTAGTTTATTTCAAACTCCTGACACTCAGGGAATATTTCCCTACAATAGTTAAATCGTTTTTATATTATTGAGACTATTCCTATCCGTAATTCAATAAACGTCTATTTATTTATTAACCTGGCTTCCAATTAAAATCTAATAGGATCGATTACAATGATTTTTCCTTATCATTATTATTGGAAATGGGATATAGCAAACAATAATTCTACAAGTAATTTAAACTATTTTATTCTTTATTATTTTAACTCAAATAATTGTGCTCCGATGACGCATCCGCTCTGTACCGACTCCTTAGAGGAACTAACTAGATCTACAAAGGGAAACAACACCCTGGACCTTCTAGTTACATGCTCTCAAAGAGTCCTATTCATTCCACTTTGTCTACATACTTAAAATCAAGCCTAAACATCATACCTTACACTTCCCATAATTCGAACCCATAAAAATGTCTTTCAATACTCAGAAGAGAATAAGATTGACTTTTGTTCTTTATTTATTTTATGAAAAATCCAACAATTATGTAGAAAATCAGTTGAACGGATGAACACCTTGAAAACGATTTCACAGGTCGTTGGACTCCTGCTCCTAGCGCAGAAAGGGCCTGAATTCGGGATCACCCCATTTTCCGCGGATATCTCAGAAAATAATATAATTAGTGCAATAAATCTAACCCCATTGCCCCATTGCCTTTATGAGGCACCGGATCGTGAATTTTGAAAACCATAGCCTTAAACGGTTGCTCTCATAATTACCAACCGCAGCTTGTCGGTCACGATGATTCATAAACTGTTGTAATCAGCGGCTGTATATACCAGACGGGCCCATTTTATAACATATTGCTGATTTATTATCAAAAAAATAATTGTACAGAAGGAAAAGAAAAGAATTTGCGCAATTATTTCATAAATCATTCTCAACACAGTTTTCCAAGCTGTTTCAGGTTCGCAAACGATTCTCAATGATTTGGAATGATCAATTTTGAAATATTAACGTGACTGGGAATCTATTAGGTCGATATATTAGTATTCCAAAATAGTAGATAATCCAATGGAATCTCAGAGGTTCAACCACGGAATAAACTTTTTTTCTGTTGAACCGAGAAAATTTATTGAGTGTCATTGTAATTTCTGACAAGACTGCCAATTTATGATGTCTTCCATAAAAAAAATTACCGGAAATGATCGCGATTGATAACTTGATATCACGTGTCATATCGATCCTCACCTTTGCGGACAGGAATAATTAAGGGGTAATAATTATTTATATAGAAAATACGAGTTACTAGCAATAAACTTAATTTTTTTGCATTTCCCTTTTCTATCAACTAAGCTACCAGATACCAGAGAAATTCTGTCTCAAATTCATCCGAAAAGCCGCTTCAAAATTAACCAAAGATCGAAGAATTACACGAAAAGAAGTTTAAAAAAATAATTAGACTTCCAAGCCTAGTTTTTCCAACAAAAACTTGACCTAAAAAGTGGTTGATTGTAGTTTCATTCCACATTTCGCCCTCTAGAGTTCTAATTTTTATCCAAAATTTCTTTCCGTATAAAATTAGAGAGAAATGGTTTTTCCTTTAACTAATCTGGGAATCGAACCTGAGTCTCCCAGTTTCGCACCGGATACACGAAGGAAAAAATTCTTGAAAAATTACGTGCTTGTCCCGTAACCTACCAGTCAAAACAGTATTCAGTCAAAATTATGGAACAGTTTCGCATTTTTTCCCTGAACGTTCGATACTTTTTCTGGAATGTTTTGGACTTTTTCCTTACAGTTCACTTCAAAAGTGTGTAACTATTCCGTAATTTTTACCGAATATTATTTCAACTGGTAGATTTCGGAATGGGCACGTAATTTTTCAAGAATTTTTCTCTCCGTGTTCATAATTATTATTGAGAGTGCATGGTATGTGTGGACAAAAATTAATCGTCTGCCCATAACGATACTTAATCCATATCAGCACTTCATAGTTTTTCTCAAAACAGAGCCGGAATATTTAGAACAGTTTTAATAAACAGAAACCGAGAAGGAAAAGAAAGAAATGAGTGAACAAGGGCCTTTTGTTGAATGGGTCCAGAGTGTGAAAACTTTGGTCACTAAGGGCTAATTGCTCTGTAGACATCATAGGAGAAAGATATACGTGCGATAATAAAAAATTGCAGTTTATAGCCAAATCGTTTTATTGGAAATGGGTTATTTGAAATAATAATTCTGTAAATAATAGTAACTATTTCTTTACTCTATTATTTTAACTCAAATAATTGTGCTCCGAAGACGCGTCCGCTCTGTACCGACTCCTTAGAGGAACTAATTAGATTTACAAAGAGAAACAACACCCTGAACCTTTTAGTCAAATGCTCTCAAAGAGTCCTATCCACCCCACTTTGTCTACATACTTAAAATCAAACCTAAACAACACCATACCTCACACTTACCAGAATTCCAACCCATAAAAATATTTTTCAATTTCAAGAATAAATACTCAGAAGAGAATGAGATTGATTTTTCCTTTTTATTTATTTATTTTGTTGGAGTTTACATATCGAATGTTCGACAAAAATTAATTTTCGAATGGAATGAATGGATCTTTGTATGATTGGCATTCCCTTTATTATAGTGTTTCCACTTGAGAGTGGAAAACATTTTCAATGAAAAATAATTCTTGGAAGTTTTGGAGATGATGTATGTGCTCTGTTTTCTGAATGTATACAGAGGTGCATGAGTGGGACCATTGTTGATGAGAGAGTCATCCGGTCCAGGGTGTTGTATCCCTTTATTCTATTAGTTAGTTCGTTTTTGGGAACGAAGCATAACGGTCCTGCCTTTACAGCATATAAAATAAAAGATATAAAATAGAATTCACCCTTTTCATTATTTAACCCTTATCCCATTTCCAATATATTTCATGGAAAATCCAACCCGTTTGATATTATTTAGTAAATCCCTGTCCATAATCCACAAATTATACTGAAAAAATGGCCACCCCAGACCGGGCTTCGAACCCGCGACCCTCCGATTATGCATCGTATGCACTCGTCCTGAAATATCCTATTCTGAATCGACTGTCCATCAGCTCGACTACCCCCTAATCCCCCAACAAGACCATTAAAAAACTGATCGACATAAATACCGCAGTAACCGACAACATTATTGACAATAGCAAGGCACACCTGACACACTAGTCGCTGGTAATTTCGCGCTTGCTCTGTTGAAGAATGTTTTATTCAGAAAACATTGATACATCGAACAAGCCCAGGGAACAGGCAACGGGGTGTCGGTGAACATAATGCCACTCGTGTCCCCTCAGTGTGCATACAACGGTGTACGCGATGTCGGATAACGTCGTATTGCCTCTAGGTCGAGGAACTCTCCTCTCCCTCTCTATCATTCCTCCTGGAATTGTATTTACCTTCGGGTTTTGTGCATCGTTGCACTGTTCACTCGTACATAAAACAAGTATACATGCCGCAAGAGCACAGAGTGCTGCTCTTATTGATCACTGCTTTTACCACCAAACCCTTCCCTCGGATACGTTCCATTCAATTTAACAAAATATATGTTCGCTCTATTCCAATGCTATTTCCATCATTTTTTTACATTCGATGAAACAACCCCACGAGCTGAATTAATAAAACAAAGAATACGACAAAAATGTGACTATAGGGGAGATATTTCCGCCTCCTGGGATGAGATAATAAATACAGATTGGTGTCGGTAAATATTGGGTCATTAAATATAAAAGCAGTGAACTATTATAATTTCTTTATTCGATAATTATCTCTAGAGTAAAGACTGGTCACAAACATCAGAAGAATATTCGTCACCTTAAGGGGTTACTCTCATGTAAACGCCTATATTTTACCACTTTTTAGGAAATTTTTTTTTATGCGACAACAAACTTCAATCATGTTGATTTTTTAATATATTTTTATTTGTATTTTGAAATGTACGAAAAAAATTTTTTTTTTCGTTTTTTACATTTTTAATATATATTTTTTTAAAGTCAAAGTAGTCCCCAACAAAAAAAGGTAGTTCACTGGTCAAGGTGATAGCGGCTGTTCATGTTGTCTGAGATAAAAAAATCGAATGGATTATTATTCAGTAGATCTGCGGCTATCGTCCCTACCAAATATAATCAATTTCATTGAAAAAAAAAAAATATCGAACTTCAAAAAAAAAATCACGAAAATCTTGTTCTTTTTCGTTAAAAATCGTTTAAAAAAAATATGAAAATATTTTCGAAAATAAACAATTCTGGTAGGGACGATAACTATAAATGAGTAGAAGAACATATGTAAATTTTAAAGCAATCGGTTGAATACTTTTTCTTGTAGAACCATGACCGTTTCAGAAAATGATGATTCGAGAAAAACGCGTTTAAAGTTTAAAGCCTGGTAGACAGTCGCTTACGACACGTCGGCGACTATGAGCTGTAACTTATCAAATACTATGAATTTCGGTCTGAATTTTTCACAGCATGTTTTCAATAGGTTGTACTGTCAAAATATAAAAAAAAAATCGATTTTTCGAAGTGATCACATGAGAGTAACCCCTTAAAAGGATTGTTTCTGCTTATGTAAACTGAGTGGACACATGGAAACTTCTACGTCTACTCGTTTTTGTAACAATTATTATTTCTATAAATAATTGCAAGAAATATATCTAAATACTCCCATAGTAAATAATGACGAAATTTTATCTCAACCCTGTAGATTCTCTTAATTAATTAGAGGATCATTCATTTATTTGTGAAAAAATATCTCTTGGACGTCTCTACTATATGATTTACTCCTAAAAATATTAAGTAAAGAAAAATATAGAAATAAATAAAATAGTGTGGAATAAGTTTCGATGCTCTTTATCGGTAAAGGTACTCAAATTTTTACAACTGGAGATGGTAAAGAGCGAGATACTATTTAGAAAGGGGTCGATGTTACTCACGTAATGAGTAGTTTGGAAATGAACTGGATAGGGTCATAAAGGGTCTTTCGGAAAAGTGTAAGGAGAGGGAGTCGTTAATATTTTTGAATGCACATTTATAATGTTTTTAAGAATTTAGGGATATGTTTGCCTGTTAGCTCAGCTGTTTAAATAATAAGAGAATAAGAAGATATTTTAAAGGTTATTAATAATAAAGAATCTGTGGGTTTTCTAATCCCTGCAGAAATTAAAAAATAAATCTTAAGATATAGTGGGTATATAACAAAGTAGAGAAAAATAACTTACGAGTGGCCTCAATAAATAATCGAAAATTGAATTGAAATTGCTGTGATAGTGAGCGATGGTGTTTATCGTTCATTCGGGTCTCGGCATTTATCATGTACATTATTAAGAATTCCAACGATGAGTGTGTGGTTGAAGCGCATCCACGTGAATACGAGAGGGTACATTTCCTTTTTTTCTGGAACTGCTTGAGTATTCGTAGGCGGTAACATCCGGTCCCCTCGTGCGCATCCTGTCTTCTTCATTCTCTCTTTCTCCAATCATTTCACTCCACTCCCCTTCGCAGTACTACTTCCACTATTCTCCAGAGTGTTTTAATTCCCTGGACAATTCATCGATATCCCTGCTTCACCACAGGGGAGACTCATTGAATATTTTATTTTTATGCATTTTCTGCACTCGTCCTGATGCTTCTCTCGATGTCTCGTGATTACTTCCATATCGAGGCTTTTCTTCATTCCACCGGCGCTCAACACCCTTTCAATCATCCGGCGGTGAGCAATGTAAGACATTGATTGGTTAATTAATGAGTGAATGCCGGCCATGGAGTTTTATACTTGAAGATATGGGTAACTCATAAATATTGGAACGGCGATGACGGCTTTTATGGATGATCGCACCCAGAGATGTATTCAGTAAAAATTACAATTGGGATATGGATAAAAGGGTATAAATAAATGTAGTGATTTAATCAATTTTATAATCATGGACTCTTTATTTAACTTGCACGAGAAAGGCACGACTTATCTAGAGGACTGGTGTCCAGAGACTAACTTACTTCTTATAATATGAAATATCTTTACCAGGAGAAAAACAATAGAACCTTTATGTTTCCAGAGGACAGAGTCTCCTTTGAATACCACTTGTGGTAAGGATCACAATGCTCTCAAGTCCAGAGCACAACAGATCATAAATCAGTCCCTTTTCTGGAAACTATTTCAAACGTATGATAAACCTTGTCGAGTGATTTTTGCTGTGTTCTAATTTTCCAACAATTACGAATATAGATATACATATATTTAGTAAAAAATACGAATCTAATAAAAAATACCAAGGGTCTAGTAAAAAGTACGGAACACTCCATAAAAATGACGAGACTCGCTGTGTATTGGTTTTGAACCGTTCCGTAATTTTTATTGAACCTTTTGTCATTTTTATCGGACCTTTGTTTTTATAGAACTATTTTTCTCCGTGTAAGCAAAAAAATCCTAATTCGGAATCACTCAGGGGCGGACTAGTATATTTTTTTGTCTGAAAAGTGAGTACACGGAGAGAAATATTCAAGAAAGATTACGCATTTTTTCCGTGACGAGCGAAATACTATTGTCGGAGAATTTAGGGAACTGCCACGAAATTTTTCCTGAATATTGGTTGTGGGATATATAAATAAGTACTCAACGCAATGGATTAAACTTGAAATCTTTTATTCTCTAAAATGGCACGAGGAAGATACGTCTGTACACTATGGATCTCTCCAAGAGACTAAAAAACTAGTCACTAAGGCCAAAAGCAAATTCGTCACCTAATGAAAGAACCCTCTGTTCTTTCTTACTCAGAAAATATTGTTTATGTTTATACAGACTCTCGGGCGACGCTCTGTCGCCGTCCACGTCGATTCGTTTTTGTAACCGTCATTTAATATAAAGAATTAAACGTAATAATCCAATACGACTGTGAAAAATTACGATACGGTCGTGTAAAATTTCCCAGTCGATTCCGTAATCGATGAGCGAACAGCGAGGTCCGGGATTTTTACGGAATATTTCTTGTTATGTACTTTCCTCACTAGGAGAGAAAGCTGTTGTCAACACTTGTGTTGACTTTTCATCCAGGGACAGCAAGTGCTCACTTTCCTTCCACTCGTCCGGAAAAAGTACAGAGAGAGGAAAATTGTTTAAAAATGAAGTACATGTTCTATAATCTGCCAGTCGAAACAGTATTCAGTCAAAGTTACGCATTTTTTCACTGAACGTTCCGTAGTATTTCCGAAACATTTTGGACTTTTCTTGAAAGTTCGTTGAAAAAGTGCGTAACTGTTCCGTAATTTTTACCAAACATTATTTTGACTGATATTCTACACAACAGGCACGTAAATTTTAAATAAAAATTATTTAAAATCTCTCCTTGTACGTTCAGATGTATTGAAAAATGAATTTTCCAGGATCCACGGATTATTTTCTTCACGAATTTATCAATAGAGTGGATCGCGATGTGATCCAACTTACAAACAACGCGACACATAACGGAAGGGAGTGAACAATGTTCCTTCATATCTCCCATCATTTCTGTTTTTCCTTCACACCGAACCTGGAGCACAACCACACGATACGATCTATGTACAGCTCCAAACTGGATGTTCACACACAACACATCAGCAATTTAGGCGCGATACAATTTTATTTAATTACAATGATAATTTTCAATCTGAATTATCCACCGTAATAAGTTCCACGTTAGTTCTCTGAAATGCCTCACAAAAAATTAATATACACCGCAAGAAATTTTCGAAGCGAAAAATCACTTTTTTAATCTCACGGTTGAGGTCCTTGCGCACTAATTATTGACTAGCATCAGACTGACCTATTTACGCTGGTGGGATTGTAGCTTAATAAGGCGGCGAGATTAGTCCTATCGTTGGATTTAAAAATATATGTAGACCCCTCGGTTTCAACCTCAGAAGTTGTTCTTGCGATGAATAACAACCCAAATTGCTTTATAAACCTGTAGATTTGAGTAAGCTGTAAAAAATAATAATTAATAATAATAATGAGTACCCAAGCCCTTCAACTCATGCATCTTATGATTGTTCGATTGTTAAAAATATATTCCTATAGAAAAAAATACCATTAGTGATGAGTAATGATTCGATAATTCAATAATTCAATTTTGTTGGTTCTGCACTAACTTTCCATCGGTTCTACAGCGCCTTAAATTGAATATGTAATCTTGTCAGTAGTGAAGAGATCAAACCTTTCGATTCTTTTCTTGAAAATTCAATTTTCATTCAATTCAATTCCCGAGACGATCTCAACATTTTTCCGAACTCACCATTAAGCCACTTATCTTTTTAAAATTGAAATTCTTGTTGTCTCTGCGCAACTGATTTTTATCCCATTCTGTTCTTTTTCTTTTTTCTGTAAAAAACATTTTCTCTGAAATGAATCAACAGAGCGCATTTATTGATTATCGTCCCAATGGTCTATTTATACTGTTTGATTTCTCTCTTAATCAGACGGAAAATTTATTTCTGTTTATTCAAGAATTCGAGTGAATCTAATCGGATTTAATTTTAATATATGATAATGATATGTGATTTATATATTTATTTATTTATTCAGTTCTATATTTTCAAAAGACGCCCACATTGCACGAGGGAGGGGGATACGTTATATACATAATTTAATTATATTATATTCATCTCAGTTACCAAGGAAAAATCGATAAAATCATTTTGTCCCTTCTCATTGATTGATCGGCTCTCAATATCACGTCAAAAAAATTTCCCATTCTTAGATAATTATTCAGAATCTCCGTCACTTATTTCTTCCCCCCCCCCCTGCCCTTACTATATTGGTCTTGTTAAAACAGTATTTTAGAATAAATTAAAGGAATCTAGTTCATTGGGATCAATCAATAGATCAAAATATCCTTCGAAGCTCCTTGATTAAGTCATTCACAAATAACAATATATGAGTTATCTCGTATGGATCATCACGGATTATTGTCCTATCAGCAGAGATCTTTGGGCTTCTTGTTGCTTTCGGTCATGCCTATCTTTATTTTCTCTTTATCTTTTTTTACGCCTACTCCAGCCTTAGAAATTAATCCATCAGCCGTCTCATGCGTAGAAGGTTCAGTGAGCTCCTCTTAACTGAGATGAGTTGTAATTTTAAAGGTAGAAAAGGCAGCAAATCTTTTGTGAAGGCCATTCGTCAAATGATTTCCGCTCATCTTGATGATTGACGATTAGCAATTCAGAGGTACCAAATAAAAAGGGCAATTTTTACATTCAGCGAAATTACACCCTTGGGTTTGCTAAATTTTTTATTTAATAATTAAGATGAAAAATTAAAAAGAGAAATTCGAGATCAAATTACATTAAAAGTTATTTAACGTTAAATTAAGCATTATGTCATGTTTTTAAATTTATTCAGCTCCCAATGTAGAAAAGTGTTTATTTATCAATAACACGTGTTTATATAGCATTTATTTATTTGATGGACATGCAGATTATTAAAAACATCGTCAAATAAATCCCAGAATATGGAGTCGTTAGCGGTAAACATTGAGAATGATCTCCCTAATTTCATATTCACACATTCTTTCATTTTACATTAATGTTTACCAGGAAATATATCACCGTTCCGGCCTGCTTAGGACTGAAGATTAAGATGTTAGAATAAAATTATAATAATTTTCTCCCTAATTCCATTAAAAAAATCTCCATCATATTTCTGCTGTCTTCACAAATTATAAAAAGAAATTGATGAATACCTCGAATCAATTTTGTTCTAACTTTTGGGTCGAAAAAAAGTTGATTGATAAACTCAAAAAAATTAGAGAGTAGGCTCAAATGTTACCGACAAAAGTTCTTTCTAATTAAACTGACCCATTTACACCTTAAATTCTGAGTCAATTTTGAATAAAGAACATTCCCCCAATTTCGGACTTTCTCAATCGGCAGATGTTGATCGAGAATGTAGGATAGTAGTACCCTCTAATGAGATGTTCATTGCGTCTAGTGGAGGCTCATTCAAACCCCGGAGTTGTTAGTCATGCGAATATTCAAGGCCACGTCCAATTGACGTCAGATAAATAAATATTCCCCCTTCCTCTGCAGGAGGTAACAGACTGAATGGCCCACCACTCATTGAAAATTCTTCATTATCTTCTGGATAGGCATTCACCAATGGCGTTGATTCTCAACAACCAATGGACATGGTGTAAAGATAAAATTAATTATAGATGACGGGTTCCTCGTCAATCCCCTCCTCCACTTATTTTTTTTCAAGGTCTTCAAATAATCTGGAATGGTTTATTCCGGTATACAAGTAGGACCGGTTTTTACGCGTATGAAGTTGGTGGTCAATCCCCTGAGTATGAAAATCGCATGACATGTTGAGAAGTCCATTCGTATAATTTTGTTTTGCGAAAACGAAGAACGAAAAGAATTAGTGAATTTTCCGTCCCTAAAATATTGAAAAATGACTCG
Organism: Diachasmimorpha longicaudata; assembly: GCF_034640455.1. Taxonomy (NCBI): domain Eukaryota; kingdom Metazoa; phylum Arthropoda; class Insecta; order Hymenoptera; family Braconidae; genus Diachasmimorpha; species Diachasmimorpha longicaudata. Next base: position 1,215,795 of record NC_087237.1, read on the forward strand.
TAATTATATTTTTGGCACCCCCTACACGGAATATTCGCACTTTGCGCCCTGATGAGGGGGTGGAAAGTGGATACTTCCCACCGCTGGGTGGAAGCCGCTTCTTCGGAGAGAAGCTCACGACTTTCTCGCACCCTCGGGGAATAATGTGCACTTTCGTGTTGCTCACGTCTCGTCCTCGGAAGGTAAGTGAGCACTTTCCGCCCTTGCGAAAAAAGTCACCCCCTCGGCCGGGGTGTTTTGACGTGAGAGGGACTTTCCTGCTGCTCACCAGACAGCAAAATATAAACTTTCCTTTGCAGATGTGTTGAAAAATCACATGTCCACCTCGAGCGGGAAACCGTCACTTTCCGCCCTTGGTGCACACAATCCTATCTTTCATTTCCCTTCTACTGATGAATGTTACATTTCCCTTATCCTACCGCGTCCTTCCGGATAATTTTCGAGTAAAAAAATATTTTAAAAATTCACATAAAAATTTAATCTTTTCACCTATTTTTTCACATTTTATCGAGATTCATTCCCTTATTTTTTTTTTATCGCAGCAACAAACAAGTGTCTAAATCCCACACGACTTTGTAGAAATGATTCGAGTCCTCGAAGCCTCATGAATGCGAAAAAATTTGAATATAAGAGAAATAGGCCTAAAGGCCTTAAATCAATGGGGCGAAATCGGACATTCGATTTCGCTGAGATCGGATCGACTCCTGGCACCAAAGCCCCAAAAAAATGTGTAAAAAAATTCACAAAGTCCTGTTAGTCAGTATAAAACTCCAACTTTTTAATTTTAGTTGAGACCTTGAAAAAAATGGGTGGTTAGATCAGCGATGAATCCGTCAGATCGTGTTTCCTAATGCCTCGAAAATGTGGGTTTGGTGTCATCCACTTAGAAAACCAATCAACGCGCTTAACCTTTCGGTATCGTACAGTTGTTTTAAGACAGAAGAGGACTCGGTGTGGCCTGGATGCCTTTTTTTTTTTCGTAGCATACCGTTATCGTAAAATAACTTGGCGTACCCCTGCGCGGTCTCCTCTCCCCAGTCACTCTCTAAATGCGGCTCTTGTGAGGCGTTTGAGGTGAAAAAAAAATACAGAAGAAGGAGAAGGAAGAAGGGATCAGGAAGAGTTATCGCGTATGGTCACACGCAACTGGTGAGAATAACGTCAGTCTCGTCATGAAGTCGAGGTGAACGTGTTACATTTATTTCTCTAGTGAAGCTTTTTTGTATCTTCAGGAGTATACGCGGGACTACCGCAAGTTGAATGTCATTGGTGAGACCATTGTTGGGCGCGGAGCCTTGAACATTTTAAAGGAGTGAATTAATTGCGGAAATTCAGTCGCATTGTTACGGCACTTGGCCAGGTTTTTAAACCATTGGACAGAAGCGAAAAAAGTGATTTACTGATGGCTGGCAAAACGAGATTCAGCATGAAAACTGCTATTCTTCTTATCTTCTTCACAATCTGCTTGAATGTACGTATCCCCTCCTAATCACGATCACAATAAATAGAAATATAAATTTTTTGATACTTTATCGAATGCATCGAATAATGATGAACAACAGAAAAATAATGCGGGAAATATTTCTAAAAATTGGCAATCAAATTCGGCGCGTCATTTAAGACACAACGAGAATTTTTAATTTTGGAATTATCTAAACCCAAATTACTGCTGAAATGTTATTAATAATTAAGATAGTAATATCGATGGACTTTAAATGTTGAAGCTACCCCTGAATTCATGAGGGGAACGTCTGAATTTTAAGCGAATCGTGATCTCGCAGATCACTTATGTTCAATGCTGATATGTAAACATTCCCTCTGAATGAACAAATATTGCAATGCTGAACTGATCCTAGTCTAGCTATTATTTACATTCTTCATCAATCTCTGAATTTTTAGCTGTACTAAACATTAACGTGAAGAATAAATTAACTGACTAATAACACCACGTACAATAATATCAAGCCTTATTTAAAACGACAAAAATATTTCATGTAGCAATTTTATATAAATGTTAAGATTATTTCTAGAATTATTTCATTTTCAACTAGAGCACTGGCAATTTTTTTCTCTTACATTTTTTTTCGTTTAAATAACGCATTTAAAACTTACGAAGTCTAGGGGTGGATAATAAATCTTTGTTCCGCACCCAAAATCATCAGCTGAAGCTGAAATCAAGTTTCTACAAATAAAAAATTCACCAGAGTTAACAGAAAAGTGAAAACGAATGATTTACGATGTCAACTCTCTGTTACTGATAATTAAATGACTCATTACTTAGTTACAACTACATTTTCAATGTTCTTTGCAGCTCAGTACGATTGAATGCACTCTGCCATTCGGGAAGAAGAAGCAATTTCAATTACAAACTAAAGAAACCAATACCCCAAACTTCATAAGGCTCGTGATAATGAGACTCATATTCGGACTTGCAAAGAGCATGGGATTGGCCGACCGACTCTCTGGATTTTTGGGAGGAATTTTTGTACCACCAGGAGCTGACGATTACGATTACGACGATGATTACGGCGGTCTAGATTTTGGAGGCGATGACATATTCTGAACTTTACATAATCAAAAATCAGTCCTTTAGTCCATTTATTATTATTTGTAAGATATTTATACTTTATTTATTTATTTATTTAAAAAATTCGAGAGTGTATTTAATCAAATTCACAAGCTTAACACACTGTTGTAAAACTATCCTAATAACTTGGCCAGAATGACTGCCGTTCTGTTTTCAATTGATAAATCATGAGAGTAACAAACTGATAAAACTCATTTTTAAACCTGAAAAGGTTTATCTACTGTACATTTTGTAAAATACTCATTGGATATTAAATATTGCATTTATTTAAAGGATCTTGTCCTTTTTTACCTCTGCATTTTTACCACCATTTTTAATAGTTAATTAATGAATTATTTATTGTTCGTCTATTTCCTCTTAGCGAAATTTACAGCAATAATTTACTAAAATGAGAGAATACAATACAACATGATGATGAAAATATCAAGAACAAAGATTTAATGAAATAATTATATTAGGATTATCATTATTATTATTGTTATTATTATTATGTTCTATTCTAGATTTATTGAAATTACATTTTGGGTTCATCTAATCAAATCGAACATTAGTGGTCGGCATGGTAGTCAGAGTTTTTACCAGCAGTTGCAAAAGTAAGAAAAATTATAGTTGCAATATCAGAATACTCATCCACGAGAAAGTATTTACCAACCATCTCCTAAATGCGCATGTGTTGGGTGAGAATAGTCAAGTGAATGATCTTTTGTCAACATCAGCTGTGAACTGTAAATGTTCTCAAAGCCGCTGAGTAGACTAAGGCTAGTGCTAGTTCACCAAGAAGTAGAAAGATTTCTCCATGTCAAGTGATACAGCGATATGTTTGACAACTACGTTAGGAAGTAAAGGAAAACATATATCCGAGATAAAGAAGACCATTCTACGGCCCCTTATCCAACGTGAGTTATTAGTATATTTCTAGTCGTGGTGTTGAGAAACAAATTGATAGGCGTAGCTGAATACACATACAAAAGAATTTGACAGAATAAATTAAGGAGATCGATGAAAAGCACATTCGATTCAAAATCCATTGATTTTGTTGAATTTCCAGACGTTTTATTATATATTGTCCAATTTTGTGCTAATTATACTGAAACTATTTTTTATAATGTTTTTGCGGGCTTATTTACTACAGAAAAGACAAGTCAAACTTGACTTTTTAATAAATCTCTAGCATTTTTACCCTCACTGCAATTTTTCGTTACCAGCTCATTTAATTAGGCAGTCTACCTCTAATTTAAATATTCTTGATAGTAAGTAAAATATTGACTTTATTATGGATCTGGGAATCAATAGAGAATAAATTAACTGCCATTACTGTTATCGGAAATCCCTTGATTTTAAATTAGAAAATATTTCGGATTAGGAGATATTTTTGTGGTGTGTATTTATTAGCATTGGTAATTATAGATACCTATGAATAAAGAATTCCGTCTTCTTCCAGAGATAAGCAACAATTTATTCACAAAAACAAATATTCAAACACCTGAATATTCAGTACTTTGGATGATAAAATACTAAAAACACTCAAAATGATGTCAATTTATGTTATCAAAGATCATAATATTTAGATAATTCTTTCGTAATGTTTCTTTGAGTTTAATATTAATTAAGGATTCTTAATTTAATACTCATTTGAAATCGGATATCTGAAGATTATCGAATTCTGCGGTGCCTTCTGATCTTCTTAGTATAAGTAAATTCATTCGAAGTTCAATGGCTTAATCTTTTATAAATAAATTATTGTCTATCACTAAAAAAATATCACATCCACTCAACCATATAATTAGAACTTGAATTCAATATCAAGAACCTATAACTTTCCATTTATATTATATGCCGTGATATTTTTTTACGATCTCCGTATTTTGTTAGCTCTACATGACAGTGGGTTGATCCCGGCTTTTCTATTTGGAATTTTAAAAGGAATCGTTTGATTTCTGACGGCTGCTGTGGCCGCACTTTCGAGTTAATGTTCCTCTGTTACTGATTTGTAATCATTTGACCCTAAAATCAGCCCCTGTCTTTTTACTCTAATAGGATTTACGGTCAAATAAAAAATATTTCCGAGTTATTTTTGCCCCAATTAATCGGTATAAAGGCCAAACTATTGTCACAGTTAAACTATTGACGTTCTGATATATTCAATGAACATTGATTAATCAATTAAATTATTAATTGATAAATAATGACTAATAAATTAATAAGTAATATATATCAATAAATTATAAGTGAATAAATAATTTTTTGAATCATTTATAAGGTAATTATAATTTATAGTGGCGGTGAAAGCTATTGAGCAGGAGCACATCGAGGATGGCATCCTCGACAGATTATCCGAAAAATACAACTTACCACCGGAAAAAGTCGATGAGTGGTATTCGACAGTTCTCACAATTTTTAAAGCTCACCTGAGATCTGCCAATAGTCCTATGAAGACTGCGGACTTCAAAGAATGTCTACAAGAATTAAAGTATGTTTCACAAGATAAAAATTGACAAGACATTCTATTAGAGGTCTGTCAAAACTTGGATATTGAAAATATAAATAATAGATTTTAATGTGGCCATATTGATTATGCCGTTGGAATTTTGTCAAAACAATTCCAATAAATTCTAATCAAAATCTGATAATTAAAAATGAAGAATCACGTTCAGATCTTCAGAACTGAATTTATTACATCAAGAGGAAAGTTTAAAGAAATGGGATATCCTAAATATTCATTGATTGGATCCAGATTACCATGGATTTTAATTTCGTTTCAGATTTGAAAATAGTTGCATCGACGACTTGTGTGCGGTACTGTATGGGCATAAACGACCCGCCCTGATCCACGCTCTAACAGAAAAAACTAAATTTTTTCCAATGTTGAAGGCTTGCCGTTGGAGAATTGATGTAACGATATCTTCCAGGTGATTTTTATGATAATAAGTCACGATAGTCCGACCTCATGAAGAAGTTGCTTGGCCTTTTTACTTTTCTAGCTACATTAAGCTCCCATTTTCGGATGTTTCAGTTATCTGTCTCGAGTCTTGGAACCCACAATTTTGATGGAGTGGACATTGAGTTCAGGACAGCGATATATGTTTGAACTGAGTATGGCTAAATTTCATTTACTGAGGCACACAATAGCAAGTTTACTTCTAAGAATGCAAGAACTTGAAAGTACGACTGTATCAAAAGCCATTCCTGTCAGCTAAGAGTCTCCTATAGAATTTATACGATAAAAAGTTAAACCAGAAGAATATATATTTCTAATGAAATCATGAAGAACAACTATTTTTCATTCCTACTGTTTTTATCTAATCATTACACAACTTTACTCTTCGCAGCATTTTATTTGTTTTTTATTTACTTGTAAGAAAATTTGTTGTGAATCCTTACAAGAACTGACTACATTGGGTTTTCGTGGCAAACGTTTTTCTTTTTTAGGACGAAATATTTTGCGTTGAAAATGTTTAATTCGCAACTTTCTTGATGTAATTTCCATTCCCCAAAATCACAGTGAAAATTTAGAAATTTTGCCTTGAAACTTCACGACAGTATACAGTGACGTGGTGAAACTTAATTCTCCTTATAAATAACTTCCAGAAATAAAGAGAAAAAATTAATGTCTCACCTGGCACTTTTTATTTCCTTCTATGAGGAGACATTCATCGAGCTGGAAATAAAGACTTCTAAAGAAGCAATTGGTCTCTTCAAGATTACAAAAGATTAATCTTTACCTAAAGCATGATTTTATGATAATACTACTCAAAACATTTATTTTTATTCGTTTAAGTAACAATATCATATAAAATATCAGTCAATCCTAGCTTAGTGAATCACATTTCGTAACAGCAGAAGCAATGGGCTTAGATTAAAACTACTCTATTCTTAGAAAGTCAAAGCCATTTTATTACCATGGAAATGGTGAATTATCATAAGTCATTTAAAATTCAACTATGCCGAACTTATAGAATTTGCTTTTTTTCCAAAAATTCATCCTTCTAGTGTCGACGATAATTTCGAACAAATGGATACTTTTTTCAGCTCAAAGAATATTACCCATTCAATTATATGAGGATTAAAAAAAATTCTAAACAACCTTTTGGCCCATTGAGAATACATCATGACTAAATACATTGGCATCGAATACGGATAATCTATGAGTCTAACAGATTAACTATAATCATATCCTTTTTTTCGTAAATGCCTTTATTCATTTTCACTATGGGTATCTTTGTCAATAAATCATCAAAGTGCTTCCGAGTGAACAGGATGTGTGATGACAACGATTAAAATAATCTATGAATCATCATGACCAACGAGCTACACAAATAAGGGTCTGGTATAAAACCGCTGTTTTCAGGCTGTCATACAAGAAAGAAACCTGTATCCACGATCGTAAAACTCGGTCAAGAGGACACTGAAACATTTTTTAACTTTATGCTATAATTAGTTTGAATACTTATTTGCTGAGAAGTCGCAACGAATGAATTGAAAATGAACTTAAATTTGAGATACTCATTACAGAAAATGTTTTGCTACAAAAAAAAAGGAAATTTTTATTTGCGATACTCTATGGTCTTCGTTTGGACACAAGTGGTGTGAAACAGTAATGCTGTAGAATTTCTGAGGAGAAAATAAGAATAAAGTAAAATATGGGGAACGCGGGCAATTAACAGCTCCATAAATTGCGCATATCCTGAATACAAATAGATAATTCACATTGCTTCAACCTCTTCGTAAGAAAAGGTTTTGATTTTTCTTGGTAGGATCTTTTTTCCATGATTGTATTTATGTTTGAAAAGTCTGCATTATTTTCTCTTGAAGTATTCGAGTGTCTTTAGAGCCATTGACTTATTCTATTTCACCAATCCAAAACTGATGGCCTACAAGCGTCATAATTTTACTCCAACAATTTTCAATGATTGTATTCACGTTAGAAAAACGAAATTTTTTCAATAGTCGACAAGTAATTGTAAGAAAGGTGAGGCATTTAATACAATTAAAATGGGACAAATTATGGAGTTTCAACTATTTTAACTATTAATTGCAAAATAAAAAATATATCCAAGAATTGTCTTGCTCCTCTGCATTCAAAATACATCATGAATTGAAGGAAGATTCCGCAATTTTCCTATATTTATTTCTTTACCAAATGGTTTTAAAAAATGTTGGCAAGATATTGAACCAAAAAAACCCTTCCCAAATAACGATTACTCATAAACCACTAACCAATTAATTACAGAAATCTGTCAAAAAAATGTTCCACAGGTCTTGAAATTTAATTACCGCACCACATGCTGGAATATCTCCACCGCTTCAATCAACTTCTTCAATAGTCGGCCCATCACCCCCAGAATTCTGTGCACTTCTATGGAGTTTTGCCATGATCGGTGAGCATTGTGTTTGCAGTGTCTCCAGCTTGTGCTGGCACTCCTCCCTATCAGCCAGCGTATTACCTTCTAACCACTTGATTGTATCCTCACACATCTCCAAAACTTTTCTCCTATCACCATCGGTGAGCTTACCCCCGCTCTCCTCGACAGCCTGCTTCACCGAATAAACATAAGCCTCGAGTTTATTCCTGGTAGCTACTCGTTCCCTCTGTCGCTGATCGTCCTCCCTGTACATCTCCGCATCTCTCAGCATTTTATCAATCTCCGCACGACTGAGTCGTCCCTTGTCATTCCTAATAGTCACATCCCTGGACCTGCCGCTTCCCGTGTCCTTAGCTGTCACATGAAGAATCCCATTAGCATCGAGATCGAATGTCACTTCGATTTTAGGAACTCCCCTGGGCGCTGGTGCAATTCCAGTCAACTCAAATGTTCCCAGTAAATTATTATCCTTCGTCATAGCCCTCTCGCCCTCGAACACTTGAACCGCTACCCCAGGTTGATTATCAGAATAAGTCGTAAAGACTTGCATTTGTTTGCATGGAATTCTTGCGTTTCTTTCTATGAGAGTCGTCATGACCCCCCCAGCAGTTTCAATTCCCAGTGACAATGGAGTCACGTCGACGAGAAGGACATCCTGAAGGGCAGAACTGGTGTTACCAGCTCCTGTCAGAATAGCAGCTTGAACAGCAGCTCCATAAGCAACCGCTTCATCCGGATTAATCGACAGATTCAGTTGTTTGCCATTGAAAAATCCCTGAAGCAAGGACTGAATCTTTGGAATCCTGGTGGAGCCCCCCACCAGGACAATATCATTGACAGTCTTTTTATCCATCTTGGCATCATTCAAGGCCTTCTCCACGGGTTCCAGGGTCGCTCGAAAAAGATCGGAACAGAGTTCCTCGAAGCGCGCTCTCGAGATTTTTGTGTAGTAGTCGATTCCCTCGTAGAGAGCGTCAATCTCCAAAGAGGCTTCAGTACTCGATGAGAGGGTCCTCTTTGCTCGTTCTGCAGCAGTCCTAAGTCTCCTCAAAGCCCTAGGATTTTTCGTCAAATCCTTCCTGTACTTCCTCTCGAATTCCTGGGCAAAATGCCGGACAAGCCGCGAGTCAAAGTCCTCTCCCCCTAGGTGAGTGTCACCAGCAGTTGCTTTTACTTCGAACAAGGATCCCTCGTCGATCGACAGTATCGACACGTCGAAGGTGCCCCCACCCAGGTCGAAAATCAGAATGTTCTTCTCGCCTTTGAGATTCTTATCAAGGCCGTAAGCGAGAGCTGCAGCTGTCGGTTCGTTTATAATTCGCAACACATTGAGTCCTGCAATGGCACCCGCGTCCTTCGTCGCCTGACGCTGGGAATCGTTGAAGTAAGCTGGCACCGTTATCACGGCGTCTCGAACTTGACATCCGAGAAATGCCTCGGCTGTCTCCCTCATCTTGGTCAGAATCATCGAGCTTATCTCCTCAGGGGCGAAGACTTTTCTCGCCCCTTTGAATTCCACCTGAATCTTTGGCTTTCCTCCCTCGTTGACCACTTTAAATGGCCAATGCTTCAGGTCCTGCTGCACTTTTGCGTCATCGTAGCGTCGACCGATGAGTCGCTTGGCATCGAATACTGTGTTGGTGGGATTCATAGCAACTTGATTCTTGGCAGCATCGCCGATCAATCGTTCTGTGTCTGTGAAGGCTACATACGATGGTGTTGTTCTGTTTCCTTGATCGTTAGCGATTATCTCGACTTTTCCATGCTGCCATACTCCCACACAGGAGTAGGTGGTACCCAGGTCTATGCCAACCGCTGGCATTCTTCGGATATTTATTGGATGCGGTTTCTTTTGTTAGAGAAGTAGTTGTTCGGAGACGGAGACTATTCAATGGAAATCCTGTAGAAATAGGGTTGCAAATGGAGAAAGTAGTTTTTTAAATCATTTCGACTTCTTGGGATGAATTAACACATATTATTTTCGCAATTACGTCTCCTGGTTAAGCAAAAATATTATAATCTACCTCTTTTTCTAATTTTTTGTAAATGGAATGGAGCTCGTCGTTATTCCGAACATTAGATTTGTGCAGGATATGCTGTGGACAACTAGACGCGCATTAATTATCTAATTACATGCACAAAAATATATAAATAAATGACGATATTGATTAATGAATGTCTCCAAGACCGGTCGATCATTTGATATTCGTTCTTCATGTTTCTTTGATTTGATTAATTTCTGTTAGCTCTCCGAGTAGTCTAATTTTCCCACTTATCCTACTTTGCCAATTTTGCAACAGAACTATTCCCAAATACTACTTCAGTCATATTTGATGACTTCGAATGAACGAATGATCTCAAATACACTAGTTAGTAAAGCATATATTTCCTATTTTACCCTGATGTGATGCACTCCAATCACTTGTGCGTAATAAAGAATTACGTAAAACGTGTGATGAGGTGTGCCTCAACGCAGTTGACACTTTCAGTAGTTTTTGAATACTGACGAAGCGCGTAGGCCGGCCGGTATTTATATGGTATCGACCAATCAGCGAACGAATGTGAATTGAGGGAACTTAGAAACGATTGACTTTTATATGAAAACTTGTAGTCCGCAAATTCGAGACTATTCAGTTTTATGCGGCCTGAATGAGATTTTTGGTTTTTGGAGGGACCCACGAGTGACAGGGGTTTTTGTAAATTTGATTCCGTGTCGAGAAGATTCTACGGTATTCCGGAGGACAGGAGAGGGCGTATTGGCAAGCTTATCTAGTATTTTTAGGCGCTGTAGTATTAATACTTCCGTGGTGAACGGTGATGGAGGGATGAGGGTTTTGCATGCGGTGAGTGCTTTCAACGCGGATCAAGGTCGGGAAAAATAGGGGCGAAACACGCAACGAGAAAATCGATTGAAGAAGGGAGAAAGTCGATTTGCTCGGAAATTTCTAGAACTCTCGGATTGTTTAAGGTCTTCCTCTGAAAAAGATAATTTTCTCGTGATTGTCTATCTATCTTCATAATTTATGTGAATAATAACCCCTAACGAATATTTGAAAAAACTAAGTAGCTGTAGTCGAAGGGAAAACGATAATTTTGGGATACGCAACTTCTTTTTTCCATTTTATGAAAAAATTGTACTGATTGCGTTCTTGAAAGACGAATTAGAGGTATACTAATGAATATAATTTACTTATGTAGCAATTCTCCAAGTTTTTCAATTAAATGTTCCCATAGGATTAGATGAGAAGGGTTTAATTCAATGAAAACTATCATGCCGTGTGAAATTACCAACTTTATTCAACTTTGCAATTCTCTGACTTACGTGAACTCTTGTGGCAATGCAGATCGATAAATGCTCTCATTTTTCGGAATAAGACAATTCTAATTTAAGGACATTATGAAAATCTTGCCAAATGAGGTACATAATGAAGGATACCTCTTCAATATGCATAAATTGATTATTAAACAAAGCTTGTGGATTGAACTTCGCGAGTTTAACGATGTAAAAAAATGGAAAGGGTAATTCGCGGAGTGATGGTAACTCTACGACTCATCGTCGCTACCGTGGTGACCTGCTGGTGGTTTAGGTCCACCCGCACGTTTCGCCATTATTATTTGATCGACCTTCAGGATGGTGCATGCAGCATCCACTGCGTATTTCAGGCCCCACTGCTTTACTAAGAATGCGTCGAAAATTTCAGCTTTCGCAGCATCACACACAGCAACTTCAGAGTCCTAGAAAATTGTATAAAATTTACAATTATATAATTATACAAAGTATACACAAAAAAACGTCTTGGGCCTTCAATAATTTTTAAAAATAAAAATCGACTTGAGTTGTTATTTACTCTCACAAGTTAAATATTAAACATCATGTAAAGAATTACTATTCTATTATCAATGTGAAATTCGAGTCAATAAATTGCTGCATTTCTAAATTTCTAAAGTTACAACATATTTTTTTAAACTCAAGGACCTTAGTCTGATCAAAAAAATTGAAAAATCACTGAATTCTCTGTGCCACCTCAAACTTCATGATTGTTCTCAGTAAATAAATTCAAAGCTATTCCCCGAAAATGAAGAAATGTTTCCGTTTCATTGGTTGCATCTGTAATAGTTTTAAATTCTCAAAATGAAGTGGAGATTACATAAAATTATGATAATTACCTCGATATCAAAGCCAAAAGTTTTATTGCCTTCTTTATGAGCTGCATAAAGTTTAGAAAGAAGCTCAGAAGCCTTGTTGCCAGTATTCTCAGAAAGAGTCTTAGGGAAGACCTCTAAGGCAGTTGCAAATTTCCTCACTGCGTATTGTTCCAACCCAGGACGAGTGTCAGCATAAGCCGCGATTTGTGCAGCTAATTCTATCTCAGTAGCTCCTGCTCCTGCCACAAATCGTCCGTCCCTTGTAAGGGCCTTGAACGTGTTGACACCGTCGTCAATGCAACGCTCAATGTCGTCCATATAGTTGTCTGTTGAACCACGAACGATAATTGTGCTGATCTTGCTGTCTCTTCCATCAAGTCTGAATACTACAACATCAGTATCTCCAAGCTCGTCAGTGTGGACTGAGTCGGCGTAACCTAGCTCTTCTTGAGTTGGTGGAATCTGATGGAAAATTAATTATATTATGTTTGATTACCATATATTTGACTTAAAAAATCAAGATCATTTAATTGTACGAATTTGTAATTGTGGAAAAAGGCACTTTTATGTTATCTATTTGAAGGTTCAGTCGCCAAGACTGAAAGCAGAATTGTGTGAGTGAAATTGAGGGGGAATTTTCCAATTCATATTTAACGATTTCAGTATTGAGTCATTAATTCAGTTAACTGTGGAATATTTTCCCAGAAATGTTCGGCTAAAATTTGTGCACTTTATTCTGTCATTACTAATTTTGTTTGGTTGGTATAAAAGGTAGAAATTATTTACCAATTTCGTAAGCGCAACAGCCCCAACTGCTTTACACAACCTCCTAACGTCAAATTTGCTTGGAATGCGAACAGCCATGAGGTTGTATTTATTAATATAATGCAATGCCAACGCTCCAAACTTGGCACCAGAAACAACGACTTTAGCTCCTGAATCAGCAATAGCCTCGATCTGCTTCTCCAAGAGTGATTCCTCTCCGCTGGAAAACTGCAGAAGCTCTGCGGCGCTCTTGATGAGTACAGTTCCCTTAGTCTCAGTGGTGGCGATATCAACGGGGCATGTGTAGACAGCAATCTTCGCCTTCTCCTGCTTAGTCACATCTCCCTCAACGCTTCGCTTAAAGACCATCCCCTGAATCACCTGGGACGCGTGAATCCCAGAACCCAGGATCTTGCAGACTCGTACGTTGTCAACGTTGAAGGTGGTGTTTTCCGGGAGAATGGAAATACATGCTTCAGTTATCAGGGATGACAACAACTCCTCCATTCCGTACTGCTTGCTCATTATCGAGGACTTCATCACGGCTTTCACTTGTTCCGCGTTTCTCACGTCTTTGATCTCGTGGATTACGAGAGTTGAGAGGATCTCAAGAGCTTTCTTGAGAGCCACTTCGTAACCAATGGCTACTTCAGATGTCGTGATACCCTGGAATCATTCAGAAATGTTCGTTAGTCGATTGGTTCCAGTGAAACTGCCTAGAATTTCGTCATTAAACATTCTCAATTCTACATAAATAGAAATGGAAATGGAAATTGAAGTTCAGTTATTTCACGAGATTTGGGAAATATCAGAAGTTTCTCCCGAAAATATAAAACTATAAGACCTCAGTTTCAATGAAACTGATGATAAAAGCAAAAAATTATGTTTGACAATAGAAAATTCGGAAAACTATGAAAATAGCAAATTATTTAGCACTGAATATGCATGTTTAGGTTATAATTTCAAGTACCAATGAAATTTCATTTCTATGAGGGCATGTGATTCTATTCAAGACAAAAAATAATCATCTCCAGAAAATAAAACTTGAACAAAAAAAAATTAAAAACCATAACCTCTAATTTTCGTAAAAAAACCCCTCTACATACATTCCCTCCTCATTATCGAAAGAAATTACAAAAATAGAAATGCGCAAGAGGCGCAAATGGAGTCAATTGTTTTAACTCCTCACCAGACGAAGAAGTTCATCAGCGGCCTCCAGAAGGGCTCCACAGAACATAATGACAAAATTCGTGCCATCTCCTACTTCAGACTCCTGCATCTGTGACGCCATGACCATCAGTTTGGCAGCGGGATGCTCGATATCCAATTCCCTGATGATAGTTCCAGCATCGCTAGTGACGAACGGTTTGCCAATGTGATTAATCACCATTTTGTTCATGCCATTAGGTCCATACGCAGTACGGACAGTTTGAGCCAACTCTTTGCAGGCTGAAATATTCCTGAATACTGCTTCCTCAAGACCAGCGAAATACTGAAAATAAGAAATTCCAATGAAATCACCGAAATCCCAAAATTTTCATCTGTAATCAGTTATCCCGATTATCTCAAATGCTCGAGCACAGTTTATGAAAAATCCCATCATGTTTAAGAATAATCTCAGACCAACAATTAATTAATCGATTTAAACGGAAGTTTTCTGTTTTCATGAGTAAAGAAGTAATTCGAGATTAAAAATTCCTCACTCCGATTTCAATTCAAAATCATTTTTTAAAGTGATTTTGAAGAATTCCCCAAAGAATCTGAGAGTTAGTATCCAAAATACACGTGATGCCCGGTACTTCAGAAACATGTAAACCCACTCCTGCCTCACAATGATGATCTCAAATAAGTAATCCTTTAACTGTCATGTGTAATAACTACCTTACCCACCCCAACCGCTGCAAAAGGATAATTTCCTACTAAAAACCCTTAAATCAGTCTCAATTTCATGATCGTCAGACATCGGCATGTTGCCCATAAAAGGTAATATATAGACATGACGTTCATGCCGAGCATTCATCCCAACCGGCTCCAATAACCAAGAAAGACCCCCAAAACCCCAAACGACCCGCAAATTAATAGTCAAAATACTCACCCGTGATCCCTCCTTCATCATCGAGGCCATGCCTGGTGCTTTCGGTACGTGTAAAGCCATTTTTTAATAATAATTGATCACTGTCTGATGTGTTGAGAACAAAATCACTCGGAACAGAGTATCACGAAGTAAGCCGCCCACGAGGCCCGTCCCCAGCTCAAAGGCGAGTCTCCAACGAACACAACATAGTACAACTTCACACCGGAATCCCCCAAAGAGGATGGGACCTAAAGTAAAGAATGCCGTTCGACCGGGCCCGCCAAGACAACAGTAGTCAGGGCCATAAAAAAATTTTAAATAATAAGAATGCCCTTGGATTTACTACGCTATTTATATTGTTGTGTGAGATACACGCGAAAAAGGGGACGAGCCCAAATTCGGGGCCTTTATATACACTGGGAGACCCAGGACCCGAGAAAACTGCGAAAAACCAAAAAAATTATTTTAGAATATACCCGGAGTCTTAGAAAAATCGCAAATCGCCTCACGAATTAAAAGGCACGTACTCCGTGGTAATGTCTTACCGACAGACACGGTCGCAGTACCACACCTCAGAAAAGGGACGGCGCTACATGCGAATCCCGGGTTACCAGTCCCGCCAATGGCACTTGGCTAGCGGGAGATTGTAAATGCAAAAACTAACTAATGTACATGATTGTACGGCGTCTGTATATCCGTGTATATGTATTGATTTTGTTTGTAGCACCATTATATACTTAATAATTATCAGTTTATCCTTGTTGATTGAACTGCAGCTAGTTTTGTAGAAAATATATATGAGGAGTTACCAACTCGGTAGACTGGCAGACCGGCAAGAATTTGCATGTGGCGTCCTCCGTCTTTCCGGGTGAAGTACTACGACGCCACTAGTGTCAATCAAACCTTCAAAACTGACCCTCTACTTGAGCCTGTCCTCTTTGAATAGAATCATCACTAAACATCAAGAATATTGTGCATCATCAGAGTAAAAATAGCCCCCAAAAATATTGCCTTCAATTGTGGACGTAAATTGATCCTCAAATAGAGTGCAAGTGCAAAAGCCCAGGGGCTTTGTACTCATCTCCACATAATCAGTGCTCTGTGAATAATTTTCCGTTGAAGCCCCACCAGGGCTGTGTTTCCTGTTCAAGTGTTAAGACCACGCCCGCAAAATAGGTCTGTCAGACACAGCGGTTATGGACATGGTGATCACTAATTTGCAACAACAACGTCAAGTGACTGAGCAGCTGAGGCGTGAGGCCGCTATCAAGCGCATCACCGTCAGCAAAGCTGTGGAGGACATAATGAAGTACATCACTGATCATGAACAAGAGGACTGTCTACTCGTTGGATTCTCATCACAGAAGTCGAATCCCTTCAGGGAGAAGAGCTCCTGCATTGTTCTCTAACGAAGACTAAGGGTTCGTCTGCTATCAGATGCTCGTGCACTGCGATTTACTTGATGTCACTGATAGCATGGAGTGGACAACATCCCATTCATGAAGGAGTTATCATAGGTCTAAGGATATATTGTCGTTGCCAAAATGTCTAAATATCGATTTAATCATTTTAGAATGTCATTCTGATGAAGTGATTTTTCACCATATCGAGTATTTATTTTGTCCCAAGTGGAATAATCAATGTTTAATTATCAAATCGTTTAATCATCATCGATGTTCAATTATCAGACCAATGGTTGATGGAAATGTTTAGGTATTTGCTTGGGTGTTTCACTCAACCGCCCTTTGATTCGGATAATTTGATTGTTCATTGCGACTTTGTAATGAATGTCAGTGAGGCAAGTTTGCGGTTTAGTTCATTAGTCTAGATCGATGGGTACAATCTAATTAATGACCAATGTACGTAAATGTTTGCAATGTCTATTCGGTACGTTTATGTGACTTGTTCTGCTCCAAATGTCGATACCTGAATCAAATATCACTCTCTCAATATTCGTAATGGGTGCGGAAATGCAAATTCTGATGATTATTGAGGACTATTTGGGCTTGTGGAAAATCAATCGGGGTATTGTTAGTTTTCATGAATCATTGGAGCTTTTGTTGACAGTGAAATCATAGTTGAAATAGCCTAGCAATATTTTTCTAAGCAATTTTTTCGGGGGAACAGTGAAATATATCAAGACTGAATTTGGACAATTTCCTTCGCACATGAACAAACCGCACCCGAAACTGTCTAGAGTCTATTAATGTTTCTATATCAATGTTTATTGCATTCTGAGATATGAAAAGTGCACTTTTATCTGATGTCACATATGGAAAAAATGATTGAACATGATGAATAAAGAAATGAGTGTATAAATGTTCGTTTGTTAATTTATTTATCACTCCTGAGTAACGCCACTAGTGATTACGCATTCGAGGATTTCAAGGACTCCATCCATTATTAGTCGAGCGTAGTCTTCACCTTTTTGAACTTTTACGATTCAGACAAAAAAATATAGGTGAAAGCAATTTTGAAAGAGAAAAAAAGAAATAAAGATCATAGTACATAATTTAAAGAAATTCGTCATTTAAACATTGAATAGGTTTTTCCGTAACTGTTGTAAAACTGTTGTATTTCACTTCATATTTTCAAACCCGAGGATTTATTACCCCAGGAAATTTAATGATAGTAAGCACATAATTTCCCATTGTCAGTCAGGTCCGCAATGCGATTTAATCTCCAGAAATCATGATTGTACAGGTAAAAAAATATAATAAAGCTTTAACATTTCTGAGAAGTTAATGGACTAAGCAAAAGGTTTTGAAAAAAAAATGCACATTTTAGAAAGCATTCTTCAAATAACATTCTTCACAACAACATTAGAAAATTAATAGCACATAGAGGAAATTGCATATTAATAATTTACTACAATAGGTTGTCAATTGCTGTTGTAAGTCGTTAATTTGTAATTTTCTTGCTATGGAACTATGCACCTTGAAAATAACCAGTTTTTAAAGGCGTTTTTTATCGTATAGTGATAATTATTAAACTTCTGTCGGATGCAAAATTACGTAGAAATTGTAAAACATTGCAAATTATAATAATTGAATAACATTTGAAAGGGGGTTCAGGATATTATCGACTTAATCCTTAACTGAAAGTTTTATAAATGGTTTGATAAAGCAGATGAATAAAGTATGCTCATAAGCTGTTTATGCAAAAGTTCACGTAATGCCGGAACATATGAAGTTTCCGGAACGTTTTTAAATGCCCATGTTTATAATTAGTCCTTCTATTAGTCTTCGAAAACAATTGTTCTCATCCAATTAAAACAATAAATTTGTTTACAGGAAATCTCCTGAGTAAGGTCTTAAATATCTTAAAGCATTCATCTCATGCTTCTATTCAAATTTAATGAGAACTTAAAATTCAATTTGACATTCTAATTGAAAATTACGAAAAGCTAGGTCTTCAGGGCTTTAAATTTTCAATTTATTCCACATTTCAATTAGCGCAGTATTCAATTCCTCCGATGAACTTCAAAAGTGAAGCTATTACGTTTGGCACACAAAGAGAGTTTTTAATTTTCAGGGTAACGTCGCAATATCATAAATTGCGACCTATTTATCGATTTAACTATGTGACAGTTCTCAGAAAAATTGACGAGCACATTTATCGATATTTTCATTTAAAATCCATAACTTTGTGGACAATTTCCTTAGAATTTTTTACCAATTTTGTTGAGATTTTCGGATCGCATATCGAAATGACGAAATAATGACAAATTATGGTTAAAGGAGACCTCCCCTCACCGTCAAACATTCCCGACTATTTAATTAAAAAATAGTTAAAGGACCTGCATTACCCCTAAGTATCAGTAATTATTCAATAATACTTAAAAAACATAGCGGGCTGTTTTTTATTTAAATATTGGTAACCATAATAAACACATTCACGTCTATTTCTCAAGCGGCATTTCAGGATATAAATAAAGAAGTCATTTTTTTACTCAAGAGTTACATTTTTTTATTAATTATACTACAAAGGTGGAAAAACGATAGAACTCAAATGAGACCATGTATCACAGTCATCAGAAAACGCATTTTCCTCTATTAATAATAAATCCAATGTAGTAATTTCATTTATGCTCACTAATTATTTCAATAATTCAAAAAAATATTGTAAATGTAAAAAGGACTGAGGAAAAATAAATTGATAGATTGTGACACATAATGCCACAGGAGCATTCTCACAAAAACAACTTAAGTACAAAAAATAAAAACTCAGAACAACGAGCCTTCAGGAACTGAGAGGAAAATAATGCAAAAAACAATGCCCCACCTCAACAACGACTGTGCTATCATTAATATTCCTCTTCTTCATCATTAATAAACTAAACTATCTTTTTTAGAATAATCATCTCATTCAATTAATCAACTTATTATTACGCGTTTTAGGATGTGGCGTAGAGAAGTTACGTTAGCAGTCTTTCATTTGTACGAAAAAATGAATAAAATATATACAGAGGGGAGGAGTGGGGCTATTGTTTACATGTTAAATGCCCTTCCCTAATCCACATACATCTATATCACACACGCGTCATTTATTTATGCGCATTTATATCGCTTTCTTTTAGTCATCAATCAAATTGTTAACAACGATAAACTCACGTAATACATACAACGCAATGAATGAATATTCTTTCGTTGTTAATCCCTTAAACAATTTCCTCCAATTAATGAATGATTTTATGCATTGTGATGAAGAGAAACTCTTGTATATTCTCGATTCCACGGATTACTGTACAATTTTCATTTTTTTTTGTGGTGAAAGACCAAAATGTGATGTAAAATACTGTTAATACTCATTCTACTGGATAATGAAAAAAACGAAAAGTTGCGAACCTCAACTTCTTGACTCTTGACAATTTTTATGGAATTAAAAAGATATGTATATAATATCTTTCATCAAATTTTCCGATCCCAAGCACAAGCCTTGCATTTCGAAATGGAACAGTGAAAACATGGTACATATTTGTTTGATAAATTTCAAAAAAGACCTGGAAAATTTTGAAGAATTGTACTGTCTTGAATTTAACAATTTTATAACAGTAAATCCTAACTCGTGCATTGAATCGTCTGCTCCGTGATATCGAAAACAGATAAGAGTCTCTCCACAAGGGACAAACTTAACTGTTAATTTGCTTACAATATTCTACAATTTTCCTCTCCATAGTTTTTTTCATACAAATATATTCATCTCAATGTCCCAAAAATGTTACATTTATGATCAACGTATAATCGCTGGAGTCAGTACATTTTACCGAATTAAAAAATCCTCGAAATGTATTATTAGGTTCAATCAACCGGCCAAAATTTAATTCCCTTACAATTAATTTGATCAGGTGCAAATGCTACATCACATACCGCCGGCGGCATTCCAATTTCTTTTGATATCTGATGAGTTTCTTTTTTTTTGTTATTTTTTCAATGTTGTTTTTTCTTCTAATCAATATAAAACTTTATGATAAACTTTAATTCGGTAAGTATTCTCCATGAGATTAATAATGAGGAACAATGGCACTTTGAGGCGTTTCGCAGCCTCTCAATTATCATCTAATGAAATTAAATGGATTTACTAAGCGTTATGAGGTCATCAAAAGATTTCTCCATTAATGTTGTGACAGTAAACTCGAGACAAAGTCTTTCACAAATTTAACTATCGATTATATCCATGTGCTATTTGAAATTATTGGGCAAATAATGACTGAACGACAATGTGTAGTGCATCATATCGATTGAACCACAAAAATGTTGCTCGTTTTAGTCTGCCAATAATAATGAGCTCGAGTGATGAAATTTTCAAAAACCTTTGGTGGGATTAATTAAAAAAAAATACTTAAAATAATGAATAAACCTATTCCGGTTCACTGATGAGCAAAGAGTATTTTTTTAGTAAAAACTGCGGAAGATATTTCCGAAGGAAAAAAAATGAACATTATACTACGAAAAATATAGGCATTATCACTTTTACAAGCCCCCATTATTCAGTATAAAAATTTTGGTATTAGAAAATAACTTTGTATTGTACCTTTGTAAAAACATTATCAACGCCAATTTATCAATTCGCAAGACACTTTTCGCTCACCATCATTGAATAATGAAATTCATCAAACAATAGGTTTATTTTTAGTATGATAGAAAATAGTGAGGAATGCAAGGAGCTTGAAAAATACTTCAAGATCATTCCAAATACTCTCAATTACCCCTGATTTTTTGGAAGCCTAAAATAAACTATCACGATATTCATTAAAAAATTATTACTTTTTTTTTTCTTTGATTATTTTCTCCAATTGAGCTAGTAGTATGAACTCTCCCTGTGCTTGAGACATATCCAGGAGTGTTGGTAAGTCCAGTTAAATATTGACAAATACAAATGATTTGCCCACAGGCCATCTCCAATCATCTCCATTTTTCATTACCCATTATAAAAGTATCAGATGGCCTCAATTAGCAATTAGAGCATAAAGTCTCCTAACTAGTCTGCTCACATATCGTGGGATTCTTTGTAATATACAATTTCCCTGATCCGAGTGTTGGCATCTACTCTCATAAAGCTTAACGAACGATTGAGTGGTAGAATTGTAACGCGAGTTATATAATAAATGGAATTGTTTCAATGGATAGCACGTTTAAAAATCAATACTGTTTGCCTTTGATCGTGTTTTTTTTCAATTGAGCTGAATGTATTAAAACGTTAAAAATACCAGTGCGCATTTAAAGACATTATTTTGATCTGTAATTATTGTGGCCAACAGAGCTCTCTGCTGTAATTACCTCGGAGCATCAGATGGCCTTGATTGACAATCAGAGCATAAATTCTTGTTACTAGTCTGTCTCCACTTAGCCCAATCGATATAACCAAAATATTAGAAAATTGTTTCTATTTGTCACGCAGGACAACAGGGAGATTGTCTAAGTATTCATATGCACCAAGTGTTGACATATGCCCCCGTAAAGATTGTGCAGTGATAGACTGATGGAATTATCACACGCATTTATGTAATTGCTGGAGTTGAGTCTCAATAATGAAAATAATAATGGAGAATCATGAAGTCCATTTAAAAATCAATATTTCCATCATGAATTATCTTCTCCAATTGAGTTCCCTGTGATAATTGTCTATGTGCTTCAATTCGACGATAGAGAATTGGACAGTCTAACGAGACACACTCAGGATAATCACCACGGCCAGTGCAAGATTGACAGACAGTCGTGATTTCTCTATAGACTCTCTCCAACCATCTCAATTTTTCATTAAGCATAACAAGAGTATCAGATGGCCTTGATTGACAATCAGAACACAGAGCTTTATTACTAGTCTGCCCACACGCAGCACAAATAATATTACCGAAATATTGAAAAATCGTTTGTTTATGTTTATCACTCGGTACAGCAATGGGATTATTTAAAATATGTCTATGTGGCATTTCTCTGTACCAAGTGTTAACGTCAACTCCCATGAGATTTAAACAACGATTGAGCGGTGGAATTATCACACGAGTTATGTAATAAATGGCATTGGGCCTCAGGCCAGGATCGTTTAGCACCTCCCAGGGGGATCTTACACAGTGAATAAGCGCCTGATTTGGTGCACCAGCTACAATCACGTACTTAACTCGTTCACTGTGCCTCGGCAACGCACGAGGATCTTTTTTCATCAGACGACGGGTCAATTCCAAGGCTGGTACACAGGCACGTTCTTTGTAGCCACGCAAACCTCGAAATTCCTTGGCAAATGTCAAATCCTGGAGGGAAACTGTTCCACGGAGAATCTTGTCCAGTTGGCGAACCACGTAATGCTTCACTTGGGAGACATCTTTGGTGTCGAAAAGAATTTTCAGGGATTTTTCTAGCATCTTAGAAACTGCTGGACAACCGTCTCGACGAACTGTTTCAATACCTTTCGCCAGGAACGTTGGTTTCTCTTGATCCGGCGATTCGTACATGTAGCCACAGTAACGTTTTTTCGTCTGGAAGGGAGTAAATTGGGGGGAATGAGAAGTTTAATAAGACAAAGAGAGAAATTGCTCACAACGAAAAAATGCAAATGGCGTTTAAGGAGCAATGCCTGAATTGTTTTTTGTAATGAGTCACAGTTCAACGATCATTGAATGGGATAATCACCTACAGGAGAATCAATTTTATGCCGTTTTTATTCTATTTAAATGTGGGAGATTATGGGAACTTTTGACTGAATTTTACAAATGTCTAATGACTAACAAATGTCGGATTCAATTACGGGTTTTAACTAATTAATCGATTAATTACTTTTAGAACATAATAATACAAATTACGTAATTGTTCCGCTATTTTTTTATTGCATTAGAATGGCGCTGGGAAACCTTGAAGCAATGAACACGATTGTGCAGTTCTGAAGCATTAATGCCCTTGAAATAATTAATTCATATAATTTTTTGCTGGAGAATCATCTAACAATTATTTTTTAATTGTAAATGGAGGTTCTAATTTTTCTCATGGAATACTGCAAATTTCATGAAAGAATTTAATTAAACACTCTAACGTCCAACTGCAAATCGTGAACAGTATTTCAATTGAAAAGAAAAAAAGAACCAACAAAAGTCCTCGGATTTTCTCAACAAAATTATGAAAATCATTTTGTTCCTTTTTACAAAACTTTCCAATCAATTCATGAACAAATGTTAATGATCCTCCTAATTAATGTTTGTGCCTTCCCAAAAACCTTATGTCACTGTCCCCAACGTATTTCGACTATGGTAATGAGAGAAAGTAATTGGTTCTAACCTGCAGAATAGTAGGAAACAAAACTTTCTCGAACTTCAACTTAACAGGCGAGGGATTATCTGCGGTTACAGCTTCTGCTATTTCATAGCCAATTTTGAAGGCGTCATCCTTGGACTTTCCCGGCGCCAGAATGAAAAGTGAATCAGTATCTCCATAAACAACCCTCACCCCCCATTTGGCCGTCGACTCGACAAGTTTTATTGCACGTTCAAGCGTCTCTTTGGCTTTACTAACAACACTGTCACCGACCTGAAAAAAATCCCATCAATATTTATTCATTTTTAATTGTAGAAGAAAAATTTGCATCCCTGCAGAAACGTAGAGAAAAAAATCACGAAAAGTTAATGTACAGGATCGGACAAAAAATTCAATTGACTATTAATTTTCAGTAGTGATATTGACTGTGATTTGAGAGAGATAAATTGAAAAAGTTTGAAAACTAATTATAAATTCAATAACATTCTAATTTTTTTACTAGAAGGATGACAAAAACGTATAAAAATATTTTATAGAGCCATACGTGTATCTACTTGAGAAAAGTTACGCATTTTCAGTGGCTTATGGGAATCCAATATCTTATAAACGTTGCTTATAAATTATTCATAGAAAATACTGTAATTTTCAAGAGTTGCACTTTTGTCACAGATTCCCTTGAAGACCTCTTCGGTTTATTTCGCATTTTTGAGAGATAAAATAATGTATAAAAGAATTGATCTCCTCTTTCTCTACAAAGCACAAGATAAATGAATAAATAGTAAATTCAACGGAGTCTTCATTGAATTTAGCCATAATTATCTTGTAAATTTCCGTTGATATTTTCCTCCACGTAAAAACAATAATCGATATTTACCTCCATACATGGCATTCGTCCTGTGAAATTAGCAGCTGTGTATCCGTAAGTAACGTTCGCAAGAAACTTGAGACCAAGTTGTCGTGAATGCAGTACTCTCTGCAGTGTCTTATCATTCTTATCATGATCCTTCATAGCTTTCTTCACCATAAATCTTGTCTCCAGTATTTCTGTCAGCATTCTCGGCAATATTCCAACTCTAACATCCTGTTTAACAAAAGCAACACCACAAGGAGCAAAGTTGACTTTTCCTTGGAGTTTCAGGGCAGTATTTTTCGTAACTCTGAGAACAGATGCACCAAATTCATAAGGACACTGTTGTCCAATGCGCTCAATTCTTCCAAGACAAGTGGAAAAACAGTAATTATGAGCAATAATAATACTCGGATACAAGCTCTGAAAGTCAAGGACAATAACAGGATCGTTGTAGAAAATAGATTCAGGCTCCATGATTAGTGGTAGTGCTTCCATAGCCCTCATTGCTGCTCTTTGCTGTGGTGATGGTGATACAGCAATATAATTCAACGGTTTAGCAAGTCTCAGCATAATAGACTCCACTCTGAACTGACTACCCCTCGTAAAAACCTCGTAAAATTGAATGCCAAAGAGTCTCGCGTGTTCACTGGTTCGTCCAATGATATCCAATTGCTCTAAAATTCTCAAAACCCCGAGAACTCTCACTCCATAATGCTGAACCACCCTCCATCGACCATTGATATTATCTCTATTCCACCACTCGGTCAGTGTTCTAAATCCTGGACATGAAATTCTTTCATTCATCACATGATAGATAACATTTTCAAATGAATAATTTAGCAGAGCCATTTCGTGTCTCATTATCCGCCAAATATCAAGTACAATACGACCCGGTAATTTAATTTCCCCCAGTGCATCCAAGTCAGGTGTTGTTGTTTCCCATTTACATTGAATTCCAGGTATTCTCGATATCTTTTTATTTAAATTGATACCGAAGGTTGTGGCGCGTTGAAAAATATATCCCCAGGAGAGTGCCTCAAGCTCCCAGCCAATAAAAATTTCCGGATCTGTCTTGATAACAAGTTTAACAAAAGCCTCAAATAAAGATGATTCATCAGGGACAAGTGTAATATCGAGAGGTACATCACAACCATACGTATAAGCCATTTTATTGGCGCCCTCAGGAGCAATTGCAATTACTCCATGAATTAGTGATTTAATCTTTGAATCTGGTGGTACATCACTATGAATTGCGTAGAAAATCGCTGATACTGGATCATGATCAGGATCTGGAAGTAAATCTCCTCGTGTTGTCACATGCACTTCGACGCACATGAGTGTTATGTATTGATACGTTGTAACTGCTTTGGCATTTTGCATATTCTCATTCTCCACGTCACTTCTCATTGATTCTGACACGCATTCAATTTGACCACATGAGATTCCAAGGTTTCTGGAGGTCTGGCTTTTGAATAATTTTGATTTCTCAAGCATACTCATCACGGATGGATTCAAGGATTTATCAGACAATTTGTCTGATAATCTGTCTGACGTCCCTGAGGATGAACTGTTCTTAGAATCGATCGATTTTTCAGTTTCCGTTGACGGTTTTAATAGACATGGTTTCAATGTCGAAGTGAGTAGATTTCCAACTTGAGAATTTCTTGGAGTTCGCCCGAGGAGTCTTAATGAGTTTGAATGAATGATTTTCTCGGGTGAGGGGCCGACGATACTTGAATCCGATGAGTCTGATGTGTTCTCATCGGACACGATATTTTCACATTTATTTTTCTTTTGATTCTCTGTATTTGTTTCTAGTTGTTGATTTGTTTGTTCTGGTTGTTGGTTTTTCTCCTCATCGATGTTACTTCTCTCCTCGTTTCTCTGTCGTTTTAAATACTCTCGAGCTTTGATCCAGGTTTTAACAGCTTTCACTGAAGGCGGGAGCAATAAGGGTGTGATTACTATTGACCGATGACCAGCGAGGCTCTGACGAATACTCGAAGCCTGGATTTTTCCTCTGGAGGGATGAAATTCATTTATCTTCATTCTCCTCCAACGATTGAGACCCGTGATTTCCTCCATCGATGATTTAAATGGTGTAACGTCCACCAGACTCTTTCCGGGGACTTTGAGGACTTGGTGCGCTAGTTCTTGTGGGCCAGGTGCATCTGCTTGTTTGCTGAAAAATGCCTGGGGATTTCT
Organism: Diachasmimorpha longicaudata; assembly: GCF_034640455.1. Taxonomy (NCBI): domain Eukaryota; kingdom Metazoa; phylum Arthropoda; class Insecta; order Hymenoptera; family Braconidae; genus Diachasmimorpha; species Diachasmimorpha longicaudata. Next base: position 1,242,529 of record NC_087237.1, read on the forward strand.
GCATGTTGGAATACCATAATTTACCATTGTACTTCTGACTCTCTCTGCCGATGGTGGACCGTAACGTGGGATTATTTTTATTGCTTTTTTCGCATCTCCCTGAGATTCAGAGCAACTTCTCTCCGATAATGCCGCTGTGGTTTTCAATTGTTGCGAGCATATGTACTCAGTGAATGTCATGTCACATAGATTATCCTCTAATTCGTATTCTGTTTGTGTTGCTCTCTCTTCTTCATTCTCTCCTATTATTGTTTCGTCTAACGTTGAATATTTTAACCTAAATTCATCCTCTTCGTCATCAAATACTAAATTCTCCCTTACAGTGGTTTCTCCTTCATCCTCATTCTCTCTTGCAATATCCTCCACATGAATTTCTACATTTCTAGATGTACTTGGCTTTGGTGAAAAATTAATATTCTGTAATACTGTTGAATGGTGTGTGGTAAAAAGATTCTTGCGAACGTTTATCTCCTTGGATACATCCTGATCATTGTCTGATAAAATCTCTTGCACAGTATCCACATTATTATTTTCGCTCGTTCTCCTGACAATTCCTGAAGTATCATTTCTGCAGAGTCGCAGGAATTTAAACATAAATAAACAATCCAATTTTTGTCTCTGATCATTTTCTTACTTAAAAATTAAATTCATGAGACTCCATTGTCTCACTACACTCACCGAGATGATTTCTCGATGCTTGTAAGTTCCACTTTACGATCACTTCCTAAATAAAATCAAACAAAACTTGTGTTTTTTTTCTCTCTCATTTCCAATTTTTTTTTTCATTTTGCTTTTCTATAAATCAACGACATAACAATTATCGTTACGACGATATGTTACCTGATTTTTGGATAGGCGTTGCTTCGGTGATCCTACCACGAAGTAAATTCTCATGCAATCCATGTTCTCTCATCCTGGGTGTGTCAGAACCCGAACTGTTAGCAGCAGCATCAGCATCAATTTTCAACAGTTCAGTTGTATCTGGTGCCTCTCTACGTACCTTGGGAGACGTGACAATTATTTTAAGAGGCGTATAATTCCCTGATAAACGACCAGGGCTCTTCAACATACTTGGCCTGCTTGGTGTTCGCGTTGGTGTTGATCGAAGGTATTTCGCAGCTAGTGGTGAGCCATTCTCAGGTGTATCAGTATGTTTGCGCTTCTTAGGTGTTGCCAGTATTTCTTTATTTCTTACGGATTTGTACGCACAAACTCGTTTTTCCCTGTTTATTACTGTAACATCTCCATCATTGTCACTAGTGTCCGACTCACTCGAGGTTAAATCAGCTGGCCCATCGTACGCTGGTATTCTGAAGTCATTGCCATTGAGAAAACGTTTGCCAAATTTATTGGACTTGAAGCGATGACTGTAACCGTAACGCTTTAGAGTCGGTGCATTCAATCGATGCAACACGACCTTTGGCTGTTGTCGTTGAATGTAGGACACGTGGCTCTCCTCCTTCACCCAATTCTCCTCAAGATCTGGATTCAATGGATATAAGCCCAGTTGAACGAGAAATTGTTCTTTATTCGTTCGCACTCGCAATTTTGAGTCTTTTGTTGTTATTTGGGTGAGGGCTAGGCGTTTGTCAACGTTCACTGTGTGATATTTTGTTCTGTAGGCTGACTGTATAACGTAGCTATTGACATAGCGATTGGCCTGAGTGAGATGTAAGTGATTGAGAATTGAACTTTCCAATGACTGTGATGACACTATCGAGGATGCCGATGGACTCGGTGATGTCGGCGAACGAGACTGTTTCGAGGGCATCTTACTTAATCTTGTGAATTCCAATTTGGGAAGAGAAACTGATGATTCTACCTCGAGTGATGATGCAGGGCTTATTTCAGATTTTTCCTCGTCAATTAGTTCAGGAATACTTTCATAAATTGCTTGACTTATTTCACAACCAACTGCTGGATCCTCAATGATTTCGAGTTTAAAATTACTCTCCTGTGACTGTTTCTCCTTGAGGAAAGTTTTCTGCTCAAGGAAGAGCTGTTTATTGTTCTCTGAGCCAATTGCACTTGTCGAGTCGTAGATTATCTCTGGAGTATCATCTGAAGATTCACTCATCTCACTTTTATTCAGTTCTTGGGAATCGTCTGATAATTTTGGGCGCTTGTGCATTTTTGAATCATTATTCTCGCGATCACGAAGAGGTTTTTTTGCTGATGGAGCTAGGGGACATTTCCTCGGGTACTTCGTGTCCACTTTTGATCGATTAATTTTCAGAGATAGCTTAATACTAGAGTTTTGAGAAGATAATCCGTCGGGGTTTGATGTTGATTTAGAGTTTCTATTCAGCTCGTCATCAGAATAATTTTTCAGTATTTTTTTTTCATTACTGCCGAAGTAGAGTATCTCAGGTGAAAATGTTACTTCCTTCTTGACTATAACGTTTTCAATATTCTTGTTTGATCTCTTAGTATTGGACTTCAGGTACTTGGCGACAATATCTGGATTAAGGCGTTCCAACTTTACGAATGACCTCGGGCACTTAGTCGACGATACTGGCATTTGTGTTGTCGGTAAATCAGTCGAGAGAGTGATAACTTCATCATTCAAAGTTACTAATGAGTGTTCTATTCGATTTATGGGGGGACTCAAGTCCTCTGTTCGTTCTGGTAAATTTGTTGACACTGTTCCGTCATTTACACTCACTGACATTGGAAGGAGATTGTTAGAGTCTGATGAAGGGACTTCTTCAACTTCCTCATCGTCATCAAGATTGTTTATAATTACGATTATTGTTTCGTCCTCAAATGTCTCGGGGGAGCTTAAAAATTCAATGTCCTCAGTGTTATCCCGGGAGTCGTTAAGTTGACGGATTTTCGCGGTTACTTTCTGCAGATTTGATGGCAAATCCTCGACCACAGAGGCTGCAGTCATTTCAGTTGGCGGATGAACTTCAGAAGTAGCGGTGGAAGTTATTATTTCTCCAGCTGTCTCTTCGAAAATTATGCAATTGTTCTCATTGTGCTGTCCTTCAAATGGGGGTAACACTTCAAGGTAGTCATCAGCATCAGCGCCTGGCACTTTTACACTTCGTTGAGGCTCGTCAAGTTGCCCAACAACTACGCCACTTTCTTTAATGATCGGTTGATCCTCAAAGGAGTGATCGTCACCGTTGCGGCCCGGCTCAAATTTGCTCTCAACAATTGATTGACCCCCGGAGGGATCATCGACCTCAGGACACACTTCCCCAAAAACTATCTTCATGTTTGAAATAATATTCTTGTCGATGTCACCCACCGCTTTCTCCCCCTTTGCATTCGCCTCCCGTATTTCACCAGTTGAATGACCTTTCGATAGATTATCATTGTCTCCAAACTCAATTATGACAATTTCCTCGATATAATCAACCGTCTCACACGATAATGCTGAACACTCCTCATCATCCCCAGGTTTTTTATTCAACAATTTTGCCACTCCATCATTTACCACCACCGCCGTAATTTCATCTGAACCAATTCTCCTACTTTCAACACCATTTTCCTCTCCTTTTTCATCTATTGATTTAGCATCTGTTGAATTTTTATCAACGCCCGAGAGCGAGTTTCCACTTCCATTGAAATCCCTAGTGATTGCATCTTCAGACAATTGTTTGTCTTCCATTACACACGAACGCTCATCAGCCGTATTTCCATCGTCCAGTAAAGGTTTATCGTTATTGTCGCGACTGTTGTCTGGGCTTGGTTCCATGATAATTGTGTCAGCAATTGATAATTCCTCAGCACTACGTACACAATTCTGTAAACACGTATCAATGCCATCATTTTCACCGTCTAGGATAAATGTATCTCTCGTGTTTTCATCGATATCGATTAATTCACTCGAACGAATAGCTACGATTTTCCCATCTCGCTCTGGTATATCTCCCAATATCTTCTTCTGACGTATTGCCAATAGTTGCTTGTATCGATTATCCGCAATCGAGACTGAATTAGGAATAATTTCCTCATCATTCCGAAATTCTCCACTTAATATCCTCAACGACGAACTTTCCTGTTTTACGTCACCAACAATATCTCCATTTGTACCTTCCCCAGATTTGTAATTGTAATCTGCCAGGAGTACTGCAGTGGAAGTGGTTTTACTGTCACCTCCACACTCACCATTAAATCTCAGTGGGGCTCCAGTCTCGGTACACGACAGTGTCTTTCCTGAATTACCCTCATTCCCATTACCCATTACCAATTCAACATTATTATCCTCCTCAAGCACAACCTCTAGATAAGGCTCCCGCTGTCCCGATGATCCACTTTTCAACCACTTCTCCCTTTCCCCCATCTCTTCACTCAAAATTCCACCATTGCCAGTACCAACTTCTGACAATATTTTATATTCATCTACAGCAGAGAGATTTGAATGCAACTCAACACTGTCGATATCACTTGCCCCACCTCGAATACTCGTTATTTTATCGCTTTCCAAAATTTCACAATTACCATCCACAATTTTTCCACGACAATCACTACTCTCATCATTATGCAAAGACTCAGAATTAGATGAATATATTCTTTTCAATATGGAAATTTTCTTGGGGGATGATTTTGGAGTTGATCTTAAGGGTTTTCCAACGGTATAATCACTATCAAGATTTTTATCAGACACATCTTTTAGGGTATCATCCTCACTATCAAAGTTATTTTCAACCCTAATATTTTCTCTTGCAGAATTAACATTTACGTTTGCATCATCGCCCATAATTCGGTAAATTGACTTGGTGACGAGACTCATTTTTTCCTCCTGAAGAAATATCTTTTCACTCCTGAGTGATCCCGTTCTGAGTGTATCACTACTCTTAGTTAACATATTCATGTATGAATTACAGTCACATCTTTCGCATCGTTCACACCTTTTTGATTTTTGCAATTCATTAATGAAAAGTGCTCTAAATGAACTCGGTGAATTTCCAGAATCACCAACTACATCGTTATTCATTGTACCATTACTTCCCGAATCATCAACCATTGATAAAATTCCACTCTCGTGATCACTGTATTCATCGCCCTCGAATGATTTAACACTGGAATTATCGGATTGATCAACCGTTGAATTTCCCTGAATCTCATCCGCAGATCTCTTCAAGCTCATCACGTTCATTGTACTCTCGTTGAAGGATTGATTCGAGTCCTCGGCAAATAGTACTTGCGGCATCTCTTGGCTGACTGCATCAATAGTGTAATCCTTACCCGAGTACAAATTCACTTCTGCAACAGTAGTTGTGTAGACTGATGCTGTACTATCGTTAGACACTGGATTTTTACTTTCCAAAGATGATGAAATTCCACTGTTCAATGGTACCATAGCAACATCCTCACTTCGTATACTATCACAATTTTCCGGTGAATTATTGGCCTCTATCGCCGATGTTACGAGCGAACTTGTTATCCCAACTTTTTCATCTTCAACTGTTGGAAGTATTGATCCTTCCTCAAGCTCTCTTCCTCGTACCCGTAGTTTATACCTCTGTGTTATTGTTTCCATTTTCCGAATTTGCGGTCGCGGTCTTGATAATGTTGATTGTAATCGTTGATTGATTATTTTACTCGGACATTTCGATGCCAGTGACAACAGCCACTTTATGCCAATTCTCTTAGTCTTAATGTTGCATATTAATCTAGGTATGTTGGATGATCCAGACATTGTATTCACAGTGGATTCCTCATTGATGCACTGCAATTCAGTGACTGGAATTGAAGTATTTCTTTCGTCAAATAATAACTGTGTATTATCAATATTTGAATGGCTCTCAGGTACTTTGGTTCTGGCTCTTCTCACTTTTCTCTTCATTTTCAGTAGAACATCGGAATTGTCCTCGACTCTCGAATCATCAGACTGTGAGTCTGTGTTACTGCCAACTTTCAAAATAATCTTACGTTTCTTGACACAAGTGGAACCACTGGTTTTCTCTTCAAAGACTCGTCGTATGATCACCGGACCATCACCACTTTCAGTTGAACTTTGTGATTGAACAAAATTACGTTCGGATTGTCTCGTTATTCGGGTGAATGTATTTCTCCCCTTATCCTTCGTATCATTCTCGGATTCAATGGAAACAGCCCCCATTGTACCGTAATTCAGTGGTTCTTTTGGAGAATTATCAAGAGTAGAACTAATTGAATTCAAAATCTCACTCTCAGCCACCACGATATTTTGATCCTCGTGGCTGCCATTCTCCTCCTCAATGGTCATTTTCTCCAATGGTACATACGGCAGTCGACACTCCTTGTTACACAGGTCTGATATAATTGAATTGCTCTTACAATAATTGCCCCTCTTACGTTTCTCAATTACCCAAATTTCATTGGCCGTAAACACATAATCCTGAACAAATTTTCGATGATTGAATGAATAAATACAGTGCCTATGATGATCCTCACCGAATATAGTACCTCTGTGTGATCTGTCTGAGCAATAATCAGAGGCTCTACCCGTATCATTTGTTGGTGAAAGTGGCTCAGCCAATTCTTCAAAATCAGCAAGAATAGGGGCGACAAGTGTTTCATTTTCACTCAGTAGATACGATGAATACTGAGCACTAGGGAAAACCCGTGCGTCCATGATATTCTCACGCACTGGATTGGACTGTATTATTGATGAACTCGTTGCATTTGCCTCGACAATCTCCGCAGGGATGTCACTAACATTATTACAACCAGGAGCATCGCACAGTGCTGCTTTAATCTTCTTCCTGTTGACAATTTGATTACGTACTTTTTGCGTACACTTTCGTTTAATTACACCCATTGGCAAGTAATCGTGCAGCTCCTCCCATGTTGCAACATTGCAATTATAATCAGAACTGTCACTAGTATGTCTAGTTATTTTCTTATTATTCTCATCAACAGCCGTTACATCAATTGTCAAATTTTGATTGCAATGTTTGACAACAGATTCTTGAGAATTATGAATGACAGATACATTTGATGGAAAGCCACTGCTCTCCGAGACAACTTGACTATTTTCAGTATCCTCAGATCCAGAGTTATTGATGATATCTAGATTCTGGGATTTCTTGTAAATGTCGGTGAGTAATTGTCTATCGAGGAGGCTGACGTATTGGTCGTGCAGTTCAGTGAGATCAGATTTATCAAGTTCAGCTGTTTCAGTGAAGCATGGATCACCGTTTAGTACACGTTCAATAGGTATTTCATCGTCAACTAAACTACCACCTGCTAGAATCTCTTCATCATTTGTAAAATTCATCTCCATGAGAATATTCTCCTGCATTATATTTTCGATATCATCGACAAAATCCTCCGACAGGCGTTCATATTCTGTTGGTGGGTATTTGAGGTTCCAGGAGCATTGGCTGGTTTCCTCGGAAGAGGAAGAGGAGATCGAGGGGCTTAAGCTCGAATTGGTGGTGGATTGATTACACACTGGTGATGAGTGTGACAATTGGGAGGTAGTTCCCATCTCCATTTCTATGTTCTCTTCCTCCTCTGAGTCGAGGAGACTCGAGCAAAAGTCACCAGCTCCATCCAGCTGGGGTACTGAGGATTCTAAAGACTTTGAGGATGTATCTGAGTCCATTCCTGCTGCCAGGAGAGCGTTTAGAAGTGTTGAGTCCATGTCGTCCTCTGGTGGTGATAACTTATGAGAATTCTGATTAGCGGGCTTCTTTACACCTTCCCAGGAACTCCAGGAGTCCAACTCCAGACACGTGAGGTTTAAATCGTCATTGGTACCGCTGTCATCGTCACTCTTGTCCTCTTCGGGATTCAGAGAAGACATTTGAGTACCCAACATGCTATCCTCGTCCACTGAGTCTTTAGTATCCGCCTCACGAGCCAAATTCTCCAGTAATTCCACTAATGGCAGATCATCAGAATCCACTGGAATTAAAGAGAACAATTACAATTAGGAATGAGCCTGCTTCGGTTTCACAATTTCAGGACTTTTTTTCTCTCATTTACTTTTGGAAAAGTTTAAAGGGGGGTAAAATTACACTTACAAACACTGCATTCGTGGGAAGTTTGGGAGGACTGAGTGGATCCTAGAGAGCTTAAACTCAGAGTTTCATTTGGCCGTTGAGTTTTATCAGAAGTTGGTACACTCAAACTACCAAAATTTGATGCATTTAATATAACATCACCCTGTGTTACTTCAGCCGGATATGGAGTTGGATTTGTACTCATTGAAAGGGTGCTCTCATCGCACTGAAATGAAATTAATGTGAATAATTATTTGAGGAAATGCACAAAATAGTTCCAATGCTAATTCAATTTTCAATAATTTGGTGAGAACTTTTGGGTACAAATGAAAATGGAGAATGGAGAATTCCAATATTTGCTCAGTTGAAAATAGAGTTGTATCGGAGTTTTCAAGGTGAGTTTCAAACAGCGACCGTAGTACAGGCAATGGAAACTGATATTTCAACCTCATAATATTATTTTTAATTTGTCAAATATTTGATATGTTTTGGAATTTTGATTGCGTTAGAACTCGACTGAAAATTACGTATGATTTGATCACAAAATTGTCGGTTTTTTTGTCAAAAATCAAATAAATTACAAAATAGTGGTTCATGAATTTCCGAATTAAACTCCATGGCGGAAGCATCAGACCGATTGCTTGAAAATTTTCATCTCATCATAGTGCGACAGTTTCAAAGAATGTCGTCATTATAAATGCAAAATTTCATTAAAAAATTAGTAGAAAGTTTGAACTACAGTTCAGATATAGCACGGAATTGATCATACATCTAAAAAAAATCAATTAAACGTTTTCGTTAACATTAAATTCATCGACAATTTCGTGTAATTCAGTGCTGAATATTCATGTTTCAATTGAAAATTCAGAAAAGTTCCAGAATTCTCATTCCCCCTCTTATAAAAACTTTGAATTCCCTTGAATTTGCAGTGAAACCGGAAATGTCATCGCCTCCCTCTCATTAAATCACCCTAAATATCACTGATCCGTGAAGTATAAATTTTTCCAAACCCCGATACACCCCAATCATCACCTAATAAATTCCCCCAGTTCACTCACCTGGGATATCATTAAGAGACGTCGTGCAAGCCTTTGCTCTTGATAAAGATCACTATCGGTTGGACGGAATGGTGGCCTCTGTGGGCTCTTTGGATTAACAAGCTGAGAATCACCACCCCCAAGACCCACTTGTCTCCTCCTCTCTCTCTCTTCATTCCAAATTGCCGACAATCCCGGATTCAGCTCAATTCCCTTAGCCAAGTCTTCCCTATTTAATATATCGGTTGCAATAGCGTCTATCTCCAGCTCACAGATACTCTGACGCAAAACATTAACTGGAAGATACTCGACAGGGTCCACGGGTGTAATTACACTGTCATATGATGTTATCATATCAACTGACGATTCATTTCCCCTACGATGCTTAACACTTGATAGATTTATGAAGCTCATGCCGTACAAATTATAATCTATCATGAATTGAAGAGTGTAGTTGAGATGGGCCTCATGCGGCTGTAAACTTTGACCCAGCACCGCCCCAGTCTGATGAACAGAAAAAAAAAATTGTAGGAAAAAAAAAACAAAAAGAGGCGGGGAAAGAGTAAATTAATGGAGAAAGTTGGCTGACTTTTTCAGCTAATTGTCGGAACTTTTTCATCGTTCGAGAGAGTAATAAAAAAACCATAGTGCAAATACTAACCTGCAATAAATCAGCTGCTTTCTTCATGATAGCTGGGTTGTAGAACGATATTTTAAAGAACTGATGCTCCCTTTTATGATATCCATAGAAAGGTCTAAAATATGGAATGAGTTAATCACAAAGTGTGAGGTGAAAAAAAAAACAAATAACACAGTCAACAGGTTGGATTCAGATAGAGAATAATTAAACTCACATTCCAGCTACCCTCTGAATTTGATAAACATGCTGGCTCGTTGAATTGGCACTGCCAAGTGATATATTTATTGCTGCATCCAGTGATGCTGCTAGCCTATATGCCAGCCTATCCTCATTCTCTTCACCCGTATAGGGTACGTACAAATATGGAAATACGCCGTGTACGTGTAGACACGTTTTTTCCCCTGGGAATAGGTAATTGGTATTGTATTAATCAAGTCCTTCAACCAATGGATTTTCAACAGTTAATTAAGTCCCTATTGGGGTAATGAAATTAAATGTACCTGTGGGTGTAGTTCCGAATATCCTAATGACGGGTACATTTTTAATTTCCGTACCACGAAATACGGAAAATGTTGGATCCAGCTGAGGCAGTGGTTGTGCCTGATAGCTGTCCGCAGTTACCAAACGCACTGAAAACATTTCCGCCGCTGGCTACAAAAGAAATGTGAAAAGTCGGTGAATGAGATGGCCTTGGTTATGAAACGAAGAGAAAACAAATGTTTAACGCTCGAAATGAGCGAGGAAAATTGACAAAAAAAAACCATAGATAATCAATTAATCTACTATCATGATTGAATAATCACGGCTAATCATCTGTAGACCAGCTTACTATTTCCAAACTACTTGGCTGTACCAGTGGGTTAAAACTGGCGATAAAATTCCACAACTTCACACGTTTTTAAGTCACGATAAAATTCGCAGTCGAATCGTTGTGAAGTACATTTTCGCGTTGAATACTAGAGCGACGGTAGCCCATTATCCTAATGAAAAACTCGTTACCCATGAGAATTAATTCCTTAATTTAATAAAGCTGCGCACAGCGGGAGCCAACTACAATTGCTGGTTAAAATGTCTTTACGCATTACAGTACTTGTACGGATAGTTAAATGAGAACAAAGAGATGCACAAAATAAAGTCTTCCTGCAAGAGTTCAGGGAGAGAATATTGTGAATCATCAATAAATCATAGTGCAAAATTGGGGGGATACAAATATTTCAAAAGAATGTCAAAGCAATGTCTCTTACGTAAGTGCCACATTTTTTTACAGTTTGAAAATGGCTAAGTGAATTGTGTGAGAAAAAATGGAAAAAATAATTGTGTATACCCCGCCCCATGTGAATTATATTTTACGCAGAATTATTATTCTCTTAAACATTAGTTATTTATAACGAAATGATTGAAATAGTTTAAGCTCAATGTTTCCCCTAAATTAAACCTTCTATTTTTTATTAGATTTCTGAAATTTAAATTGAAATCTGCAGAGTGCAAATTATTAAAAAAATTGCAGAATAGCGTTAAATTTGGGGTGAAATAGCACTCAAATAAAACCTCCAATGGTTGGGGATAAAAATAGAGATCTATTTGGGTGGAGGAAAAATAGCCAGAGTATTTACATTATCTTAGTATTTTCTACAGGTGTATTAATCATCAGCTTTGTTAATTACATCGAACAGAAAGAATGTGGAAAAATTTATGAATACCCAGTGTCATTGAAACGACATTTTGCACAGAATTGTTTAAGCACTCGTTATTAACAGATACACTAGAATGATTTGAGTTATTTATCCCCATAACTTTCTCACAAGTTATATTCATCAAATATTTTATTAATTGTTCCTGAAAAGCGAGTCCAGCTTTATTTATAGCTGAAAATATTTTCAAAGTCAAATTCCAACCATGAAAGTTTAAATAATCAAATCCCCCGACGCTATCCAAAAACTTTAAATCACACATAAGTGAAATAAAAATTCCGCGTTGGACTGAATGAGAAAACCATTTGGCCGGCGAAAACTAAAATCGAAAGTGCTTGAACCTCTTTACATATCATTATTTCCCTTAGGGGCTCTCAACCCTAAATAGAACCACCGGCTGGAAAAATGCTCTGTCAATTTCCGCTTCATCATCACTCAATCGAATGACATTTGCCTAACACATCGGCAGCGATAAAAAAAGAAAAAAAAAACTAGGTGAAAGGCCTTGGTGGTGTGAATCAAGCAAATAATTTCAATTCCAGCGTATATACTCATTTCTTCCCAGCCTCGAGGACGAATAAATTAAGACTAAAATTCTTTTTATTAAGATTCCAGTTACCTCATCTCCTCCATCCACCATTCGCCCCAACAATTTCCCGTTTTGACAGGTCAACACGTGTTCAAACACGAAAAACTAAAAGCCAAGAATTGAAACGATATGAAAGTGGTACAAGAGCAAGTGTTGAAAAATTTCGATCGCATCCCAGTTACCCAACAAATAACACGACAGATTTGTAAATTCTACTCCAGCGTGCATGTACCAGTATCCACCGAACGGATTAAAACACATTCATCCCTCCCACCCCTACTACAATTGGAATATAGCCCATAGTCTTGTTGTTTACATCGAAACCCATAATCCCACCAAAATCGTCCCTTAAATCCTCAAACAGTTTCCGTCTCCCTGGATTAAATGCAACGGTCCAACTTTGGGTCATTGATAAATTGTCGAATAAAATCACCGAGAGGCGATATAAAAAAACTATGGAGAATGCTTTCTGCGAGGCGAAAAACACTGGATTAATCCAATATACATTTTTTTTTCATCTCGCAGTGAGACACTGCGGGAGTGATATAACGATCGAGTACTAGAGTTTATTAAGCTCATTAAAATGCAAGCCCAAGGCATCCTCCTTTCTCACTCCCTTCATTCCAATTGAAAAAAAGGCGCATCCAATCTCCTTTTTATTTCCCTCCATTCCCCTTAAAATAAAAAAAAGTAAATCCATGGCTTTCTCACCTTCTATCACGTTGTCATGTCTCCACGTTCCTCGCGTCACAACTCCCAGAACGAGGCCCATAAATTCACCGGAATGGATTGGAAGGAGAAATAAAAAAAATCGGAATCGAATGGTCGACAAGCACAGAATTGCGGAATAATAACTCGAATTGTGAAGTGAAAAAAAAAATTAACGTCAGTCACCTCCTGCGTCGTCACAACTCCAATGAAAAGTCGACACACAGGCGACACAATCAGTATGTCTCAATGTTTCTCTACCTCTCAGAACTAATTTTCCTCTCCCTCACCAACCCCCCGCGACAGCCCCTCTTTCTAACCACAGGCCGTCGCTCGCCAACGTATTTATTTCACCGGCTGTACTCCAACCTTTAACACCACAATTCGCATAGAAGCCACATTTTTTTCTCTTCCAATTGGTTGGGTTAAAAAATTATTTCACATTCAATCACCACGGCAAACATGCACAACAGTCAGGTATCTGGATCATTCACCTTTCTCCGTTCCACTTTTACCAAACTCCCTCGTTCACTTGATATTTTTATGTCTACAAAATTCACCTTGAGTGAATTTTACGGAGTTATTGGACACTGCTACGATGCTTGCTGTATGGTCTCCCTAAGACTGTGTTTACCAGCGTCCTCTCTGACGGTTGAATTTACGCGCAAGCGCATTTTTCCGGATTTTGGCCGTCCCCTCCCTCTCCCAATTTCTCCCCTCCGTGCGATCCGCGGTACACTCAGGGGCGCCTTCACGGCCAAACGTACCGCCCAGATAACAGTTTTTGCCCAACAATGAGATTATTCTCTGTGGGTATATACAACGTGGTTGATATTAGCGGCCAGACAGATCGACTCATTGACAAATTTTCCGTTGTAATGTTCACGAAACGTCGGTAATGACGGAATACCTCGCGATGTGTGAAGAGCCTTTTTTTCTTTTTTCTTGATGATTATTCTGGTTGACGAGTAGATGAGTCAGGGGTTTGACGAAAAACTTGGAATACGTGATGTTGTCACAAGGTTTTGGCGTTCTGGATGTGCATCAGGTGCGTCCACTGAGAGCAAACTGGCGCGCATCATATGGCAAATAAAAGATGAACACCACGAGGATATCCCAGCAACCAATGGCGAGTCATCGTCGGCAGGTTGACGCTTGCGCGCATGCTGAAGACACCAGACGTGGATTTGTCCCCTGATCGATTTGTAAATTTCTCTTCGTCGAATGTCGGGTGGAGCCACGTGACACCGAGTTGCATTTACATTTCGCTTTTCTCTAGCTGGCAAGTCCTTGAGGTCTTGTTAAGTGAGGTTAGGTTGACCCGGTGTTTGAACGTTGTCGGGATATTACCGAGAAAATTCGGTGGTTGGGGCTGTTGAACTCATTGGAGAGGATTGGAACTCATTTTTCGGTGTCATAAGGCTAGGAGCACGTGGGGCATGAGAGAAGTCGAGTTGATAACATTGATCTGGTTTTTTTGGAGTGAGACTTTTGAGGTCTGTTTTTTAAGAGAGAGATGATTGTCGCGAGTGTTGGAATGAGCCTGCTGAAGGGGAGATCTTGGGTGAATTTAGGCGGGGGTGTCAGCACGATTTTACTTTCAGGGGAGAAATTTTCGGGTTTGGGGAGATTGTGGCGGAGCTGGTCCAGTGATTCAAATGATAAAAGTGCAAAAATGACTGACAAGTTGAAAACTATTCAGGGAAATCCTCTGGGGGTGCAGTTCAAAAAGAGACCCCTCAGGAGGAAAAGACTCATTTCGGATGATGAAGATTTGAATCAGCCAGGTGTGAGTATCTCAAATCCGTCGGAATTTTACGTCGGGAATGTGGATGATTTGATCGTTGATCAATTGAGACAGAAGGGGAAATTCGTGGAATAGAAATCGATTTTGAAGGTTTCGTTTAGTAGATAATGATTTCAAGGATCATAAGGCGAAATAAAACTTTTTTGTTCTGTGTAACATATTTTTCTCTTATTTATTTTATTTGCATGGGTGTACATATCTAATATACACATTTCTGTGGAGTTACTGTAAATATTTTCAATCGGAAAGAAAATAAGTTTAGAGTGACATCAATCCATAGATCTTTGGTGGATCATAAAGATTAAGGAAAATAAAAAAACCTCATTTTCCCCTATTTTTCAAAACATTTATTTTCGTTATTTAGATTTGTTTCATTATTTTTTATGTTTTTTTTGTAGTTCTGGAGTGTTAAAGCCCTGGCGACAGCTGAGGAGTACCACCTGGAGACTTTGATGAAAGGACTAGTCAGTCAGGACTTGTATTTGCCGAAAAAAATCAACACTTCCGGAAAATGTGAGTCAATGATAACGTAATTGCATCAGCCGTGTTGGCCTAAACATTACGAATAGGGGAATGGCAATTGATTCTGGAATTATGCGACAAAATTCTGGGACCTATTATGTGGTGTGCAATTTTACTGCTTTTTTATCTGCGCCACGATAATGAGCTCTGTTGAAGGCGTCAAAGATCAAGAGATATTGGTGAAGTAATAATAATAATGTTCATTGTATGGTCATGACATGTGTGACAATTCAATTAAAATTGTCAACAATCTTATGACGGTCAATCAATGTTTTTATTATAAAAACCTGACTTCTTTAATATTCTACGGAAAATTAATAGAATTCATATCATTGTTCTTTTCTTTCTATCGACATTTTCGGTTAGTGATTTTAATCAATTTTCGATGCAATTACCGCAATGATTGGTAAGACTATCCAACATGTTATCATTCGTCCCATTTGGTTTGTGGTATCCACTCATCACCAGTGAATAAATTAAATACTTATTACTGTATTTAGGGAATGATAATCATCACCTCCGGCAATGAAAAAAAAACATTATTTTCGTCGTTGATTTCTTTAAAAAATGATTCGCTCGATAAATTCACACTCATTTTCATATTGATTAATTTTTTATTAGTCTCGCAATTATTTGCAGTCGGTTCGCTCTAATAATTATTAATAAAAAAAGAATTGGACCAACGCGTGTCTAGATAAAAAAAAACATATTTTCTAGCAAATCTCCACTGATCCAAACCGCATTGACCCAAAATATTATACAATTTTAATCATGCTCACAATCACGATGATTTTGTTAAAAAAACATTCATTGTGGATCAATAACTCATTCATTGGAAAGGCGAAAGGTCTTTCTAAAAATTTTATGAGTTCTCTCATGTAAATCGTAATGATTACGACAAAAAAATATTTAAAAACAGTAAACAGTGAAGACCCGACAAGTCTCGCGTTCTTCCACCCCCTCCCCCCTCTACTCCGAAAACCAAAGATTTTCAACAATTCAGCAGGAAATACGCCAACTTCATCAAGTGATACAGAGTAATATCGGCTTACTACCATTGACCCAACGATATCCCAAATCCAAGTAATTTCCGAACAACCACAAAACTGTCTTCATCTCCTTAAAACAGATACTCGCAGTTCCGTTTTATGACATCGAGCCAGAAACCCACCCGTCGCGGTCATATCTCCCTCTGGAATCTAATCCCTCCCCCCTATGCTCCTATTTCTCAGCATAATGCAATACAATTAATTTCAACGAGCACGAGCGTAGGATATTGTGGACAAATTTCATTTCCGCCTGAGTAACACATCAATTCCATGTCATCATTGTACGTATAACATCAGAGCATTTATTTGAACTCAACTTCAACAACAAGATTTCAGTTCTCCATGTTCAACCGTTGGAAAATATTTACTAAAACAATGAAAAAATGGTAAAGTAGCAGAGTATTACCGAATAATTATCGTAACAATGTAAATAAATTCAATTTTCGACAATTGTGGGGAATATTTTTGACATTGGAATCCAATCGAGGACCCAGACGTCTCCGGGAAGTGCGAAAACACTTGGGCTGTTTATGACCGAAACAGCTCAACACGTGGATAACCCCAAGGAGAAAAGGGCCTTGTCTTTGGGTCGGACCTCACACCCTGGACAAGTCGAGGGCGGGAACACTCTAAAACGGTCTCTCGAGGACAGCCCACGGGATTTCAAGCCAGTAGTCTTTAAACATGACTTTTCCTAAAAATTGCATTTGACTAAATCGGAATAAAGATTGTGACATTTGATTAAGTAGTGCAAGTCATTAATTTGCTATACAATTATCAGCGCTTTCCGTCAATAATCTATAAACAATTTCGTCCCAACATAAAATCATTTTGACGACAAAAATAATTTTTTTGACCTGGAAAAAAATTGAATTAAATTACCCAATGTCACCAGAAATAGATTTAATGTGTAGAAAAACGAATTCTCAGGAAGTTTTAACAATTGAACGTTATTTATTTGTGAAGAATAAATTTAATGATTGAAAAATTATTCATTTCAGCGTGAAATCTGCACAACATTGTCCATAGTAGCCCAATATTTTTGCGCTCGTGACCTTTTCGTGTGCAGAAAGGCAAATACATTATCATTTATTTTACGAGACGTGTGCTGCGATGTGGGAGAGGGTACCTCCTATAGGCTCTCAGCCAATCTATGATTGTTGCCCGCGTTGGGCCGGGGACCCATCGGCAGTTGTCGGTATATAATGAAAGCACTAGCGAGCAAATAAACCTAACATTTGTTCCTCGTGGCAGTGATTAAATCAATTACAATCGGCTTGGCTAGAGTTGAGTACACTTCGTCGTACTGTCATATCAGCTTTAAAAACCTTTTATCGGAATTGCTCATTGCGACAGTATTTTTGTGAAAGCATTTGGACAATTTGATATTTTTGAAAACTGTTCGTACTTCGCTAACAGAAAGGTAACAGAACACATCACTTATTTAATTTGTGATTCAGTGGTGTCAACCGTGACATTCCGTGCGATACTACGAAAAAACTGGTTCTTGATAAATTTGATTTTTGGGGTCTTCGATGAAAGTGGTGGGGAATTTTGGGGGATGCGAAGCAAGTGAAAACAATAAATTTAAGAAATATCAACAGTGTGACAGTTTATTGAACATTTACTCATTGTAATTGAAAGTTGTCAAAATTGAGCGAAAGTTTTGTGGAGAAAAAGAAACTAAGAAGCTATTCATTTAAGAAATTTTTAACTGTTCAGAGACCTTTTATATTTTAATATTGGCTCTAAGGAATTCAATAATTTAAATCAATCTTTAAAAAATCTTGATTGATTAATGATGATTATAGTGATATTCTCATTAGTACGAAATGGAAATTGATTCGGGATAAATGACCTTTTTGTGTTTTTGATGATAGCGAGAGGGGCATGATAGAAATTCAGATGGCGCAAGTTATAGTGATGAATAACATGAAAATTAAGGTTCTCTCAATTAATAAGATAGAATGAATCGTTTGGTTTTGTAGTACTTTCGTTTTTTTATGACTACTCGATCAGACCGATTGTTGTCATCAATTGCACGTTAATTTGCCTTGGAAGTGGGGAAATTTTAAATAATTCAATCTGTAAATGAGTGCATATTTTGATAAATTAGAAAATCTTCCTGAGATAAAATAAAATAGCACCAAATATTTTTCAAATTTTTCAACACGGATTCAGAAATACTATAGATCCACTGGTGAGAATTATATCCTACTCAATTCAAGTTAACAAATAAAATTTTTGGACTGATTGGGTGGTGATCATATGCATCAACTTGTATTTGTTATCATTTGCACCGCCTTATTCCTTCAGAGTTTGCCGAATAAACTGATGGAAACGAGACTGTATAAATGATGAAACAGTAAACGCTGAAACCGGTTGAAAAATAGAGCATGAAATAACGTTTACACATAGAACTTTTTGGCAGAAGTATTGATGGACTGGCGATGGAATCCATTGATGGATTTTATGTATAATCAATGATGAATCCGGTGAAACGTGGCGTTTTTATTTTCGAAAAAATGATACAATATCCATAAGTTCAATCATTTCAGTTTTTAAATGAATTAAAACAATATTCATCGGTTTATGAAATATCATTTAATATCTGACCATAACATTGTTTATTTGAGGAAAAAGAATCCACCTTATTACCATGGCTTAAGATGGGAAAGTGCAATAAATTTCTTCAAATTGACATTCACCACGGTTCACTGAATCCGAATAAATTGAATAATAATGCCGAACGAATTCCAAAAATATAATTTCCCGGTAACTCATTGTATTGCAGTGATCGTCCATTCACTCGACTAGAAATTGATATTCAGAAGTTCGTGGAAGATTGAGTGTGAGGCAACAGCTACCATTCTAAGTCTTTGATTATCGAGTTTCAGTATTTTTTACCTTAAAAAAAAATGGAAGATGATAAGAGGCTTCTACCCTCATGCACGAATTTACCATTGGATCCGGATGGATTGGAGGAGCTAGTGGATAGAGCCAAAGATTGGGCTCTCATGCATGGTATGGGTGTACGCCCTACCAGTAATACAACAAAAGATATAATTCAATTTGCTCCGTTTGCACTTCTACCATCGGTATTTCCACGAAAGGAATTCGAGGATGCATGCGAAATTCAGGCTATTTTGAATACACTGATGCACCGAGTTGCTCATGATTACGAATTTTTGAAAGGAACACTGGAGGGTGTTGTTATGGTGGATTCATTCACAAGAAGGCTCTTTCAAATATACGAAAATGTTTATACAGAGGGCTTCACTCAAAAAGTGTCATTGGGCTTGTTGAGGTCAGATTTGATGCTTGATTCGCGATGCAAGGAGAATATCACTTTACAAAAGCCCTTTTGTTGCTGGAAACAAGTGGAGATTAATACAATGGCGTCTGGAATGGCCTGGCTGGGACCCATTACCACAGAATTTCATAAATTCATTTTGACTGAACTTGGCTTGAAGAATTTAACGAAATATTTGCCTGTTAATAACGCACTTCAAGGAATTTGTAGGGCCATGGTCGACGCCTGGAAGATATACAATCACCCGGAGTACGTATCAGACACGTCCGATGATTATTTGGAGAATATGCTTTGGGATGATAGTATTAAGAGGACATTTTTACAGAATATTTTTGGAAATATTGAGGACGATCTTTTTTAATTGATAGTTGGAATTTTTAAGCACTGTGGATTTTTTTACATTCTTATCATTATTTTCAATATTTATTGTTTCACATCAAAAGTTCGTCTCCCCACAGTTTCAAAGTTTCATATACTCAATTTTCAAGATTGTTTGGAGGTAGTAAAGTCGATGCGAATAGTTTCAGGGGAGTTTTGTGGGCAGTATTTGATAGGCTGCAGAGGTTCATGGAAAAATTTGTCGAAATTAATTTGCCGTTTTTTTTGGAACATGTTTTAGGAAGTATGGAAAATCTAATTTTCATTAAAGATATTCAAAAATGTTTTATATTTATCCTTAGCATTCAACATTCGATTTTATCGAATCGAGTTATGGATATCTGAATAATTCTAAAACCAATTTATGACCCTCAGAATCCTATTTCCTAGAATTAAAATACAGTTGCTTGAAATACAAAATTATTTTCTAAATGGATTGTCGAAAAAAATTTCATTAGCTTCGAAAAGATTAATTTGAAAAAAATTTTAAAGTCTACAGTGTAATTGACAAATTTGATTTGAAATCAGGATCCCCTTTGAGGAGAATTTATTGGCAATGAATGAGAAAAACGAAAGACTCACTTTCGAAACAGAATACTACTTACGTAAGCTATTGATCTCGGAAAAATATCAGCGAGAAAAACCATTCCTAAAGAAATACTCCAAATCTCACCTATTCCGTACATAATCAGTACGTAATTTGTGTTACTTGAGCTATTTTTGTGCTCAGAAAAAAATCCATTTATTTTCCTTAACCTTCTTCTTGCTCGTAAAGACAGTGAAAACGTAATCAATAAATGAGAAGTCTAACGGTAATTATCTCTTCTATATTTCATACCAATAATTTTGCGGCGAAAACAATTTAGAGACATTCTTTACGGCTACAAAAATACTCCCTTAATTTCTTGTCATCCAGCTGCGTAACAGTATTTTTTATTCATAACTTTATTTAAAAAAAAAATCAATTGTTTGTAAAAATGACTATGAATTCAAGAGTATTCAGATGAATATATTCATACATTTTTCAACATCTACAAATTTATTAGTTAAAAAACGATTGATGAAAATAAATTTCCTCTGCAACTCACAATTTTTTCCATTTTTCCTCAATTTATCAAACAAGAAATTTCGAAATGATTTGATTTTTCGTGAAGTAATGTTCCTTCGGGGAGCAATTAACCAGAAATTATTTCAGAATGGGGTTCGAGAACGACTTTTAAATTTTTTAATTAGTAGAGTCTACTTCTGAACCCTTTCCTGGCCGCCCCCTGAAGGTCTTCATTCAACGAAAAAGTCCCCCATTTTTTCATAAGCAACCCCTCTGGTATTACTCTTCCACCCTAATCACTAAATCAAAGTAATTAACAAACGCAGATTGCCCCACTCCTCAAATAATAAAAATTCATGAGAAAGTATTTCTGAAACGCACTGCAACTGTTGCGCTCCCTGGAGAGCGAAAATTGAATAATTTAATTGATAGTCTCATAAAATTGATAATTTTGATTAATTCAGCCGTAATTTTAACGAGAATCGCATTTAATTAAGTGATGAAATAAACCTGAAATTTTTACTGAAAATACAATAAATTTAATCACCACGGGGTTTCAAATTTGCAGTAGTCAATTTAATCAATGATTTAAAAATCAATCCAATCAATTTCGATACATTCTACAGCAAAATAATGCATAAATAAAACTAAATAAGGAAACAAACTAATCAAATACTAATAAATCCATCTAAAGCATTTTCCAAGTACCTTCGAATCCGCCGAACCCCGTAAAAATATAAGAATATCCTCTCGGCGGTTCCTCTCACCCTCCAACCCCTCGATTCGTCCTGAAATCGCTTCCTTCCGCAGCTATACCCAAACCATTCGCCACAAAGTAAAATACCATCTCACAATTTTTTCCAATATTCCAGAGCTGCTATATTATTCATCGTCGAGGATTTTTCCTTCAACATCTGCGATCAGAGATTTCACGAGTTCGAGATAAAACGCCAGAATCCGAATATCCGAGTTATCAGAAGGACATTGACTCAGTTGGCTAGCGAAGCGCAACTTAGTCCCAAGAAAGAACTTATAGTAAATAATCGAATAATCGCGGTGGTTTACTTCAGATGTGGATACGAACCGGGTCAATATCCAACAGATAAAGAGTGGGAGGTGAGGCTATTGATTGAGAAATCACTAGCTATTAAATCACCGTCGATTCAGTACCACCTAGCTGGTACAAAAAAAGTTCAGCAGGCATTGGCAAAGCCCGGAGTATTGGAACAATACTTAAAAAATCAAAAAACAGTTGAACGTGTCAAAGAAATATTCACAGGTAAGTAAATAAAATGTGGCAACATTTTACTACACGATAATGAAAGAATTAGCTTAATTCATAAAAGGCAACTAAAAAAAGGATTTCCACCATTTAATGTTGGGGTGTTTTTCAGTACACTCAATATTTAAATAATTAACCATATAGATTTATTTATAAAAAAAATCAGATCAATCTATGACATATTCATTCATGTTAACTAGAAGTATAACAGACAAGTTTACGTAACTAGTTGCAACTTGAAGTTTTATTGCAGAGTAAATTAAATATTTTAAAATGCTCAATTAATAAAACCGGGAATAAAGGGGGGGGGGCGTTGATAGAGGAGAAACGAAGGGATAGGTTTCCCTGGAAATCACTCTTAGACTACGATAACGATAAGTCATTACAATGTCCTTATCTCATTGTATTGATTTTTTTTATTGAAATATTCCAGGATTATATGCACTGGAAGTGAATGAGAATGAAAATACAATTGTGGAAATGACGATGGCAGATCCAGAACGTTTTGTTCTGAAGCCACAGAGAGAAGGCGGAGGCAATAACGTGTATGGGCTTGACATCAGGGCCCTGCTGGAGTCCATGAAAAGCCCTCAGGAGCGGTTGGCGTGGATTCTCATGGATAAAATTCACCCGCCACCGCAATTGAATTATATCGTACGTGCGGGCAGCTCTGACAGTCTTCAGCTCAAACGAGTTATCTCCGAACTCGGTATTTTTGGTGTTATCATTGGAGATGATAAAACGATATTCAGTAATAAACAAGTCGGTCACTTGTTGAGAACTAAGGTCAATGGATGTAATGAAGGGGGACTGATGAGTGGTACTGCATCCACTGACAGTCCTTTCTTGATTGATTAAGGGAAATGGAAATTCAATGTTTTAAAAATTTTTGTGTAAAGTGTAGGTGATGTGGGTGTCAATAAATGTTTATGAATTTCAAGTGGTGCTTTGGTTAATTTAACGAGTATTGGGAAAACCTGAACTTTTAGGGATTGCAATTTTCAGGTGAGCGACAGAGGAATTTCAAATGTTGAACATTTGAGTATATCTTTTTTAAAAATATTTTTCTGTCTTTTTCGGTGAATAATTTAAATGAAATTTAGCTATCATTCATTCTTCATAAAAAATGTGAATGTGTGTGAATTTTCACCGGCCAATTTTCATTGAACTTCGTTCAATTTCCATGCACCCTGTGATAGTATTTTTTTTCATGGACTGAAAGGTCACTGAATTTGAAATGGCGAAACAGCAAAAAGACGAGACTCCTCCGCTAACAGCCTAATCACCCCAATTTCATCAGCAGTCAATTAATCAAAAAGTAATTGAATACCTTTAAATAAAATATCTCACCCTCTGCGTCACAGACCTCCGATATCTCCGGCTAAATAATGAAATTGAAGAATATATTCATCTTCAATTACCTCATTCCATCGAAAATTGAATCACACCATTGGATAAAAATTTTCACCACTCGTGGCGAAAATTGCCAACATAAAAATTTTCATCACTGACACCAATAACTCCGCAATTATCGAAAATTGATTTTCCTTGCAGCACTGCCAGATGTAATCCACGCTGTGCCAAAGTACGAAATAGACCATGAAGTCAAAGAAATATACTTTTTTCGTGAGGGTACGGTAGTAATGTGGAACATTCCCGACTTGGAAAGTGGTAATCTCCTTCAATTCCTAAAGTCATACGAGGACAGCAGTTACGCCCCAACACTGGTGCACTCCGAGAGCGAAATGATGTCTTACACGTATACAGAAGCCCAGTAAGTTACCTAAAGCACTGACCCATTTATAGAGCCCCAGTTGGAACTAATTCCTCGTCCCTAGTATATCTCAATCCCTTCTCAACTGCAAATTGACAGGAAACGTAGTCACTTGAAGGACGGAGATATCTATTTGGCACTGGATGCCAGCAGTTTGGATAAATACACATTTTCAAATGCTATATCACAATCAGTGAAGCTCGGAATATGGGAGGCATCCCTGGAGGCTTACATCGACTCCATAGAATTTGTCACTGAGGACTTGAAGGCTGGGAGGAAAATTAGAATGACTAGAGAGGAGGTTTTGAGAAAACAGGGAGAATTATTCGCACTAAGACATCGTATTAATCTCAGTTCGGATTTACTTGATACACCGGATTTTTACTGGGAGAATGATGAACTGGAGACACTTTATCAGCAGACGTGTGGCTATTTCAGTATTGCGAAACGCACAAGGGTAAGTTTCATTATTTTTTTATGACAACACCTCTTGCCATGACGGGCACGTTTTTATGAATAACTGGCCCGACACCATCTGGCGATTTTTTCTAATATTTCGGGTATCAATTAATGAATCTTAATAAAGGTACCAGTGCGGAATGAAGCAAAGATTAAATTTTTTTTGTCCTTTGCAACATTTCCCCTTCGCCCTCGGGGGAGAGTACGAACGTATGGTGTACTGTAAATCACCGGACTTCATTATTTTTTTACAATACTTGACGTTTGCCAACTGAATTAATACTAATGTGTGGTAATCAATATCGCGAAAACTTTCTGTGCTTCATACTTGTATCCTACATCCGCAGTTTCCGCAAATTTCTGAAAACTTCTGGGACTCACTGAATAAAAATAAAAATGAAATATGTATTTGCGAAAAATTGAATCCCCGTTTCATATCACTAATAAAGCCGTCATAAAATCATAAATAATAAGCATTTCTTCCCGGATTTCAGGTAATGAACGAAAAAATAAATCACTGTGTAGAGCTAGTGGAGCTTCTCTCCTCTCATCTGAGCGATCGACACCACGTCAGACTAGAATGGATGATTATTGTTCTCATCATGGTGGAGGTTGCTTTCGAAACGCTTCATTATCTCGATCGTTATCTCGGCAACGATGAGGAATCTGCGGTAGCAGTGACTAACATCGTAACCTGAATCCAATGTAAAAAGTTAATTTGTTGAAGAATATTTTTTTTAATAAATTAGGTTTATGACTGTTCGCCAAATTTCATCAGTGTTTTTGCAAGCATTAATGCTCCCACTGTAACTCTATTTCGTCGTTACTTCTTTTTGTTCTCAGAGCATACGGGGTGAGGGGGGTGGTAAGGGTAGGGGGTATGGGGGTGAGATAGTGAAGATATATTGCCATTGAGCACGTGATAGAGCACGAGAAACTCGGTAAAAAGCTTTTGTCAGAATTCAAAGAGACAATGTGAGTCGTTCGGAATAAATTTATCGTTCACCAGAATCACGAATGGGTGAAAAACAAACGGCTGGAAAAACTTTTAGCACAGATTTCGTGGTGTTGGTAACATTACCATTGGCTTGGTGAAGAGTTGAGGAAAAGTTGAAAAGAGTGAAATGCGAGAATCTTAATGTTGACTCGGGTTTATTCGTCCAACGTTTCTTCAAGTATATTCTTATCAAAGAGACAGTTGAAAATTTATTATTCGGCAACACTTGTGGAAAACCATTCACTTGGTACTGAGGGAAAAATATGGGATGTGGTTGCATTATTATTGATTCAAATCGTTTCACGAGGAAGTGAAAGAACGGCGAATTTCGATATTCACTTGAATTTGTGGGGGCAGGGGGGTGTTGACCTGCAAATAGTATTTCCGATGGTTGATATAATCTAATTATGTGAAACCGAATAAATTATCCCACCCTTGAATCACTAATTGTTGGAGGATACTCTCATAGTTCATTTTTCAAATAAGCCCGAGGGATTGAAAATCGTGAAATACGACTAGGTCAGTGTTGACTCGGATATCTCTTGACGGATATCTCTACCTGAGAGGCAGTTAAAAATACTACACGATTGCTGGTTAGTACGATAATATTTACTGGAAATGGATTTGGTTTTAAGAGAAAAAAATTGAATATTGCGAAATGCCAATCGATACTGATAGTTTCAAGAAGAAAAAAAATAATAAAACGCAAACGGTTTAAATTTTCTGACCTTTTCATTGATTGTATCCGAAAATTTTCCAAAGAAATCAGTCTTTAATGCGGAAATATGGATTGATTGGAACAGTTTCAAGAATAAATAAGATAAATCCCGCGAATCCTTTGAATTTTCATTGAGAACTCGAGTGGATCACATGCTCGACTGATGATCTCCCGAAATTATGCAAAAATCTATTGAACAACCCCCTTTTCAATGAAAATATTCATAATTTCAATACGAATTTATTCATGCAGCGTTTCTTGAAGAATATTCTTCTGATCCCAGCGACAGTTCAAGATATATTATCCTGCAGTGCTTGTGAAAATTCATTGAGTCGATTTTCAGGGAAAAATACAGTATATGGTAAAATTGAAAATGGTTCAATAGCTTTAAAAGGATATATGAAACTGCCATAACTTCGTTGAATTGTCACTGGACAATTAAATACAACTTGAGTCGTTTGAATGTTCGTTGAGCAATTGAGCTGAAATCAACATTTTCCATTGACATGCTCACCAAATTGTGCAAGAGCCAATGGAGTATTTCACGTTTTAGTGGAAACGTGGGTAGATAATATGAAAATTAAAGACTCGAGACTGAAAGGGGTTGAAATGCGAGAATGTTAACGTTGCCGGGGGTTTATTCCTCCTCCATTTCTCGAAGAATATTCTTATTCCCGAGACAGTTGAAAATTTATTATCCCGACACTTGGGAAAGCTCATTGACTTGGTTTCGAGGATATAAAATATGAAATATGCCACTCGAGTTTTAAACAGTGTTGGATATCTCAATGCAGAAAGTTGATTACGATTATGGGATTTTTCTTGAAATAAAGTTTTTTAACGAGGCGATCAAAGAGAGATGGGTTTACAAGAACTCTTTGAAATTTACGATACTGTTTACAAGAAGGGATTCAGTGAAAAAGTTTCATTGCAGAGCTTTAAGATGCGATTTGATGCTAAAACCCGGTGTTGCACGAAGGGCCGAGAGGGTAGCAATGGGGCTGCAGGGGGGTTAACGTAAAAATTGAAAAGCTTTATTGTTGGTGAAGCAAGTTGAGATTAATACAACTGCCTCGAGAGTTTGTGTTGGGTATAACACTGAAGCTAACTTCGTAAGTTTGGATTGAATGAACTGGTATTGGAGTATCTCGTAGCAAATTTACCGGAAAATAACGCCATTCACGTTGTGAACAGAAAAATAGTGGAAGCCCAGCGGAAATTGTTTTTTTTTACTTCTTCATCACATTTTTCCCTCTGGTAAGAGGACTTTTCTTTCGCGTTACCTTTTTCATTAAGCTCTCAATATCTCACAGGTATGATTTCATTTCTCTGTAGTTTCAACAGCTAAAAATAATTCATAACTTGAAATATCTTGAGGGGGAGGGGTCTTTTAATTTTTTAATTAAAGACAGAACAGTGTTAGGACTAAATTAAATAGTAATCAGCATGATTCACTCGCTGAATGAAAGCAAGAGTTCCACGGTTTTCTTTAGGGGATGAAGAGGTTAACATGAACGGGGAGAATTCACTCGGCGAAAATTTTCACATTCCAAGTCTGGAAAATATTTATTAATTTGTGTTATAATTTCGGAAAGAGCACGACTCAATTTGGCTTGAATTAATTTCGTAATTTGAGTGTAATTAACATTTTTTTGGAAATGAGACTTTAATCCCGAGGGTAGGAGAGAGTTGATAAATTAAACAGCAATCAACTTCTCCAGAAGTTGCTTCGGTTGACTTCAAAGTGACTCAGGGGAAAAAAGAGAAAAAACGCACATTGGTTTCACGAATGTGGTGAATAGATCGTTTTTTAAACTGAAAGAGTAATTTTTTGTAAGAGACTGAAATTGAATTAAATTTAAGCTGGAAAACACTCCATAGAATTCAACATTCATTTGAATTTCTTCAATTTTCACATATCAAGTGAAATTTTTTTCTGGAAAATTTCAGCTGACAGCAGCGTCATTTCTTCAACGACCATTCAGATCAAAATGACTAAACGTACAGTATGAAATTCCCTGACAGTTGGGTAAAATTTCCCACAACTGCAGTTTGCTCAGGAATTACGGAAAGGATTCATACTTTTTATTAAATATTTCTCTGTGTGAACCCAATGAAACATCCGACGTATCAACCTCTGCATCCCACGAAATTTTCCTAGAAACCTTCATAAAAATGTTTAAATTAAAGACGCGCTGGAGTCTACGCAAAATTAACCATCAGCAATCAGCTTGATTCAAGCTCCGCATGAATGCAAAAATCAGTCCAACGTCTCTCCTGTACTTAAAAAAAAAAACAAGTGGGCGACGTCTGGAATATGATCCCCTCTTGACTCAACACAGAGATTTATTCAGTATTACCTGCACTGAGAGAAAAATTTAGTAAAATGGAACGATTATTCTTCGTCTCAACCACTCGGTCTGGTACAATAGTGCCAGCGGAATAATTCATCGATGTAGCGACACACAGAGTAAAAAAAATATTTTCGCCAAATGTCCATTTATTTCAGAGAAGTATTTATTTTTTCAAGAATTGTATTTCTTCGGTTTAATTACTCCCGATAGATAGGGATCGATTTAGAGGATGAGTATTTTGCACATGATCTTGAACGAACTCCATTAATAATTATTTCGCTTCTTAAATTTCTGATTTTCTTGAACAAAAAAAAAGAATTTCGATGAATTACTTAATGCTCATAATTATTGTGTTGGATTGCAAAAAGTAAAAGCAATTCTTTTTGAATAATCTTTATTTTGAGTCTACTTGTACAATGTTCAGCTCTAGCTGACTAATTCAGTTCGAGGGGTGGAACTGTTCTGTCTTCTAATTATAATTCTAAAAACTGCATATTACTAAAATCTTAGCCAGTATGTCGGAGGGTTGGAGGAACTGGAAGGGGAAAGGCCCAAGATCTTTGATTGGCCAAAATTAAGGAAGGAATGTCCTTTGAGGGCTGAACTTAGGAGGTAGGGAGAAATGAGGGAATTGCACGGAAGAGTGCAATTAGGTAGGAAACGTGAGGAATTGGAAATTGTCCGGATTATAGTAATAAAGTGATTGGAGAGGAGATTCTGGATGGGACATCTATTTAACAGAAGTAAGGTTTTGGGAAACTACTAGGATTTATGGTGGGTATGCAACAATTGCCGGAGCTCACCCAACGTTATAATTAACATGATTATGTTCTAGAACAATATAAGTGACGTGATTCGAACCTAATCAGAATTGCCAGGGAATTACTCGATTTCAGAAATGGCGGATTGAAAAAATAAATAATTTTCTGAAGTAAATAGATACTTGGCAAAAATAATTTTTTTTTCAGTGCATATGTCGGCACTTTTAGAGGACTGCGTGATTAAACTTTATCTCTTAATCGTTGGTCCTAAGGGCTCCAAACTTGAACCTCATCCTCGGATCAAATAAACATTTGAATACATGGTAAATTGGTTTGTATTCTCTGACCATTTCAGCGAATTTTAATTGTCGTTATAATGTATCGCCGTTCGTTAATTGGAAAGCTTATTATAGATGATATCAATGAAATTGCATATGATAATTTTAATGCAATAATGACCCACTTTCCAGTGGAATATTTCATTATTGACGTTCTATTGGGAGCCCAGTGTGAATATTAAGAATCAAAACGTCGAAGCAATAGAATTCTATTTTGATACGAAAGAATATCTATGCAGCAAGATATATTTTATTAAATTTACGATATTTTTCTCTCAGTGTAGCTCCTGAAAAAAGTGCAGCAGCCAGTGGGGCTCGAGGTCAGGCGAAGAGGACTGCAAAAAGAGACTGGAGCAAGCAATACATGGGGGTCCAATGTACAAACCGTTGCACACGTCAAAGAAATCTTCACAGGTCGCTGAATGGAATAGTGGAGTGTCTGAGGGTGAACGGAAGGGCCGGGAGAGTCGGGGTGAGGGGAGAGACTATCCGGAGTACTAGTTCTATTCAAATGAGCCTTACGTGGGGGTCACTGTGACAATGAGATTTAATTTCCGTATTTTATTTTTTGCCTCATCTCTTTTAACTGGGCCTTCACCGGCAATTCAATTTCAATGGATAAAAAGCGCAACATTGCTAATACCACTTGCCAATTTGCCTTTTGTTTTGAGAGGAAGTGAGACCGACGGGGAGTGAGAGAGAATACCTATTTGAAAAAAAAATCTGCAGGTGATTTTTTCCTTGTGAGCAGAGAAAAACTGTATGCACATTATTGGAAATGGATTATTTGAAATAATTATTCTGTAAATAATTGTAACTATTTTTCTACTTTATTATTTAAGTCAAATAATTGTGCTCGGAAGACACATTCGCTCTGTACCGACTCCTTACAGGAATTAACTAGATTTACAAAGGGAAACAACACCCTGGACCTTTTAACACCATACCTCAACCTTCTCAGAATTCCAATCCATAAAAATGTTTTTCAATTTAAAGTATAAACACTCAGAAGAAAATGAGTTTGATTTTTACTTTCTATTTATTTATTTCATGACAAATCCAACACTCACCGACCCTCAGAGAAAAATATCGTATGTTTTACGAAATGTATCTTATCGGATGCATATTCTTTCGTATAAAAATCGAATTCTATTGCTTCAACGTTTGAATTTTTTATTTTCAAAGTGAGGTCCTAAGAGAACGTGAATAATGAAATGTTCCGCTGGAAAATGGGTCATTATTACATAAAAATTATCTTATTGCACGCGATTTCACTGATATCATCTATAATAAGCTTTCAGAGTAATGAACGGCGATACATTCCAATAACAATTAAAATTCGCTGAAATGTTGAGGGAGTACAAACCAATGGACAATATTTTCAAATGTTTATTTGATCGAAGCATGAGGTTCATGTTTGGAGCCCGCAGAATTAATGGCAGAATGGTACAGTTTACTCACGAAGTCCTCTAAAACTGCCGAATTATTTCGTTACATCAATGAATTATTCTATTAGCACTATTGAACACGACCCTGTGGTTGAATAAAAAAAATAATCGTTCTATTCTACTAAATTTCTCTCTCGGTGTATATTTACTGGGCACAATGTACTCTGTATATTTTCAATAATCTTTTTGTTCCGGAACTCATTTGTATTCTGAACGCATTTACATAGAATTGTTTGATTGGCCCGACGCTGGGAGGAGGAGGAATCACGTGACGTGAGGCATGGACTGTCCCGTGTCCACAAAATTTAAGGTTGTGTTTGTGTTTACAGTGGCTCCATTGGATTATAGAGGCAATGTTACACGGTTATTTGATTAAATATATTTAGAAAATGATGAGGAAAACACCAGGTGAGATAAATTCTATTATTTTAATTATTCAAAGTTAATTTAAATAAATTTGCATAATTTAATAGAGTCATTGTGCAAACCCCTGCCACACGAGATAACAAAACATGCAGCCACAACGGAAGATCGTGAAAGAATTGTTTTGAATTTCCTGGAGACTTCCTTACCGAATTCTGATGTTAATGAAATCACAGCTGAACTGAAAAAGGTTGTTACATTGTTCTTATTACAAGAGAGGTGTCGGAAGTTGGAAGTTTACTTAACTTTGTTTTAACTGCTTTCAGACGTTCATCTTTGGAAAACTAAAGTCTCACGATAGTGGTAAAAAAGTATTGCCAAAAAAAGGTAAATACTTGAGCAGCAGAAAGAGAAAATTGTTGGGACTGAAGAATATCAGCTCGGAGACTGACTTAAAATACGAGGACCTCGTGCCACTTAATCATTTGTGGCTGGGATATATTCAGCAAGCTCTGGCTATTCGTTCTTTCAGAGAGTTACCGTCCAGTACAATAGATTCACGCTGGGAAATTACTAATCAAAAGTTAATGAAAGCTGATCTTCATGGGGCTAGAGTTACTGTTGTTAGATCAAAATGCCCTAGTTTGGTGGGAATCAATGGCATTGTTTTGCAGGACACCAAGAATACCTTTAGGATTATGGGGAAAGACAATAAAATCAAAAGTAAGTTTTCGTTCGTTGAATTAATTGATTGTGCAGTTTCTAGTAATGAAAGAATAACTGAGTCAATACAGCCTTTTGTGAAGAATAATTAGAATGGATGATTTGTCGATAATTTCCAAAAAAAAAAGCCAAAACCTCGTGAACAATGGAATAAAATGAAGCATTTTCAATTTG
This sequence comes from Diachasmimorpha longicaudata, assembly GCF_034640455.1. Lineage (NCBI taxonomy): Eukaryota > Metazoa > Arthropoda > Insecta > Hymenoptera > Braconidae > Diachasmimorpha > Diachasmimorpha longicaudata. The sequence goes on from NC_087237.1 coordinate 1,274,648, forward strand.
ATCGGCATTGAATCCAATTTGGAGGAAGGCCCTGGAACATTTGGATTTTTAAGTACAATTGCAATTGATTTAAAACCTTTGAAGAATATACGTGAGCGAAATTCCACAATTAATCTGAATTTTCAATAACTTTGTAGTTCAACAATGTAGGTATTTTGCATTTTGTTCTATTTTTATGTTATGAGGCTGAGATTTTTCAATTATTTATTTAAACTTCTGAAACATAAAATGGAAGTATAATATAAGGAGAACAATATTTTCAATCTCCCTCTGATATTTGTGAATAAATCCAATCCCTCAAAAATAATTATGAATAGTAATTCATGAGAGATTTGTAGATTTTCAAAAAATCGATAATTCTACATTCACGTAATTTTTGTAAATATATAATTCTCATATAATGATACTTATGAGTGTCCCTAGATATCTTTTGAATTTCGACATATTTCCTAAAGATTGATCCAAAGTTTGAAATAATAGAATAGAAGGCAGACTACAGAAACTCATGTTTAATATATTTTCTACAACTTCAGAATAACACTCAAGCTGTGCCACCTAATCAGTAGATATCGCGCACCAAAGATGGACTATTGCTACTCTCCATTCAATACCACTTCTGTCGACAAAATCTGCATCTCCAATAATTTGTAATCATTTTTTCAGCAGTTCCAAAGGAAGTCGTAGTTATAAAAATCCACCTCCCCGGAGCATCACTGGAATTATTCGCAAAAGAATTATGTATAAGGCCAGCAGAGCGAGCAGTGAAAAAATTTAAGGCAAATCACATAGCAGAATTGTAATCCATGCCTAGACCTACCAAATAGCCTCACGTAGAGGAAAATAAATCGCATCATCTCTAGTCCTCTAATGTTCAGAAGCTGTCATTTATTTCGATAGCCATCAGGATCATGCTTCAATACATCAATATACAATCAATACAATTTTACAATTTCGAGGTGAAAGCCCATCAACCGATATTAAACTACAATATTTTCAACTTTGTTTTTTTTTCTCATTTCTTTATTTCTTTCATTCTTTTACGACCTTATTCGTATGTATATCTACATATTACATAATTACCAATATAATTATACTTATATATTTTTTATGTATAATGATCAATCATTCATGTTTAACTTGCCATTTGTATTCCTTTCCAATATTCTCAATATAATATAATATTAATGATAATAAAAATTCAAGTTTATCGAACTGATAAATCATAATATCCCACGGGAAAAAGTGATATAAATACCATTAACAATGCACGATAAATCCATTCAGTGTTTTCATATAAGGGACAGTTCCAAAATTCCATGGTTTCTTTCATCTTCTTTGTTAGCGTTTTTCACTCTTTAAAATCGGTACAGATGAAGTGGTGTACTAGGAATGTCGTAAATTATCTTTTATCACCAATTACAATCCTCAATAAGAAATAGTGCACCCAAACAAACTGCATTTACCCAACACTTTCATTTTCTCCGTCATAATTTACTTAGGAGATTACGACAGGATAATCCTTTGGCGCTTCCAACGATCTCTTTAAATACAATTAATAAACTTAAAAATACATTACGAAAAAAAATGTGACAATTTAATCTCCATTTGGATGAGAGTAATTGAATCAATTTGTGTACCTCATTGAGATAATTTATTACGTACACGTGGAGCTGGATTTATCACACGATGTTTATTCAACAAATTGTCGAATCGATCGGTCGTCAATGAAATTATTACCGTAATGTTAGAGTCAATCATGATTAAGGGAAAAATGATGAAAATTCTTAAAAAAAAAAACACATTCAGATTTTCTATTTGTCAATGTAATTTGTATTTAACTTTCACGTAAAAGTATAAGAGAGAGAGGGGAACAAGTGTCATTAGTGAGTTAGGTAAATGTTTGGGGAGTGTTTCCCAAAGGATTAAAAGAAAACTAACGAAAATGAAGTAGGAAAGAGACTTTCAGAACTAAACATTCTTCATAGGCCCTAAAATTCAGAAATCAACAACTCTTTCGTACTCAACTGTATCCAGATAAACTAAGAGAAAACAATTGCTTTATTTCTAATTAAATTATACAATCCAAGAAAAAAAAATTAATAGACTCGCTGGGGGCTTTGAGCCATAGGTTCACAAGAAATATAAAACATCATTCTGCCACTAGACGCTAAACCACGTGACTGCCGATTTTCTCATCCCATCAATCAAAAATCCGTCATTTGTAACATCAATGAGACGATAACAATCTATAATTCATAATTTCACAATAAACCGTTCTATACTTTACCAATGTTTCGACTTTATGAAAATTATTAATCATCAAAAAATGAGGGCAATTCATAATGATAGCGGTTCCATAAAATACAATAATTCTAACACAAAATGCCACGACACTTTTTCCATATTTTATTCTTAATTTCCAATTTCGTGGTCATCTTCTTTTTCTTCCTTTAATTTTCCGCTGATGGATAAATATACACATATCAACAAACGAAAATTCATGAGAAATTCGAGGAAAAATTCACATACTTTGAATGGCTCGTCAAAATGAAAACTAATGGACTGTAACGTAAAACAAATTCTTCTGTTCAACTAATTCATTTTTCTCGTCATTATTATCTTTCACTTTTCTGATTACTGCACTGGAAAAATTATAATTACAAACAGACAATAATTTTTCTCTGAAGGACAACTGTCACAAGAAATCAGTGAAGGGGAAAGAGGGGAAGCGAGTCATGTCATCGAGGCAATTGGGCACTCGATGGACAACAGCAAATTTTCATAATTTTTGTATCAACTTTCTCACCAAAATAATCGAACACAATAGGTTCGATACTATCTAACAGAGTCTCTGTTTATTTTTTATGAATGTTCATTCGTATGAGTTGTTTTTTTTTTCAATCAGTTACTGCAGTTCAGGTCGATTAAATTTCTACGAAAAATAATGATTAACTAAACGGCGTATTTGAATGGTCTATTGAAACCTTGAGAAAAGTTGGTATTGTTCATTAGCGCTGTGAAAATTATCATTCAATGCGCCGTCTCACATGCCGTAGCCCTGATAAGCAGCGGCCGGTGGTGCATAGACACCTGGTGCTGCTGGATTACCGTATACTGCTTGTGGAGCATAACCCGGTGCCATCATACCGGGCCCAGCTGTCAACATTAGTTGGGGCTCCGGCATTATCATTGGCTTGTGCTCCTGATGATCGGTTTCCTCTACACGTCTACTCTCAGCCTCTTCCAATTTATCGACCTGTTAAAAATTTTCAATGACGATTATTTCAGTCATCTCAACAAAAATAATTTTTCTTTTTTTGCTATAAATATAATGATGTGCAATAAAAAATAATGTTTACGTTACAAAAAGAGATGTGCAAAATTCCGAAGCAATTCCTTACGTTATTTTCTATGAGACTACTTTATTGCTTAGATCATTCCATTCTTGAATCAATGAACTAATTTCATAAATAAAAAAATAAATGTGAAAGAATGGACACAGGTCTCCGCCTGAATAGTTAGGTGCTTGCATGATTTTTTTAGCAAAAAAAATTGATGAAATGCAAAAGTTTGATGATAAAAATTAAATACGTATTTTTTTTATTTGAAAAAAAAAATCAAGGTTTAGCCGACTGGCGACATGTCTGTGTATTGACGTCACAATACTTCATAAATTGGTATTTTAGCGTGACATCATACACCAGACGTTATTACTCTTCTTCATTTCCTTCATTTTTTATATTATCAAAAAAATATATTTCTGACATTTTTCATTCTATTTCATATCCAACAGGAAACTAACTTGCATGCGAAACCCCAACTCGCACCCGCTCTATAAAATCACCCCAAATAATGTACCAATACCAACCTTGGTGATGTACTCCCTCATAACTTGAATAAGATACGGCATTGCAAAGTTCAGAATCCTATGTCTCCACGCAAGTTCAAGGATAACATCAGGATGAAGTAGATCATAACAATAAAACAGACAAGCAGCGAAACAATCCTTGGAGTCCCTCTCCAAGAACCACTCGAGTAACTCCTCAGCTACCTCAGCATTTCTTGACTCAGCAGCATACTCCATAGCATCCCTAAACAGTCTGTCCTTCTTACAAAGTTCGACACTCTGCTTCCACCTGTTGTTTCCTTTATACAAATAAGCTGCAATTCTCCTGAATTCTATGAGCTCGTGTTTCTCGAGCTGTTGGGCAAGGGCAATATTATCAAAATTATCAAAGGCATCGATAGACGTCCTGAGCCCCTGGTAGTCCTCCTCATCGATTAGCAATCCATTCAAAGCCTCATTGATCGCTTTGTTATTCAATGCCTGTACAGACCTCAGATAGGGCTTGACAAGCTGAAGATGCCCAGTTCTGGTGAAATAAGCGACTGACCTCGTGTGATCCATTCTCGGTGAAAGAACAAGCAGAATGTCATTCAACAGCAGTGGTTTGTATTCAAGATAAAATTGAATGGCTTTGTAGTACAATTCCACATTAGCAACTTTAGTGATGACATCCTTGAAATGTCCCTCTCTCCATGCCTCAGTTGGATGCTGCATCATGGCGAGAACAGCGTTATCATATTCCTCATATTTATCATAAAGGAATACAAGCTCAGCCCACAGATGTGCTGACTCTGCCGCTCTCAACACCTTGGGAATATTGACACGTGACCAGAAAAGTTCGAGATGTTCACGCATTCTCTGTGGCTTGTACTTGCTGTACAAAATAGCCAGTTCAGTGAACATTCCCATGTGTGCACGTTCAAGGCCAAGTGCAGCCTCCAGTAGATTGATTAGCTCCTCAAAGTGTCCACGATCCTGATAATAATTGATGAGATCCTCGAGCTCATCAGCATGAACGACAATGTGTAGACCACACATCTGAGCAAGACGAAATTCTCCACTGTCAACACAGGCAAAGCACACCTCTTTCCAGGTTCTCGTAGAATTGGCTTTTCTCGCTGAATCCACAGCCCCCTGGAACTCCTTCAGGTGGACCAAAGTTATCGCAAGTCTTGCAAAATTGGAGACATTGTTGTACAGAAGTTTGGCAGCTTCGTACATTTTATCATCAAAGCATCTGTCACCAATTTTCTGTATATCAGCGTGATTTGGCCCAGAGATGAATTCCTCCAGATCAGCGAGTCTGTTGGTGCGTGCGTAAGCGTAGATGAGCTCGCTCTCTATGAATGATTCACGTGCCTTCTTCCTGGACATCTGGAGATAGCGCACCAGGTCCTCCCAGTGAGATGTGCGATGTGCTGTTTCCACAACATCAATGTAAGCTGATGGATCGTCAGCCTTGATGAAGCTGTCGATTGCTTCCTTGACGAGCCCCTTCTGGAGTTGAGCTCTAGCGAGTTGTGACCATACAGCCGGCTCGTTGCATCTCTCAGCGAATTCATAAGCTCTATCCAAGTTAGCCACCTGTTCAATGAGCACCTGAATGGCTGAAGTGTTGACATCAAACTTCTTGAAAATTGCAAAGGCCTCTTCATACAGCTCATTGTTAATCGCAATGTTGGCGATGTCTGGGGCATCATAGTTGTCCAGACGATTGATGTACTCCATTACACGAGTGCGATCGGCTTTAATTGCTGTGAGAATCAGAAGATTCTGGAGATTGCGGTGATCACTGAAGACCGAGCTGTCGAGGACAATTTTCTCCAGTAATTCGATGAGCTCATTTGGCAAATCTGCTGTCATGAAGGCCTTCACTGTTACTGAAATGTCCTCTGGATCTTGGGTTTCAGACAGGGCTGTTTGCACAACCTGATCAATGAGAGGACGTTTGTAGGGATTACTCTCGAGAAGTACTTCAGCCCATAAATCAGGATCCCGACGTCTAACCAAATATCTGGCTTCACTCTTGAATAAACTGTTCTCATTGCAAACAGCAATCAATTCACGATCACACTGGCCACGCTCGTAAGCTATACATGCCAAATGAGGATCACGTTTTTCGCAGTATTTTCCAACCACTCGGCTGTCATAGAATTGATTTTCCTTCAAAAATCTCTCAGGATTGTTGTTACTATCAATGTAGATTTTAGCTAGGGCGTTGTGCGTTGCTGGTTCGATGCAACCCTCGTGGACACGAGATTCCAACCAGGGAAGAAGGAGCTTCAGGCGATTGCGTTTTTCAACTTCCTCAACCAGTTCATCGGTGGAGAATTGGCCTCGTACTACGAGGATTAGATTTTTTATTATGTCCTCGGAACAGTCAACATCCAGGAGACCTCCTACCACCACTGGCAGACGTGATGGATTTACCTGCAAGTCGATTGAGTTGGTTACGAGAGTAATTTGTTAGGGATTGGAGAGGGATTAATAGGTCAATGATTCCGTAAACTACATGTGCTAGAGACAATGCGATCAGGCAATTGTGATAATGCCGTGATTGTAGAATTACCAGTGATGTCTCAACTGACATCATTTTGATCATTACGAATTTATTGAATGATTAGCATGATCAAGAGATATAATTTTCAATTCTGAAATTTGATTGAACCGCAATAACTCAATTAATTATAGCAATTTTATCATTTGAAAATCGGCTGGCGAGAATTTTAAGAGACAATATCACTTCAATCATTATCAGACAATGAGTAACAGTTGTCGATAGCGCAAGTTTTTTTTTTTACCGAGAATCTGAATAAAACTCGTTACTGAGAAAATTGTATTATCGAAGGTAATGACGTCAGGTAGTCCAATTTTATTAACAATGAAATCACCCGCAGAATGAGTGGGTTTGCGAGGAAATAGAGAAGACACTTTTTTCTATATAAATTCATCTTCTTACTATGAAGCCTCTTATTCCTCTGATGATTACACTGATAAAAAATTTAAGAACATTTTCTGAATCTGTTACTGAATTACTTCTGCTTTGCTTGAATCAAGACTTTTTGGAGAATGGGAATAATTTTTCTTTACGAGGAATTCCTTCAAGTGCAGAAAAAGCCCAATGAAAAATTTTCAGAATTTTCAAAATTTGCAGAAAAAGCCTAATTAAAAATGATATCTCCAATTGATCCCCTACTCAATACAAAAATCCCTATTTAAAAAACAAATCCTTACCTTCTGAACGTAAATCTCAATGTACTTCTGCAGATTATTACGATATAGATAAAGAACAAGATCGTGAACAAAATCAAAACGATCGCAAACGATGATAAGAGGCAGTTGATCCGACAATTTAGCTTCTTTCAAGAAATTCTTAACCCTCTCAGCATTATAGCAGTGGCTCTCCCGACAGATGCGCTCGACCTCCTTGATCTGTCCAATTTTGCAGGCAGCCTGAATATACTTAAAGTGCACTTCTTGGTCCTGGCTGTAGTTAACAATTGATCCGAGGAAATAGAACAGTCCCTCGTACGACTTGAAACTCTCAAAAAGATCGATCAGTGCTTTTGTAGTGAGTTGCTCATGATATTTGGTAGCTATTTGAACGCATATCTGCAAATTTTGTCGTATATTAGCAGTGAGCATAGCTTTTAGGCACTCCAGTGAGTCCTCGACCGAGAGGGTACCGAAGAAACCAACGAGCCAATCACCAGATAGTAGATGAGTATGTACAACTGCACGTTTTATATCGTAAAGATCGGTGTAATGCTCCAGTGCACGTTGAAGTAATCCAGATTTTTCACACAATTGAGCGACGTGTGCACGATCATAATGTGTAAACATTTGATTGCCAAGAATTGCATCAGCAACCTGAGGTGCAGATATAAGATTCATCTCGAGTAAACGTGTCTGAAGGACACCCTCGCTTGGACGATTGTTCTTAAGAGCATCCAGGAGAAAGGCTGTGCACTGAGGCACCATATTCTGCTCCATAAAAATGTCGACAATTTGATTAATATCGGCCAGGGGTTCGTCGTCCTGCACCAACATTTGAGCAAAAGCAACACCCTGATCTGGATTTATTCTCATGACATTTCGCAGGAGGAATATGTAGTCAGGAGTGTAAGACACCTTTTTGGCGTATAGTACGATTTTCTGAAATTGTCCCGTCTCAGCGAAACACTGGATCACTTTGTTGGGTACATTTGCACGTAAGTAAACACTCAGTGCTAGGGTTGGATCAGCTTGTTTCACCAGATCACCCAGCTCCTCGCTACACTCGAGTTTGTCCTCCTTCAGCCATTTCTCTAGGAGCTGTTTTCGACCTTGCACAAGCACTGGACGGCACAGCTCCAACGATTCGTATTTGTTAAGCTGGCCCTGGTCCAAGAGAATTCCAAAGTATTGGAGAAGGGGCGAGGTTTGTCCTTGAGTGGCTGGTACCTGGAATTATGGGAGAGAGTGATGAGTGAATTGCTGATAAAATAGGTTACTAATTGCGATTTGGGAATGCTTTCAAAATTGTAGAATTTCATCGTTTCAACACTTAATGTTTAAACATCTGATCGACTTTCAGAGCTTTTTTTTAGCAAAAATGTATTAAAATCCCATCAAACCGGATTAAAACAGCTATTGCACAAACTAAATGTTTATCAATGCCACGTAATTTAAAAAATAAGCAAATAATGTCATCTATAGTGATTATTCAAATATATTACTACATTTTGTTTCTTTGAATACTATATTGTCAAAATGAATGAGTAACCATAGTTTATCGTAACCCATATAATGAAAAAAAGCTTACGTTGACAATAAGATGATTAAAGAGCCCTCATATCTCTTACTTACTCCATCGATTCAACTACAGCAATTCCCTCGACTTGTCAACAAATCATCCTTAATTAAATAAAAACTGACCTGCTGAAATCGTTGTATAGTAGCCGGTGTTCTCAAAATCCCCTTAGGCGCATTAGCTGCGACCTTAGCAGCCTCGGCATACTGTCCATTCTGGAAAAGCATATTGAATTTCCTCACGAAAAGATCCTCAGCCCCAGACAAATTATTCCTAACAGCCATCCTCAGTGCAAGCTCTGGATTCTGGAGAACTCCATTGATGTAAGGTATGATATTCTCCTCCTCAACGGAAACCGACAACACCTGCCCCTTGCGATTGACTCCGATAATGCCTCCGGATGCTTCATGCGGTGCGGTAACAAAGATAGTTTCCCCCGAAATACGATTCATGAATATACACGTTGCAGACTCAATGTCGTACATGTGAATGTATCCATACTTGGTGATGAGATAAATGACATCGTATTTGGAGCTGACTTGCATAGCAACTGGAAAATCACTGCCAGCCTCTGGTGGGAAAAATACATCGACAGCTTTTTTGGGAAAGGCTGTGTTGCCTGCTGGTGGTTGTCCCACCTCGATAATGTGTAATTTGGCCCCCTGAACAGTTCTTACAGCAAAACAGAAGAGATTGCTGGGCTCAGCATTTCCCTCCATCTTGAATTGTGCAAAAGATGCAGCATGACCCTCGATGGGCTGGGAACATTTTCGTTCAACCGAGTACAGATGCATGGCCCCAACAACACGATTATGCTGAGCAGATATACCAATCAACAGCAGCCACGTTTGCTTGGGATCAGTACGATAATTTATAATCTGACAGCCGTTCAACGAGGCATGTCTGTCAAACATTTTCTGGGGAGTTGAATCACCCTCCATTGACCAGTGATAGACAGACTGTTCTGTTACAAGTGCCAAGGTATTCGGTGATATCCACTTCCAGAAGACCACCTCCTCTGTCATCGTGTGGGCCTTCATCTTGGATTTCATCTCAATGTTGAATATTTGGAGGGTTTTTTGAGCCTTCAGTGCTATTACTTTACTCGCTGGATTCATTATTGCCGAGTCGGCGGATATTGGCCTTCTTATTGGATTTGCAGAGTCGTTCATGTCGATTATAACAACTTGGGATGTGTCACCAACTTTTTCACGTACACAGATGAACTTGTCAGACTCCATCGTGAGGGTGTTAAAGCTGACATTGTTGGCGTTAATGCCGACAGCTGTGAGCTGCAATAATACGGTTTTTCGTGAGTAGGAGGAACAGGTTAGTTGGGTGAGATGGTTAAGGATATCCAGTCATTTTCTTATTGTATAAGGGAGATCGAACGATGAGTCTAACTTTTTTTAATAATTAATTAATTAAATTTATCGACAAACATGCATGACGAAATTGTCAAAAGCATGGGGATTATTCAATGTCCCTGATGATACATTTTGATCAGAAATTCTTTTTTTTTCAATCACTCAATGTTAACAAATGAATGAATGAAATAAATATTTAATTAATTTTATAACGATCCCAAATGAATGATTTTAAGAAATATCGAAATTTCAATGGAGATATGGAGGCATCAACTACGAAAATTATAAGACGAAACGAAAGTTCTAATGTCTAACCAGACAAGTAGAAAAGGTACAGCCTAGAATATCAGCATCAGACAAATAGGAATATGATGGCTTCTACATGTCAATAACGGTTCCAAGAGCAGGAAAAATTATTTGAAATTAATAATTATTGAACAAAGAATAAATAAACTGAATAAGTTTGACGCAGCTGAAGTTTGGCAATTAAAAGTTGATCGATAAAAAATAATTAAACACGATTGCGCTGGGGTAATATTAAGAGATCAAACCGTAAAGACAATTTCATTTTATTATATTATTATGCCAGGCATATTGAATAAACGGGAAAATCGTCTCGAAACTACCCCCCTTTCAGGAACTTGCCTGTTTACCCTAGTCCTAATTATTAATCCTTGGATTATTTGATTATACGAATTCACGAGGGCCTTGTTATTTTTGATGGATGGCCACAAGTAATCAATACCTACTGATAAAAACAAAAATATCAAATAGATTGGAGCTGTTATCACGAGCTCCACGAGCCAACCAGTGCCATGAAAATAGTGGATCACGGGTAAAACAATGTTAGAAAATTAAATAAAGTAATCATCCAGGGAATGTAGGCGGAGGGGCGTGTGTGTGCGTACAGAGTATACGTGGCCCCCTCCCCCCTCTTTTTTTTTAAATCACACAAACCAACATTAAACTCCATCTCGTGGTGTCATTAAATTTAATTCTATCAAATCTCAATAATCGTGAGGGCAGCTCAGCGATGCCATGAGGATGTTGCACCTTGGATCGATACGTGAGTAATCGACATTCAGTCGTGAGGAGGATTTGTAAAAAAAAAAAGCCCCCGAGGAATTGAGGATAAATAGGAGTGTCGAGAGTTGGCGAAAGGAGTCAATGGAGGGAGCTGTCAACCTCTACGTCAATTGATACTTTTCGTTCCGGATGGCAGGAAAATCAAATATCCTCCGATGATTTCAGCTTTTCGAGGGCAAAAAGCTCATCAGAAGGAGGAGAAAGGGGGAAAGGCCAGGGACAGGTGCAGGGAGGGGAAAATGAGCAGGAAAGGAACGTGGTGAACCACGTCGATGGCGGATGTCGGTCGACGCCGACTCGACTCTATCTCTCTCCCTCACACACGTTTCAAACCCAATATCCACTCTCTAATATTCATCTGTAGTTTTGCTAACGCCCCTCCGCCCCTCATCATCACTTCTTATCATCACTGAGGGCAATTTTTTTTTTCTAGGTAGTCGACTGGTCATTAACCACTCGATGAATCAGGTCACTTACCTGGAGATGCTCCTGAAACCTTATGGGCAGTAGCTGCGTCATTTTAACGGTGTTTCAATCAACTTCCCTTGGGCTCGATGACTTCAGTGCTCTGTTGTCGTATGATTTTCCTTGATTATCACTTCTACTATCCGATTTTTAATAATTCAGTAGACTAGCTACCGTTCACAAGGCTTTAACAATTGGATTACGAGATTTTTACGGATGACAATGGTACCGATGTACTTTAATTCAGTCATCAGCTTCACAAAACCGACTGACGCAAAGAACGAATGCCGTCACTGCTTTGCCGCTTGACACCTATCATGGCCGACCAGTGTACACGCCCCCCTCCCTTTTCCTAGGGAAAAAAGTAGTCCCCGACGATTTAATAATTTTCCAATTTTTCTTCTTTAGATTTTTCAATTCAGCTGGAAAGGGCTGCGCTACTACCAAGGCTAACACTGTCATTCAGACTGATGGGAGTATTGATTTTTAACGATGTTGCTCGAGAGGGGGAAAGGGGTGAGACTGATGAGGAAGATGGAGGATTTGAGAGGACAGCACAAGCGCATGGATAGCACTGGCGCTTGTTTTGAAAGAGGAGGAGGGAAGGTGGCTTTGAGATAGTGATCATACCCTCTTTGTCGAGGGTATTATGGGTTTGACATCTTTGTGGGGGAGTTTTGGGGTGAAAATTGTGAATGAAGTGGTGGATGCGCGGTGAGAATTGCACTGTGGTGGACTGAGAACAGTGGAATGGTGGTTGGAAGGTGGGGATAGTGTCTGGGAGATTTGAAATTTCTCATTCACGAGTAATAAATAATTATCAAATAATAATAGTAATAATAGTGGTTAGTAAGGTAATATATTATAATTTTAACAATAATTTTCTTGAACAATGAATGCATTTTTGAAAGGTGAGATCTCTCATCATCTTCATGTCTCGTCTGACATCTAATTATATCATCAATAGTAAATTACATGTACCTAAGGTCGGATCGAATTATTATGATACTTTAAAAAAAGGATTAGTGTTGTCTGAAGGCTCGCGGGCAATGACCATTTGTAATTTGATTGGAATAAATAATTTCTAATGCTTCGAGTGAATAATTATATTTCTGATTGATGTAGGCATCAAGAATTATTCTTTTTATTTCAGATGTGTGAATATGCAATGAAGGCTTCAAAACGATGAAATAATGAAATCATGTTTTGATACGAAAGAATATCTATCCAATAAGATATATTTCATTATATCTATGATATTTTTCTCTCAGTGTGGCAATTTTTCAAGGAATATAATTAAGTATAAATTGAGTAATTAAATTAAAATCCATAACTCTCGACCCCTTTCGTTACATTGGAATCGTAATGTCCGAATAACTAATTTGACCCCAACGAGAATGTTTCATCCACCTGGCTCATGGTTTTGTTTATGATTTGTTTATAATAGACATGAATTTGGCACTCATCCGAGACGAGTGTTTTATTTATATTTCACATTCACCTTTTGAAGAAAGCTCTAACGATTCTCTTATGAATATGCGAATGGTTTGTTTATTTGTCTGCATTCCTCGTACGGTTGAAAACTTGGGGAATGAATATTTATGGACCGGATTCTACTGCGATGATGCATCCCCATCAAACGAATTTTTCCACACTTGTAATTTCAAGCACCAACTACGTGGAATTCACGGTCACGTGATCGAGAAAAAAGTGCTTGCGTCGCAACATGGTGACGGTCAATCATTCAATTTCTGCGCTTCAATCACAGAGGAATTGTCTCGCTGAGAAAATGCAAAGGGAAATGAAGGTACCTTATTGGGATTAACTTGCCCCTCGATTTTATAGTGGACTTTGGTGGGGAGGGGAGAGGCTATATGAATAAACAAACAGTTGTCGTAAAAAAATCTCTTATTCATCAGCAGCAAATGCAACAATGTACAATCTATTTGGGAGATCCACTGGTTGCAATTTTACTGGCGAATAGTCCGGTTTTTTTTTTTGCTGTCAGGTAATTGTTTAGTCAAAGAGACCGAAGCCCATGTCATCATCCTCAGATTCAGATTCTTCTTTGGCGGCCTTCTTGTCTTCTGCAATTTAAAATATACAACAAACGATTCAGTAAACATGAATTTGCTTGAGATCCGTTCGGTTGGAAATAATTGCTTTGTCAGATGGAAAAATAGCCATCACTGTAACTCAGTCGAAAGATGGTACGGGAATTTCGGTCATCATTTGAAGAATTTGTTGGAGATGTGGGCGAGTTGGGGGATTTTATGTCGTTTGTGGAGTTGCAACGGCTCGATATTTGTAGTGAACTTATTCCAAAAATGTTTAGCACATGATTGTTCGTGAATGAACGGGATTTTTCGAGAATCATGGCTTATCCTTAAATCTCAATTTTAATATAAAAAAACGATTTTTCATTAAGCCGATGCGTCACTAATTTCTCATTGCTGATTCCGAATTTTTTATAGAAGCAGCTGTTGCACATTATTAGGTATTTTGACAAAAACTTTTGAAGAGAAATCTGAATGAATCTCCAAGATAATTTCTTCTCAACTCCACTCCAAATGAAAATAAAAACAGTTAAATCGAATCATAGAATTTACCTTTCTTCTCCTCAGCAGCTGGAGCAGCTCCACCAGCGGCGGCAGCAGCAGCAGCAGGTGCAGCAGCACCACCTCCAACTGGCATGGAGGAGAGCTTCTCACGTCCTGAAAAAAAAAAACATTAGATCAGCATCTCCACTCATTCAAACTATTTAATTAGCTCCACCAACAGGATAACATTCACTTACCCTGAGCAATCAAATCCTCGATGGACTTTCCATTGAGCTCGGCAATGATTTTTTTTACTCTCTCAGCATCAGACTCAATTCCTACCGAGGAGAGGATCTTCTCAATGGCATCTTGGGAAGGTGAGGCATTGCCACCAAGGACAGCCAACAGATAAGCGGCCACGTAACGCATTCTGAGATCAAATGGTAAAAAACAAGTTAATTAACCTCACTTTTGTCAATTTTGTAGTAGTCTCGTTAGTGGGGTTTATCGTCAGGAAATAGTTAATCATCACTGCCAATCAGTCGAAAGATGGTGATAAATTGCAATCATCATGAAAAATTCGGTGGTTTAGTTAATATTTTACAATCTGAGTGATAAATCAATTGGATTCGAATTATAAAAGAAAGAAAAAATTAAACATGCCACTCATGGCGGCTCCTATCCGACCGCATCCGTAAACATCGCATCGAATTTAATGAATTTTCACTTTCAAACCATTTATTTAATTAGGTCAAACTATAAACAACGGATTGTTACCAATATTTTCAACAATTTATACTGAATTATTCACTTACTTTTAAGTCGTGGTGACACGAAACGTGGATGACGCTAGAATGTAACAGAACGTTCTCCGCAAAGAAACGAAATGAACGAGGCAAAGCTACTGCCGAAGAATATACTCTCTATAGAAGTCCGGTTTCCGGAATCAGGACTTATACTTCGACTAGCTGGAAGGCAAGATGGCGCCACCGCCAACTTACTAGTGGTACGTAAGATAGTCGATAGATGATTGTTTTTCGCAAAATGAACAAATTCTATTGTTTGTGCTAGGTTTGTACTGACTTGAAAATATTTTGTTAATTTCTCATGGATTTTTAAATAACTAATACTGAGCGTAAAATGCAAAGAGGACTCCAAGTCAATCCTGTTTGGTTAGTAATGACACTGGCGGTGGGAGGCGCCCCGGTCGATTCTGGTGGCCTGTTTGACCGCCAGTGCGTACAACAGTTACGTCAACCATGCCCATGTTTTTACCCTTCTATCATTTTTTTGCCTTCTTTCGACGCGGAAAAAACAGGTTTACATCGTAACACTTCGTACAAATCTTCATTGTTTGTTATTGGAAAGATTCCGACGCGCTTAGAAAATAGTTTATCAACGAGAGATTTATATGTAAATAGATGTTGTTTGGTGTTTAAAGGGATTTGTTATGGATGGTGATTAT
This sequence comes from Diachasmimorpha longicaudata, assembly GCF_034640455.1. Taxonomy (NCBI): domain Eukaryota; kingdom Metazoa; phylum Arthropoda; class Insecta; order Hymenoptera; family Braconidae; genus Diachasmimorpha; species Diachasmimorpha longicaudata. Next base: position 1,290,210 of record NC_087237.1, read on the forward strand.
TACTCTTCAATTTACGCTTGGTGAGCCATCGTTTTTTCTTAAAAAATCCTCGAATTAGTTTACGCATAATTAATTAAGGCATAATGCAAGTATTTGATCATTACTTTGATTTAAAGGAATTAAATGCGTGTCTTTGGAGACTGTTTTGATGAGTGCCCTTGTGATGTGCTGAATTGTATTGACTTGAATAAATAAACTCATGCCATGAATTGACAAGCAAACATAAACTTTCGTAATCATTTTTTTCTATTAAAAAAGGCACATCTCCAAGCAAGTTCAATTAAACCAACTCAATAGCTTTCTTATATTAATTAATTTATTGTAATTCATGCAGATCAATTGACCAACACTCAATAAATCAAGTTTATTAACAAGTCTACTGCTTTTGTTGTCTCACAGGTTTGAAAGATGTGGAATAATATCAAACGTTCGCACTCACCTTCGTCAGAACCTGGTGAATGCCTTGAAAAGTAAAGACATGACCCTGAACAAAACGAATATCGGTCCTAAATCGGCAAAGCAGTATGTCTACGATTTGTTGATAGCGGAGTACCTCTGGAATCACAATTATGCTTACACAGTATCGGTATTCGCTAGTGAAGCCCCTCTTCTCATTAATTTTCGCAAACACATACCAAAGAGTGATAACGGATCATTGGAAACGGCTGATAGAAATAAACTGCAGACTGATTACGTTTGTCACGCGCTGGAGACCCTGGGGATTAGCCCAGGGGGGCCGGATGGTCAGGCTATCATCGGAGAGTACGATAGCCATGATATGCCCTTGTTGTTATCAATACTGAAATATATTAGCCAATTTAAAAAGCCGAAGAGTACTGTTCAGATAGTTAGGGAGGATTTTAATGGCGGCACCAAAAGCTGCAGGACTCAGACCGATTTTCCTGATGGTGATGTTACTGCAGAGGCTATCAAAATCATGGCAGCTAAGAAAAAATTGATGAGGCAGAAGGAATCCTTCGACAAGGAGCTGAGGGAGAAGGAGAATGCTCTGAATCTCAGAGCTAATCACATCGAACAGCAGATGATAAAATTGGACGAGAAATTGGCACATGTTCAGGTGAAAATATTTATAAATTTATTGATTGTGTAGCTCTCTCTGTTGTGACATTTGGTTTGTTGTTATTTGTCTCACCTTGTAAATTTCATTCACGTAAATATATTTAAATAATCATAAGAAGTTTTTGCAGCTGATTAAGGACGTGGGAAGGGTCACTTGACGTACGAAGACAAAAGTGTGACGTTTTTGCTGACTTTATTTGCGAATTCAAGTTTTTTTCCCGAGTCATTGAGATATATTTCATTGAAATGCTTAGGAGAATACTCTCCTTGGAAAAAAGTCTCCAGGCTTGATTTTTTTGTGTGACTTATTTTATTTAAATATTTTTAAATGACGTGGTTCATCTTCAATTAACAAGTATTTAATGCAATAAGTTTTTAACTAATATTTCCATTAATAGAACCAAGAAGAAAGATATAAGATGTTCAATGTTTCTTCTGACATTTTATTTTATTTTAGGGTTCCATAAAAGCTCTAAATTTAAAAGAGAAACAGTTTCATGAAGACAGAAAAGATGAGGAACGTCGGATGTACAGAAAAGAATTAGAACTGGCAGTGAAGGAGAATTCATTAACAAGAGAAGCTGAGAGATTAGAATTGGAGCGAGATAGTTACAGACAATTCGAGGTGAATCTGAAAAATCTCCAGGAAGAATTGGCAAAAGTGAAACAAGTTCTTCCCAATAAAGAGACTAGAGAGCTCCAAGGCTCGAAAAAAAGCACAAATGAAGCTTCGACGCAGACTGAGAAGTGTAACAATGAAACGAATAAACAATTGAATGATCAAGAGAAACGAGAGCTGCAGAATCTCGTCCACGAGCAGAAGTTGAGGATAGAGGAGCTGACGTTGAGAGCAGTGAAGCTATCAAGACAACTCGAGGAAGCCCAGCTGGTTAAATATACGAGTAGTGATGTCACGAAAGTAATTCTTCCAGTGCAATCCTCGAGGACAGTTCTCAGTGAGAGTAGCTGCACCGATGAGATCATTCAAGACGCAAAACAACGCCTGAAGAGACTTGAGGAAGAAACAATGAAGGCTGATAATTGTTACTTAAATTCAATGATCACTTCGCCCTTATGACGAAGAGTTCACTTCAATTTATCCGAGAATTCCGAGCACCTGTGTGATTGAACAAATTATGTACTAGTGTGAATAATTTTATTAATTTGATTTATTTATTAAAAATGGATTTATCACAGAGAGACTGCACACACAATAATTCACGAGTAATCAGTTTATACTAGAAATTCGTTTTTTTTTTCATTTATTATTGGGTAAAATTGGATTCTTGATGATTTAATATAAAAATTATTTACTATTGAGATTTTATTACTTCTATCATTATTATTATTATTTCCTTTGAAAGTTTTTGCTGTTATTACATACAACATTCAAACGTGGGAATATAAAATGTAAGTCAAACTTCGTCTGTTGGTTTACATCATCTTCGTTTGGGATCTGAACTCCGTCTGGTATATTTCTGTTAAGGATAAATTTCACGATAATTCATTTATTTGAGGAGATATCGAACATCAAATATCGATTTTTTTCAATTTAAATGGCAATACCTCATGACCCGTATAAACTAAAAACAAAAATAAAAATTTATGACTGCCTAAAAATATACACCAAAAACTACCAGCGATAAATGTGAAATTTCACTTTCTTGATCTAAACAAATATTGTTCATTCTTCTTCTATCTGTTCAATATATTTTTAGGTCGCCAATATTGAACTTGAGTAAATTTGAATTTGCAATGACGATATAGTTCAGAATTTTATTGAAACTATAAGACCATAGCAACTCTCATCACTACTTCATATCTATTATTTATAATTTATTTATAAAAAGGATATTGTTTGTCTCTGCCTTCACGCCCCTCACGCTCGTGTGTCCTCTCTTTCGTGTACGGCGACTTTTCCTAAACAAAACCACCAGAAAAAAGTTAGTACAACCAGAACGCTGGAACAAGTAAATGACGTAAAATTCGCAGAATTTTTTGGTTTACGAACCTTGCTATAGTGGTGCTTTTCTCTATGCTCAGGGACGTCACCATTTTGGTGGGTATTTTTTGCTGTAATCAAATTATATCCATCAAAATTCCGGACCGAGGAGGGTGAAGGAGAGAAATAAGGAAAACAATATGTACAGAATTCCTTTGCTGGAAGAATTCTGGGAAAATTCGTAATCTCAGAGGCAAAATAAAAGTTTTTTATTTATGAACAAAAAAACAGGTTCAATTTTTTCTCTTTTCTCGAAGATGGTCAAAAACAATAGAAATAATAGTTATAATAATAATACTGTTGAAGAATGTCTCAGTACAGTACAAAAAGGTCTAAAAAATCAAATCACCAACCCCGATCATCGTCTTTCCTTCGCTTTTGCTCCGTTGCGGCGACGACCTCCTCAGCTCGATCCTATAAAACAATTAACGTTGGAAAAACAGAACATGGAAATATCAGAATGGAAAATGCGCCACCACCCTATTTGTATATCAGACTCACCCTTTTACGACCGAGTTTTTTCTCCCGTCTGAGTTCTTTCTGTTCATCTCTGATTTTAGTCTTAGCCGATCTTTCTTTCTTTTCACTCGTAGCCTCAGCACGTCTGCTTTCTTTAGGAATGCTTTCTACTTTTCTTCTCTTGGGCTCTAAAATTCCATAAACAGAGATTTATCCATGAAATTGTGAAGCTTATGAAAATCATTGAGTAATTACAAAGAAACTAGAAGATTTTGGAGACCGTCCATTAACCATTTTTTAAAAGACTGACAGTGCTTCGATTGAGTGAAAAATATAATAAAATTTCATCTTGAATTACAATATTTGAATATATAACAACTATTATAATTTTTCAACCAATTAAAAAGTCAAATGAAATGAGTAAAAAATTATTACGAGAAAAAAAGGTTCAAAGCAACTTACAAATAGTCTTCGTTACAATAATTACTGTTCTTCAAAAAAGCTCTAATAATGTCCTTGAGTCTCAAAGTATCAACCAAAAAAATCAATCCAACAGTTTTAAAACAATTGATAATACCTCTATCAGTCTCCTGATTCTGTCCCGAGCTGCTAGCACTACTATTTGAGACACTAGACAAGTCCCTATCCAAATGATCAACTCCACTCCCATAATAGTTCTCCTCCTTGGATTTCCTCTCCTTCTTGTCACCACCCTCATCATCCTTTTCACTCGGTTTCTCCTCTTTCTTGACATGTTTCTCCTTAATCTCACCAACATCCTTGCTCTCCTCCTTCTTCCTGACCTTTTCCACGACTTCATGATTACCAGTGTTATTGGTAGACCTCTTCTCCCTGACCTCCTTGGTATCTTTCTCCTTTTCCCTGCTCTCTCCATTGCTGACCCCCTCCTTCGAGCTGATTCCATTGCTGAATTTTTCACTGGTATCATTATTAGTACTCTCTTGGGCCTTAGCAGTTCTCTCATTAACATGATGAAATTCAGCTTCCTTGATCATGTGTGGAGTCTTAGCTTTCAACTGTCCACTGTACGAAGTTGCCAGTACATGGAGATCCTGCCTCTGTCCCTTCTCCTCCTCCCTCACCTTCTCAACTTTTCTCTCAAGAATTCCGGAGAGTTTAGCAATAACTGGAAATTGTGGAAGAATCTTGATCAAAATGATGAAAGAGTTTCTGATCTGAACGTAATCCTTGGAGTCGAGGCACACAACAATAGCCTTTGTAATTTTATAATGCCACTTGTGGCACACATGTCGATAATTTTCAAATCCCACCATGTCATTAGCCTCGGAGAATTGATTACTGACCTTGAATTTGGTAACAAAACCCGGATAATTACTACACTCTTTGTCAAAAATAGCTTTTTCCGAGTGCCACCTCATAACAGTCTCCAACATTGCACAGAGAAATCTTCCATAACGATTGGCCTCATTCTCAGTGCAAGAGGTAACCGAGTAAGTAATATCACAAAAGAGTCGATCGTAGCAGAGGAGAGTTGAGAAATTGGCGGTCTTCAAGGAGTGAATTGTATGAACAAATTTGGCGCAGTACATTGCATCGACAGCAGTGAATGTACACCTTGGGAAGAGGCAGAGTTGAAGGAACTGAGTGATTGTCTCGTTCTTGGCTGATTTTGGACTCCTAGAGAGGAACCACGAATCCTTCTCTTGTCTCAGATATGCCAGTACCTTCTCAACGTGCTCCTCCTGTTTCTTCTTTTCATCCTGGAGCTTGTCAATCAGAGTTGTATAACGCTCCTGCTCTTTCTTGCCTTTGCTGGCATTCATGTCTTTGGAATCAGCAGCCTGTCCTGCCAATTGTTTTAGTCTGTTCATCTCCCTTTGATAGCTGTCGACTGGTGTGAAGAGATCAGACATTGACAGAGACCAAAAGGTCACTAGAAACTGAGGGGATATATCCTCCCAGACCTTGGGCGGATGAAGGGGACGAACTGATAGAGCCACTGGTGCCATCACTGATTGTGCTGCCTCTGCCCATTTGGCTTGTTTCATTGAAGCTGACATTCTCTTGTAGTTGGGATCTACTTTACGAAGGGCGTCGTACTTTATGTTTATGGCGTGGGTAAACATCGGTCTTGCGAGGAAGAAAGCAACGTCTGCATGAATGTGATTGTCTTGGAGCATGTTGTGCATCCCTGGGAGACGTTCAACATATTCGTGTACTGTCATCGTTTGGCCTAAAAATGTGCCGAACTGAACGAGGGTGTCTTGACACTGATCGTACAGCTTCCCCACCAACTTCAGGTGGGATTTGTCGGTCTCTCGGTAAACCACGCAGTGTTTCTGCTGGGCCATTAGGAGGCAAAGTGCCACTGCCAGGTCGTTCTCTGCCAGCGCTTCTTTCAAACGTTGAGAAGATTTTTTTGTGTTTCTAACTTGACTGAAGTAGCCAGCCTGAAAATTATCGGCGAGTAGTTGGGAAATTGTGAGTTATGTCTGATGAAGGATTATATTTTATAGTTTTTGGATTCATTTGGGGATAGTTGCTGAGGTGAGTTTGGAGAACGCAGTCATTTTCTTTAAAATATTCGTCCTTTATACGTTGCTCATGGCAAAAGAATGTAATCATTGAAATTTGCATTTCGTGAGTACCGTATTACGCTTCTGGAAAATGGACAAGAAAACGAACAAAGTGGAATGGTTTTTGTTTACACATAATGCCAATGTCAATTGTAAATCTTCTTGAATTTTCAATTTCAATAATTGTACTGACCTTTCTCCATGATTAACTGTCTATTGTTCTCGATTTTTAAAAACGTTAGCTAACCTTTCAATATAGAGGTACAAATGGCAACTCACAAAGTTGGCAAAATCGTCGTAAAATATCCCAAAACGTAGGGAAAAAGCAAGATCTTTATATTCACCCGAACAAAATAGACAAAGTGCTTAGACACCCTCAGCGACAAAGAGTTTGTATCTCTAATAATAATAATAAAAAGCAATACCTCAGTTTTCAAGAGATCTCCACCAGCCATAGCATCAAGTTGATCAGCAGTCATCTCCTCAGCAGCCTCGACCCCAGCCATTTTTTGTACAATCTCCTTAAGTATCAATAGATCGAGACTTTTCTGTGCCTTCAGTTGATTAGCCACATACTGAAGAAGTCCTGTCAGCTCAATATTATATTTCTTGAAAATTGCTCCACAGAACGACGCCAATGATTGGAGCCACTGAGATATACTGTTTCCATCGTGCTTCAGCCTATCACGATCAGCCCCAGCCAGTGCCTCCACCAGACAGTACCCAAGAACATCGTAGGATATGCTGGTCAAATACTTGAGCGAGTCAACAACAGGTCCAATGAGATTTTCATAAAGTTGAATTTGAATAAGAATGTAATCAAACAGCACTCCAGGAGAGGAGTGCGTGAGCTTGCCAATGGTCCTTCCAACAGGCTTGATGGTCTCCTTGCTCACTCTCTTCATGATAGACTTGATTTTCTTTTGCACATCAGCTCGTTTACGAAGCAATGCAGCATGCTGTATGGGAGTATCGTTCTTCCACCTGGCATAGAGACAATAACGATTCTGATAAGGATAGTATTTGAGAATGTTCCACATTTCCTCAGCAACGCAGCAATTGCAGTCCATAAATGAGAGGGAGGGTAGTAGCACGACATCCAGAATTGTGAGAATATCGTAATAAATGGTGTTGCTCTTGTCGATTGGCTGTTTGTTAGAGTCCAGGGGATGTTGTTTAATGGCAACCTGACAAATTCTCATTATTTTATACATCAGAATAGGATCGTGATGTAAATTTAGTCCCAGGATAATCAACATTGGCAAGAGCTGGTCGTGAATGTCGTTGAGATCGTTCATCGGCTTTGGAGCAAGGGGATTGTTGAGCGGCGGTATCTTCCTGCCTGGTAGCTTTGGAGATACTGTACAGTGTTTGCGGTAGACAGGTTCCACTATTGAGTGGACCATTCGGCAAAGGGCTAGGGCTATTGGCTTCTGGTCTGTAAGGCTGTGGTCTGGAAGACGACTGAAGAGACCCTGGGCTACCTCCCAGGCACCTATCTCCAGCAGTGCTTCGCACAAACCAAATTTCTGATTACCTGAGTATTTGTCCTGTGCTGGTTCTCGCTCATCTACCACTTCCTCACGATCTTTCGTCGAAATTATGCTCATTTTTCGAACGTATTCCTTTGCTGAACGCATCGACTGTTCGTGATCCTTGATGATAGTCTTGTCGTCGGGAACCAACCAGGGGAGAATATTGTCTAGATGTATGACTTTGTGCTGCAGCATCAGGGCTGTGAGCTTCTGCAGGGAGAAAGGAGTAGAATCTACGGTTGAACGGTACTTGAAACCCAGGACTTCGCAGAGGACTTGTTCGTCACACATGTAGGATTTTATCAGGGGAATGAAGAGGGCATCATCCTGCGGGCGGTTCTCGAAGGTCTCGAGAACTATATCGAGGACTCTGTTGGGGTCGAGGTTGAAGTAACCTGGGGACATTTTTTGAAAGTCTGGTTGCAGTGTTCGAGGCTTTTCATTCTGGAGGGAAATGGCGAAACATGATGTATTTAACAAGTTTTTCATGTTATTCTTCCCAAGTTTGGTTTTCTTATGTGAGAGGTGATAGGCACTAGAGTTTTTTTTTTCAATAATTTGATATGATAAATAAAGAAAAGTAGAAGCAAAATGTGAAAAGGAACTTATAATTGTTGACGTGGCATGCAAGATTAGTTTTCATGGTTAACAAAAAGGATGAATTGCGTGCACAGTTGATTAACAATATTCTCCAATGTAACATTGAGCTTAATTTAAGTAAAGAAATTAAATTTAAGGTATTACTGAAAATGTAATAGAATTCAAATTTTTGAGCATCCAAAATGGAAAAATTCTTCAATTTAATTGAATGTTCAATGATAGCATAAGTATTCAGCACCGAGTTCAGTCTAATTTCCATTTGCAATTCGTAAGTTCTAATAATTTTCTCATGAAATATTAAGACATCGGATGAAATTGTATCCGAAATTTTTCAATAGCATACTGCCTTCTCACATTTAAAATCTTAAGATGTATAATTCGCATTTCTCAGAATTCTATGGCATAATGGAGTGCAAAAAATAAATGATGAATGGTACAATTTGCGGGGTTACGTCCAATTTTTACTTGTTTCTTACCTATGAGCGATTTGACAATTTCTAAAGTATTTGAAACTTCACTGGCAGGCCTCTCCTGATTCAATTCAACTATCAGTTTCGAATACCCCTCACTCTCCTCTCGAAACAGATTAAACTTCCGTTGTTTGTAACTGTAGAATTTAGAAACCACAAACACAATGAGCCACATCACTATTAAAATACAAAAACAAACCAACTAATTACTACATACAAAAGTTTTGTCTTCACTTTGACGAACTTGGTGTTAAAGTTTCGATTTTTAAGAATGCCAATGTCCTGTAGAGTGTCAATTTCCAGTCGTTCTTTGAGTATCCTATCTGTTAAAAACTGTGAACCAAAGGAGGAAAACCAAAAACAGTTTAAAATAACTGCCAGACTGAGAGAATCTTCGAATGATAAGATAGATTACCTTTTCGCTTTCTTTTACGATGTAATAAAAATTGTTTCTGTTGTCGTTCACCACTTCTGCATCTATCAGGGTAAATAAATCCACAATAGTGGAAGGTATGGCTGCATCGATGCTCTAAAAAAATTCATGAAACCATAAATACCATGATTAATTCATAAAATCAATAATTTCTATTGATCACATGAATGATTAATACTTACGACAAGTTCTCCAAGTGTAGATACCACATTTTCTTTCTTTATATTCGCTTGGACTCCATTTGAGATCAATTCGTACAAGCCTCGTCTCCATTCTGTAACGAATAATTTTGCAACGAGTTACTGAATGCTGTTTATTTATTTCAACAAATGACTTTGCTAGTATTATGGTGATCTTTGTCTACAGAAAGGCTAACGAAGAAATTATAAACAGTGAATATGGTGGATTGATGGTAATGTCTGTTATTTTATGGTACATACCTGTAGTGTCGCCTTCCTTATACTTCTGCTTGATTATCTTGAGGCTGGAAACATTGGTTAATCGACAATTAACTCTTCAGTAGAGCGACATACTCGGAATATTAATGTTGCAATCGTCAATACGTTATTCCCCATAAAAAGAGATATCTGGTTTATCAATGAATCATTTATTATCCCAGTGAAATTTATCATTTATTTATTAGGGGACGAAATCGAAACGCCTCAAACAATACGCCTTTGCCTATGTACCACCATTCTTCTTGTCGTTAAATGCCTGGGATACTACCACTTACTAATCATTCTTTCCATGTTTGTCCCATGTTTTCCATAAATCAGGATTCCACCCTTTATTAATCGCCATATTTCATTTGTTATTACACGATATTTGTTTCTTCAATTTGTTAAAAAACACAACCGTATCAACAACGCACGTTACACTATTGACGCCATTACGATTCATGGAGCCTTTTCAATTTCAATATGGCGACTGTCGAACACATAGAAAAATAAAAACACCATCTCTTAGGTTTCTTTTTTTAAAAGAAATATATGGAAACCAGAGAGGAAATTCTAGCCTTAAATAATAAAAATTATTATTTTGCTGGCGTCAATTTTTACTATTTTCTATTTATTTTTAAATATTTTCATTCACCGGAAGTAGAGACAGTCGCTGGTTCTATTGCCGTCCGTGGACGACGATAGGAAGCGGTCGCTCGTTGCGTTCACTAAACTCGCCTTGAAGTTCTTTTCAGTAGATCCATTTGTCGGAGAGGTAATGCAGGATTTTTGTTGAAATGTTAATCTAATAACATCCGCTTAATTTGTGGTGAATTGTGATATTATTCCATGGAATTATGATCGTTGATAATTACGGGCCACAATTATATCGATATTTTTGGGGTTGAGTGGTGATAAAAGGCGATTTACGGTGTCACATGGGGGGAGACCTTTGTTTATGTCTAACAGTCTAATGACATTTAATTTGGGGTGAAATTATTAGAGAGCGAGGGCTCGCGGTGAAATGAGTGTTGGATTTCGTTTTAGAGTCTTGGATTTGTTATTAACAATTTCTTGGGGTTAGGTTTTCGTTGTTTATAATGGCGAGGGCTAACCTCACCTTCAATACCGGGGAGTGGAGGATTAGCAAGAAAAACTCGAAATTTTGAGGAGTGAATTCGGCTTTTTGTCCTTCTTTACTTTCCCTGAATGAAATTGCAGAAGTGGATTTTTCTCCAGAACTTAACTGACTCATTTTTTTTACAGGTGACAATGGCCAAAACGAACGAGAAGAAGGGCAAGAGTGCCATCAATGAAGTGGTGACTCGTGAGTACACCGTAAATCTTCATAAACGTCTTCATGGAGTTGGCTTTAAGAAACGTGCACCAAGGGCCATCAAGGAAATCCGTAAATTCGCAGAGAAACAGATGGGCACACCTGATGTCAGGATTGACACGCGTCTTAACAAACAACTCTGGTCCAAGGGTATCAGGTGAGAGATCATTATCCAGCATTTTTTTCTCCTAATTACGCTTTTGTTAGTTGTAATTCACAAATAGTCCTTGCAAGAACTTGCAATAAATTTCATTAGAAATAAAAAAAACTACTTCGTGTTTATTTCGCACTCTCAAATAAATTGAGAGATATGGAGATATTTTCCACATAATGTTTATTTTGTAAGAAATTTTGCCTATTTCACGCAATCATATGAAACTGTCTGGTCAACTCAGACGATAATGTAGTTTCGTGTAGAAAAAAAAATCTTGGAAAATAACAGGAAAATCTAAAGATGCTGCATTATTAACTAATGGAACTTTTCATATCACTTATATTAATAATTACTAATAAAGGTTAAGGAATATTTGAAGAATAATGACAAAGCTGATGAAAAATAATGATAACCTGTCATGACTTATTATAATTAAAATATAATAATCTTCGGTTTAACTATACACTAAATTATGATCAATTATTGTTGTCTCGAATTCGGGATAGTTATTAATCTTTTTCGAACGAAAATAGTTCAATTGATAGAAAATAAAATCAACCGGAATCGAAATACCTTAACAATAGTGAAAACTGTTAATAGTCGATAATAACTAAACGTTTTTTTCATTTTTGTTTAGAAATGTTCCATTCAGAGTTCGTGTTCGTTTGAGCCGAAGAAGGAACGACGACGAGGACTCTGCTAACAAGTTATACACCTTGGTCACATACATCCCCGTGGTGAGCTTCAAAAATCTGCAGACAGAAAATGTTGACGCAAGTCAAGATTAATTTTTTTATTATTAATAAATAATATTGGCTCGTCAATTGTGTTATCATTATTTAAAAATCCCAGAATTACAGTTCCTCTATTTTCATCAGTTGGAAACATGACAATTTCTGTTTATTGGCCTCAATCTGGGTCTCCGCACAGAATCAATCATTTCTTGCAGGGAATTCTGTACGTCGAGTCGCAAATGAATCAGTGAATGACCTGCGCCAACGATTCTATTTCTATAGATGTCAATAATTTAATCGTCGGTTAGTTAATCGAGTTACTGGGGGAATAATGTAGCTGATGGTAATTATCAATGGTTGGCTTGTAAGATGTGAATGGTGATCAGAGATTTATTGAATTGGGTCTCGTTCGAAGAATCGGAATGTTTGCGTTGATTACTCGTAGAGATTCACGTGCGTCAGTTGCCGAGCACTTGGAATTTAATTCCAATGTCTTGAATGGAGTATTAGCATCTGAGTAAGGGAAACCCCGGAGGTCCAAATATTTTAATTGGATCAAATTCTTCATTCTTTAATTTTCCTTTTCACCATTTTATTCAAATAATTATTTACTATAAATGAAAAACGTAATTATCTTTGCTCCCTGAACCACCATTGCATTCATAACCAGTAATCTGTTTCAGTACTTCATTTTTTATTTTTAGCGTAATTTATTGCGAGAAAAATAATAAAACATGCAATGTCTTGCAAAAGGCCAGCGCTTGAAGATTGTTAACCAAAAGGAGTTTTTATGCTGATGGTAGTGTCGTAATGAACGATTTAACTATTTACTCCGGCCGTCTTATTTGACGTTTTTATTTGAATCATGTAAAGCGTTTCTTCGAGTTTAAAATTATGTTTTGAGTGACATACATTAATCATCAATTACAAAATTAATTTCTGGTAATAATTAATCATTAGGCCTTGTAATCCTACGGTAGTTTCTGGCATACGTTCACGAGTAAAGATCAGAATGAAAATTCTCTATCGATCATTCCGCAAATATCTCTTGAAGGAATGCATTCTCGTGAACTATCTTATTTTTTTATTAATTTCGAGGGTTGATGGAATCTTTCTAAATAGAGTCGATTAGAAATTAATGAAGAATGGATGTTGGGCTTTCTCTCGCACTCTCTATACCCGTAACTTCGACTTTTCCATTCCTGTTCTCAAATTTGATACCCAATTTCCGGTGGTTTTGAATGACGCCATTTCATAATGGAATGACATGGGTTTGAATTAGTAATGCCGATATCATAATTCATATCCGTCGTGATTCGGAGATCTTAATCTTGAATTATACTATGGATATTTTCATAAATCATGACCGATTCTTGTGGGAAAATTTAGTTAGGGAATGAATATGAAAAAAATACGTTTTGATGCAATGGGGTCGCATTGACAGAAAAATTTCACGTAAATTTTACAAAAAATTCCGTGAAATTTTATCTAGACACCACCATAATCTGCCAAACCCAGTGAACGGTGAGTTTTCCAATTCTCGTAGTAGCTTCCTTTAGCGAATTGATAAAGTAAGTGAAATGCATTCCTGACACTTGCTCGGAGAAGCAAAAAAGGATTAATAACGTTCGACAGAACAGTCGACGCAACTAGTGAAAAAAATTATTTAAAAAATTCCCTCTGGTTTTCTACCCCAATAGAAAGAAATTAATTATATCAAGAGAATTTTATTTGGACCAACTATAATTAAGTTGAAAAATTTCCAACGAAAGTTTTTCATTATTATTAGAAGTAATGAAACCATTCGTTTCATTCTCCTAAAAAATTTACAAATATTTAAAAAATATCGGATTACATCAAGTCTGTAAAAATTGAGCTGCCCTATTAAAGTTTGAGATTTACTATAATATCTATTAATAGCCAATATATTGTTATTTTTAAAAAATTAGATCTACACAAATAGCAAGTGTAATTATTCAAAATTGCTTAATACAAAAACAAACTTAATATTCTTAAAATTCATTAAATAAATAATCATCATTTTGTAATATAAATATAAATATATTGTAATAAATAGGAGGAAACATCGGAGATAGCCACCGTGGACTATCGTATTCCAGGCGTTGAGATATTAAATTGTATTCCTAGCGAATTGTCGGGCGTCCCACGGGGCCCTGCACCGACCAATATTTAATCAACTTTGCAGGAGAATATTATTCTCCGGACAAATCAAGGACATATGTAGCAGAGTCCCGCGTGTATCCACACACTCCTCCACCCCCTCACCACCATTCTTCCAGCACCCACACACGAAAGAATCGCTGTGGATGGGTGAGTGATCACGGATAGGGCGGTTTTACCCCTGTTGGAGCGTGGAGCCCGACATACCGCACGCTGTAGCGTGTTGCTGCCGTGAATCCCTCGGGACCGGTGGATTTGGAGAGACAAAAAAAACACTGAAAGAGTGAGGGTCGACGTTTCTATGTTGTTTGCGCTCGTGAGAACAAGTGCCGGGCAAGTGTCGCACCATTTTTTTCATCTCCCTTTCGCCTTCTTCCTCTTACTCACATACAGGTCCTCCATTTTTATTGACACAAAATTTACGAGCCCAAGAGTCAAATCAAAAAGGTAATAATTCTCCCGATTCAATTGAAGATGAAATGCTCCATAGAAATGATAAATTGAAATGAAATTTTAAAATTGAGTACTCTATTAGCCTCTTCGGCCATTCGAGGAGTTGGATCATTTTTCCGTAGTAAAATGTTTTTATATTTTTGCAGGGGAACACTTGAAATAACATATTTGGCAACGAGGGTGTAAAAGTATCTTTTTGACCCGACGGTGACAGCTAGGATCGAGGTACAACCTGCTAGAATACTGGAATGTGTTTTACTCACACATTAACATTCTTATCAATATTATCAATTTTGTAATTAATGATGTGTGGCTTTGTAAAATTTACTAAACAGCACTATAAAATTTCAAGGTCTATCAAATTTCTATCTAGATCAGTTTATTTTATTGGGCCATTCCATTCATCATTGTGATTGGTTAACGATGAGCATCGAATATAGCTGATTATTACCGACGTTGGACTTGATCCTGGGAAATGTTGCATCACCGATATACAAGTTTTCCTAAGCCGATAAATAAATTTTACTATGCGGCATAGTAATTTTTCTGAGGTCTGCAGTTTGCGCCGAGATTGTAAGGCAGCACTATTGTAATTTTTATTGGAATCACACTATAAAAATTGTCAGATTTTTCTCTCCGTGTACCCTCCCACGAATGCTTTCCCCCAAACTTATCCACCAATGAATGGCAAATATCCCCCTCTGGGTGCGTAAAATTGGTCTTTACACGCGTGATCAAGACCCCGCTTAATAAATATAATACGTACCAATATATTTAGCCAATTGCTCACTGGCTGCATTCTTCCAACCAGCCAAGAAAAACAATTTAAAATCTTTTACCCGCATATCATACAATAGCGAGGATTCAACAAGCCACAAATGTCGATTCGAATGTGCGAATGGAAAGTAGAGAACGGGAGAATGCTGTGCTTCGTGGCTCGTAAAATCGTGAATTTCCCTCCCCTCCCCCTCTCGCCGAAACATTAGGCATCATCACAGGCGATAGCGTTTCGTTTTAACCCCTCATACCCATTTTTCCGACTCCCAGAGGTTGGGTGAAGCCTCCCCCTGCCCTACCAATCCCTCACCATGGCCCTCATCACCAAGGGGCGTTGATCTTGCCAGCAAGAGTGAAAACCGTACAATCGTACAGAGGGATGAAATAGTCAGGGGTGGCTGTTTACAATCCACCAATGAACGTGGAGCATTCACTCCCGTACAGTCTGCCATATCGGTAGAAAACCCCCCGGGGTAGTTAAGCCACGCCTCCATTCACCCCCCGAGCCAAGGGATAGGAAAATGGGGGTAGGAGCAGTAGGCGATGTGAAGAGCGTTATTGAATTAAGCTTATCATTTGATTTTGAGGAGAGCCACCAGTCGGTTGTCTCGGCTCCTCTTAAACACCACCGAAAAACTTTTCTATCGCCTACCCCCGGGATAATCGCAATAATTTGATATCGCTCCTTGATACGATTACATCGTAAGCACCCCGCGGGCATTTCAAGAGGTATAACGCGTGGTGGTGGAGAGCTAAAGGAGGCGCCAGAAAGAATACGCGCCAAAGGGAGTTGAGAGTTGTCGGCTCATCCTCGGCTTTTATTTTCGTTTTTTTTTCTTTCTTTCTTCATATTTTTTCTCTCCTTCGGAAATAGTCTGGAGGGGTCCGTAGCTGCAGTGCGGACACTTGTGCGCGGATATTGGGCCTCACGCGGCCAAATTGAAGTGAGTGCGCGTGCGCAGACGGCTTTTGTATCGGTGAAAAGGCGCGCGTTTTCCGTTTCCGCGAAGAATCGAAAGATTTTTCGTTCATGTAATACGATTCTCGGGCCTGATCGTGTGCCCGACGGCCCGCGCGGCCGTAATGTCACCCAGTGACAAGGCCTGAAGTCTTGTTTTGGGGGACAGGTGGTGACAGAATTGGAGACGATTTGATAATTGTGATTTTGTGAAATATACGCGGAGGTGTTGAGACGACAATGGATTACTCGTATTTGAATCAAGCGGCGGCGGCTGCTGCGGCCGCCGGGTTTGAGACATCGAGCTGCGCTCTTGCCACCGGGGATATGCAGTGTGGATATGGGGATTTGAGTTCTTGCTCACAGATGAGTCAGGCGGCGTATCGTTACACGGCGGCGAGGGCCGCGGGATACCCGGGGACTGCTGGGGCCACGGGAGCCGGCAGTGGGCCCGGTCTTGGAGCGCATCATGCTGGACATGCTCATGCCCACGCGCATCATGCTGCCCATGCAACACCCTGCTCAGTTATGGCGGCTAGAAGTCAGGATGTTCATCGGCATGCCGCTTCTATATTCAATCAGTCGATTAATCTTCAAGGTAAGAAGGTAGCGGAAGAATGCCTTGATGATGGGGAAAACAATTTTTTTTTTATTGAGCGGACAAGGTGAAGGAAAAAATATAGGTCTCCGGTATCATTGAATCTCACGTCTAAGAATTTTTTTCCTGTTTCAGTAATGGAATATTTGATGTGCAGATTAATTATTTGCTAAAGGGTTAAACGAAATAACTTGACTTATCTCTGAGTCCTGTTTTTCAAAGATATCTGCGACTCTGAGAGAGATAAAGGAATTTTCATAACGACGATTTGTTGTAGCACTCAATTGGCGCCATAAAAAATGGTTTAATAAAACATTTGTTATCTTGCGTAGATTGCGAAATATTGATAAAAAACAGATATTGATATTTTCTTATTTCATATAAAAAATTCATTAATTCGACATAGAATAGTTCAGAATCGTTTGAAATTGTTTCTCTGGGTGTATACCAAGTGATTTATTTCATTACATGTTTAACCCAACATTTAACGTTAATTATAACAATTAATTTCACATGAGTAGTTACTTCCTAAACCGCTGAGATGGGGATGATGTCCAGGAATTTAAATATTTTCTTAATAAATGGATGCATATTAAGTGATTAATTTTGTCATTTCCTAAATTCAATCAATAAAAGTAATTCAGCCGGTATGAGCATCTTGATAAACCGCTGAGACGGGGATAATGCTTTTGCCGATTAGACGCTTAAAGTGCATTAATAATTCATTTCGTTCCCTCAGATAATCTCGTTGAATTTTACTCCCGAGAATGTAAACGTGTATCCGGTGCATTGACAAATTATAATCGAGTATGCGCTTCAGTATCGAAAAATTATCCGTCAAAAAGCGTTAATTTTCAATGGCCAAGGCATGTCGATAATCAATGACAATTGATGTCCCCAATATTTTTCATTCACCTCGAAAATGAACTCCAATTTCCTCCATCAGTTGATGCCGAGGTAGTGGAAAAATTCATCACCAATGATTCATGCCACTGGATAATTCCTCTTGATTATATTCCACGATATTAAACCTCGCCTCGCGCGTCCAAAATAATTTTTCCCTCAATTTTTTATCGTCAACTGTCACTGATGTACCTGAAATTTTCAACGAATACACCATCAGATCTAGTGGTTTATTTCAGTTACTTAAGCACCGCATGTGAATTGAGGATTGAATGAATATTTGAGCCAGGTTTCGTTTACTTGTTTATTGGAACGAACACCTCGCCATCATCTAGCTCTTCAGATGATATTTACTCAATTATTGACGGCAAATTCCTATGTTGGGACGAACATTTGTATTTGATGGCCTCTGTTGTCGGTGGAAATCGTGTATTTTATTTGTGAGATTGCCTTACACTTTGGCAACATTACAGTTGCAATATGCGCTGTTAGAAAAAAAAAAAAGAATTTTCATGGCCAGTTGACCATCAATTTTCAGGACCGTGACACTGAATGCGATTTAGGGGTGAGAAATGATAGACTTTCAGATATTACGAGTATGATAGACTCCAGTAGTTCTGAGCTTATACAAAAGTTGACGAGATCCATTAACTGCGACAATAAATCGACGATTGAATACTGCATTTTATGAACAAATTAAAATATTGATAACTAGTTTTATAATTTGTCATCACGATGTGGTTCAAATTGACCGTTTCTCCATTAATGCTGATAATTATTTGTTGATTCATATTAAGATTATATTGTTTCGCAGACATGACGATCTAAAAGACAACTAAAATAAAAATAAATGAAAATGAATAGAAACAAATTTACCTCATCTTTCAATGTTCTGTTTTAGTCTTAGACTTAACAAGATCTAATTCAAACCGCTTTTATGATTAAAATTGAATTGTCTAAAATGTTATCGCCGATGTTGCCTTTATTACAATTTAACCGATTCTTTGGTTACAATTTGTTTATCACTGAATTTTATTTCTCAACTTCCAAAATGATTTATGAAGAATTAGTAATGTCAAGTCATACAAAAAAAATTCTACTATTATTGAAGAAAAACCTCCAGTTACTCCTAACATTATTTACAAATTGGAGGAATCCAATCGCTGCAAAAATAAATTGACGACACACCAATACCCCAATTCATGAATGAATCAAAAAATACTTCCATAACTCCAAATATCGATAACGACTTTTACAATTTTGCTTCATGAAGTGGTCGGGGACTGTACACTTACTTCCCGATAAATGCTGTCAAGTAGATAGAGGAGTTTATAGTCAGCCGGCGGACGGGTCTGGCAGAGTGGTAGCAACGACAAGATGGCACTGAAAATCAATGGACGCCTCCCCCTCCCTCTCACCTCATCCTCTTGACGCTCATCACTATGGTTACGTACTCGCGTTCTCATTGCGTCGATCACAGCATCACATCTGAAACCTCTTTTTACGGGAAGAGAAAATTCAAAAACTGGCCAACATTCACAATTGATTTATCTTTGTTGAACATTTGGCAATTGATATTTTCTTACTCCATATAAAAAATTTGTTAATTCGACACAAAACAGTTTAGATTCATTTTAAATTGTTCATCACATGTTCAACCCAATAATTAACGTTAATTAGAGCGAGTGATTTTACATGAAAATTCCAGTCCAGGCATTTAAAACCTTTAGTCCTTCCGGACGAGTTGTTATGTAAAAAAATATTGTCGTAATTCACGCGAACGATTTTCTACTTTCAAATAAAATTCAAATCATTCAGATGAAAAAAAAAAACAGATTTCCGCGGAAAAAAACTGTTTGCCAAAGATTTTCCAGAATTTTTCAAAAGAATCATCGAAATATTTCCAGAAGATCTCCCTGGCAATCCGAAAATATCCTCTAAAAGATTTTCAGAAGATTATATTTTTCTAAAAATATTCACTGAAAAATATTATTAAAAAGTCCTCCTTCCGCACATATCTCAAAATAAAAATGGACTTCTGAAGATCCTTCAAAGGATTTTTGGGATTACTTTCATGGTAATGTACTACTCGACCTGGCCTCTATGTGTTATAAAAACTCATCATTATTTCCGTAGAAAATTGTCTGATGGAAATTTATTTGACAGGCGGTCTCGGGTACAAGCCGTACGCAACGCACGACGGACTCGCGGAGAAGAGAAAACAGCGACGGATACGCACGACGTTCACCTCGGCACAGCTGAAGGAACTGGAACGGGCCTTCCAGGAGACACATTATCCTGACATTTACACGAGAGAGGAGATAGCAATGAAGATCGATCTCACGGAAGCCAGGGTACAGGTGAGTTGGTTTTACAGTCTGATCTTAAATTTCCGGGACCACTTGCAGTGGTACGTGCAGTTGGCGGAGTCAGACGAGTTTCTCCGAGGCAGGAGTAGTTATTGAGTGGTGAAATAAATTTTTTCGAAATACAAAAGGTCTGTGTTGTCGAGGCCAGGGTGATTTTATCCAGTAAACATCCCTCGGGTTCCGTGGAATAAAATAATAGAAAGAAAAAAACTTATGTCCCAGTAAAATAAGTGGATCACGATTGGCGCAAATTATTTCTTGCAGCGAAAATTCCTTATCTAAAAAAATTGCGATACATTGTCTTCTTCAATGTCTTCTATACCTACTTTCCTATCTATCAGACATTGACTTGCGTTGTGTAAAAAATACCGACCATACATTCCAGTCATTCTCCCCTAAGTGCTGCGGAAAAAGCCGAAAAACTCCTTTCAACTTGAGAATTTACTCTGTTGTTTGCTCACTCCACCCCCTACCTTCCACCCCCTCCCTCAAATCCCTCGAATTTCCATCCATTTTGTCGGTTGGTCGTCAGTAGTTTCAATCCGTGGAGAACAGAAAAATCAAAATGTCGACGTCAATTTGCTTGGGTGTCAGTGATTTCTGACAGAATGGCAAATGGACGGGCATGATAAGACGATGGGGAGGGTCAGGACCCTCTGTAAGAAGACCCTCGGACCTTCGAGGAGGCTGGGAGTATCTTAGAAGCCTAATCCAATTAAATTACCTACACTTGTTCACTCTCACTGGCACCTGCAGTCGTGACCTGATGGATTACAGTGCCCAACGTACTTGACGGATTATCGTTGTGAGCTTGTTTCGGGGTTACTCTCTATGGCTGTTGAGATGAATTGTGGCGGGTGAGAGGGGGTCATGGGGACAAGGAGTTGGGGAAATCAATCGGTCAAATAATTCCAACAAATGGTTTTGGTTTGGATTGAATATGAGGATGTTAAATATTTTTTGTGATCACCTTTTGATGAATATCTCGAAATCTATGGGGGATAGCAAAATTATCATCAGGACCTTTTCTATGGAGCAGCTTGACTGCTACAATAAATGTTATTACAAAAATATCTCTATCTCTCTTAGATTTAGAGATATTTCGCAAAAAGTCGACTTAGAGATATGTTAGGTTCCCGTATTTTGCCACCTCGCCACTGAAATATTTGTTTGCTGGAGAGAAATGTTTATTTTGATTGGAAAAATGGTGGAAAAGTCAGTAAAGAGAGACTTATCAATAAATATTCGAAATGTGAGAGTTTATTTTGTTTCAGGAACAACTGCATAATATTTGCGGAATTTTATCTGCGGCTCTTGATACGAGCATTTATTTATTTTTGGTGTCTCATCAAGTTGGGGTTAGCATTTTATAGTTTCATAGTTTCATTGGTAATTCACCAGGTTTTTTAATGCACAAGTTCATTCAAATCCCATAGTGTGAATTTCATTCAATATTTTACCAACTTTTATTAGTAAATCTAGGTGGCATTTTCCATCAGTGCGAGAAATCTCTTCGCGTGATTTTCCTCGACAAACCGAGAATAGAATCCACTTTAAAAATGCAGAGAATGTAAGAAGGAAGCATTAAATATTTCTCCAGGATATTTTCAGCATTAGAAAAATTTCTTTCAATGAACCAGGAAAAATCATTGAGTCAAAAATTGTAGATTAAGAAAAATGTAAAATGAATGACTTATTTAAACTTTGAATTGATTTTTCAAATAAATTCAGGAGCTCAACAGTTCTCCTAATGCAGAAATTCAGTGAAACCTGATTGTGTAATTTCTCTTCAATATTTCACCCATTGCTACTACCAATACTGATACTTTCCACCAAGCCGACAAATTTGGTCAACTATTAGAAGGGTAAATATTTCCTCCCTATATTCGTTCAGAATACTGGAATATGAGGGGGGGGGGGAGGGTAGAGAAATAATTTGAACACAGTAGATTAAATACGTTAATTTTTGTTTTATTAAAAATGGCACTAGGAAGAAATGTCTGTTCCCTACGACGTGCCTCAGCAGACAAAGGATCCCCCGAGGGAAAGGTCTGTGAACAATTACTGTGCCAGGCATTAAAATTGAGGAGCAACATGATAGAATATTGGAATCTATTTTTTTCATGTATAAAAATTCCTATCAATACCATAAATTTTGTAATAAATTTCGGTAATTAACGATATCTGGCTTCGTAAAATTTACTAAACAGCAATTGAGAGAAATCTTTTAAAAATTCCAATCTACCCGACTAGAAAAATGAGTACGTGTCACATCAGGTCCAGATAAGGTTGCCTCATTTCAGAAGTTAGGTCCTCGTCCGGTTATTTAAGACTGGACACATCAGGACCTTATCTAGGGTATAAAGCACTGCCAAGCCCGGTAGATTAGCAGGTAGATTGGCTCTGGACCTGATAAGGCAAACTTCTACGGTTCCATTCCGGTCCATATGAATTTGCCTTATCCAATAAATTAATAATTATTTGAATAATTCTATCATTATTAATTTATAACGATGTGTATACCATTACGAACTATTCCAACGGTTCGCAAACGATTCATTAACAAGAAAAAAATGAAAAACAAAATGATTTCCGCGGGCTTTGAACTTAGGTTTTGTCACACTTGGTCACTCATCCAGTTGCTATCTCGGTTTGATGTTCCTTACCTTCGACGATCGCTACTGTCTCGTGTGTGCTGGTCTGGTAGGCTGCAATTGTTGAGCACTCGTAATGGGCAATATAAGCCGATGAAAAGTATATTATTGTGTATTTTACTTCATCGAAGCTGATTCATTGACAACTTAATTGACAACAATAATTCATAGTCAATTATTTGAACAATTATCATTGTCAATAGAAAGCCAATCATTATTATTATATTGAAAAATGCAATGATAATAATTCTTATCTTTACTGAAAAAAAACAACAAATAATAATGATTGGATCAGGTGTGTGTGAGTGTTTACCGTACTACGGTATGTCATACCTTGACCTGAGCATGACCTGATGCAGTATGACTGACGATTTCTTATAAGGCATGCTATGCTTCAGCCTTTGTGGAACCTGATGAGGTATGCCTGTCGTTTGCCGTACATATTTCGATTATGACAAGGCCTGATGTGCCAATCATACGGTATGGCTTTCTCGGCGAGTTCCATAGGGCCTCAACCCGGGCCTAATCAAGTTTCTCTGATCCCGGTTTGCCTGAGTCCTAACTCATCTGGCCCTGATGTCACAGCAGGTTCACCTTACAAAATTTCTAGTCCGGTGGGTCAGTTTATTTTATTGAGGCTTTCTTCATTTTTTACTGTGCCACAGAGTTATTTTTCGATAACTCATTGTGATCGGCTAGCGACGAGCGCCGAACGTAGCCGATTGTTGCTGACGTCGGACGTCATGATGGGAAATATTGCACGTTAGATTTTTGCGAGGCCGATTTCGAAGTTTTCCTCAGTTAATAAAGAAATTTTACTAAGCAGCATAGTAATTGTCCTTAGACCTGCAGTTTATGCCGAGATTGTAAGGCAGCACAGTAATTTTTACCGGAATCACACTTTAAAAATTATCAGTCCCTTTGCCAGATGTCCTCATTCCGTATGTTTATGTTTAGATGAGACATCTCTCTCTATGTTTCAACACAGAATGGTAAAAAATTCTCAATGAAGGCCCTAAACGTCCTGAATGAAAATTTCTATAAATAAAAATTAAAACCAATATTATGGTTCTCAATTAGATCAGAATTTGCGAATAAATTCCTCTGGGCAGAAGACACTGAATGAAAAGTCCGAATCTCATCTCTCTCTCTCTCTCGTCCCGGTTAATGATATATACGTCGCCAAGGATCTAACTTTAGGAGATTTCTGTCTGGTGTTCAGTTAATTGTATTATGAGAATATCAAGTGATGGGATCCAATTGGGAGGATCGCGAGAGGTCTAGAGTCATCTGCTTATCGATGCACCGATAAAATGACGTGGCTCTCTCTCTCTTCTCCTCTCCTCGTCCGTCGGTGCATCACAACGCACCATTTTGATGGTGGTTGTCGCTTCCGCGCGACATGTTTCGGTAATTGATTTATGTGCAGTCTGTCTTGTTCATGAACATTCCTGACGGGGTTTCCATCACTGCCATAGCTTTCAAAGTCAATATTATTCTTGGGGGAGGTTTTCAGGGGCTTTTACTTGTCCTTCCGGGGAGGTCGCCTGACGCGAAGGTCGATTCTTCAAGATCATCATGTAGAACGGTTAAGAATTTTTCGACACTTTGCAATTGATTTTAAAGAGGGGACTATCATAATTCTCTTTTAGTACAATAATTATTTCATTGTACAGTTAATACTGTTAGTTATGAATTAAGCTCTTGGGCGTCGAAATTCATTTTATTGGTCAACAATTTCCATTTTTTAGAGATCGAGACGAGACTGTAGAAAGTACGTGCAACATTTTCACTAATAAGTCAATGGAATTCCTGATGTTCGAGTACGAAAAAAACAGAAATTTGTCAATTTTCAATAAAAATAGGAATTTATTATAAATTCGCAGAGATCTTCCCTTAAAATCTTCTTTACAATTTTCAGAAACTTCTGCCGGAATATAATATGACAAAAGTTGGCGCCAAATATCCGAGAACTTCAGGGGAAAAATATTTAAAAGGTCGAATCGTTTATGATCATAAAAATATTAAATTCAATTTATCAACGAAGATTGAACTTTTTATGGAAAATCAATTTTACGACTCTATAAACCAACCAATGAACATGCCGAAGTAATCTATTGGATTTTATATCCCAGAGTCCATATCCGTGAATCAGAATTCCTTCTTACTCTTGGGAACAATTGGAAAACACAATTTCACACGTGTAATATAGTTCGGTGTATTAAATCATTGAAAAGTGTGAGTACGAGGTAATGAATTTTCCCGCATGCACAACGATAATGAAATAATAAATATCCAGCCATTGAGACAGGTACATTCGACGAAGTCATAAGTGCTGAACACACCGACAATATTCATGGCCCCTTCGTTCTCAAGTTTTTAAATGAATTCCATCGAAACTTTGTTAACCTCCACTCAAATATTTTAATTACATTTATACTGTGAACTGATAATATTTATGGTAATTGATTGTTTGTTGAAATCGTGGGGGTTTCATTGCTATTTGATGGGTTTCAGTGATGCTGAGGTGGCACAACGTAAGCGCAAGACCACCCTGGATTATTAAACTCGAAGTTGCTATCAATTTTCTAGTAGTTTGCGGCTGGAATATGACCGTTCTATAATAAGGTATCCACCGAGGGTACAGCTATTTGGCTTTCCCAGTGCGTTTCTTATTCTCATGATCATTTCTAATGGCGTCATAAATTTTCATCTTATTTCAAAGTAAATATACAACTCCCAGTTGGCCACAAACGCTGATTTTCTGTCATTTAGACAACTCCTCTTGATAAATTTGTACTAAACTATTATTTAGACTATTTATATTATTTAGAATATTTACTTAAAAATCATTCTGATAAAATCTTTATTGGAATCAAAGATCTCCCTCTAAGATTGTTGCCGTTTATAATATTGATCTTCTTTCTATCAGAGAAAATCTTCACTGGAATCACGAAAATTTTTATCACACAAATTAATGGAAATAAACCTTCTGCTCAAGTTGCAATGAAAATTTAATTGGAATTTGTTGAAGTTCATTTACTCAGTGTAAATGCAGTTTCTTTAATAAAAATAAACAATTTCTCTGGGTGGTGATGATGGCAAGAGGACGAATCAACGAGTCAGTATATCTCCAAATGGAAGTAAAAGAGCAGTATGAGCCCACTCACTTCTTTGTCGACTTTGAAGAACGAGAATGGAGGAGCAGAGGGAAGGGAAGGATTGCCAAGCTCGCATCTTCATTCCTGATTCGTTCGTTGCCAACCACCCTCTGTGTGGCATGGCGTCTGCTCGATAAAATCCCCAACCCTCCTACTCGCCTCCTTCGCAACCCAACTCTCGTTCACTCTTTTTTTTTCACTTGCCCTTCTGACTCTTTTTATCTGACTTGGGTTTTTTTCTCGTTTCTGTCTCTCTACTTGCTCTAACTGCCAATCGTCAAACAGCCATGATTGCTCTCCTGACGGTAATTAAACTTAATTTTTTTATTTCCTTTGCGGAGGGAGGAGACACTACTGATTAGATAATTCTCATTCACTTTATATTATTATGGATATGTTGAGTAGTTGAGGGGAAAATGTAATTTTTTACTTACAATTCTTGTTTATTGCAGGGAGAATTAAAAATCAATCGTTTTTGCAGATGACACTTTGTTTTCAAAAAAAAATTCTCAATAAATGTCGCTGCTTTCATTTATGATTTATAGATGAGAATTAAAGGTAAAATACATTTATCTCACTTTAACATTTCGCTAGTAAATTATATGAAGAACAAGGGTAACCTGACATAAATTTGAAATATTATGAAGGCAAGCAGAGGCTTGTTAAAATATTTATTCACTTACTTCATGATTCCAGAATTTTTTGTCATTAAATTCGATAAATCCCTGTAATTTAAGATTTTTATTGTATTTTATATTCAGTTTAAATTTGTGAAAACCTCAGCTTTTTGTATTGAAAATTTATTGATTTCATTACAATATTAATTCCCATAAATCATTATTACTAATTTCATTGAATTTGCGGGCGACCAAATTATAATATTTCTGTTCGATTTTCATTATTCAAGTGCTTATGCAGGAATGCTATTTTGTGATTTTCTCAAGGCGATCTGGGAATTGTTCTGATAGAAGTATTTCTTCGAATGTTCATTCCCCCCCCCCCTTTTAATCTTTAACAAAGTCGATTCAATATGTTATACAATCCAATGTTTTGGTGTGTGATTGGATTGAATATCCAAAAACCCCAAATTACATTTTTCATCAATGTAGCCCATCAATTTTGTTGATCATGAACCTTTTTTTACACTTGATTACAATCTCAAATCCACAAAATGGTGATTACTGTTATATTTCTCCAATGCTGGATGGAAAATAGGAAATTTTCCTTTTTCCAATTGTTATCTTCAAAATTTTTGTTGATTCCCGTGAAATTTTAGGATAACCCTTTCTTGCATTTTTTATCTTCGTTTTTCTCTTCTAAGAAGTTGGTTGAATTTATAATCCCAGAGGATGCTTCGGCGTGCGATTGAATTATTTTCTTCTTCAAAACCGTATGACAGATAATTCCCACCTCGCCTTGAGTTTTAACACGATTTTTTTCCATCGAATTACATTCTTAATCGCATTGAATTCTTACCGTACGTGAATTTTTAGACCTTGTTACGTGGGTCTACATATAGGAGCATGTGAAATTCGTCAATTCGTCAAACTCACATGACAAGTGATTTCTCCTTCGAACTTTTATCTCTCGGAGAATCGACATAAACAATTCTATCACGGCACATGTTCTGCATCTCCAGATTTTTTATCAATTTTTTGTTTGAAAATAGAGAGCGCAGAGTACTTTAAATATAAATATTTTCATTATCAATGAGTTATCAGAATTTAAGCGACTTTTCAGGGAATTAAAGATGAACGTTTCTAAAGCGATTGATTCCAAAAACTTCTCCGCTAAAATTAATCAAGAAAGTTCTCAGCTAAAATTTGAATTGATACATTCTGAGTGAATGATTTGTTATTCACATAATGGAAGTAACATAAAGATGGACTGATTCGAAGTGGAATTTATTTAATTCTCTGTGGTAGACATTATACATTCGATCATTCCAACACTTGCCAACAATCTCTTGTCCCATCATGCCCGGAATATCAAATCCCCTCGAACGTTGAAATCATATCTAAGTGATTGAATTAATCCGCATCCAAGCAAACAGCACAGTTTATTTTCAGTAGGTCAGCGAGCAATTTGAATGATCTACTAATACATTATGATTATGCATAGGGCGCAGATAGAGGTTGTTAATGGATTTGTAATTTGCTCATACGGTGACAGCAAACGCTTGCAGCAAGTGACTCAGTGCCTGGAGGGTTGGCCACGCGTCAATGGGTGTCAGAACGCGGGATTAAAATACAGGGGGTCACAGGGGGGCCGGCCGATACTGCGTTATTACACTCGTAGACAAGTGGCCCATATCCAATTAAGATGAGAGCCTCCCCTCCGGCTTTTTAATACGCAATCGTGTGTGGTTTCTGATCTAGTCCTTCAGACAACTGTTGTCGTATTCAAGTATTTAAAGTAGCTCAACCCTCCGATCGGTATTTTACCGGTGAGATAAGCTGTTTTTGAATACTTTCAATTGCATGAGTATTAATTTTACAGAAAATTACGAAAAATATTTATGTTAAATACCAGAACTTTTTTTACGTCTAATGATTAATAATTCAAATTTTACTCTTTGCTTACAAACATGTTAATTTTAAGACATGTTAATTTTCCCTTCGAACACTGTGTCAACTTTTCATTTTTCCACTTAAAAAAAAAAACAAACGATAATTCAATTGAGAAAAAAATGACGAGTCCAAATGTGATGGATTTTTCTCAAAATTTTCTCAAATTTTCCATAATCTTGGAATTGTCTAAAAGGGTAGAGCTACTTTAAATGATATCCTTCCAGGCTATCCTTCAATCTCTCAATTAATCATTGATACTCCTCCACATATCCCTCCCATTCCATTAACCTGCCATCAGCAATAAAGAAATAATTTTCATACAAGAAAATGCTGTAACAAAGTAAAAGATCAGAGTAAAAAAAAAAACTTATGAGCACACGTTTGTTTTTTCCCCATCCTCGGGGATGCTCGTCGGGGCGAGAATAATAAAACTGTGTCTGAGGACGTGAGAGAAGAAGAGAAAGAGGAAAAAGAGTGAAAACAACGATAAGAGTGAGAGAGAGAAGCAGCTGGAGGATGGGGATGAAGGGACTGAGAGGAATGATGAAGCGCGAGGGAGGGTGGAGGGGGGGGGGCGGGGGAGGATGGTAGAATTGTACGTGGTACCGGGCTATACCGGGGGAAAATGGGGAAAGCATTCGTTTCTGGTTGGTAACGGGGGTGGCTGATACACAAGGGGGTCGTGCTAGCTAGTGTGCCCGGGGTAATTGCGAGCTCCATGTAGATCCACTTACAGTGATTAAAAACTGTCCTGCCGAGCATCAGGGTAACAACACAAGCGTACACCATCTCTCTTTCTCATTCACCCCCTGTGTGAATACACAACGTTTTAACACAATGTGTGTTTTATATACCATTTGACTTTGGTAGTTGCAAGTTGTGTGGCGGCTGAATCTTTCTGGCCTTGCAATGGCAATTTTAACACAGCCCAGACACTCCAGGAGACATCAGTCGTTCTGCAGTTACCCCTCCCCCCCCTTCCCCCTCTAGCTATGGCACTTGTGATTGTTCCTACTTTGGCGCTTGGAATATATGTTGGCTTAATTGAATTGTAGAGGAGACTCGGAGAGAAAAAGAGAAACGTCTTTTATGTTCTCTTGGAGCCTTTTAATTAGGGAATTACTCGGGGGAAGGGGGAGAGGGGAGGGGGGTAAACAATGGGGATGGGGGTGGTTTTGGCTTGAGGCAGTTGAATGCCGAATTTTGCATCAGGCAAAACGATCCTCGAACAACAGATTTTGATTTTTTGTTGTTGTTTAGTTTATAGTTTAGATTTTACTTTGCTTTGTTAAAATGTATCGGATTGACCATTATTTACGCAAAAATTGTGGAGTCCCTTGATGATATTTCATTATCTTATGTTTAAAATGTGGGTTTTAAGACTTTTTGACAAACGGAACAATAACTTTCAATATTACAAAAGGCTCTTAGAAATTAAGACAAAGATTTTCTGTTACATGAATAAGTTCGTTGTTAACTGTAGAATTTAGCCTATATGTTTATTTTGTGTCTTTTATGGTTTTTCTAGCGATAATAATTTAGCGTGGAATGTTTAGTATTACTGAGTGATGGATTTATGGCTTGCAGGCCTCTTTTTTGGGACTTTTGTGTGAGGTCCAGTGGAGACATTGTGCGGACCGCTAAACAATGGATGATTTGTTTTAGTGCAGTGAAGAGGGGGAACTATGGATGAGAATGAGTGAAAATTTGTAAGACTGGACACTCAGTTCGTTTTGGGTTTTCGGAGAGAACAGTTATTTTAATCGCGGCATATTTTTACTTTCAATCAACATCTTTATATCAAGTTAATGTTTTATCATAATTATAGTTCTTTTTTGTAATAGACTTTTTCTCATTTATTTCTTGCCCACCTTACCCATCCTACATTTGGGGGCTCAACCGGGATCACGTGGTGCAATTTAAGTGTGAAAAAAGACTCGTGTTGTGCAGCGTAGTGATTATTGTTCAAGCTGAGTGGACTTAGTGTTGATCGTGTTTGCAATTTGAATAGTGTGCAAAACGATAGAAGATGTCGGGCTCAGGGGATGATGTCACAGCGACGCTGGCAAACTTGGATGTGGAGGATCTCAGAGCAAAATTGCAAGTGCTGGGGCTTCCAACAGAAGGAACCAAGACAGAATTAATTCTGCGATGGAAAAGAGCAAGGAAAGGCAAAAATATTGCAAAAGGCTCAACAAGAGCAAAGATAACCCCTAAAGAAGCTGATGGCGCAGATAAAAAAGTGCCTGATGAGGCAGGAGATGGAACTCAAAACGATCTCGAAGACATGTCGTTGAAAGAATTGCAAGAGAGCTTGCGTCGACGTGGTCAGAAAACCACCGGAAAGAAAGCTGAGTTATTGGAGCGGCTGCGAAAAATAATTTCAGCCGAAAAACTTGAAGATAGTGAAATAGATAGTGAAGAAGATAGTGAAATCGACAGTGAAGACGAATCGAGCGACAGTGACGGTGAGGAACGAACAAGACGTAGACTGAAAATAAAAAAAGGGAAAAACAGAGACGCTAAAAAATTATATTACACCCAGCCTACTGCTTCGTTTCGAGATGTCGAAGATGCCATGGAAACCTTCAGTGGTGATGGCACACAAAATGTACGTCGTTGGTTGTTACATTTTGAAGAAATGGCTGAAATGTGCAACTGGACAGAGTCATTGAAAGTAATATACGCGAAAAAATTACTTAAAGGAACAGCAAAGTTATACGCGAGTTATGACTGTCATGCCAAATCATGGCGAGAACTGAGGAAAAAGTTAATCAAAACTTTTGAAAAGAAAATTGATAGCATGCAAGTGCATGATCAATTACGCGCAATGAGAAAGAAAAACGAAGAGTCTTTTGAGGCATATGTGTATCGTGCCCTCGAAATAGCCAGCCATGGGGACATCGAGATGAAGGTTGTCATCAAATATGTGATCAGTGGAATTCAAGACGAGGAATTCAACAAAACTATTTTATATGGATCGAGAACTCTATCAGAGCTACGAGACAACTTGGAATTATACGAAATGCAGAAGAAAAATAGCAAAAGTGCATTTAAGAATAAGAAAGACGATAAGTCAAGGAAATTTCCAAAGGATCAGGACGGAGATAAATCGAAGAATTGTAGGACATGTGGGTCAAAATCTCATGGAAAGGACGATTGCCCACATAAAAGTAAAGGACCAAAGTGTTTTAAATGCCAGGAATTCGGTCATATCGCCTTAAAGTGCACTGGTGTTAAAAAAACAGAAACTGTAGAAAAAAAGGACAAGCCAAGGGTTGATGCCTTATCCGCGCTTGATAAAAAGACTTATAAAACTGTGCACATCTTTAATAAAGAAGTAAAAGCCGTTTTAGATTCGGGAAGCGATTTAAATTTAGTGCGTGCCAGTGTATACGTAAAATTAGGTACACCAAAATTAAGTGGAGAAACAATCCCTTTCAACGGTGTTGGCTCAGTTGATCAACGTACTTTGGGCCGATTTAAAGCAGACGTCATTATCGATGGCTTGGAGTTTAGTTTTGATTTTGATGTGGTGCCAGATGGAATTCTGGGCCATGATGTATTAATTGGTGGAGAGCTATCGGATTATGCTGAAGTGTGTGTAAAGAGACGACAAGCGACACTAAAAAAATTGGATTCAGGTGAAAATGTCGAAGTTAAAGGAGAACAATGTGTCGATGACGGATGGAGAGAAATCCTGAATATTACCATTCGTCAAGAGCCTACAGATAAAGCTGAAGAATTGGTAAAACACGTGAGTGATTCAGTTTTGAAAAGTGAATTAAAGAATTTAGTTGAAAATTATCAACCGAGAAAAACAAAAGATACTGGTGTTACAATGAAAATTATATTAAAGACGGATGAACCAGTATTCCAGAATCCAAGAAGACTGTCAGCAGTGCAGAAGACGCAAGTTAACAATATAATTGAAGAATGGATTAAAAACGGAATAGTTAGACCGAGTACCTCTGATTTTGCGAGTCCTATAGTGTTGGTGGATAAAAAAAATGGACAGAAAAGACTCTGTGTTGATTACAGAGCATTAAATAAAAATATTGTGAGGGATAGAAACCCTTTGCCGTTGATCGAAGATCAACTTGATCGACTCCAAGATGCGAGAATATTCTCGACATTAGATTTAAAAGATGGTTTTTTCCACGTGCCAGTGGAGGAAAAAAGTGTTAAGTATACAGCATTTGTCGTGCCAGACGGACAATATGAATCTTTACGAGTGCCATTCGGTCTGTGCAACTCACCTGCGGTATTCCAACGACACGTAAGAGCTGTATTTAGAAATTTAATTTATGATGGAACTGTATTAGTCTACCTGGATGATTTGATCATTCCAGCTATAAACGAAGAGGAAAATTCTAAGAAATTAAAGCTTGTGTTAAGTGTCGCGAGTGAATATGGTTTAATCATTAATTGGAACAAATGTGAACTTTTGACACCCAGAGTCGAATATCTCGGATATATTGTGGAGGGTGGACAGATACGTCCTTCTGTGAAAAAAACAATTTGTGTTTCTAGATTTCCACCGCCTAAAACGGTAAAACAAGTACAAAGTTTTTTGGGTTTGACGGGTTACTTTCGCAAATTTATCCCTCAATTTGCGATACATGCGAGACCATTGTCTCAGTTATTAAGAGACAATGTGAAGTTTGAGTGGGGGCCGCAACAAGAAGCCTCATTTGAGAAATTGAAAGCTGCATTAGTGAAAACACCTGTGTTGAAACTTTATCGAGTGAATGCTGAAACGGAATTGCATACCGATGCAAGTAAGATCGGACTTGGAGCAGTGTTGCTACAGAAAGATGCAGAAGACGGTAAATTCCATCCGATTTATTATGCAAGTTGGAAAACATCTCCGGCCGAAGAAAAATACACTAGTTACGAGTTAGAAGTTTTAGCTATTGTGAAAGCTTTGGATAAATTTAGAGTTTATTTATTGGGTATCCATTTTAAGATAGTAACAGACTGTAATGCATTTGTGTGGACGATGAACAAAAAGGATTTAAATCTAAGGATAGGTCATTGGGCAATATTGATTGACCAATTTGATCGGAAGATAGAGCATCGCCCTGGGTCGTCGATGAAGCATGTTGATGCGTTGAGTCGCAACCCTATCGAAATTTTATTAATACAGGAAGGCCGAGACGGACTAATCGAGAAAATTCAAATAGCGCAAAAAAAGGATGAGCAATTAGAAAAAATTATAGAAGCTGTGCGACAGGGAAAGAATTCGGATTTTACCCTTGAAAAAAGAGGAATTTTATATCGTGAAGTTGAGGGTGATGAATTATTAGTTGTTCCCAAGTCAATGCAATTCGATGTAATTAAACAGGCACACGAACAAGGACATTTTGGGTGGAACAAGATAGAATATATTCTAAAACGAGATTTTTGGTTCCCCAATATGAGGGAAAAAATTCAAAGAGTTATAGCTAATTGCGTTAAATGTATTCTTGCGGAGAAAAAATTCGGAAGAAGTGATGGATTCTTAAATCCAATTCCAAAAGGAGTGGTACCATTGGATACGTACCATATAGATCATTTAGGGCCTATGCCCTCAACAAGAAAATCATATAATCATTTGTTTGTAGTGGTAGATGCTTTTACAAAGTTTGTTTGGCTCTACCCTACCAAATCGACCACAGCGGAGGAAGTGATTGATAAATTAAGAAAGCAGGCAGCGATTTTTGGAAATCCGAGGAGGATTATTTCCGATCGTGGTACAGCCTTTACGGCTGGAGTATTCAAAGACTATTGTGCAGAGGAAAAAATTGAGCATGTTTTAACAACAACAGGCATGCCTCGTGCTAACGGGCAGGTTGAGCGAATGAATCGCATTCTGATACCTGTATTATCTAAACTGTCTGAGGAAAATCCCATGGAATGGTGGAAGTATGTGGAAAAAGTACAACAATACATGAATGCCACCCTTAGCAGGAGTACTAAAAAAACTCCGTTTGAGTTGATGATCGGTGCGAAGATGAAGCTTCGTGATGATCAGCAATTGAAGAAATTGCTGGAAGAAGAATTTATTAAAATCTATGAAGATCAACGTGTAGACATCCGCGAAGAAGCTCGAGAAAATATACTTAAAATACAAGAAGAAAACAAGAAGTGTTTTGATCGCAAAAGGAAGGAACCTGTAAAATATGAAGAAGGCGACTTAGTTGCCATACAACGAACGCAAGGTGGTCCAGGTTTAAAGCTGCATTCAAAGTTCTTTGGGCCTTATAAAATCGTAAGTGTCCTGAGGAATAATCGTTTCATCGTAGAAAAAGTTGGTGATCACGAGGGTCCCAATCGAACCAGCACGGCAGCGGATTACATGAAACCGTGGTCAAATATCGTTGACCTGGATATTGAATTTGAAGACAATTATACCTGCAGAGAAGATTATAACGATCGTAAAGTGAAGTGAAATGGTATCGAGGCGATACCAATGCAGGATGGCAGGTTGTGGGTTTTAAGACTTTTTGACAAACGGAACAATAACTTTCAATATTACAAAAGGCTCTTAGAAATTAAGACAAAGATTTTCTGTTACATGAATAAGTTCGTTGTTAACTGTAGAATTTAGCCTATATGTTTATTTTGTGTCTTTTATGGTTTTTCTAGCGATAATAATTTAGCGTGGAATGTTTAGTATTACTGAGTGATGGATTTATGGCTTGCAGGCCTCTTTTTTGGGACTTTTGTGTGAGGTCCAGTGGAGACATTGTGCGGACCGCTAAACAATGGATGATTTGTTTTAGTGCAGTGAAGAGGGGGAACTATGGATGAGAATGAGTGAAAATTTGTAAGACTGGACACTCAGTTCGTTTTGGGTTTTCGGAGAGAACAGTTATTTTAATCGCGGCATATTTTTACTTTCAATCAACATCTTTATATCAAGTTAATGTTTTATCATAATTATAGTTCTTTTTTGTAATAGACTTTTTCTCATTTATTTCTTGCCCACCTTACCGATCCTACAAAAAGAATTACGTGAGAGGCCTTTCTTTAATTACTATTATTTAAAGTGTTGAAATCTGTACATAAGATTTATTTATACTGTCGTCTAGTACTGGATTCTCAACTTACATTGCTTAAAATATCATCGTTAACAAATCACAATGACCTACCGAAAAATTGCTGTGTGACGCAGTTCAAAATGAAGGAAGGTCCAGTAAAATAAACTGACGTAGATAGGAATTTTAAAAGATCTCTATCAATTTTTCATTTGTCCTCAAATAAAAAATTATAGACCTTGAAATTTTATAGTTCCGTTTAGTAAATATTACGAAGCTACATATCATTAATTGATAGGAATTTTAATGTGTGAGTAAAAGACATTCCAGTATTCTAGTATATTGCACCTCGATTTTAGTGTTTGGCACAGTAATTTTACCAGACTTTTCTCTCTGTGTAGTGGTTCGCTCTAATACGAACGTTCCATATTTTTTCTTGAACGTTCTGGACTTTTTCCTGAAAGTTCACTGAAAAAATTCGTAACTGTTCCATAATTTTTACCGAATATTATTTTGACTGACAGATTACGGAACAGGCCGGGAATTTTTAAAGAATTTTTCTCTCCGTGGGGATTGTCTATAGTATAACTCGAAGTAATTAGCACTTCTTTCCGTAAGAATCTTACAAAATTTTCTAGAGCGAAATTTCGCTTTGACATCGCAAAAAACTCCTCTTTTCCCATTGAATATTTTTCTTCGTGTAAATGTTTCTCGCACCTCCCTAATTTCCCCTCCCTCAAACGCGCTTGTTTGTTCCCTTTCAAATCACAACCCGCTGAAATCCCGGGTAATTCCCGCTCGTGACTGAAATCAGAAGATGTGAACTTTGCCGTAGATGAATATCCCCGGCAAATCATTCGATAAGCCCAGCGGAATTGGAAAAGCCCGGAGGTGAGTATCACCGATGGCATACCAATGTTGAATAACCTGTGCAAAGTGCAAGCAACCATCGTCCATCCACACTGATAGTGCTGCGGCTGATGCCCGCGTGGCCCGCAGGGGTGCAGATGCTCATGGTGAAGGGAGGGAGTGTTTTGTTGCGCTAGCGAACCGCACCGAGGGTGACACGACTCTCTCGACTAGTCGATGTTTGGATGTATTGAGTCCTACCGGTGGCTTATAGAGCCTCGATTAAATATTTATCCATCCAGCTAGGGGACATCTGTCACCCCTCACCTCAGGCCCCCCAACTCCCCCCCGATCTAACGCCTTGTTACATTTTATTTAACCCGAGTGTATTTGTTCAGCATTAACACCAGTGGTGCGATCAAACATCGGCACATGTTCGTCTGTCAATGGTATTTTGTTTTTTTTTTTTTTTTTTTTTCGACGGGGACTTGTCGTGCGGTAGAATGCTGTGGACAATGTTATTGGCCTCTTTATGAAATCGTAGGGCCAATTCTCAGGTCTATTTATTGTGGAGCGTTCTGGCAATGAACTGCGATTTTGCATTGGGATTAGGAAGGCCAACGCACATGTCTCTGTTTGGGTGCCACCTGAATGGCCAATTGTTCGAGCATTTGATGGAAATTATGTTGGATGTTATTTATGATGTGTGGATAGACGTATGAATATATTTGATGGCGAGGTGGGAGGGGGGTTGTGATTTTCGGGAGGTCAGGGTTAATTTTTAGTTATTTATATTCGGATTTGGCCGAGTTTTAAATACTGAATACGATGTTTGAAGCTGTTTATCAATTGTTGGGAAGAAAATCATTTCATTTTCACGTTTTGTGGTATTAAAAATTTTAGTCTGAATTTTCTGATGAACTTTCTGGTGATTTTTAAGGCATTTAATTTCTATTAAAAGTTCAACGTTTTTCATTGGACATTCACCAAATTCTGGTGCATATGCACTTGAATTTGTAAAACAGTGACACTGAATGCGGTTAGGGTAAGAAAAAATATAAAATTTCAGCTGCGAATTCCACTGAATCACTGAAAATTCCGCGCAGTCCCCAACTGAATATTTAAATTCCCTCTAAAATCCCAATCAACCCTGGAGATCTTTTTTTTTAAGCATTTTGGAACCGATGGGTTTATTATGCTACAATAAATACACTAATATTCAGAATATATAACTGATGATAGAGCAAGTTACAAAGAGTCATTTTATAATCTATTTTAAATACAAAATTCGCGATTAACGATAAATGTTTCAATAATTTTCACAAGTGTGCGGTCTGTTGTGCGTAGGAAAAACCTTATATGGTATGGTAGAAAACAATTATTCTTGTGTAGAGAAGTGATCGTGACTTTTTCGTCGTTATATAAGGGGCATTGCCAGAAGATGTTAAAATCGTCTATAATGCGGCCACATATTCAGTGAAATCTCAAATTTCACAATTTTCTTCCCCCCAAGTCGCACTCAGCGTCGCACTCCAAACCATGTCTTAAGGTCCAGTTGGAATTATTTGTAAATCGATACATAACCTCAAACTGCTATTACCGATGGCAGCCAAAATAATTATTCTATCGTTATAAAACCCAATTATCGCGCTTCCTTTATTATTTTGGGTCTTAAATTCAGACATTCAGTTCGGCAGTGCACCTTATGACTAGCGCCTCCAACAAGTGTCTCCAAAATTTCCATCAAGTCCTCTTCAGCCTCCGAATAGAGAACCCGAGAGGATCTCCCGCTATCGCTAATTCGAGTCGGCTGCCAGGCATATCCACCACACCAGCTGGTAAAAATCCGACAGTCGTGTTTGTCGTTGCCGGAAAGGGCAATCACGTTCGTCATGGTGTTCCATCCTCTCCCATTCACCCTCTCTCTGCCCCCACCCCCTCGAAAAATCGACGCTAGCCAATCCCTCTCACTCTTCCGTTCATTCGTCGAAGGAGGATTTCACCCTCTAACCCTCACCCCCCCCCTGTCCCCCGCCAGCGTCCGACTGGTCGGACAAACGCTATGAGCAAATAAATCCGCTACTTTAACATGCAGGTCACCGACGTTTCGTTTGTTTTATTTGTTAAATATTTCATTTGCCAACTAGAGCCAATTACGAGTCCAGCTCTTCTCGTTCCGGCCGAGTGAACCGCCGCTTCGACCCACCGACCAACGGTTTTTTTTTTCACTCGACATCATCGTAAATCCGCTTCGCTTCCTTGTTTGGTAAATATACCATTTGAATTAAAAAGAAAAAAAAGCGGATAGACAATATTCTGGGTGGGGTAGCTGCACCTGTAGGAAATTATCCCGGCGTGACCTCGAAGCTCGGTAATTCTTAAAACTTGTCTTTCTGGCGCTTAAAAGTTTGAAATTTAATGATTTTCACCCGTCTAAACCGAATTTAATGTCGTCCTCCTGGGAATCGGTCGGTACTAAAATGTTCATGGAATTTCTTTTTTTTTCAGACAGTGTATGAGCAAAATTTATAGTGAAGTGGGAGAACTCAATTTTTCAAGTCCATTCATTTTATTTCTTTGATGTTACAAATGTGTTCTCTGTTTTACATGGACTTCTGTTCATCCCTTTGTTTCCCAGCTACATTTGGTATATCTATTATCACGTGTCTATTTTTTTCATACATTTGTTTGGAACTACACCGGCTATCTGTCCTGGGAGAAGAAGTTTGTCTCTGCAAAAATGAGGGGCGATCGACGCGAATAAAATAAAATGAAAAAATTATGAAAACATATTTGTCCCGAGGTAGTTGCACCCATACGAAATTATCCAGCCTTTACCCAGAAGCTTGAAGATTCACAACTCGCTCAAGTGTGAGATCGTGCAAAAGATAAAAATAAATCCGATCAAGTATTCTCTCGACTCTGATTATAACACGGTTTTAAACGGTTCAGGGTGATTGACACTTGTCGATAATTTTCATTAAACAGAATCACGAACCACCAACTGTTCCACTCTAGGTCCATTGATAACCCAATAAATGGATTTTGAGGGAAAAGTCATGAAATTTATAATGAAAAACTCATTCACTCGAGCACTGGCATACTTAATTTTCTCATTAATAACCTGCATGATTATCGACATTTACCCTGACGATTCGATTATTTCTACTCTGCAGGTGTGGTTCCAGAATCGTCGAGCAAAATTCCGAAAACAGGAACGCCTGGCACAGCAGAAGACAACGGGTCAGAGTTCGGGTGTAGGAGTTGACAGTGGTGCATCGAGTCCAGTGTCTGGAAGTGTCAAAACAGAGGGAAGATCACCCAGGAGTCCAGGTACACCACCGGGCACCTCCAACAATCACGTACCGTCCAGCGACATCAAGTCCCTCGCTAATGCAACTTTAGTCTCCCTCAAACACAATAATGATAATCACGACGGTAATTCACCGAATAATCGTGGTAGCATTAATGTCACAACATCGGCAAGTGGTGGAAGTGCCTGGGGATCATGCAGCCCCCGACCATTCACAACTACGCTACCCCCCTATCTCCTCGATCCACTTCCCCTCAAAACTGCGAATCTCTACTAAGAAATTCCTTCCAAAATGCAGAGAGCAAAATTTTCTTCAATGAGGGGGACGTTTTTACCCCTTGTTTACGTTCATTGATTGGTACACTGTTAGAAAACAATTGGATTTTCATGGACAATTGATCATTAATTTTCAGGAATGTGAGACTGACTGCGATTTAGGGAAGAGAAATCATAAAATTTCCAGTTTCACTGAAAATTCAGTGACATTCCAGAATTTTAAATAGCAAAAAGATGAAAATTTCCACAAAATTTATCAAAAACTTGAAAAATTATCAGATATTGGCAATAACACCTCAACAAAAAAATTGTCTCTCCACACGTCTTCACAAAAATCTCAGCCAATTAATTTGTAATGAATAATTCGGTCGTGAAGTGGTAAACTAGGATAAGTGCAGAAATCCGAATTTTTCAGGAGAGCTGAAAAACGATTTGCAGCATTGTAAGGAGGATTTTCACGCATCTAATGATGGATATTTATTTATTGCTTTAGTATTTGTTAATAACGATGGCACCAAGACTTTGTACTAGATTTGACGCCTAATTCACGCACTTATCCTCACTGTCATGATTGGCAACAAAAGATAAGTCAACTTATCTTCCTTGGCAATAAAAATGGAAAGCAGCAAGTCGTGTAAAAATAGTAAGATAAGTCAACTTATCCTTTCTCCGCAACTCAACCTCCGAGGATATGTCAACTTATCTTCATTTGCGCTGTCATAATGTCACTTATCCTCCTCATTTTTGTTCGATACTGGCACCAAAAATTGATTTTCAGCTAAATCCTTTTGTGAGGACCTCCGGAACAATGTTATGCTTCAATTTAAACAAAAAACCCATTTTCAAAAAAAATGCACTTATCCTAGTTTACCACTTCACGACCAAATTGATAGTTATTGACTCTCTTGTATGAAATACCATATCATTTTCAACAACAATCGGCGACAAAACGGTAGAATTATCTACGGAATTCCAATGGAGCTTCAAAGATTTAAAAACGATTCTTCTCAATTTGAGGAAAATATTTTTCTCTGCGGAAATGTTATATATAAAGAAAACAATGTACGTCCAATTCTCGTGTAAATAGATCTATCGACGTGCTTTGAATCGTAAGAGATGTGCAGTCGAATTCCTCTAGAGGACCTCCTGAAAACAAAATGTTACACATAATTTGTGAAATAAAAAAATGGAGCGATAACACGTTTGGATTAACAGGGTGCAGAGGGGGATGTGAGTTATAATTTGTGATGGATTGATCCAACAGTTCATCGATCATGGGATCGAATTTAACGCTGCGATTATGAACCTTGGTGCAATCATAAGATGTATTTTAATGAACGCCAAATGCGTACATGTCTTCGCACTTATTGATTAAGATTGAATTTCATTATTATATCATTATGTGTGACTGGAAAAGAAAGGAAACTTGTACAGTTGTTGCTATAAATATATAAAATCAGTGTTTTACACCATTACTCAAAATGATTCCAATGTACCCAATGCTTCTACTTTTTAAGTTATTTATTGAAAAGAGATTGTTGATGCAGGTGATGTGATGAGTGTTTGCTGACATTTCCTGGTTCCTATTTCTTCATCGCAAATTGTTACAATTTTATCGCAAAGTGACTATATTGGCGCCTCCTTGACGGCGCCAAAACAAGTAATTGATAAAAAAAATAATGATCATCAACCGGCCATTGGCCAAGTGGTGAAGTCGATCCCAAGCCGATCATGTCCATAAACAAATGAAATCATCATCACTTGAAATAATTCAACGGAAGCCAATGTTTTTGTTTTTAACGATATTTATTGAAAATAATCTATCATCATTGTCGTTGTTACACGATTGTTCGCCCCTCCCTGATGACAATGGAGCGTAGTTATTGATTCGTTGGTGTCAGCATCCGACTGAGCAGCGACAATGTTCTACTAGATGTAATAAAATAATTTCATCCAGCAATAGAGCAAGAAACATTGCAGACAGCTCGTTAACTCAGATGAGATGACCAGTGTTTGTTGACAGTTGTAAAAAATAATATGATCGTTACCTCCTTCATTTAGGCGTTTCGTTCGTGCTTCTTATTAACAAGTTGTCATCAACCTGTCCCAGTGAGAGTTTTATCATCTCTCACTGGAACAGAATGACATCACCTGTATTATCATTTCGTAAATTAAATCTTAATTGATAAAGATAATGATTCATACGATAACTTAAGATGAAATCTTTACGTTATTTTTTTCCTTAAATCGATTCGCATTAAATTCGTCTCGCTCTCGAATCCACGGTGCACAGCGAGTTCATTAAACGAATTTATTTCGTTCATCGATGTCTACGTCCCACGTGGTAGATTCTTTCACTCAAACTCAACAAGAAAAGTAAAAGAAAGGGTGTTAAATGATGAAATTAAGAGGAAGGGCTATGGGATTAGAGGATTAAAGAGGATGAATGGAGAGATTTATTTTGTTGGGAATATCTAAGCCATCGATAGGGTACCGGCTCCAAGGCCAAAACCAACGCCACGTGGCCCAAAATTTCTTCCGTAACAACCGCGACAATAAATATCACCGTCGGGTGCATCATTGAGATTCGTCGAGTCAAGGGAACGGTGACAGGAGCCACAGCTGAAGCAACGCTTGTGCCATAATCGGTCCTTCGAGATCATCTGCTCGGCAGCGTATACTGGGTAACCACAACGGGCGCAACCGTGTCCGTCTGTGCTTCTTGCACCAACTTGGGGTTTAGAATCAATACTGCAAATACATAAGTATTTTTAGATTATTACAGTCAGGGTGAAAACATTGAGAGCTTTCCAACCAAAACAGCTTTACAATTGGTCTTGTTGGTTTTTAAAAAAAGGTTTAGGACAGAATTTACAGATTTTTAAAGATTAAGTTGAGGTGAATGTAACGAAAAAAAGCTCTGAGAACTTCAAGTCTCAATTAAAGTTGAAGGGAGTGGGAGGAATACCCTTAATTTACTAAAAAATATTTAAAACCCTCTAAAGCCTCAAACATATTCCCCATCTTAATAAAATATTTTTTTGATCTACGTAAATACCCCCTATACTCCTCCATTGCCTTTTTTCCAACATTCTAGATCCATGTTCGGCAAAGGAACTCTCTCTTAGTTCAATTCCAAGCCTTATTAGTAAAGTGCAACATTGCCTCTAGTTTTGAGATCTTATATTTGAATAGACCAATAGTGCGCAGCATCTCGTGTCTTCAGTTTTCCCAATTTAAAACTACCAAGTATTTCCATCCAAAAACAACACACGGATGGAAATTTTAGGTAAAAATCACATCTCTAGGGGGCGAAACGAGGGACGAAGTTTAGTTTTATCACAAAAATTAGTCTCCTAAGTCTAATTTTTCCAGCAAAACTTGACTTAATAAGTGGTTGATTGTCATTTCGTCTCACGTTTTTTTAGCGAAGAAAAAAATCAGTAATCGTGTGGTATTTTGGTTGTTCGCGGAAAATTATTGTAGCACATGGAAATAAATATTGTAATGGTAATGGACCGGGGAATTTTATGTGACACATGTCGTAATTTTTCATAGACGATTCAGACGAAAATTATGAAATTTTTGGGAAAATTTGAATTGAGTGGGAGAAGAGTCTTAATACTTACTAAGATGGTGCGTGCTCGCTATCGGTAGAGACAAGAGTTGGGGTGTGTCCAAATCCAAAGCCTTTGGGTCCAAAAAGTTTTCCGTAGCAGGCGCGACAGTGGATCTCCTTGTCGGGTCCATCGCAGGCGAGCATTGAATCAAGTGGCCGATGGCATTCGGCGCAGTTGAAGCACTTTTTGTGCCACATTGTGCCTTTGGCAAGTTGTTGTTCAGCAGCAAATACCATTCCACCGCAGCGAGGGCAGCCCTGGCCAGCCGGTGCCTTTATGGACGTCGTATCGGGATTGTAGAAGGGTCTCGACTGCGATATTTGATCTTCCCTGCAATGACTGAGCTTTAGTATTCGGGTAATGACTCGAATCAACGGATTCTACTGAGAAAAAAATATGATTTTAGCCGAGAAATTATATTGTTGACAGAAGAAAATATATTCTTAAAATTCATGAGGAAGTCTATGTTCAATTTCAAATGTTATAGTTCTGCTAAACGATTGAATTATTATCCTCTACACTAAGTGAAAAATTTTACTGTGCTGCTTTTCGATTTTGGCACAAACTGCAGGTCTGACAAAAATTACTATGGCGCATAGTAAAATTTCGTTAATAAATCATAATGAGCTGCCAGAAAATTGTTGGGTGGCACAGTAAAAAATGAAAGAACGCCCAATATAATAAACTGACCTAGATAGGGATTTTTAAAAGATTTTTAGCAATTTTTTATTTAACATCAAATAAAAAATGATAGACCTTGAAATTTTATAGTGCCGTTTAGTAAACGTTACGAAGCTACATATTATTAATTGATAGGAATTTTAATGTGTGAGTTAAATATATTCTAGTATTCTAG
Source organism: Diachasmimorpha longicaudata (assembly GCF_034640455.1). Taxonomy (NCBI): domain Eukaryota; kingdom Metazoa; phylum Arthropoda; class Insecta; order Hymenoptera; family Braconidae; genus Diachasmimorpha; species Diachasmimorpha longicaudata. Next base: position 1,334,568 of record NC_087237.1, read on the forward strand.
CATATTGCACCCCCATTCTAATGCCTGCCACAGTAATTTTTCACAGAGGTATCTCTACATCTACATGACCTTCACGAAAAACACTTGATGATTTAACAAATTTTCCGAATTTGAGATTTTCTCAGGTGAAATCAGTCTCGGTACGTTCTACAAGAGGTTTTTCTTCTGCTAATAAAAGTAATGTTTTTTTTCTCAGTGTAACGTAGTTGTGTCTTACGTGAGTCCATCGGTCTGGAGGAATCCAGAGCCACAAGCGAAACCGTAACCATGGGGACCCCATTTCTTTCCGTAACAGGTCTTGCAGTAGACATCTTTGTCCGGTCCATCGCACGCTATTATCGAGTCAAGTGTTTTGGTGCAATCGCGACACTTGAAGCACTTTCTGTGCCATTCACGGCTTTTAGCGAGCACTTGCTCAGCGGCGAAGACAACTCCCCCGCATCGGGGACAACCCTTGCCAGGGGGTGCCTGGATAGCTGCCGTATCGATCACCGTTGTCTTTGGAGCTGCATCGCTAGTTTGTAAGACATTATCGGTTACTCAAAGTTGAGGGCTTAAAAATTTAGTAAACACTCGACAAACCAATAACTGACTCATTCTCGCAATCATACCATCTACCACACGTGCGAAAAAATCAATTGAAAAATTGATAAAACGAATTAGGTACGAGATTATGTTGAATTTTTCATGAATTTCACATTTGTTTTTGGCTGATTGAATTTGCGGTTTTGCAAATTAAGAATGTTCATTGAAAAGATTTGAATTCATATTTGTTGCTTGACAAAATGAATTTGAGTTCGTCAAAAACCGATAGAATTTCTGTTCAATTCGTTAAATTTTTTATGAAATTTTTTCGGACGTTCAGACGATTTATGAAAGCTGTCACCAGAGATATGATGGATTTGAATTACAAGTCAACGATTGAAATGAATAAATGGTTCTATGAATAAATAGAATCAATTGAATCGTTCATTTTAAACAATTGAAACATTTCGATTGAGCAAATCGACGTGACTTAGTTGATTCAAATTAATCATTCGTCTGAGTGTTAAATGACTTCAGGATTAACCACAGTTCTAATGCCGATAAATTCAAACCCATCAGATCAAAATAAAATCCATGCAAAACATGAAATGTGGAAAGTAAACCATGATTGGAATTTTTATTAACATTATTTGTGATAATGTGGATGATAAATGGTACTTTCGACATTTGGGGGCACAAGAGTGGACTAACAAGACCCGAACAGGGATGGTAAATGCCTCAGGATTGCAGTAGCGTGAAGCTGTTATGCGAAATAGCTCGTGTTTTGTGTATTCTTAAGGTCGTTATTCGCGTTACAATTTTTTTCAAACTATTTATCATAAACATTGGAGGAAAAAATGTCGAGTAAATTTTTTCCACGACAACAACCTTAATAGTAATAGTGCCAGGAGTGCAATTTGTGAACATGCCTCCTCATGTAATGAGTAATGGAGTGTATGATCGATGAACAACACTTTGGGATACATAAAGGGAAATGATTGAATGCCACGGAATGAATTTAAGGACCGTCGTACCCGTTGTCCTCAATGTCGCTCTGCAGGCCGATCCACAAAACTCCAGCATGACCAATGCCTCGCGGACCGAATTGCTTCGGGTAGCAAGCTGTTAAGCAGAGAAGCGCATATTGTGTTTTTTATAATTAAAAAAAAAATGGTGAGTGGCGGTACAGTAAGCCGAGGCAGGAATTCTCGTGTGCCCTTGAGTTTTATTTTCATGTTCAAAAGCAGAGAAAAAAAGTCTCTTCGAGGATGTGCGGGTGTGTGAAGTTTCATGTCATTATTTATTTGTGGCGTTATAATTATCAATAGTTACAATTGTAGCTCTTAACAAAAATTAACTGTAATTTATTACTGAATCTATAATTTTTCCGCCACAAATTGCATTCAACATCACCCAAATCAATGAAACTTTAATTTTTTAAATGTCATTTCTGTAATTGAAAAATTCCTAAAACTGTCTATAAATTGACAAAATCAATAGATGAATCCGGAAAAACTAAAACGTTTTTTCTCTGCGAGGATACAGTTATTGTTTATTGAACTCGTTGAGTTTCGTCAAATGGTGGATAGACAGTAGAATAAATAAACATGAGTTGTTATTATTTTTGTATAAATTTGGAGGGACCCACCCATTGGCGTAGCAGTCGCTCTGCAGGGCACCACCACCCTGACCATATCCATAACCCTTTGGTCCGAACTTCTTGGCATAGCAAACTGGGGAGAATATTAGTTAATGTGTATTCTGTTAATTGTTGTACCTTTTCTTTTACAGCTTCTCCATGAGTTTAAATCAAGCTACGACACGCCATTTTTTTCTCCTCCCTCCCTTACCCATTTGACAGTTTGGTTTTTAATCATCCACGCTGGGAATATATCGCACAATTTCTGGGGTGATAAATGACTCTGGGGATTATAAATGGGGGTAAAAATGATTGCACTCTGAAATTTTGATGAACTCGCTTGTCTGAGTGCATGAAAACGCTCTGAAAGTGGAAAAATTGAGAGAATCGTAATTGCGTGGATGGTTTTATATGATTAGGGTGTTCTAAGATTGTGCTGAGAATGATTTTAATGAAAAATTTTACGGTCTAACAGCGATTAAAGGACTTGATCAAAAATTCAATCATTCTTGAGTTGCAATTGAATTAAATTCGGTGGAGGTCTTGAGAAGTGGGAGAGACGAAGCCCACGAGTGTTTCAATTACTCTATCTTCGGACTCTTGGCTATTTTCGTTTCAATACTCTCGATGGCTGGAATTCTAACTGGGAATTGGATTTTCGTGGATGATATTTCGGTTTACTGAGTCGATATTGGTAAAATGGTTTTATGAAAAAATATGAGGGAGGATCAATGAACCTATTCTCCATTCTTGTGTGCGGTAAATGGGCTTATATCGGTCACTTGTCGAACATTCATTGTTAGACGCACTGACAGTATTTTTATACCGTTAAAAAAATGACAAACAATCAATTTATCTCACTGTTGTGAGTCTTATCAACGATGATAAATGATAAATCAGTGGTTCGATGGTCTGTTTTTTTTCAGTGCAATTTAAAAAACTATGAGTAATTGGGAAACTTCATTCTTTCGATGTCAAAGATTCAACTGAAACTTCAGCGTTTCCAGAGAATATTTTTTTCCAAAAAATTGAATGATTTGATCATCTAGAATAGAACAGGGAAAATAGTTTTCCCCGCAGTTATTTCAAGAGAAGACCCATCATTCGTTCGTCAAAATAGACTCAGCTACGGAGTTCTATTGACGATTGAGTTGTTTTACTGTCTAATTGTTTACATCAATATTCCTCCGAAAATAGTGACGAAATCAATAAATGTCTATAGAGCATATTATAAGCTATATTTGATTTTTTTTTGAAACCACCAGAAACGGGCCAGACCGAGACGAAACTTCACAAAAAATTCCTAGTCTCATCTAAAAATTCATCGTCCATCATCGTTCATCTGATATTTAAGCGACCGATAACCATCCCATTTTTCAGAGTTACCAGATGACGGTTATTTCTAAACCTTTTTTTGTTATTTCTTCAAAACGAGAATTGAGCGTGCGCTCGACGCGTCTCTATTGATTTTTAGTTGTAAATAATTAGTTCAAAATTTATATAATTGAAGTCTTCCCCCAAATGATCACTAATGACTTCACTAAATTGCTATCGATTCTAAAAAATGAAAGAATTTTTTTTGGAAAAACCGTCATCTGCAACGTGTCGTACCTTGTTGGGGTTTGCTCACATTCATATTATTCCTTTACCTTTGCAGTAAATGTCCTTATCCGGGCCCTCGCAGCAGTTGACGGAGTCTAATCTCTTGGAGCAGAAGCCACATTTAAAGCATTCCCTGTGCCACGGCTGTACATCGAAGACACAAAGGATGGATTTTTTATTTAGTTTGACATTTCATTGAATAATTGTTAGTCACGTTAATGTTCTATAATCGGGAAATAATCAACACGTTAACTCGGACGTCGATTTGTAATACACGGTAAGGGGACAAACCAATCGATTATCAACAAACGACGAGAGGAATGAATGATAATAATAAATCAGGCAAGAGATTGTGAACGGTAATTTGTGACGTACGAAAAAAACGAAAAGAAAACTCATAGGGCAGTTGTGAAAAATTTTGTTTTCTGCTTTTGCTTTTGTCTTTTTAATTGTTTTATTCGCATCGAAATGATACCTCGGCAGTATACATCGCCATCAGGACCATCGCAATGGAGCGTTGAGTCCAGGCTCCGGCCACATATTTTGCACTTGAAGCATGCCTTATGGTAGCCCTGGTCATAAGAATTCACGAAACATAATGTTGGTGGGAAATTGGGATTTAAACCCTAGTATTCATTAAGCTCACGTCCACCGTTCGGATTTTTGGCTAATTGTATAGTAATCGAGGCTAATATTAACGGGTTGGAATGAATTTTTTCGATTCTTTCGGGCGAATCTCGTGTAGTGAAAAATATAATGGAAGAACATGACGCAGTTGTCTGACTTAAAGTTAAGAATTCCATCTATTCATATATTCAGGAGATTTCAGGAGTTTTCATTGCTTCATTGTTAATGAATAACTCGAAAATAGAATTCAATCAAGTAGTGTTACGTCAACTTCAAAATTTCGCAAGTCTGAATTTTTTCTGTTGAAACATTTTTTTATGGAAACTTTTAGAGAATAGAAAATCTGTTTCCTATTCCTGATTGCTTGAAATTTATAACGCGAATTTCAAACCTGCTAAAAACGAAAGGCGCGCAGCTCGTGCTCTACATGGAGAGAAAAATTCCTGAAAAATTACATTCCTGTTCCATAATCTGCCAGTCAAAATTACGGAATAATTACGCACATTTTCGCTGAACGTTCCATCTTTTTCCTGAGTTCACTGAAAAAGTGCGTAACTGTTCCGTAATTTATACCGAATATTGCTTCGACTGGCACATTATGGAACAGGCAGGTAATTTTTATAGAGTTTTTTTCCATATGCTCATAAAAATATTGAAAAATCGCCAGGAAAGCCCAATAAAATAAACTGATCTCGACAGAAATTTTGAAAAGATTTCTAGCAATATTTATAGTGCTGTTTAGTAAATTTTACGAAGCCACATATCATTAATTGATAAGAATTTTAATGTGTGAGTAAAAGACATTCCAGTATTCTATCATGTTGCGCCTCGATTCTAGTCCCCGCACAGTAATTTTTCACAGACTTTTCTCTTCGCGTACTACTTATAATATTCAAGAAACGAAACTTCCAATAATGGAATTCTTCAACCCAGTTTTAATATAATGTCCTGCCGAATTCTTTATCTTCTTCCATTAAATTTATTCACACGTCTTTAAAACCGTAATTCACTCTATTTTCATATGATACCATTTCTGATTGTTATTGTCAACGAAATCATAACTCTCTGATGCTGGCAGCGGATCTAATTGCCTCGGCAATTAGCCTCGGCCAATTAAATTCTCTCTTTCTTGGCTTGAATTTAGATTTTCCAAAGTGACTCACAAATCCCTGTATAACGTCGGCTCTCTCCGGTCAACATTTTCTGGCAATAACACCAGCTGTTTGAGCCGGTTTTTCGGGCCAACACCCAACGAAAAGCCAGTCATTGCATATGAAAATTTTCCATCGACATTATTTTTGCCACTCGAAATAACAAAATTCCTTGAGCAGCGGCAGCTGATTACGACAGACTTTTTTCATAATTCGAGGTTTCATTTCGCTCCTGACTCTCAACCAGAAATGGAATCGTGATATTTTTTATTTGTCTAACATTTTTTTTTGCTTTTTGGATACTCACTCTGCCTCTTGCTAACATCTGCTCAGCGGCGTAGACGTAACCACCGCATCTTGGGCAACCCTCGCCATCGGGTGCCTTGGCGATTGCACGGGGCTCCATAACTGCGTTGGATCCTCTATATTCTCCACTAAAAGATCAAATAACAGGGGTTAAACTGGGAATGTGGATATGTGGAGAGTGGGCTTAACGAGATGAGTCGATTTCAAATGATTAAATTATTAAATTCAGCAGCAAAGCGATAAATTGGATTCAAGCGATTAAGCTATTGACCGGTTTTACTCAATATCTCGGAAGTTAAATAAAATAGCGATTTTTTTATAAGAACCTTTTTTATAGATTTCCTCAAGAGCTATACAAAAGGTTATAATGATAATTTCGATATCTCTTCTAGATTCAGAGATATTTCTCGAAAAAGCAGACAAAAACTGAGTGAACTTTAATCGGTTTATGGATTTTCGTTGAGAAGTTCAACCGAAAATCTGTCGTTTTTGCGGATACATTATTCAGGACTTCAAGAAATATTATTAATTAACATATTTTTGAGAAATGTGATGGAGTTGACCTAATTTTTTTATTAAGTTTTTGATGAATATCTTTTGATCTAAGGGAATCACCCGAAATGTTGCAAAAACATGGTATGAAAAGAATTTCGGGCTATTGAAAATTCCCAATAATCATAATTAACCGCTTGGCCGCTGAAGACGCGAATCCACTCATCTCATTACCTTTCATCGCTGCGTGAATAATTAAACGAATAAATCACTCAATAAATAAATATAACAAAATTAGGTGACAATCGAAGCATTTTCGGTCTACGATTATTGCTTTATCGCTATCGTAACAGAGATAGAGATGGAAAAAATATAAGCAGCATTTGCGGAAAAAACACGACGAATGAAAGAAGAACATACAAATCGTAGAGACGACAAATAAACAGGTGGAGATGAGATTGAATAAAAAAAAAAATATTTGTAGGTGATGTCGATATAGAAAATGGACGTCTGAATGCGCACTCGGTGCGATTAATGAAGACATAGGAGGGACAAATTGTGACCGTAAATCTTGCTGCAAAATGTCGGCACAGTCACGAAACTGATGCATTATAATAATAATAATAATTGAGATTCTGGGGAGTTCAATGTTGGAAGTATGAAAGTGAAAAAATGTTTTTTAAAGAGGTAATGACAGTTGAATGGTGGCAGGATTCTCGGTCACAAGTGACTCGTATAAATCTCCCGAAGATAATCTGTGTTAGGCGAATATTGGGTTAGCTATTGTTAGTATAACCCCGACCACGCGAGTCGCTTCCGCCGAGCCCCGAGAGGAGAGCCGAGAAGCACATGATAATGATTTTCAAAATTTTCTATTTGTTCTTTTCAATTGATTGATTTTTTTTTCGGGAGGATAAAGAGAAGCGGACACTGAATTCTCTACCACTATCAAGCTTGTGAATGAATACATATATGGGATTGATATACGTAATGAAAGACATGGAACGTTTATGATGAACATTTTCAGATAACAATTGAACATTTACAGATGAGATAATTTAGAGAAAAAGATTTTTCCGAGCGAGGCGAGGCTTGCGGGCTGGACCGGCTTGGTTGGGTCCGTTATAACACCGGTTGTTAGTTGGATTAAAACAAGAGATTAGTTGGGTTAAATAATCAAAGAAGGTTTGCGAGAATTTTCTTTTTTCATGTGGGTTTTTCTGAATTTTTCATTGATTTTTTTACGGTTGGAAAATTTTAATGGGAAATCCTGCGATAGGGAATTCTACTGGAAATTGCGGAAAATTTTCTCACTATTTTTAAGGGGAAAAGTTTAATGGAAATCTTACTTCTACGAAAAAAATGGAGCATTAATTTTCTCAAGGAAAGAAAATTGAAAATTCATGATTGGTGTCCAAGTTATCTGAGCCACCCAACATCGATTGATTTTTTATAAATTTGATAGAAATGTGGTACTGTAATGTAAGCTTTTTGGTAAAGTCACAACAATTTTTCGGCACAAGCGTCAGATTTTAAAAATTAAAACTTCGGAAAATTCGAAAAAAAATATCATCTGAATGGGTTTTTAAGAAAATACATTTCCATTAAATTTTTCCATTACCAGAAAAAATTATCAGGATGCAAATTAATGAAAGAATGCAAATGTGCTAGGATTTCCTCATCATTTTTTTCAAATACGTCCCCGTCCTTCCACATGAAAAATCGGATAAACTGAAAAGAAAGAGATAGAGAGAGATATATTTGTTTCTATTTTTTCATTGTTGAATAGAAAAATAATACAAGGCCGTGCAGGATAATTTATACGCGGGTAAGCTTTATTTCACGCGGAATTGGCTATTATTATTCTCGGTGCTCACCATTATAATCACGAATGCGTGTGTGTGGGTGTGATTCGGATTTATCAATGGGCCTCTGGTGGCTCGAACTCGGCGGGGCTGGCGGGGGCGGGTGAAGGCAAGTTTTGTTTTTTTTTGCACTGATTAACTCATTTTTTTCCATCCCCGTATGGATTTATTTCTCAATTTTTTTTATTCTACTACCCAGGATGGAAAAAAATTGCATGTGCGAGCATTTCGTTCTTCTCTCGAAAGAAAAAAAAAAATCTCTTCAATCGGTGATAGTAATCGACGAAAGGCGCAACTGTGCTATTGAATGACGAATTATTCGCATTCAAAGTGTTATTTATTAATCAACCGAGATAATGATTATTATCTGTCAATAAAATACTCTTTTGTGCATAATTTTCTGTTTTAATGTTGTACTTAATACAGCTGGTACAAATGATCCTAAAAACTAAAACTGTTTCGTTGGGTTTTTTAATGCAGTTACCGTTGGATTTGTGGAAAATATCTATTTTCATTTCTCATCAATGATTTTCATAATTTTCATTTTCGTTCATGAGAAGTTTCAGAAGAGGGGAGAAAATAGAGAGATAGAGACAGAAACAGGTGGTACAAATTGAAACTCGTGGAATCTGGAGGAAATAATTATTTCTCAGGGAAAATAAATTGTTGCAAGGGGTGGGAAGAGGGGGGGGGGAGGGTGGATGAATACAGTGAAAACGAGTTGTTCTACAAAAAGAGCACAAGAATTAAGATAAAACGAAATAATTAAACAGGCTCGCAACCGACTAGATTCATCACAATTACTTTTCACTTTTTTTTTTCATTTTTTTTTTCAACTGTTTTTGGGATTTCGTTAATTTGCGCTCGCTTGTCCTACGTAACGTGCGCTCACATGAGAAGGGGCGAGAAGACATTATAAACAGAGGGGGTGAGGGGTGGGAGGAACAATAACCAACGAATTTCGAAACACTTGTTCCGTTCTGTGCTGTTAGTTCGAAAAGTGAATTTTAAAATTTTATATTGTCATAGGTACAATAAATTACTGAGATAATTAGGGAGTTGCGGAAGGGGGGGGGGGAGAGATGCTCGTCGTGATCGAGTTTACAACCGATCAAGGGATGCCGATAGACATTGGATAAATTAATAACGTATTTAATTGATTAATGGAAGTAAATAAATTATTCGATGATTTTTTTTTTTTTTTGTTCAGACGTTGATTTTTGCTGATGATTTTAATGGCTGGGGAGGGGCGGGGGGTCTCTCGGGCTCCGTCGCTCGGCGTAAACTCACGTCGTTGGATTGATTGTAACGTTGCAGATTTTGTATTTGTCTTTCAGTGAAAATTTTGGTTTAATTCATCAAACACTTATAATGTAGTGGATTGAATGCATGATTTTTGGTGTAACGCGACGAGGGTATTTACAGGGGGGGAATTTTGGTTGTACGTCGAAAGAATTTTTTTTAACAAAAAGGGGGTGGGGTGGGGGGGGGGGGAGGGAACGCAACGGGTGCGACATCCTTGCGGCACTCACTCTCTCTGCAGGTGCTCGCCCTGGTCCATGGACAGGCAGCCTGCGCCACCACCAAAACCGTAACCCTTGGGGCCGAATTTCCGGGCGTGGCAGACTTTGCAGAACAGCTCACCCTCGTGCTCAGAGCAGTTTGTCGAGTCGAGAAGTTTGCTGCAGAGTCCTGAAATGCAACAAGTTTATTTATTTATTTATTTATTTATTTAATGCGATGGATTGGAGTGAAAAATACTATCAATTGGTGAAAAATAATCCTTAATTAGCAGACATTTAACAAGGGAGTGCTCTTTTTAATTAGAAAATGTCACTGATATCTAACAACCCATCTCTAATTTTGAATAATCTATTCAATTGATCGTAAATAATTTTATATTTTTGACCACTAAAATTATTTTCCGTATGACGTAGTTATAATTAAAACTATTATACTTCTCATCACAATTGTTGTGCCATTTATAAGAGCTATTACACTATAGATGAAAGGTCTAGGAAATCACGCCGAAAGGTCAATAGACTCAAAATTTACTCCAATTTTATTTGGGATTTTTTTTGAGAAATTTTGAAAAGTTCATTTGATGAATTATATAATGAGAGGAATTTAATTTATCCGGTTAACAACATTTGTGCAATAAAGTTGCAAAGGACCTTTTATGCGTCCGTGGAAATCCTCCATAAAAAAAAGTCTTACTATGATTTCGTTTATATTCACTCATTAGTGGGATAATTCCATAATGCAACAGTGAAGAATCAAAAATTGCCGCACCCTAAATTCACCCCTCGAACCCCTTCCAATGTTTCATCAGCATAATGTCGATATTCTAACGAGTCTTTTAATTAAATAAAATGACGTACCACACTTGAAGCACATTTTGTGCCACTTGAGACCTCCAGCAACGCGTTCCTCAGCGGCATAAACTGACTTGCCGCACTTGGGGCATTTTGGGTGCTCTACTGGCTTGAAAGGCATGTTTGTTTATACTGCAACCAGACAATATAAAATTCCATTAAAACTCAGTGAAGATTTTTAAAAATCCCCTTCAGCTAATTGGCAAATTTTTTTGACTGACATGTAATTGCCCGATTACGCGGCGATTCTATTTCCGTAATTGGGATGCGATTAGGGGTGTCATGTATAACCAACGACTACCATTCTATCTATAGCAAATGGGAACAACCGAGAAACGTGATAATCCCACTTCTTCCACTAACATCTTAATGATAATCCTTATAATTCACCTCCCACATTCTTTCAAATACTCATAACGAGACTCATGCATTCAGATAGACACTCCCAAGTCTGTTCATCATCAATTACCCTAATGAGTCCTTTTTTACACGAAAAAGGCGAAAAACGGCTACCCAATTTCCCCCGACAATATCCAATTAGTCTGTTTAATTTACCAATTAAAATTCGTGAAAATGCGCTTTTAAAATTTACACTAAAATTACCTCGGTAACTGAATATTTTCAATGAATAAAACTCTTATTTATCCCAATTATCCAATTGAACACAACGAAAAAATTTAATTAAAAAAAAAACACCCAACGAGCGAAATTAATTAAATTGTTCATTTGGACCTCTTTATTGACGACTAAATTATTCAAAAATAATCGATTCTATCAAATGTTCAGAATTTTTTCCTAGTATTTCTCCATAGCAACGAGAAAGTCTCGACTTTTTCCCCTTTATATCTCCGAATAGTTTTTCATTAAATATTTTCATTTCATAGAGATTTTCCTCCTTTGCTTTTGTAGTTAAATTCCAATTTATTATTCAGCTCATCGACATCGATAATTGAGTCTTAATCTCTCTGAACCCCTCTCCCACCCTCAATCTCTGTAAACTTCCTCTCCAATTCCGAATCTCCCCAAAAGAATTGATAAAATCAAATTCCCACCTCCCCCTCACTCCAAAATACCTCCCATCGTATTCAATTTCAGCGCCCCCTCCCCCATACTCACTCACCTCCTACTACTCCCCAAAAATAAACAAATTCTCCGCATTATGCAATACTCTCCGCCCCATCCCCCATCTAAAAAAAATTCAAATAAGACAATGAAGCACGTTAACGTAAACAATCATCCGTTGAATTGGCTACTTGTCAGCAGTTCCCATCTATTTTCGCATCCGTGTCTCTAACACCCCCTTTTCCTCACACGGAAAACTCTAGACCCCACGAGTTGCCCCATGCGGATATCCCGAATGCCCTGATGTATCAAAGGTATTCACCCCAAAAAACCTCTCCCCCCTCAAATAAAAGACAAAAAAAAATAGTGAGAACGGAGAAGAGGTAACGATTCTATATCGGTTACGGGTTTGGGAGGCGTAGGCTGTCCGAGTCGCCGTATTAGGAAAGGTGTACGTCCTCGTAACGGCGCGGGCGCACAATTTTCCCTCCTCCTCCCCCCCCCCACCTCTGCACCCCACCACCCCATAACCAAAACCATCTTCATCTTTCCATCAAGTTCTCTCATCCCGCTGATGCTCTCCAGTTTCCCGGACGACACTAGCGCCATTTATCGTTCCATCCTGTCCTCTCGATTCCTCCCTTCGATTTATATCGTCCCTTTAAATGAAAAACCTCTCGCGAGTCCCGATACGTACGATTTCCCCAACAACCAGATTATTTAAAAATTCATTTGAAAAATCTCCGTGCAAATTAAGTAATTGAAAAGTAGTCGCATCCGTCCCACCCCCATTTCCATTGCTATCGAATGTACGAGAGGAGAGTGTTAGGGGCATATCAGATGGGCCCAATGGGATTGACATCACAGAACTTCAATAGGACCCGCAACCACCGGATGTCAAGTGCTTTGATATATTTTTTCTTAGACAGAGAGCGATTGAATGGATAATTATGGCAACGTAAGGCCCCACAACGCGATAATTTCGTAATCTCTGATAATCGTCATGTGTTATCTCGGTTGAACATTGGGCTCGTACTCACCACTAGGTATATCGAATAAATATTGACAATAGGACAATTTGTTGGGTAATATAATATGTATGAGCGTTGAGAAGCACCTTGTTACACTCTGCACCGCACTAATACTGGATTCGAATGGCTCTTGACGACCCGAGCTCGTCCTAGTCATACCGTTGGCTTTGCACACGGCACGTGCATCGTACAGGGGAGAGAACGTCAGTGGGTAAAGTGAAAGACGAGGATGGCAAACGTGCAGTGGGCAAAAGTACATCGACGTCGAGATGAGAAGGTGAGAAGGGACAGCAGAGACTCCCTCACTCTCTCTCTCTCTCTTTTTTTTTTTTTTTTTAAGGGAGGAACATTGAAGCTCCTGAGATGTCCATCCCCTCCTGAGGGCATGGGAGGACGGCGACGAGGGGCTGTTGTGCCTTGAGGTGGTGAAGACGGAGAAAGACACTCCAGGACTTGGTGGGGGTGGATGGAAGGTGTGGAGTCGATGGGGGAGGGAGAGAGAAATTTTCATGAGGAAGATGGGGATAATGGCGGCACGCACTCATCCACTATTAATAGTTACTTGCTCAAATATCTATTTTGGGATTTTCAGTTCCCCTCTGCCTACGACACGCTGAATCCGTCGGTCTCTTTCTTTGGGTTTTGATACTGCACGGGGTGACATTTGGTGGAGTTGGGGAGGGGGAGAGACGGGAGCAGGGGGTTCATGGGAGGGTCGCGTGCCGAACTGCACGTGTATAATCACATATTGAGGGTGGGGGGTAACGTGATGGGTGGGTGGATTGATTCAGAATTTTTGGATTATTTGGGTAACTGGAGGTGAAGGACTTTGGTATTGAGGGATGTCAGTGATTTTCATGGAATTTTAGGGAAACAGTAGGGGGAGGCGGATTGGATAAGTGTAGGGAATGGTAAATGCTAGTGGCTGGGGTGTAAACATTAATTAAGGTGTTTAGGCGGCTGTTTAGCTGATCTGAAGATAAATTTTCAGTTTAGTCAGAGGTTTTTCTAAAAATCTCTGAGGCGGATGTGGGATTCAGATATTAATTTTAAAGCTCCAAGTGTCAGCTTAATTATTAATTACTGTTCGGGTGTAGGCCGGTATCATTAAAAGTTAGTGTTCCACGAAAATTAATTAAAATCAATTAATGGGATTCACTCAATATTGAAGTGTAGATCGAGTAGAGATGACAATTACAAAATGTCATTCAGAATGAATTAAAATTCGATTAAATATAACTAAATTCATTCTTCAGTTTTGCATTAATTAAAATTCAATTGAACAAATTTCGTGATTTTATCGGCCCGTTCCTTCTCACTGTCACTCATTAGAAAATTACGAGTCAGATGTCCATGAAATTTCAATTTATTTTGATGGTGTGACCCACAGGCCATATTCTACAGTGAATTTATCGCACGTGATTGGTGGTCTGGGGTGAAAAAATAACAGATTTAATGTCTGAAAATTTAATTGTTATTTTTGAATCTTGCCTTGGGATAAAATTAAAAGCGATGATTCAATGGATGTTTTTTTTTATTTTCTGTTTTATAAACTTGGCAGTGCATATTATCTAAGAATATATCGGGCTGACGGATGGACAATTGTAAGACTGCGGAAATTGTTTCTTTTGGTCGTGGGGTCAGCGGCCATACACCGAATGAGCTCTCGACGCATTTTGTGAGAATGTCGTTGCACTTTATACTTGGGTAGTTGGAGTTGGGTGGATATTACGAGATTTAATGGTGACGGCACGGTGGCGAGGACCGGTTGCGGTAGTTACAGAATTTTTATGGCTGTTTTGAGGCTGAGTAAGTGTGAGCTATGAGAGATTGGGGAAAGGTGCGGGTGTAAATGGGGGGAAATGTGTCTAGGTCTTTTTGAGGGAAGGCTATTTCCAGTGTGCAGTTCTTTTGATATTCTATACGGGTAAATTTTTTTTACAATCAAATCGTCCATTAAAGAGACGCATAAAAAAATTATTTCGAAAATAGAGTCAATTCTTTTTACTACTTTGCTGAATTTAGACTCAATTTTTTAGTAGCTTTTGGGCGATTGGATTAACACTGTTAATAGAAAACACTATGAACTATATTAGGAATACTTAAAACGACCTACGGGAATAAGTTAAGGGTCTGGAGAATAATTTTTCAAAATTCCCTCGAACCTTAAATTGGATGGGACTTTTTCTCGCATTGGTACCAGTATTTTGTAAAAGAATTTCTCTGAGCAATTTCAATTTCTATTGGAACTGTATGCTATTAGATTTCTGAAGGAAAATTGCCGGAAATTTTGATTAAATGATTTTCATCAAAGTTTCGATCTGTATGAGTTTTATTGAGACTTCAAGAAAATTTTCTCCCGGAAAAATTCACAATTTTATAGAATAATTAATACAAATTCATTCTTCCCTATCAATGTTTTAAAATTAAGAGAAAATTGAACAGATAATTTTCGAAAAATCAAATTTATTAAATTGTGACAATGATTTCATTTCATTATCGTCCATTGCGCCTCAAATTATCCAATCGTGACAATGTAAGAATATTAAATTTGATAATTGCACTATGCGTGAAGTAGAATCAATATTAAATTAAGTTGTACACAAAGGGCCTTTTGTGGAATGGGTCCAGAGTGTGAAACCTTTGGTCACTAAGGGTTAGTTGCTCTGCAGACATCATAGGAGAAGGATGTACCTTCTGCATGCGATAATAAAAAATTTTAGTTTATAGTCAAATCGTTTTGATATTATATCTAAAATCCCTGTCCATAATCCAATACTCCCACTCATGCACTTCTGTTCAGACCCAAGAAAACAGAGCATACACATCATACCCCAAACTTCTCAAAACTTTCACTCATAAAAATGTTTTCCCATCTCAAGTAGAAAGACGAGAAAAAAATAAATAAAAGTCGTACAAAAATCTATTTAATCTAATTGTAAATTAATTTTTGATAAACAGTTTGAAATGTAAATTCCAATATTTTCACTAAACGTTCCGCAATTATTACCGAATATTGTTGTTACTTGCTGATTATGGAACAGGTACGTAATTATTAAAGAATTGTTCTCTCTGTCTATTTAAATCCAATGGGAGACTCACGATGAAGGCACAGAGGCCTCGGAAAGTTGCCTGGCGAAGGGGTTGCGCTGGAGACGGAAGTGGGCACAGAGAGGGGGATGGTTTATGCAGATGCTGAAGCTGGAGGTTGGCGTGAGGCAAACAACGGATAACGCCGGGGGTAGAGTAAGCACTGGGGGTACCTTCAACCACCAACCGAGATAGACAACACACTTGTTATATCCCCACAAACGTGTATAACATTGTACGAAATACGAATTTAGAGATAGACATAGGTGAGGTTGAATTGCGCTTGTCGTGTGTGGGCGAAAACGCATAATGCGGTCGTGGTAATGTTCATGGTCTCATCCCAGTGTAAATTTCGACTGCAAACGGACGACGAACCAGGGGTTTTAGAATTATGCAGAGTGGCCGCTTTTTCGGTTGAATTTTTTTTTTTTTTGAGCGAGACGATGAGGACTGGTGTTAATGTACGAGAGTGTCAGCTATTTATGGGTCTGATGATCATTATCCTCAGTAGAATTTTCATGAAAATTATCATTTTGCGGGAAATAATTGAGCGAAATGAGCTAAAATTGATAATGAAACGACTGGTGAGCTAATTGAGGAGAACAATTGCAATTTCAGATATAAAAACTTTCACACGGAATTTGTCTTAATTTTATTAATGAAAAACCATATAAATTCTGTTTATATTCAACATAATACTAATGCTGTGATTATTTGTTAGTTCATTAATTTATTTAAACGCATCTACTGAATTAATAATTTTTTAGTTTCGAAGGTTTTAAATTGAAGTAAAAAAAACAATGAAAAATGGAATAGAATAAATAGATCGAAATAGAATGAAAAATCTTAAGGCAATAAAAAAGTAATAGACCATAAAAAGAGTCTCAGACATTATGAGGAAATTATTCAATTATGTCCTGCCCATCATTCCCTTGAAAAATGTCATGAGATTTTTTTCGAACATTTCTCTTATTGAGATTCTCTCCAATTCCATTATCTCTTCGTCAATATTCTCTTGTAAAACGATAATTAATGAAAATGGCATAATTATCAATAATTTATATTTCACTCGATACATTTCCCCAATGAAATCCAACATTTTCGAGCTTGTGAATGAATGATTGTGGAATCAATTCATTGAACTCGCCCAGACACGTTGCTATCAATTATAAATGAAATATTCCCTGAAATACTTTAGATTTCTCATTGACTTCCATCATTCCCATTGAACAATCGGAATCAAAAGACGAATTACCGGTTTCCGGTGGCTGAATTATTTCGTCGCCTGATGTAAGACCAAATCTCCGAATTTTCGCAGAATAGAATAACTGAGGTCGGTCCAAGGAAATGAAGAGCTTATGGTTCAGAAAATCATTGTTGATTACTTGCACCTGAAATGCGCGAGATACTTCACAACAACGCAAGCAATTATAACAGGAATTAAAACAAAATTTTTAATTACTAATTAAGCACCGTTGAAGCGTTTTAACAGGAAAATAAATTTGAACAAAACTCCCTAATTTACCCGGTTTAGAGTAAACAATTACGATCTAGGAGCATCATTATACCGGGTTGGAGTTATAAATGATTCGATCTGCTCATGCGGAGCAGAATCTTAAGATTTTCACCTCATCCTGTGGTAAGTAAAATTTGTCTAACTTCCCGAAGATCCAATTCAAGAAACTAGAAAAAACTTATTGAATTTTGAAATTAATATTTTTTTATTTATTTATTTTTTTTACTGCCCCAATTTCTAAATCCAAAGGAACAAATTGTTAATTAGGCTGAGGAACAAATATGCGAATGGAACAGACTTTAAGTAGATAGAAATAATTTGTCAATATTTGAAGGAATGTAAGTTAAGAACTGAGTTGTAACACTGCAGTGCAAATAAATTTTCTGAACAGATTTCAACACTTGAAATAAAAAAAAAAAAAAAAAAAACAAAAATTGCTGCGGATAATTTCTATTGCATTCCATATCGTGGATTAAAAAATCCAACTTAATAGGAATATCATTGAACCATATCAATAGAATAAAAATAAATTTAAAAGATTAGTGAATTCATATCTAAAATGATCTATACAAATGCGCAGAACTTTGCATAATCAAAGTTTGTTTGAAGATGGGTTAGCGCAGCGGGACTGAATTGGCGTAAGTAGGAAGCGGTTTAAATAAAGCAAAAAAAAGGAATCGTAGATGAGGTTATAAGGGAAAAGAGAGGAGTTTGTCGGAGAGCAGATCGTCTTACGCGATCTCTCCGGGGTTCTATTATTAGCCAATGGTGGCTCGATAATTCCGGAAGCGAGAGAAACCGGGGAATTATCGATGTGGAGAAATTCTTCTCGTTGATTTCCATTTTTCCCTCTTGCAACTGAAATTCATTTAAATTGGCAACTATAAAAAAAAGTATGGTTGACTCAGGAGAGTCTGTGATCAATCAAATTTTGCTGGCATCACTGTTAAAAAATTCTAGAGTGAATTTCTCATGGGTTCGTGGGTTATTTATTCTACGCACTCCACGAAAAGAGATACTTATTTTTTGGAATATGGTGAGATTGCGTCGGAATTCTTTCCATTTTCTTGGGTAGATTAAAAGCGATTCTATCACTATTGATTTTTTCATCCCAAAAATATTATGCCCTGAAATTCCAAAGGAATTTCATCATTTTTGAATAACTGAATTAATATCGAGCTAACATTTTCATGGCCCGTGGAAAATGCTGGCCTATTTGTTGCTGATTTGTTCTGAAAATCCGAGAATTTAAAGACTTGGCTAGAATTTTAAAGGTCTTTCATTGCACACGGATAAATTTATTGGGAAAATGACCCCGAAAATCTTGTAATCATTCATCACACGACAGTCTCACTGAAATTTGCATTCTCAATTCATTCATCTTAATTTTTACTTCTCCATTAACTGTCCATTAATGTTTTTCACACATTTTCTAATTTTCATTGTTTTATTTTCTGATAAAAAAATAGAACAAAAGAGAGTGAAAAGAGTGGAAAGATTTATGTCCATCAATTCCTATCGAAAATTCGTTTACACCAATTAACTGAGAAAATTCAATGAAAACCAAATAAAAAATCCAATTAATAATTTGCATTGATTTTCCTATGTTTACCTATCAAATTTGTATTCTATTGAAAACTATAATATGATATCTAACTTCCCCCCTGCATTTTTCCATTCCCACTGACAGTTTTCCGTACCATAAAAAATCTAGCTCTCAGTGGAACTTCTCAATTGGTTCCCAAAATGAATTGGGCCCCAATCAATTATTTTTCCCCGTTAAATCTCTCAATCCCATTCTTTTCCTCAGTTGATTCCTATGGAAAGTCATCACTCAGTTAAAATGAAGTCACCAATGTGCTATGAAACGTCCCAGTTCTAGAGGCCCAACCAACGGAACGAAATATTAGAATATCCCACGCGCGTAATACAATCCCCGTTCCAAAGGTAACCAAATTTAGCATTTGAGTAGCAGACGCTTTCGAGACACTTGTACACAGGCACGAGCATTCTCATAACTCACTGGTAATATTCTCCAATTTTTTTTCTCACCCCGATCCTTGTTCTGTTATAATCTGTTTGGTATTTATGAGGAATCGTCGTTAGAATTGAATTACCGGCCAGGATTACTCACACCCACGTCTATGAAGCACTGTCCGATGTGATTTTATTACGAAAATTTGGACAGTTGGGAAATTCTTGGGTAACCGCCATCCTATGCCATATTGTCAGTCTTCGTAACTTTGCGTAAATAAACAAAAAATAATAATATATTTTATTTTTCTTCTTCAAACCTTATTTCTGTGATTGGCGCCAAGGAATTCATGAATTATGATTTTTCAGGGATATTAAATCCTGAGATCAGTCAAATTTTCAACATATTGTTTAATGTATGTCTTCGGTAATTGAAATATAACATTGAATTATTTTTTAAAATTTTAGGCAACTGCAGATGAAATCTATTAACATTTTCTTAAAATTCATTCATTTTTTGAAGCACCCATTTGCAAAGTTATTGTATTACTGTATAATCAGTGAACAGTATTAATTAACAAACTACCGTTTTGCGTTTAATAATTAACTTTACTGGTCATTTGAACATGTATTCAACTCAACATAAATCTAAACAACCGCTAATTGCAGCATCAAATAATTCATGATAGACATGTCGCAGAAATCCATAGTTATGATGAATATTATAAATGTGCAGCAGTCACGACAACAATCAAACAACATCAATTAAATTACTATTAAAAAACATATCTTCACGTGACTGACTTGAACAACTGGGAAATTCTTGGACAACCGCCATCGTATAGCACATTGTCTTGTTGTCTTGACGTAAATTAAAGAATAACAACATGTTATATTTTTCTATTTTTGATCCTGATTATTTCGAATTATCTTTAATAAATTATTCACGATGGCTGCTTTTTCAGGGGCATCCAATCCTGGAACGACTTTCAATTTTTCCGGATATTGTTCAAAATGTTTATTCAAGTAATTAAACGGACATGTTCGAATCGTTAATTTGTTTTTTTCTGTTCAAGTCAATCCCAATCGAAATAGTGTTTATCACTCTCATACAAACCAATGCTAAACAAAATTATCGATAATTGTCATTTGAAGATTTATTTGATTAGTTATCTTCCAAATTGACTCATCTCTTCATCATTAAATGATCACAAAAATTATTTCAATTACAGAATACTTCTCCTCAAGAATTTGAACATTTCGAGGTTTCAAAATTTCCCAATTCAGAAACTGATGAATCACAATCCTGAAAAAAAACAATTCGAGTAATGCAGGTGTACGTAATTATTTCTGCATGAGTTATGCTGATGCTTCACCACCTACCTACCTCTACTCCACAACCAAAATTCGGAATTTTTGGCCATCTTGTAAGTTTTCCGTTTGCCCGAGTTACCGATGGACGTTATTTTTGGATCGAACACCACATCGTCCTTGGTACATGACGAAAATTTGGTAACACGGGCTCATAAAGATTGTACCCCGCTCCAATGTTTCATATTAATACATAGAGGAACCCCCCCCCCCTCCCCCCGCAGTCCTATGAGCAATCGATTCCTATCTCGCAATTCTCGTGTCGAGTGCATTCTCAGGTAATTTTATTTCATTGTATCCCTGCTTTTTTTGCCTAATTGACACTATACGGTCATAATTACGTTACTTTTCCGTCATTCCGGAACCAAATGCGGTTGAAAAAAAATTTAATGGAACTGTCACGGAATGTTTTCTGAAGGTTCTGTCATTTTTATCTGAAGGGTCGGCCATAAATTACGATCCTATGACGTAAAATTTCCCAGTCGGTTGTGTAATTGGCGAGCGAACAGTTTTGTTATTTTTATTGAAGATTCCTCTCCGTCTGAAGATTGATGTACAAAATTCTTGTCTAAATTATCCAAAACACTTTCCCGAAATTTTTAATATGTTGAATTGCCATTGAAAGTTCACCTTCTTTCGTTATTGGAAATTCAGAAATTCTAGGAAAAATTAGTGATATGTTTTTTTACAATAATTGAAGACAAAATTTATGGCTAAACTCTACACCGCTATATACAGGACCAATTACCAATGATGAGTGTTTCTACCCCTTTCAAATTATTTTGCCTCCGAGTCTATTGATATCCCTTTAAATACTCGTGCAGATGGTGTATCGAAGCGGTGATCCTTCCTCTCCGGAAAAAATTCAGAAAATATACGTGCCGAGTGGTGCGATGTGGAGAGACGTGGGGATTGGAATCCGGCGGCTTCCAGTGGTATTTTCAGATGCCAGGGATATTAACGAGGTCCGCATTTATTTCTGTTGATCGCTATTCAAAAAAATCTCAACTATTCTGTTGACGTCGGAAACATTTCTTTCATGCAGGAGCAAAGTGAGGGTTAATGAGTTCATATGGCATAATCGTTACCTCGAGTGTTGACGCGAAAAACTTGACCTTCGCGGTCACTACAAATTGTTTACATTAAGACTTAAACCGATAAACAAGAATTTTTAGAGTTTACTGCGTTGAGGAATTGCAGATTCTTGAAATGAGGATTTTACGGATTCAAGAAGTTCTCATTGGCAAAAAAAAATTGCTAGTTAGTTTGGAGAATCAAAAAGTGAAATTGTTTTCGAGGAGTTCTCAGCAAAATGCAGAAATAAATACGAGACAGGAAAGAATTTTATATTACAACGCAATCAATTGAAAAGAGAAATATGCAAAAGTATATAAAAGTCCAGGAATTGCATCATTTGCTCGTCCCACCGTTTGTATCCAACCGACATCTGCTGATATTTTAGTTAAAAAATCATAAAGTTTCAAATTTTATTGGAAATTCAGCAGAATTTCATATTTCGTATCACAAGAAGAATTATTGGAACATGAGTACATGATTCATTCAGGACAAATAATCGTAAGTCATCAATTAGTTGGAAATTATAAAACACAAGTTTCATAGATAAACAAAAAAAATTTCCAAATTTCTTTTTTCCCAGACTTTGGAATAAATTCTGCTGATAATTTTGTTATTATGTAATTTCTCCCAATTAAAACATTTGATCTGCAAAAAAAGTCGGCAGAACTGTGCAATATTTACACCCCGAAACCTCTTGCTCCAATGATTCACGACGACTCTGAAATTTTTCAAATATTCTCTATGACATAATGCACAGCTCATTTGTTGGGCATTCACGATGTTCTAATCTCGTACCACCACGCGGCTCTGACGTTGAGATGAATTTTTAGGGGAATAATCACCGAGATATTGAAATTTTTGCGGCACCAACGTGGGCGATAGCAATGGCATAAGTACTAAAATAAATGAGTAAGAGTTTTTGGCGGTGGGCCACTAGTCGAAACACCTAGCTACTATAAAACTCAGATGAGATGAGTCACCTCATACTCAGTCACACTGACCAATGTTGCGTTACAGGGATCATCGTACACTCGTGAATATTCTTGACTTGAATTGTACTGAATGTATCATCGGGCCAATCCACTGAGCCCATCGATAT
This sequence comes from Diachasmimorpha longicaudata, assembly GCF_034640455.1. Classification (NCBI taxonomy): domain Eukaryota; kingdom Metazoa; phylum Arthropoda; class Insecta; order Hymenoptera; family Braconidae; genus Diachasmimorpha; species Diachasmimorpha longicaudata. Next base: position 1,357,370 of record NC_087237.1, read on the forward strand.
TCCAATCAAATTGTCATTTTAAGGAATAGCTACATCGCTGAAATTGTGTTGTTGAGTAGCCACAGAGTAGTAGACTGATCGATCCTCGCGTTAAACATATTGGCGAGATGTTGGGAGATGGTTTGTTAATTTTTCCTCCTTGTCAGAGAGCCTTGGTAGAATATTATTCATACTCTAGTGTGAATAGTGTCTAGTGACATCAGAATGTCATAAGATTGAAATTGGAGGTCTTCCCTAGGATCACTAGTCACGAACCATATTTTTCCCTAGAGATTTTCACATTTTCGAGTTCGAGAAAGAGCTAACTCTGCTAGGAGATGAGGAATCGCCAATGATCGGCCCATACTGGCCCACCCCCGGCCGAGAATTCATTTTTTAAATTGCGTGGGGTATCGGCTGAGTTTCGTGCCGACAGTTAAATTTATCATCAACTAGTAAGTTCTGATTGTTGTTCGTTGTTACCGATGGGGATGTTACCAGTGGCGGTAAGAATTCGCCCCCGCAACCGATAGTTGGATACGTCTTTCCTCGAAAAATTTCAGAAAATTAGTTCCGTAAAAATATTCTTAATATTCTCAATTTTCCCTTCTCTATTTCTTGTTATTTTTTCAATAATCCCTTCCAAAATGCAAACAAAAAATGATTTTACTGTTTTATCTATTTTTCAAAATAATTATTTAAAGAATGAAAAAATGACTATTATTAATAAGATACTATAGGTGATAAACATTTAGAAAAATAAGATAAGAGCATAATCTAATAAGCAGGGTTGGATGTAGGTGCAACCCCTTGCAATCCCTTTTTGTAATTTTTCTAATGGACGTTCACTTGTGATCTTCCCTTCACAGTAAGAAAAATTTCTAGTAAAATGTGAGTGCTCATAAATTAAATATCTTTTAGATGTGTATAAAAATGATCAAACAATTTTGTTGTTCGTTCATCTTCAGATGGATAAAATTGAAAAAATCTCGAGAATCAATTTATGACCAACACAAGTTGATTAATTACTTCAAAATTATTTAAAATATCTGTAAAAACGAATAAGAATAAATGTTCCTAAGCTCGACCTCTAACTAACACGATTTCTTTATTTGTAAATAAAAAATGCATTATCCCCGTAAAGCTTGCAAAGATTTGGGACCAACTTTTTTGGGACCATTTACAGCAAAAAAACTTCCAGATCAAATTTATTACACAATTCTACACTCAAAAAAAATTATAATAAAGCATTCATAAATATTAATGTGAAGCCTGAAATTTTTGAGTGGCGTCAATTGCAGCCTAAAATGATTAAAAATACAGTAAAAAGAAAAATGTGTACGTGAAGCACTATAATTCATCCTCTGCTAATCGTCTAAATTCCACTGTATACAATTGTGTCAAAATGAAACCTAGACAATCCCATGATCACGCTGCCAGAATGTCCGCAAATATACTGGAAGATTTACGAGCGTGAAGAGGTAGAAACATCCCGCGTCATGTTCACCGAGCACAACATTATTTGGATTGACAATATAAAATGAAGCCACAAGATCATAACATCTTACTCTCTCAATGACAAAATTCCCAGCCCCTCCCCTCCTCCTCCAATTCCCAACTACATTGACAACACGGAGAGCAAAATTTATCTGCCAATCAAAATAATATTCATTAAAATTACGGAACAGTTATGCACTTTTTCAATGAACTTTGCGGAAAAAATTGAAAGTTTTTGGACTTGCAGATTTTCGGAACAGGTACGTCATTTTTAAAGAATTTTTCTCTCCGCGAAAATGAAAAATCTATCCTCGACAGATGAAACCCAAGCAATACTCCTCTTCTTCCTGTTGAAATATAAATACATCCGTTTCACTCGATTAATTCACCAACTGATTTCCAATCAATTGAACGTTTCGTCGATGCTAACAAAATTGCGCTCACTTTACCGCAGCTCTTGATTCATTTCGTTTCCATATCACATCTGAGAATAGAAATCTCCCCCTGAGCGATTACAATTCAGTCGAATTATATCCATCGGGTGTCGTCACGGAAAGAAGCAACAACACGCTCCAAAAAACCCGATGTTTCGTACGGTTAAGCGCCCACACGCCTGTCTGACAAATCTCGGGCCGTTTCTACTTTTAGATTTAAGAATCTTTCGGAGGAACTGAGACGTGTAATTACGCGCTATCTGTAAACAACTGGTTGGTAATATTGAGGGATGACATTGTTGAGAAGAATGTTTATGCAACTGCACTTTAAAAATTGTCTGTGAGGCAATGGACGTTCGGAAAACAAGAATTTGATGGTTTTTATTGCGGTTTCTACAATTCTTTGAAATTCATGTCATTCATTTTTTGTGGATATTTTAGGTGAAATGTATCATATGTTTAGGGGGAGGGAGGGGGGAAATACATCGGTCTCAGGGTAAGAAAATCGAGATTTCCTGAATGGCAGTAGAATTTTCTTGATTTTGTTTATGTGTGCGTAAAGTGCACATAATCCTGAAAGTTCACACGACGAAAAGAATTCGTCTGTTGCGAAAAAATATAGTTAGACTATGTAAACCGTGACAAGAAAGGGCTTTTATGTACTTTGATGTAAAAACAAAGTTTTAATTTCAATGTCCCCAAAAATAATTTTATTAATTAACGACAAATTTAAAAAACGCCATATTTGTCACGTCCGTATGATCCGTGATTTCCCAAAAATTTACAGAAAATATAAAAAATCAGAAAATATGAGCAATAACTCCGTGAGCAATTTTCCGTAGTCGTGTTTGTTATTTAGAAGGTTCTGGAACGCGTATTAATGCTCTCCAAGGTCCCCTACATCTCAAAATATCCAAAGCCGTCGCAAATATTCCAGAAATCAAACCTTCAAATTAAAAAAATCAAAGATTTGCATTTTGCTCGATGACTCCAATTATTTTCATCGTTGTCACAATAGTGAAAGAGGTCGACATCTAGACAGCCTCTTGAACATCGCCATTTTCGAATTTTTATTTATCAAACGTTAAGTATTTTCGTCGCAGCATACGTACCGATTTATTTCTGTTGTTATTGGAGGGGGCCCGAACGACTGGTTCCAACTTCTTCAACGAGAATTTTCAACTGGGTGAATAATTACGAGAGAGATATGAAATAATAACGAAACATATATTACTCAGTTATAAAAGGGAACATAAACATTTACATTGAGTGGGGTGGAGGGAGTTTGAGGGATGAGGAATCGGGTGGGTGATTTTTTTTTATGTTTTACAATTATCTTCGTTCACTTTCCGAGGATAATTTTGCGTCCAGCGCCCATGTTGGAGCCAGCCTGGGTCGCACCCTTGTTGGAACCGGCCTGGAGACCGACAATTGTCTGACCAGCACGGAGTTGCTCCTCGGAGAAATCACGCTTGCACTCCTCGGAGGGCTTGGGTCCCAGGTAGGGTCCCTTCCATTCTGGGTGGAGATATGTCTGTTGGGAGAGATAAATAAAAATTCACATTTTCAACAAATTTCCCGAATTTAACTGAAATTCTTTCTTCTTTGAATTAAAAAATTGATTGAGACGATATGAATCATGATTTTTTCATTCAAATAAATCAAGTAAAATCAGTAAATAGACAGAAGTTTTCTATAAACTTTTTTCATTTCGGTAAAAGAAGTTTATCTTGGAATATGAAGGAGATGGCGACAATTTGGTTATCTTTTTTATAGCGTGAATTAAGGTGCACAAAAAATGTTGTAACTAATATCTCGCTATGTCAGTTAGATTTCTCGATAATCACTGAAAACCTATTTACTGCCGATTGCATTACTGCGTAAATAACTTTCATAAACAAATTTAATTGCAACAAAATGATGGGAATGAGTTGAAAGTTGAAAGAAAAAATATTTAGAATCAAATGACTTTGATGGAATTTGCTTACCGTACGACCAAGGGAGAATAGAGTCGTCACAACCTGTGCGATATCCTTTTTCTCAAACAAATCGACTGTCTGGAAGACATCGGTATCAGGTACACCGTACGCCTTCATCGCCTTTTGGAACCTAAAACAGTTGATTAATATTTAATCTGCTATTAGTCCCACTGTCAATCATGTGAAATCGAGACGACAAATTAAGAGTGAGGATGTGTCACTCACATGTTGATGTTCTCCATCATTTTGAACTGTCCACCGCTGCTGTTGACTTTGGGGATAGACCCGGGGGCGAGTTTGTTCATTACTGCGCAGAGAAGCTGTCCATCGTGGATGACATCCTCGAATGTCTCGTCAGCTGGGAATTTCATTCCGAGGATTGACTCGATCCATTCCTGAGCCTCTTTCTCCTGCTGCGGGTCACGCTTGGCCAAGGTCTGTCATTTAATATTAAAAATTATCATTTATTTGTATTTATCAATTACCTAACAGCTGGAAAAAATTACAATAATTAATCCGTAAATGTGTCGTAAAGACATGAGTTCAAGAAAAAATGTGAAATTTCTTTCTAAATTATCGAGAAATATTTTTTGACGTAATAAAAATTGTGAAAATAATAAAAGATAGAAAAATACAAAAATGCACAAATATCAGTTAGCGAATGCCTCGGAAGCTGTAGAATGTTGAAACAAATGTTGGATTATTTTCAATAATAAATTATCGATCAAAATCATGAAACTTTCTACATAAGTTTCAACTGCAATTTTCTCTGATCTAAACTCACTAATTTTCCGGACAAAACATTAAATCCTAGACTGGTTTTCTGTCTTTTACCACTTCACTACTTTTCTCAATTCTCAATAACAGAGAGGCGTAAGTATCACACATCGCCCCTCCGTTATTGAGTCGTCGAAATGAATATCGTACCTTGGCGCGGACTTGACGTTCAAGAGCCATTTGTGATATGGAAATGAAGTTTTATAGTTCCTGAATGTGCACCGGGATGTCGACTGAAGTGCCGAAACAGCCGGCCACTGGCTCTTATACCCTTCGCCCCCAGACAACTATCATCTCAGCCCACGCGAAAAACTCCAACTGGGGAAAAAGAAGATGAGCAACGATTCATCCCCGCCCACCCCTCCAGAAATTCCCGCTGATTTTCTTGGTTCTTTCAATTTTTCGACAATCTAATATTAGATTATGATTATTACGTGGCATATGCCAATGTCGTGACACTCTGGGATAGATTTGTCATCGAGTTGTCAGTTCAATGTGACATTACGATGAACGAAACGAGAGGAAGTCAAGTGTGCAAGGAATTGTTTCTGCAGAGGAATACCAATGGGCTTTAACCAAGTGACGAAGGAGATGAGTCAAAATATTTATATAAACAGTTAGCAAATATCTTTAAAAATGTTACATTTCGAGGAAAACGATGAAGGGTAGTATTTTTTGCTCCTGAATGGACGTCTTCTGTTTGAACGAGTTGTTCCATTCTCTAATTTTAATTGCAAGTTGTCTAGAATGTTCGGAACTGTGATCGGAAAGGTCATGTTTTTAGATAACGTCTCTGCGTGGCCCGAAAAAGTTTAGACTTTGACAATTGATTTTTAGAAAATTCAAAATAAATACGGTGAAATTTGCCAAATTTTAAATCAGTCGAAGGTAGAAAAGAGACTCGAGCAATGGAATAAATATCTCAAAATTTACTATATTTAGACAAGAAGTTCATCCTTTTTCTGATAGAAAATGTGATTTTTTTCGTACAATGTTTAGCTTTATAACAATTTGTTCTTTTGATATTTGATATCTTTCAAATGAAGTTCTTTGGTAAATCATCAGAAAATCTTTTCTTCATGTCCCTCATTCAGTGAGTTGCCTTCGAAATTGAAGAATGCAAAAAAATGGAGAAAAATATCTACGAAAATTCGATCAACAGGAAGTGCGTCGAAACATTTCAGAAACGTGAGAGACCTCATGGAAAACTCCCCGGATCTATTAATTTCCAATACAAATATCCCAATGGCTTTTGTATACAATCAAGCCTCCTATCACTAATTTTTTAATTTTCTTCTAAACCTATCAGTTCCTGAAAAATATTTCCGAAATAATAAATAAATTCCATAGGCGTCGTCCTGTACTGCCCTTTGACTACTTAATTCAAGCTATGTAATCAGCATAATTAAGTAACGGCATTTGCAATAATGAACGAGAAGGAAAAGTGAGTGGAAAATATTTTGCACATAATTTGGAAAGTATTGATTGCCGAGAAAAAGAGCACAAAACATTTTGTTAAGAAATTAAATGGCAGACAGATAAAATCTTGTCGTATTTTTGTCTAAATCTATTTGTTGCTGGGATATTTCCAGAATAATCGGCGCGCTTCATTTTCTCACTTCTTCTTCTAGTGCCCCTGGACCACTGAATTTCGAATAATTCGCAAGAAACTAAGAGCGTCACGTCTTAGTTTTCAAGGCAAAGCACCTCTTTAAATAATCTCCACCAGGAATATGGGTCAGGTTATAAATGCCTGGTCCAGTTGAAAGAGCATTTTGCATTCTAAATTCACGGTAAACATATACCAGTCATGATTATTGTTTATTTTTTATTCTAACATGAGATGGGCAAACTTGAGAACATTCTAGGACGATAGTCATTTGGAAACTCTGTCGCCCTCTATTACATTGATTGTGAGGGGTTGAATTATTCAACGAGTGAATTAGAGAATTGTTGGCGGCTGAGTCAACGTTAAATATATCCAGGCATTTGCGTCTTCGTGGAGGGACAGCTGTTTGCATTAATAAAAAAATGTAATGCAGTTGAAAATTGGGGAGCCGTAATTTTTTTTTGCCTATTCTCGCGCAAGAAAAAAAAATTCAAACAAATTTAAGGAATTTAGTTCCATGTCTTTTGAAGATGCTTTTCATTTATGTGAGTATTAACTTGTCAGTAAGAGAAGTTCAACGGACAGTATTCACCAATTTAGCAATTATATTGTTCCTGTCAGAGATTATAGGGGAGATCGCTGATGCTTATGGAGCGGCTTCAACCCCAAAATTTCGTAGCGGTGGCGCATGAACTAGGACGGTGAGCGTCCCTGTCGGTAAGGCATTCCCACGAAGTACGTGGCATCCACGAGGCCATTTGCCATTTTTCGAAGGCTCCGAGAGGTCTCTAATGTCGGTTTTTCGCACATTTCATAATATCAAATATTAACTATTTAGTAGAAAAAAAGACTGTTTATTTAAATTAAGAAAACCATGTGTTCAACGAAGACTAGAAGTTTGTGATGATTTTGAAAATAAAATAATGGACCTTATAAAATGTCTGAAGTAATTTCTTTGCGTTCCTTTTTCCCTATTGTCTTCTTCTAATTTACTTTTCTATTTTATTTAAATGTTTTTTTTTTACTATACCTAACTCGAAGAAACCCCAAGGAGTACCAACATCTGCCGTCAAAATTAGAATAAGTGAGCGGCTAAGGAATAAAAAGAAGTGAAAATATTCGAGACATATATATGTCTCATAAAAAAAATACAATTAACTAGAGACTTTTTAACATTCGTATAAAAATTCATTTAGGTGAAAAAACTTGAAATATATGTGTTAAAATATTCAACATAGCCGATACATGCCAACTGTCCATGAACACATTAGTACACCTAACCAACAGGGGCATGTACCGACACCAACAATTAGCCTATGAGAACGCTTTCAAAAGGAAAAAATACTCCACGTGTGGATCCCTTGAAAAGGAAAGGTGCTTGGGTTTCGAGGTTGAAATACGGTTTGGAGAACCCTTCATCCTTCAATCCTACCCTCAACACCAGCTCACTCATCATCACTCCAGCTCTCGTATGGCCTCTAAAAAAATACAAGTAGCTAGAAACTTCTTAACATTCATATAAAAATTAATTTAGGTGAAAAATTTGAAATATATTTGGCAAAATATTAAAAATCTCATAAAAATCAAAACTAATTTGTAAAAAAAATGGCCAAGTGCACGTTTCAACGTATAATGTTTTGCACGGTTTCGTTAACTTCACTGGTTTCAAAAAATGCTAAAAAGAAAAAAAGCCACGCTTTATAAATACACTGCCTTATTTACAAAGGCGCCACTCTGAATACAACGTTTATGCCAAAAACGTCTAATATTTGGTCGAAAAACACATGTTCAAAAAAAACGCCGCGACCAACGTACTTGGCGCGGTTTGTAAAAAAACCCCATCAGATGAGAGCTGCTATTCACTGCAGATATAGATCCTATATTATAGGATTGGGTTCAGGAAGTGTCCCTGGACAAAAACATCATTGCTGCCTTACTGTGCCAGACTTATTGATCTGTGGGTGCCAGATTATCCAATGGTATAAGTTAATAAATTCCCCTAATTCCAGGGTTGCAATTTTGGGTAGCTCTGGGTTTAAGCCATGGAGGAATTCTAACTGATTGAAATAAAACACATTATTATCTCATAATCTGCAAACACCTCTTGTGACAATACAGTGTCTGATCTTGAAGTGTGCTTCAAAATACAGAACCTCCTAAGCTAAATCCTCGTTAGTAGGAAAAACCGCGCCAAGTACGTTGGTCGCGGCGTTTTTTTTGAACACTTTTTTTTTCGACCAAATATGAGGCGTTTTTGGCATAAACGTTGTATTCAGAGTGGTGGCTTCGTAAATAGGGCAGTGTATTTATACAAGCTTGGCTTTTATTCTTAGCATTTTTTGAAACCAGTGAAGTTAACGAAACCGTGCAAAACACAATACATTGAAACGTGCACTTGGCCATTTTTTTCAAAAATTAGTTTTGATTTTTATGAAATTTATTTTTACTGAATACATTCTTCTCTTCAAGACGAAAGTTACCTTGATGTGTGCAATTTTGTAGAGTTCCATCCAAGATTCCTCATTGTGTTGGATCCACTACTTTGCCAGTGAATAAGATAAGATCTTTGGTTGCAATGACCATTAGGAAAGGCCGATTGGCCGAAAAGGTGTGCCACGTCACCAGCGGTGGGAACACTATCCCTAAATTAATAATTAGCATATTTGAGTAATATCCACTAAGTTTTTATTACTAAAGAACATACGGAGAATATAGTGTGATTTATATTGAAGTTTTCTTACTCCTAATTTTACTCGTCGGAGATGGCACCACAGCGTTTATTTCATCAACTGCGAGTGAGCTTCTCTGTACTATGTTTGAAATGGTTAATCCCGCCGATCGTGCGCTGATTGTACTGAAATCTGCGGCCTCTGAAAAAGCAGTTGGAGCACCCATCTAAACAGAGAAAAATATTGCAGTGTGAATGGAAATAATTCTTTGTTGACTAAGCCACGCACACATTGTACTGTCTCTGAGAATTCTTACATAAATAAATCAATCAACTATACCCATATGAATAATGCTGTTATTCACTTATTCGTTAAGGCATTTATTCACGATAGCAGCGGATTAATTAGAGCGTGATCATACCTTCGAAATATGATCAGCCAATTGCAAAGTGTTGTCCATTTTGAATGTCGGTAGGTATACTATGCTGTTATTAACGCTTCCCTGTTGGAGATCATCTAATTGAAGCGAAGAAATATTCTCTTCCAGGTAGGCGAAATCATTGCCGTCGACTGGCATAATGATGTACATGTAGGTCGCTTCCTCTACTCCATTTCCATTCTGTCGGTGGGATAGAAAAGAATAGCATAAGTCGATATGTTAACCCTAGTTTGATCATCCTCTGTGATCCGATCATTCTGGTTATACATATACCTGCGTGCTCGAGTGCACTCTCATTTAACATAGGAAAAATGATTCTCCTCTCGGAAATCATTTTTTCCTTTAGTAATTTTGACAATTATAGATAGGGTTCTAGACACTTCAATTGAAAAGGTCAAGTTTATTTCAAATTTTTCCAATCTGTTCGGGAATTGATGATTTTAACGGGTTAGGGTGGATTGGAAGCGGAAGAGGAGAGATGATTTTCCGACTCGGATGTGTTTAGTTGAGGAACGTGATTTTGGGTGGTCGGGCGTCGGAAAAATTGGGATTGGTGTAGTGAGATGCAGTTGAAGACACACGACACTAAGTTATAAAAACTTCGTATGTTTATTGTCACTAATTGTAAAAAACCTATACAAGTTTCACAAAGTTCGTTGGGTTTCACCCGTGTGAAATCCTGGATCGTTGATATTCTAATTGTAGTTGAGAGACGTTGAATAATGCGAAAAGGTAGAATTACGTTGACCGGTACGTTGGAGATACGTTGTAAGACAGGAATAAGTTGACTGATACGTTGAATGTACGTTGAAAGACAGGAATAAGTTGACTGATACGTTGAATGTACGTTGAAAGACTGATTTGGGGGGGGTCTCAAGTTCGTGACCGAGACCGATGAACAGTGACCCGATGAACCCCGGAAGTATCCGAAATTCATCGATCACTTGTCGTTGAGTTGGGGGGCGTTTTTTAGGTATAGTTTAAACAGGATGGTGACAAAAAACACGTTGATTATGCCGTAAGGCGATCCAATATAATTTAACCCAAATATACACTATTTACACGTGATAGTTGTTCAATTAGAATGATGATTATACACGATAATGTCCATTGATAATAAACCAAAATTCATATAAGAAAAGATATATCGATCCGATCAAAGCCACGATACAAAAACTGATAAACCCCGATATTTGCGTTGAGATACTGATGAAGGTTGACTACGATCTGATTTTTGGTCAGCGTAGCCCCCCATGGCACGCAAGCCCATTCCCGAATTATTCCGATAGTGTCCGATCGACCCAATACCCTGGATCAGTCTCGAATTTGTACACAATCGGCCAAATCATTGTAATTCATGAAAAACGAGCCGCTGCGGCGTTTCCCTGCTCGAGTAACCGACGTAGGGTTAACTGAATGAATCGGTGAAAAATCAGTGAACTGTCGCTTACCTTGTACGGTAGCTGTATGAAGCGAGCTTTGAGGGCAGGCAGGTCTCCGTGTAACAGATATCCATAGCGGGTCATCATCGGTACTAATTTAACAGCATTCTCACTCACATAGAAGTTTTGCTGGCGCGCGCGCTCAAATGGTTGCAACCATTCTCCGGAGAAATATAGGACATTGGCCAGCATAAGAACCATGTTAGGGCTCAATGTTTCTGTAATAATAGACCGGATAATTAACGTACAAATTTTACAATGTGGGTTGATAAGCATAAATACGACGGGGTTAAGATAATCGCATGAATAGAATCAAAAAATAGAAATAAGTGGTTATCACCAACTATTAATGAAATATCAGAATTTCGATCAACAAAACTATATCAAATGAGTTCGAAATACCAAAATATTTTTTTAGATTAACTAACAATGGTGGCAATGCTAGCCTTCTATTATTCGCTTCTTGAAGGAGCTCTTGAGGACCACCGTTTACTTACGTTTAATTTAAATTTCCGATAAATACAATTATTTTTTAGTTTTTCAATATTGCATGGAGACACATTTGTGGGAAAAGGCTGGAAATTTAAAGAAAAAAAATCTCACACAAGTTAATATTTTTTAGATGAGGTGACAAACATTATGGCTGATTTCATTTACCTGAGGTAACCATTTCGGAGATACGGTTCTGGCTGATCTCCTTAGCCCAGTTATTGATAGTCTCTGCGGTTTTTATTGTACTTGGGAAATTTACTGTGTCGATTGAAGCTTCGAATGTGTCCCTAAGGATTTCTTCATACTGACGGCTTGCAATGAAACCTTCGTTCATGAACAATTTGTTTTGGTTTAGCACCGTGAGGTCTGTATCGTCCTTTTAAAATAATTATGAAGATTAATAAGTCTTAGTTCATCACATAGAGATAGGCTGGTCTAAAATATAATACAAAGTACACTAGAAATTTTAACTGAGTAAATTGTCGAATGAATTTTAGAATTCATTAGACAATTTCTTGTGTATAAATTAAGCGATCATTTTGTGATTCACCGTTGTACATCATTCATCAAAAATGGTGTGAATTGACACTGTTCGTTGATCAGAAAAGTCCACACCGTTTTCGACTAATGGAAAATCATGGTATTTGATCTTGAAAATTATATTACAAATAGGCGCCTTCTAGTGGCCGCTAGTAGAACTAGTGATATGGTATTATCAGACTTTCAACATTCTCATAATGACGGTTTTCGAAATGATATACCTTAAACATGTTCATTATCTTTTTCAAGCATGCTTTCGTGAATTCATCAGTAGTTTCATACGGAAGATGCATAATATCCCATAATTCCCGTCTCGTTGCACCCTCGGCGCCATATGCTGCCAAGGCGAGGGCAAAGTAGGCGCCGTACGGAGAGGCGACAAAATTTTCTGATTTTTCCTTGAGGGTCGTCTGCGCATATTATGATGCTTAATAATAGATCAAGAAAATGAGTTTTGTGACAACCAATACCTTACCTTGTATAGATTAAGGGCAAATTTGTTCATTCCATCTTTCACTATCTTATGAATAACATTCGCTAGTTGAGAAGGATAGCCGAATGGCTGAACGTATCCATGGAGAGCCAGGAACGCCAATATAAAAACGACTAATGGGAACATTGAATATCAATTAACAAGCGCATTGAGAAAATCATTATAAGTCAATTTCACTTACTTGGCTTCATAATGATGCTGATGCGTTCGAGTCGAATGTTTCAATCACGCCAACTGACGCATTTTCAAAAAAATCACCGTTTTTTATATGGCTGAGGGCCTCATATTGTAGTATAGTATATGTCGTCTAAACAATCGGTGCGATAACAACCCGTAACATTCGAATATCGCCATAACATCTGCCAGATATGGCAGGTACAGTTATTGAAAAATGAAAGCTCAAAATTTCGTTTTTCTTTTTTCTGGCAAAAGTACGCTGGGATTGACATGAAAAATTATAATGTTCTTGTCTTTTCTCATTACTCAATTACTCGGGAGGTTTCAACACGGTACAAATGTTTTTTCCCACGTTTTTTGCAAACTTTTTAAAAGAATCACCAAATTTGAGAAAGCGTATGAAAGTCATCACACACCACGGAACTTCTCAAAGCATTAAATAATGACCGAATGAAACAACGTTATATTTTGTAACGTCAATGCAATTGGTAATTTACCAGAAAAATATTCGAGAATGAAGTGAATATTAACAAGACACGCGCCACGCACTCGGAAGTTTCGAGTGAATATAGCGAGTACAACCATCAATTAACATGAATAAATTAAAAATTCCCAAGTTCGATAATTCGAGATTACTGTATCTTGTACTTGAATAATATAAAAATATCCAAAGTTTGCCCGTGTGGTGGCACTTGAAAGTAATGTAAATTAATATTTATAAAATTAACAATCGATTACTCGGACGTCTTAAAATGTCATACGATAGAGTATGATAGATGTTCAACTATTGTTAGTAGCCCTGACTGGTGTCACTTTATTCGAATAATGTGATGTGTTTGGAAGATGGTTGAACGCTGCCGCATTAAATTTATTCCATTTTAATTCTGTTTGTAGGTGTGCGGTGAAGTGCTCAACAATGGCTCAGCATTGACAAAGCACAAGCTGACGCACAGTGACGAGCGGAAGTACATTTCACTCCCTGTAACTACGGACTGGTCTCGCTAAACCCCATGCAACTTGGATTCTGAAGTGAAATTTTTGCATCTCTCATCCCTTCCTCAGCCTCCTATCTTCCAGATATCCAGCGTATTTCCAATCTCATGATCGATGAATACAATTGTTCTAGAAATTATACCTCCTCCATTACAAAACAGTAGATTTCACTGTATCTAGGGGCGTGTAATAGTGTTCAGTGGTGATGAAAGAGTATCAAAATTTCCGACGCTCAAAGCAATAATTTATGTGGCATTTAGAAAAAAAATAATATGCTTTCTGCTTTAAGCGGCTTCTGTACATTAGATTTTCAAATCAATTTTTCATTTATCATTTAAAGATAAGTCAGGACCTATTGATTTTCAACAACAATCGTCTCAGCAGTTCTATCGTAATTGACAGAAATTATGTGGAAACAAAAATCTGTGTGATCAGTAAAATCGGAGAGTGCATTCTCGAAAAAGGTTCGTGACAAAATCGCTGGGTATTTTTCGGGTACTATTAATAAACCACGTTATTATCAGTCTTTGTATCGCATTAACGCCTCAAAAAATAGTGAATGATAGTACTGATGGTCCCTAATTACATTTAAATATATCGATAATGACCCAATCATTGCTACTGATGGTATTCATGCTTGTTGAATGATACAATGCATTTATTTTTCATGTCAGTGATGAAGTCAATGCAGCCAGTAATAAATTCACAGTTTTCCGTAAGTGGTGTAGTTACAGATCAGTTAAGCCCAATGGTGGGAGCGAAATGCGGATGGAAAAGGTCAATCAATTCTGAATAAAACTTTTTTTAACTTGAACCGTGGATATTCATTATTAATTACCCATAAATGTGTTTGAGATTACCATTCACTTATTGAAAGCCCACTGCGATCGCAGGGTTTTTTTGTCAATTCCGAGCAAATTATTATTAATTTAAAACGTGATATCAACTATTATTACACTAAATCGTCATATTTAAATTTACCTGTGACCCATAACAAATTATAGGATTTTTCTTATAATTTTTCCGTAGTAGAGAATAATTTTCATCCAAATCGTTTAGTAACAATTCATTGCCTTCTGTCTTCATGACCGTCAACCATATGGATACGATTTTGACCGTAATGTACACTTGGCAAATCATAAATGGTGTCCATCTAATCGTAATATACAGCTACTTTGAGTAGAGTTTAAAACTAACAAGTGGTAAATTATATTTATTTAACTTCAGGCGTAAAACACCCTAGGGGAAGTGCAAAATACGACTTCATAGATATACAATACATTAACGTATTTCTTTGTGAGAGTTGTCCCTAAAATTTCACTGAAAAAATTTCATTGCTTGAAAATTTTAAACTTCAACAGATATTGAGTTTCCTTTTAGCAAGTCGGGGAATTCCCCTCAACTGAGATCATTGTGAAATACTTTTATCATATTTGAATTGCAAAAAAATCGCCAAAATCCTTGGGATTTTCCGTATGAAATTCCACAGAGAAAAAAATAACTGAGTTATGACACATGAGGTTATTTATCCTAAAAGGGAAATTCGTTTATCATCCCCCGAAGTTGAAAAAACGTTGAGAAATTTTCCATAAAATGCAGGTTCTATTATCAAATGTTGGCTTTCTCATCGTGAGTTTTTTATAAAAGCTTTTTTTATTATCAAGGGACCCCCCTTTTTTATCAATTTATTTTCAAATTTCCCCCTCTGCGAACCATAAAACTTTATTACTTTTCTGTACCAAAGCGGTCGAACTAAATATCTTCCCGGAGGTTTGAACAACCATATTCGAATAATTTTACTGGGATAACATGAGGATTTTTAGATTCTTTATTTATTCCCATTGTTGGCGCCATTTTGACCCTATCATTTGACGTTGCTCTCGTGTAAAACATTCACTGGACAGTTTTTGTTTAAATTTTTATGATGAGTAGTTCAAAAAAGTTGCTACAAAACCATCACTTCCTTTTTGAGATTGTTGGGAAGTTGAGATAACAATTTCAGAACTTTGGGTAACTTCTCTTGATATTTTTTTAAATAAAAATTGATTGCAGTAAAGGTTGTGTCATTGGCGTTTCATTTTCGAGGAATAATTACGGAAAGTTCATCAACTTCAATAATTAAGAATAATTAAAATGAAAAATAATCACATTTTAATTCATGGCAATCAGTTAGATGAGACTATACCTACTCTCGAAAGATTATGCTTTCATCAGGGCTGATTTATTTTTCAAATGCATTTCTCCTGCTGATTGGCGTCATTTTACTGAATAACATATTTTCTGAAGATTTATGCGCTGGGAAGGCCCAACCGCTCTGCTTCGTTTCCTTAAAGGAATTAACTAAAGACTAAAGGGATACAACACCCTGGAACTGATGTCTCGCATCAACACTGGCCCACTCATGCACCTCTCTATACATGCAAGAAAACAGCATGCCCATAACTCCCAAACTTCCTTGAATTTTATCATAAAAATGTTTTCCAATCTTAAGTGGAAACACCAGAATAAAAGAAATACTAATCATACAAAGACCTACTCAATCCAACTATAAATTAATTTTTGATAAACATTGGAAATGTAAAATCCAATATAAATGAATGTAAGTTAAGAATTCAGTATTAGATTGATATTATAACTAAATCTTCTGTACAGATTTCAATACTTTAAATAATAATTTTTTAAATTTACTTTATTAAGACAGGGTGGGTCGTTGATGACTTAACATATCTCTAATTACCATTCATTTTTTTTATTCTTTCATTTCACTGTATGTAGGAGAGCACATTATTACAAAAAAATTTTGTTTATCAGGATGAACTTGAGATCAGAGTTTCAAAAAATTATAAAGAATTATATGATGTTGCGAAGTGTATGATCATTTGCAAAATGGAAGGGTAAAGTTTCCTACTAAATTAAGAAGTGAATGGTTTTGTTGGAACTTTTTTGGGCTTGCAGGATTGTCGTCGGAGCTTGTGGAAGTAAGACTGCTCTTTTTTTGGAGTGGAGTTGTTGACAATCCAGGAGTACATGATTGATAGAGATGTCTTCATTACATCTCTGGCACTAGTTCGGGGATTCTGCGGACATGAGATGGCTGCCAATAATTGAATCATCCCTTCTATTTAAAAATGAAAGCAAGGGATGCTTGAGGGTGTCTCTTCTGACTTACTAAAGCTTTGAATCTATTTCTTCCTAGTGAGAATCCCATTTCTTTCTGACCTTCCTTATGAGGATTTTTCAAAATTCTGAACACGTCGGGCATTCTCATTCTTGTCTGTCATTTATTTCAGGAAAGAAAATCTTAAATTCTCAAAATTTCAAAATAACCAAGGGATGTTTTTCAAGGTCATACGCAACACAGTAATTCAATGGTTCTCGGAAAATGCCTGTCTTGAAGAAGTTTCTTCCAAAAAGATCTTTTCTTGTGTCAAGAATATCAATTCTTAGTTGAAATAATTTTTTCTAAATGAAAATTTATCTAAATTTCAAGCATGAATTAAAATGCACAGCCATGCGAAAGGTTTTCAGGGTCCATTCAATAATTTCCTTCCAACCTATCTAAGCTACTTTTGATAACAGAAATAACGTTTTTAATGTCCATTTTATCATGTCTCTCGCTGCATTACGACAACTACTTATTTCCTGTGTGTACTCATCATCTCTCTCTTCGACGCCGATCTCACCGCTCTCATTGAAAATCGATATCGAATGTAATCGAATTTCGGAATTTTGTGATTTTTTTTTTCTTTAATGATACTTTAATTTACCACAACGGTAGAACTACCGTAAATCAGAATGATAATATAATTTATTGGTATATGCGGCGAATCCTTATCACATCCTGTCAGCAAGGATCGAACGCCAGCACTGACTCCGATATTGCAGCCTCATTAGACTAGAAGATAGAAACTCAAGGACTTTCCGGTCTGTCTGAGGGTTTAAATAGTAATTTTCTGATCATAATAAGTTGGCAGTGAGAGTCGTTTAGTTGGGTCTTTCACCGTAGAAAAATTCCCACAATGAATAAATTGCTGTAAGTCGCATTAATTAATTATCTTTTAATTGCCAGTTTATGATTAATCGTTGAAATATTTTTCGATTGCTATTTAGAATACTTTTGGCGATATTATCATTATCCTCAGCATCGCATTTGCATGCTAAGCGGCGGAATATTCCGAACGATTTGTCGTGGCTTTTTTCGCTAGAAGAATCTGATCAATCCAATGATGAAAATGACGATGATGATAATGAAGTTGTACAACATAAGAAAGTAAAGGTCTGTGAAACGGAGGAGTGTCGTATAATAGCTGAGGCATTCCATGAGACTATGGATAAATCCGTTGATCCATGTGACGACTTTTACCAATTCGCTTGCGGTGGTTGGGAGGAAAAGCAGCCTATTCCGAAATATGAAGCCTCATGGAGCAGATTTCTGCAATTCCAATCGACAGTTGAGAGCCGCATTCGAGGTAATGAGTTTCGTTGAATTATTGAGATTAATTAACACGAAGAGTGAGTGATGCTACTCGACAGAAGTGATGAAACCGTTAATTTACATGCAATTAATCATCTTTTCCTTCGTTTGTACAAATTTCATTGGCGGTTGGTTTGCTTGCGAATGCCTGTTTACGCGCCGAGAAATATTCGTAATAGATAAATTCGTAGAGAAAAGATACGTAATTTTTCTTGAATATGTCTCTCCGTGTACCAATTTAATTTCAAAAGTGAGGGATTAGACATCCACGATGTGATTGAATAATGGAAAAAATAGATAGTCCCCTATTTTGAATATAAAACTTCCATTCTACTTTTAAAATTTTTTCTCAAATTCTTCACACTTTCTCCCTACAACAGACATCTCTATTCTACAGGGTTTCAAAAGCAGATATATAATATTTTGATGAAATGCATTGATACAAAAAGTTAAAAAACCTAGAAAACTTTGTACGGGTATACAATTTTTAATGGTTGTAGATAGGAGGTTATCGAGACGAATATTTTGGAAAAAAATTAATAAATCAGTCTATTTGCTTTGGAGATGTTTGCGAAAAAACTTTGAAAAACAAATTGCTTCTCCTTTTAAAGTATTACACCGATCGAGCTTTTCATGGGCACATAATTAGTCATCATTAACCCCTATGATCTACGTAAATTTCAGATTTTTAAAAATTTATTACTTAATTTATCGCTCGGTTTTCTACTAGTTAAGTTCGCAAAAGTGCCAGGGGAGGAGCGGGAGGGTACGTACAGAGATGAGCCTCAAACTTCATGTTTTTGCGGCGCAGATCATTGACCATCAATTTCAATAAAGTTTGAGGAACGTGAAAAATGACGGATTACAATGCTTCCGTTCGGAAGCAAAAAAACATAGGGTTCTTTCATTAATTAACAATTGTTTTTTTAAATTTTGTTCAATTTCCTTAAGAGATCTATAGAGTACACGTTTTCTGCGTCGTGCCCTGGTTCAAATAGAAGAGCTCGGAGTTAATATACTGCTATTAACATTCATTTATATACCCGATTTCCAATAAGCTTGAGTGAAATTCGGAGAGAATATTCCAAATTTCTGACCGAAAATTACAACACGTGTGACTGCAGCACCGTAGCGACACGTTACGACGCAACGTTCGATTTCAAATCTATAATGTGATATTATGATGCAAGAGTCAAAGGAAAGAGTAGGTCTAATATTATATTTTTTGGATAGAGCCACCTATAGCGGACATAGCATCTTTATGTCTATCCTTTAAGGGGTTACTCTCATGTAAACGCCTATATTTTACCACTTTTTAGGAAATTTTTTTTTATGCGACAACAAACTTCAATCATGTTGATTTTTTAATATATTTTTATTTGTATTTTGAAATGTACGAAAAAAAATTTTTTTTTCGTTTTTTACATTTTTAACATATATTTTTTTTAAGTCAAAGCAGTCCCCAACAAAAAAAGGTAGTTCACTGGTCAAGGTGATAGCGGCTGTTCATGTTGTCTGAGATAAAAAAAATCGAATGGATTATTATTCAGTAGATCTGCGGCTATCGTCTCTACCAAATATAATCAATTTCATTGAAAAAAAAAAAATATATCGAACTTCAAAAAAAAAATCACGAAAATCTTGTTCTTTTTCGCTAAAAATCGTTTAAAAAAAATATGAAAATATTTTCGAAAATCAACAATTCTGGTAGGGACGATAACTATAAATGAGTAGAAGAACATATGTAAATTTTAAAGCAGTCGGTTGAATACTTTTTCTTGTAGGACCGTGATCGTTTCAGAAAATGATGATTCGAGAAAAACGCGTTTAAAGTTTAAAGCCTGGTAGACAATCGCTTACGACACGTCGGCGACTATGAGCTGTAACTTATCAAAGACTATGAATTTCGGTCTGAATTTTTCACAGCATGTTTTCAATAGGTTTTACTGTCAAAATATAAAAAAAAAGAAATCGATTTCTCGAAGTGATCACATGAGAGTAACCCCTTAATAGAGGCAAAGGCTTTGGAAATTCCAACTTCCGACAACCAGGCGCCTCTTGGCTTTCGCCGATGCATTTGAAATATAATCATCCTTTGTGCGTACGTGGTGGTTTCGTAGCAAAAGTCCTCCAGGTTGCTGGCAGATCTGGATTTTTCCAAGACCGAGGAGACCCTGCAGGGGTTTCGTAAACTTGTCACAATGTCATAATGTGGAATATTTATTTTTTCAGACATTTTTGTTTTATGAAATCATATTGAGAATTATCTTAGTGCCCGTCGTACCTGATCTAAAATCCTACCCAACTATTTCTTGTAACGTCACAGGATGTGGAACGCTATATAAATTTATCGTCTTTCATGTGAAGTACTTAATGTTTAGACATTTTCAGTCACTCTCTAATAGAACAACAAATAATAAGTTGTTTCCCTGGAGTCATATTCCATTTCTGATTTTTAAAATTCCTGTTTTTCAGACCTATTGGAGGAGAAGTCAAGCGATGAAGAGATTCTTCCCGTCCGGCAAGCAAAGAAGTGGTACCGTTCCTGTATGAATACGGGTTAGTAATCTTCATGCGTAAGTGTATAAATTAGGATTTATGGACAATTGGTGGCCGATCCACTGTTTGACAATTACGGTTGAAGTATAAAGCGAAAATCAATTAATTTCTTCAACATTCGAGGCAAGTAAACACATCAGTATTTTATTTTCAAATTTCAAAATACTTTTTTGTAGAAAATTTCAACAGCTACAACAAAGATTCTTGGCATTTTTCACTAAGATCACTCGTGTATGAGATCAATATTCGATTATCGAAAAGTTCGGTTCAGCTTATCAACAGTCTAACCCTTTGTCACTAAAATAAACTCTGGGTAAATGAAGAAAAATCAGTTAAACGTTGAAGGACCTTCTAAGTATTCAAATATAGATCAACGAACAAAAAGATGTTTCTCTATTTTTTGAAGTATCCCATTGTGCCCCAAATTGAATTATAAATACACTAACCTTCGGGATTGCTTGAGACATTCGTTTTCATTATCATTCAAACAACTAAAACTAAAAAATGGGAAAAATTGAAGTTTAATTTATGTAAAAGGTGGGTTGAGCTCTTTATCTAAAATTCAAATGGGTACATTAAGGGTCTTTACGCGGACTTTCCTTAATATTCTTCTTCCTTGACTAATTCTATTGTCTTCGTATTTGCCCGTAAGACTTTCCATTAATACCTCTGACGGAAAAGCCAAAATAATGTTCCAAATATTTTCAAAATTGGTAATTGTTTCAAGAGTTCAATAATCACTATTTCCGATGGATATCATAAATTTATTAAAAGCGCCCCATCGTGCTTCCGAATTGAAAAATGTGTTGAAAAGAAGAGATTTGGGCATGATGGATAAACCAAAATGGCTGTCCTTCTCCTGCGTGTCCCTTCATGCCGCTCCCCCTATCTACTTCCCTATTAAATTTAATTCACTCCCACTCCATCGAGACTTGATATGTTATTGTAACTGAAATGTTAAGGAATTTCCGAATGTCCTATTTTGCGTTGCAGAGGCTCGTAAAGCCCGGAGTCTCAAGCCTCTCGAGTCATATATTATGCAGAATGGTGGATGGCCAATGATTATGGACGCCGAAGAGTGGCATGACGAGGACCTGTCGTGGCAAGAAGTAGACGCTTTTTATACACATTTGACAGGAGAATCGACATTTTGGAAAATAGAACCACTATCCATGCCCGATGAGGAACCCGACAAAGGAATAATAGTAAGTAGTGACGAGGCTCCGAAATTATTTAACATTTGAAGAGTGATTATTTTATTCGTGTATATGATTTCAGTTCTTTCCGGCATCATTGCCATTCACGGGTCAAATCCCAACAAAATACAGAAACTACACAGGTGAAGACTATGAAATTTATCGAATGGTCATCCAAGGTGTTGCCGCATTATTTATTGATCACACCCGTGCTAATGTTTCTGAAGAACAGTTGGAGAAGGATATCGATGGAGTGATCGAACTGGAAAAAATGATTTACATGGTATCGTATTCGAACAAAGCCATTAAATAAAATTAGTTTTCATCAATCAGTTTAAAAAATAAGCGTTTTTGGGTCGCCATCGGGCACTGCAGTCGGTATGTAGAGCATTTTGCACTTTGTTTTCAATTACTAAAATTCGAGTATGTATTTTTGAAAAAATACAACTCTCACCTATTTTTTTTGCGTCAGAACCGCTATTTCTGTGTTATGCCCCAAAATTCCATAACATTTCTGTTTCGTAATCCAGAGAATATGAGTACACGAAAGTGGCAGGTATTATTCGGAATTAAAAATATTGTGAAACAGACCTTCTAATAGTTTGGCCATTGATAAACCACTTGAAAATGCCTTTCAGCCTCCAAAGAACAATATATTGGATCTTGGACACAGTGAATGATCAACTTTTAAACCTCAATAAATAAGTTTCGTTTTGCCTTTCAAGAAGGGTTCCCTATTGGGCCTTTTCCCAAGAGCACTTCTTATAGATGCTGAGTTTCTCGGATGTTCTTTCAATTTTAAATGAATTGAGATTATTTACTGAATGATATGTCATTCGACATATTAAACATTCTTGAATATATTTTTTAACACGAAACACGCTATGATTGAAATGGCAATTTCCTATCAGGCTACTGATGGAGAAACCGCTATGGACATACTGGAGGAAATGGAAGATGATCTGGATGAGACGGACCTTGATACATTCTTCGAGTGGTGGGGTAATCAGACAAAATCGATTAAAGATCCTCAGGCAATTGTAATTATTGTTCATTGAATCACTTATTGATAGAAAGATTTATTAGTTTTTCCTATGCTAATTAAGTGTCTTGTTGGAGTTAGATTGATTGGAGAAAAGTCCTTCAACATCTATTCGATATTGCTAATGTGGAAGTTGAGGGCAGTTTTCCTATGGCTCTGGCATCCCTGCGATATTATCGTTTGCTGCCCAAAATATTGCGATCGACGGATAAACGAACAATTGGTAAGAGAAAACTTCATTCAATTTAAAAATTTATTCAATCTACATATAATGATTTATATGATTCTTACGGATGCTACGTGTTTTTGTAGTTTACTGCAGGATTATATCGAAAAATTATTTGCGGATTTGTAGCAAAATACTATATTTCGATACAAGTGCGACGGGGTGGTAATGGATGTGAAGTTGCCAATCAGTCAAGTTAAAAAGCTTTTGTTAGTGAAGTTACGTTCAGTGCGTGGTGAACTATGCCATTTTTCGTTTATTAGTGAATGAAAAGTCTTTTCGCTTACAAATTTTGATTTTTTAGTTTCAAGTAAACGAAAAGGTACTTTTCGAAATGGGCTGAACGTAGCAGCAGTGACAAAAATAGCTATTACATCACTGTTGTTACGTTCAGGCCGTATGAAAAGTGTCTTTACGTTTACTAGTAAACGAAAAATGGCATAGTTCGTCACTAACACAAAGTACACAAATTTATACACACGTACATATAGACGCATACAGGGTGTCCGATAGGTGGAGACAGATTGTGAACCGGCACGTTCTGGGGGTGATTCTGACCAGAAAAGTCCTTTTCCACTTTTCGATGAGACGCACCTCTGCTGAGATATGGGGGTGAAAAGAACGGCCAATGGGACGCGAGCGTTGCGCGGCTCTACGTCTGTGTACCGCGGGTAAGCGGTGTGCGTGCTTCCCCTTCTCCACGGGCGGACGTTCCATTCCGCTAGTGAGTGAGAGAGAGAGGGAAAGATATTTCTCTCTCGCTCTTTGGCAATTTCAAGACAATGCTTTCAGGGGGGGGGGGGGGGTGAATACCTATTATTATTAAGATTAGGATTATTTATTAGAATACAAGAATAATCTGATCAGGTCAAAAATTTAAGCAATAATCCTCGATTATTAAATAAACTGTTTGTCTACAGACATGGATATCATAAAAAGAAATACAAATCTGGCCCTAAAATTCCTATTTTTGAATTTTAGACCATTCTAGATAATTTCAAATGAAAACTAAGGAATGTGAAAAATGACCGATGACAATGCTTCCAATCGGAAGCAAAAAATGCATTTCGTACTTGAAACTTGCAAACTCATGCTCACAATAAATTTTATATAGGATGTGTCTCTCAAAAGCCTTTAATTTTTGTATGAAATATTTTTTCATTGAACCCTTGTTTTAGGAGTTATTGATATGTGCTCTTGTAACTAAGTCACTCCGTATATTCCATATAAAATACAAGTGTTGGCTATTCACAAATTTATATGTTTAACTATATATATCCACTGGGTATTCAATATCAATTTTAATAATCATAATCGGAAAAACCTCGAAACTAAACATATATTGCATTGTTCTAGTGAATTACATTCACTGGAATTTTGTGAGCCAAACTCTGAAGTACACGGTTGACGAAGTAAATGAGGTGCTGTTCGCACTCATGAAGGAAGAATATGGTGTGGAAGAACGAAAGCCCCTGTGAGTACCACAAAAGTTGTTTAACGCTCCGTATTACAAGAAATAACTAAAACTCAACTGCGACTGAAATATTGGGGCATATTTCCGTTTCTGTACCACTTTCTAGTGCGGCGCATCTTCACTGATTTTTTTCAACTTTGACTCCGGCCACCGCGCGAAGACAAAAATTCTGTTTCGTAATCTACAAGTCAAAGCAGTATTCACTAAAAGTGACGGAACAGTTACGCATTTTTTCACTGAACGTTCCATATTTTTTCAGAAATTTTTCAGACTTTTTCCGGGACGGCTTATCCTTTGTTATGATCCACTAATAACTCAAAGTCAGAAAGTGAAATATTAGGATACTGCATGCGATAATCATGGCACTTGCCAGAGTTAATCCCGGCTTTTACCGCCTATCTGATAAAATTTCAAATTTTTTGAATTTTTTTTATCCAACTATCTTTTCTTAACTAAAAAAAGATCCGCAATCAGTCGGTCTACGCACAAACATTTCCAAAAAATGTATTTTTACATTCCAGGCCATTTCAAATCGTTTCGAAACCAAATTTGATTTTTTTTTTGGGCCCCAGTTAAAAGATTGTAATACTTCCATTTGAAAACAAACATTAGCTCCAATTTTCTAATGAAGGACTATCACAAATTGATTTTTCTTCAAATTTTGTATCAGAGCTTTACACCCAAAAATGAGCCAAGTTTTATGCGTTGATGAGTTATTTACTGATTCCTTGAACAATGAACCTCACGCGAATTCATACAACAAGCACATACAACATCTAATTTCATCATTCGATCTAATTGTGCACAGTCGTCCTAAATCAATGCAGCTGATTAGTGAACTCAAATAATTGAAATAAGTTGCAATCATTTGAAATCAGATAAAAGTCTTATGAAATTACGTGGTGCGTGAACGACTGGAAATCGCTTGGAAATAACTTGAAATCGGAAATCATTGTCATGATATTCGGTGGTGAATAACCCCTCGACACCCTCAAAATTATAACGCACAGTTCTGAGACACCGTGTATTTTCCAAAAAACGATAATTCGTTTTTTTAACGATAACTACGATACATTTTCTTAATTTCTCGACAAATTTGAATAAAATGCACTGAAAAAACGAATTCCTCTTGCCAAACCATCGGTAAATCTATATAAATATTTCCATAAGACATTCTTGTGGCAATTAAATTTTCTTGTTGTCCATAAATATTCTTGGCACCAGAATTTTTTTTCTTCATTGCATGCTTTACGATATATAAAAAGGAGAAAAATACCGTTGCTATTCTTCCATATTCTCAAGTTGGAGGGAATGCGTGAAGGAAGTCAAGATGACCGATGCAACCGCATTATTATTCATCGCCACACACATCAAAGAGAAGTCCTACAACTCTGTAACTATCGCCTTTGCAAATAAGAATTTATGAATATTTTAGTACTGAAATTAAGACAACAAATGTTTGAATCTCCAGGTCGTCCGGATGATGGAACATATTCAGCAAGAATTGAAGTGCCAAATCGGGCACTCAAATTGGCTATCTGGGGAGGAGAAAAAGGAGGCGAAGACAAAGGTCGACGAAATGCAAACCTTTATTGGATTCCCAGAGTGGTACAAAAATAAAACCGCTGTTATCAATCACTACAAAGGGGTAAAAATAGAATATTATTTGCGGAATAAACCATTGAATATTGATTGATTATCACTTTCTTTTTGTGCGCAGCTAACCATTGGCAATGACTACCTGGACAATGTCTTGAGCTACAAGAGGTACGAGAAGAAATTGGCCATCCGCTCTTTCGGTGGATACAAAGGCAATGAGGCGTAAGAAGATTATTCATTATTATTTTTTATGTTAAGGAAAACTGTTATATTGCCATCTGCATATATATTTCTTTCAGATGGATGATGGACCCTCTAACAGTAAACGCAGCGTACGCGATGGGTATTAACATAATGGGTAAGTCGTCTTGAAGATGAAAAATAAAGTGGAAAAATAAGTTAATCAAAACTTTGAACACAATCATTTTTGGCAACGATTACTGTCAGGAACCGTGAGGGCTATACGAAATACTCCGGAAAAAACAATATTTTAGGATCAAGATTATAAAGGACAGGATTTGTTTATTGTGTAAAAGTAACTAAGTTTATTTCAAACAGTGTACACTCAAGTTTATATTAATTTAGTAGACGCCGAGTATCCTCTCGCGCAACCGGTGAAGTCACAACTGACTTCGTATCGCTTTTCCAAACCCGAAAATGCACGTTTTTTTCCTTCTTTCTTTAAACATTAACTTTCTCCCTGAGTCCTCAACAATGCAAGGTCTGTCCTGAGAATGACCCCATATGGCCGGACAAAAACCCATCGTTATAGTACACAGAAAATCCTTAAAACTCAAAACATGACCGTCATAAAGCTGTCATGTTCGGCAGACACGTCTCCTTTTCCGCGCTTTTCTTACGTTAAAAACAAACACATAAATTACACTGAAAGCTTACCATCTAAATAAATCTTAACGTTAACTAATGTTATATTGTTCTGTCACGCGTGCGCGAATATAAGAAAGAACAAAACACTCACTCATCACTCATCACTCATCACTCTTTACTCATTTCATCCATCCCACAATATTCCTCGTAGATGTCGGGTAAATTCAGCAACTAGATTAAACCATTTATCAAGGCCAGAGAGAATTCAAAAAATCAAGATACAGTGGGACTTCCCTAAGTTCCCACCTATGTAAGTGCTCCAAATGTCACCGCACGTGGGTAATCGCCCCCCACTATGCGCTTGACAATCGGCTCAGGCTATAAAGCCGCATTTATCGGAATCAGTTTTTCCGCCCTAGGTGTAAAAAATACGGTTCTCTTGAAAAAATTGAAGAATCAATAATTTGACACTAGAAGCCATAGAAACTACATACCTGAAGCTAAATTTATACGAGCAAATGAGATTTGATTGAACTCTAGTTCCCATTACGAAGATGATAACTAAATTAGGTAATATATTAGTAATCGTAAGTGTTGATAACAAATTCGATGCTAAGACGGGAAATTACTATAAAAAAAATCAATTTTTACCCTCTTATCTACTCAATTTTACATTACTAGGTTTTATTTCTAACGCGCGGTTTGTTAGCAAACATCATCATTTTTTTTTTAATTTTCCCTGACCACTCCACAAATTTTACTCTTTCCTACTGATCTACTTGAAGATTTATTCACAGTTTACAAGTTAATAATTTGATCGTTTTCAACAGTTGTTCCAGCAGTTGACTTCCAACCTCCTCTTTTCGGGGACAAGGTACCAAAGTAAGTACTACAGAATTTAGAATGTAATAGATGTGCTAAAAGTTGCTGATCAATTTTTCGATTTTCTCGAAGCTATGTTAATTACGGCACTGCAGGAGTAGTAATCGGACACGAGATGGGCCATGGTTTGGATTATGCTGGTACGTATTTACTCGCTACTTAAGTTAACCGACTAAGACAGAAATAAATTACAAATTTTCATCACTTCGAAGTCGGTGTGGATTTCTCACCGACTGCATGTCCGTTATGAACTCTTGGTAATACGCGGAGAGAAATTTCCAAGAAAAATTATGATACTAGCACAGTGGCCAAATCTGCTCTCTTTTGATAAAATATTAGTATAAAAAAATTGTCAAAATCGATAATTAAAATGAACTTATGATTAATCAATTAATGAGGGACCATCATTTGCTAAGATTCATCCAATAGTTGGTTAGTTAGTGATTACAAGAAAACCGTTTTCGATTACTGAAGTCCACTTCGATTACTCATTCATCCAATAATGGAACGGGTTCAACTCTGATTACTTGATAATGGGATCACCGGAAATTTCTAAATAGCATATACTGATTTATTATATAAATTCCGCTTGTCTTACTCTCATAACTGATTGAAAAGTTACAGATTAACTGGAGTAGTATGATTTTCAAAGACATCAAATTGGTGATATTACTAAAAACCATATTAATGGCCATTCCCGGTTTAATTTTTTAAGATATTCTTCATGACTGTGCGATTAAAAAAAAATATGTTTTTTCAGAGCATCTCTATATCCATATTTCATATCTCAAACTGGTTTTAATTCAGTAATAGAAGCCTAGAAAAAAATCTAGAAATCAACGTGCGTTATAGTTACGGATTATTATCAGCATCAAAGAGTTATCAAATTTCTCATTTAATAATTCTCGTATCCAGGGCTCGTAACAAATGCCTCCATCCAGGAGAAAATGGCCAAATTTTATTACCAACAAGCTAAATGCTTCATCGATCAATTCGATGAATATTATGGAGGACAAACTGTGAAACCTTCCCCATTTAGTGACGACAGTTCAGAGACGAAAGGACAAAGGACCGTTCAGGAAAATGTGGCTGATACCACCGGTCTTGAAGCCGTGTTGCGTGCCTACAAGCGCATGCAGAAGCATAAGAGACCGCATGAGGAATTGAAACTTCCAGGATTCGAGGAGTACACCGACGAGCAAATGTTCTTCATATCTTTCGCTGGGGTTTGTATAGATCACTTATCAATTATTTTTGACAATAAGAAAAAATAATTAAAATGTACACACCCAGGTAGGAATCGGAACTTGACTACCGTTTGGTGCAAGATTCCATTGCCTGACTAGAAAAATAAGTACGTGTCACATCAGGTCCAGATAAGGTTGCCCGATTTCAAAAGTCAGGTCGTGTTACTGTTACGTAGGGCTTAGCACCTAAGGACCTTATTTAGAGTGCAACGCACTGTCAAGGCCGGGCTTCATCAGGTTGATTGGCTCTGGACCTGATAAGGCCACTTTCTAAGGTGCCATTCCAGCAAATATGAATTTGCCTTATCCAAAAAATTAATAATTATTAGGAGAGTGAATAAGTCTTTCCCGTTTTTTTCAAATTTTGAGCCTTTATTGTGAAAAAATGGTTACAAATGAATTATTGAAAGTATTGGCCATTGTCTTCTTGCGTTTGACACGAATCTTCATCAAGCAAAGTCGCCAATTCTTGATCTTCAAAGATTTGCGGCCGCCCGGAACGCTCCTTGTCTTCCACGTCGAAATCACCACTTTTGAAGCGTCGAAACCATCCGCGAACACTTGAATCATCGACACAACCTTCTCCATAAGCTTCCTGAAGCAATCGATGCGCCTCGGCAGCAGATTTCTTCAAATTGAACCAATAAAGTGAAACTTCCCGCAAATGACGTCGACTCGGCTCAAATTTCGACATTTTCACGATATCAAAAATTTATGATGCGAAAAAATTTCAACTAATGTGTTAATGTGGAATTGTTGACAGATGAATAAGCTTTGATTATGACATATGTAACCATTGAATACTCGCACAGTATTGGTGGCGGCATCTCTTACAAAAAACGGGAAAGACTTATTCACACACATACTTGAATAATTCTATCATTATTGATTTATAACGGTGTGTAGACTATTACGAACTATTCCAGTGGTTCACAAACGATTCATTAACAAGAAGAAAATGAAAAACAAAATCTAGTTTAACCAATAACATATCCGTGTGACCTTATCAGTAGGTTGAGAGGGAACCTTCGTACAAGCTTGCAGCATAGACTGTTGGTAAGGTCCATTACAAGAATACAGCGATGACAGATTTTAATTAAATGAAAAGATCCTGTCACTAATGGCACCTGCATATAATATTAACAAAACACTCATTTGTCCCAAATCTTTTTGGTTCTATAACGACGATACAATAACGTTTACAATTTCGAAATCTAACATTAACGAAAACTTACTTCTAATTGTTTCCGAGCATTTTAGATAAATTATATGAAGATGTCAATGAAGTTTTAAATTTTTTAACAACAGATAACACCCACATAGCTCGGCTTTACTTAAAATTCCAACGTTTAATGATAAGTTTATGATGTCCCTTATTTAATAATATGAAATTTTATTATATAAGATCTATCACACAATAATTAGTCAACTGCTTTTACACAGTGATTCTGTAATTGCACTAGTTAAGATGACATCAAACCTACAAATATTCACTTCAAATAAGGCTGACTTGTAAAATTAACGTTCACGTACATTATTCAGATCAAATAGGGTTTGGGCTGAAGAAGTTGAGATTAATGAATGAATAATGTTTGTTATAGCTATGGTGTGAAGTAACTACTCCGCAGTATCATAAAAGAAATAGCGTAATGAACGACGTTCACAGCCCAGGGAAATACCGAGTGTTGGGCTCAATTTCTAATACTGAGGAGTTTGAAAAAATTTTCAACTGTCCGAAAGGGAGTCCCATGAACCCGGAGGACAAGTGTAGTGTTTGGATGAAACCGGACGCCGCGTCCAAGCGCAGACAGCCGAAACATTCAAAACGACATCATTGGTCTCAGCACAAAAACTGGTGAACGACATGACCCTTTTCATCGCTAGGATGGGATTTGGCTATTTCAATGACTGCACATGAGAATTTATGAGCTACGAGCTAAAAGTACAAAAATCTAACTGAAACGACGTTTGGATAAGTGTAAATAACTTATGGCGTCAACTTCATATTCAGTAGTTTTTTCGGTAAACGCTTAGTACTTCCCCCTTCCTCGGAAATACCCCCTGATTTTTACATGAACCGATGCTTTTTAACCCTCTGATTACGTATTCGTAAACCGATTTTTGAGGAAACAATTAGTTTCCTCTGTACGTTTTTATTGATATACCGGTCTTTGCATTACCCAGGGGCATAACAGGTATCGCCCCAACGACAACACATGTTGGTACATTTAATTGGACAGATTGGTCTTTGCCCAATCCTTCATATAAACATGGGGATCAGTACCATATCTGTATTATAATTTCTGAGAGGAAGGGGGGGAGCTACTCTACACATTTACCGTTTTTTTGTTATGGAAATAAGAATTCATACGTTAAAAAGGTGTATTCTGTTATCAACATAGTGTTGCATATTTATATTTGAACATGAGAAAATCCCTCAAGAAGGCCAACGTACACTCCCCAATTGTCTCCTTCGTACTTCTATTCTTGTAAACATTTTTCCAAATATTTATCAGTTCTCCTATGTGCAATCGTGAAAATCCAGTCAAGCATTTATTTGACTTTTTAGTGCCACTATCATCTGCCCAACCCAATTGCCTCCCTGGTATCGTTCCTGGGAACATCAGGCCCAATCCGGGTTTTCCGCGATCCCGTCTAGCTCAATTAACACTTCTACTTTCTCACCCCCTCTTTCAAGAACCATCCCTGTCTCCGGACGGACCAATTACACCCCTACTAACTATCCTCATAAGACTCTTCCTTCAAAACCCCGCACTTTTACTAGACACAACTAATCAAACCCTAAAAAGCGTATCAATCAATCGGGAAAATATGTAAGGTATTAAATATTATACATACTATAAGTCTCGAAAAATAAAGATTTCGTGTTAAGCAGGGCTTATTAATTTTGAATGCTGAAACCAAAAATAAAAAACATGAATTAAATACAAAGAAAATGTTTTTTCGTCTTATTGAATTGATTTTGCGCTTAAGGTTTATCCCACGATAATAGGATTCAAGAGTTAGTTCCTGGAGATTTCTAGAAAAAC
The DNA here is from genome assembly GCF_034640455.1 of Diachasmimorpha longicaudata. Lineage (NCBI taxonomy): Eukaryota > Metazoa > Arthropoda > Insecta > Hymenoptera > Braconidae > Diachasmimorpha > Diachasmimorpha longicaudata. The sequence continues at coordinate 1,389,467 of NC_087237.1, forward strand.
ATTATATGCTATAACTATATCTAAAATAAACATGAAGTAATATATCATTTTGGATGTGACATGCGCAGTATAAATTTTTCTAACTCGTCTGATGAAATCGTCTACAAGTTGTTTTCTAGCCCGCACTCGTCGTCTTTACCGCACTTGTTGCGTAATGTGCTAATATATAATCGCATTCTCCTGAGTTGTTGAGTGTTTTTTATTATTACGTGTTGTTGATGAAGGTCACAACCAGTATTTGAATTGAGTACGAAATTATTCACTACTTAACATACTATTTCGGGGAATTTCAATTTTTACGCGTGCATATTACAAAAACTACGGAGTAGAATATTTTTAAAAAAATCATCATATTTAGAATTTATCAATTTAAGGTATATGCGACAGTTTCTGACAAGCATATACCTTAAATTGATAAATAATTGTCACTATACAGTGACAATCATTATTGATTTGAACATGGATCTATAGTGACAATCATTATTATTAAATATTTTCAGTTGAAGATGTGATACCAACTATTTTGAAACTAATTCGTCACTTATATAATGAAATATCGCTTCATAACAATTCACTGAAAATGATTGCTTATGTGGTCCATGACCGCTGGTTTGTGGAGTTTTCCCTATATCCAACATTCCCTCTGTTGATTTTAATGTTTCTATCTCTAGAAAGGTAACTCATGGTTTTATTGCACTCAAGAAGCGAGACAAAGGAAAGTCTGCATGGTTTTTTTTGTGCGTTAAAAATAAATTTATAATGCTTACTGCTTGTCCTTAAGTAGCCATATGACTTACCATCAGAGGCAAATTTTCAATGACATTATTTTCTAGAGTGAATTGTTAATTTTTTTCGAAAAATAATCATCCACTCTACAAAATAGTCGCATTAAACTGCTTATTCTGATGGTAACTTACATGAGCACTTAAGGAAGATTTGGCGACCAGACGTGCTTAAGAGAAAAGGAAGACCCTTCGAGGCGGTCGAAACTTAATTCTCCTGATAGTTGTTAGAAGTAATGACCTATTGATCAGTTTTAGTTTTAGTTTGTTTAAAGTATCCAACGAGCAACGCACCTCTTGACTAGATAGAAATTATTTCTCTTCAATAAACAATGGAATTTGCATTGCAAAGTATAAATTACTTTGAAGCCATATCATTAAATAATAACATTTCATTATTTGTTTTGGCCGTCTTTCGAGGATATTAATTATATGATTTCAAATAAGAATAAAAATACAGGTATTATTTTTTGTGCGATCGATAACACAACTGTCGATGATTTCGAAAAAAATCACAGAATTAGCAAAAAGCGACTAAGTCATCAGAAACTACTCCTCATCATAAGCTAATGCATTTATCTTATCAGGAATCAGTTTTTCCTATGTAATATCATTCCCATCCTGCTTATACTTTACGTGTTAGAAGCACTTCTAATTACTTATTATCTCCGAAATCGTGTAGTACTGTTGACAACAAATAAATAACTCGTCGATTTTGCTTAATAAACCATACAACTTTATTCTAATACAAACGATGTGTGATGTACGACAAGTGTGACCGAGCTGCTTTCCAATAGCCATTCTTAAATTAGAAATAGCCTCTATAAGGCCCCTATGCACGATAACCTGACAGAGATAGCACTTATCGGCATATAAAAATATATGCATAATGTAATACTATATAACTAACAAGTACCACTCGTTAGAATTTTGTTTGTATATGAGCGGTGATTATTATAAACATTGTCGATGAAAAATAGAGGACTATCTCGATGAAAACGTATTTCTTACACAAATTACACAAATCTCTAAGAAAATCTGTATTAATTACAGCCTATCCGTAATTGCGCATGTTACGACCTCACTAGCGACGCATTTTACGATTTATTTTTGCATAATGTACGGAAAAACGCCGTTTTTTACACTTAAAATCACTTTTTTTCATCATTAGTTACGTACAAGCAAACGTAACATTCTAATGAAATCCTCATAATCCACGAGTACGGAAAGACCGATTGGGCTGAAGTATTTCTGCGTATAAATACATGAAACATTTCATGTCATTTTTTCCAGTAAAAATTGTGGAAAGTAATGTTTCTTTTTAACCTCGAGTTTCCGTATTGTAGGGCATCTCACGATGAACCAATTTCTGAAAAAAGAGGAAATTGTTTTTTGATAAAATTTTCAAGTTATGACTCGTCAAAATTCTCAGGCAGTCAAGTACTCCTTCACAATATAGCAAAGATTAGTGAGAAACAACATATTTTTTAAATCAAAAATAGCGTGATACCTCCCACAGGTGTATTGCGAATAATTTCATATGAAACAATTCGAAATATGTTATTTCATATGTTAATGTAATAACATTTATCAGTTAACTCGTACTTTTGGAGCGGAACATTTCGATATTCTCAACATTAATAGACATTTTCCCGGAAAAAAGTGGCCTCGTGGGATGACTATTTCTTTACCTTCATGAATTGATCAGCGCTTGGATGGTTGCGTCTCCAGTCCCCAAGGATGCGTCCTTGAATAGCTGGACTAATTGATCTGCAATCGAACGATTACAGGCGGCAATCACTTTAGGCTGTAACAGATCTAGTTCTCCGCCTGTTTCAGAAAAATCATAAATCGTTGTTAGATTGGTGATATTTATCTCATATCGATTCTCGCGTGAAGAAAATAACGAATAACCCCAAGAAAAAAAAGTGTCACATCAATTTTTTGAAAGCCACTTCCTATTTTCTAAGTTTGTTTCGTTATCCGATCGTTGACTTTACATTATGTCCCTAATTTATAGTGTTAGTACTCTATCTAAATATTATTCATTCATGAAATTATTCATTCGTATCAAATCTACTCTTTCATTCAGGAATTATTTGCAAATCCGGATATTTGCTATCTTTATCTCGCACTCGAGTTGAAGTTATAGGAATTGAAAATTATATTTTGTTCTATGCAGTATTAGAACTGTGTTGAACTTTGAGTGACAAACGCAGTTGGATTCTCTATTTCTATACTTGAATTCCGGATTCCCATTGGAAATTCAATAAAATTGAGTCTTTGTGATGAATAATCCTATTACAAAGAGGACAAATATCAAGGCTATCGATCTCTCAAAAGTCAATCACGCTTATTCATTCACATCTGTCTAAGGCAGCTAATTTAAATTCAGAACTCATTTAATTGTGAAATTTGAGATTCAAGAACAATTCCCGTTTTCAAATACCTCTTGATAATAAGGAATATATTCAATTGACTGTTTAACAGATAAAATAAATATTCACACGAAAAGTTGCATCAGTTTCCGCGATTCTCAATAATTTTCACTATTTCAATTACCAAAATATGAAGTATAGATTCTGTATTCAGATAATAAGGATTATTACTATTGATTTGAGATATCAAGAATTTTTATGACTGAAAATTTGTTAATTTTGTGGAATTCCCACCTGACGTATCAATTATTACACCACCCGCCTCCTCTAAGATAACTTTGGCAGCAGCTACGTCCCATGCACAGACAGTTTCCACATGATAAGCTTCTATTGCCCCCATTGCGATATAACAGAGCATCAGAGCAGCTGTTCCTATCACTCGTAATCTGAAAATTCACCGATGTTAAACACATGTCAAGGGAATTTCTTTATCACTTGATTTCTTTACCCTCTAGTGTGTTGAATAACTGCATCTATTCTTGTGTACACACTTGACTTGTAATTTTTATCTTTAGCAATCCAAGGCTCCATACCAACCAGACATTTAGATAAATCTGTGAAAATGCAAAATGTGTCTTTAGGGTTTTGAACCTTCATAGTGGAATTAGTTTCCAAAAAAATTCCGGCGGAAAGAAAAAGACATACCCCTTCTGGTTGACGTTTTTAGACGCTTTCCGTTTAGCCAAGACCCCTGTCCCCTCCTGCCGGTGAACATTTGTTTCGTTACAGGATTATAAACAATTCCAAATTCAATGATTTTATCCACAGAAAAGGCCACGCATATTCCAATGCTGGGAAAACAGTGGACGAAGTTGGTGGTTCCGTCGATGGGATCTATTATCCATGTGGGAGCATTTGTGTATTCTGGGAGTACGTTGGACTTTGCCGTCTCCTCTTCCCCAATGAATCTACAAGATTTTGAAAATGTAATATCAGTGATCTAAGTATTTACATTTTGACAATCCGTTCTCTGCAATTTAATTGTCTTCGAGAAATTTATCTCTTCGAATTTTTTTGATGTGGAATATCTTTGATATGAATATTTTAGAGAAAAATTTGTAGCGACGAATTTCTACTGAAAAAAAATCAAATTGAGAGAACAATCCCGGCAAATTTCATAGATTTTTCGTGACAAATTCATGTGATTGAAATAAATTGCTGTATACATCGTCAAAAAATGTAATTTTTTCAATTTCCTTCCCATTTGAAACAAGCCGCCTAAATATCTCCTGAGTTTTCCATTTTCAAGGTCATGCTTGCAAGCTGCAAGTATGACCTTGAACTTGTGAAACTAGTTCGCCTTTAGAAAATGCGATGAAAATGAGTTCTGATATCAATCCGAATATTCAGACTTTCTTAGCATGACCTAGAATGCACCACGTGGGGGTAAAATTCGCCCGCATCCCCTGTGCTAGAAACTGAAGGAAATATTTATGGAGGTTTATGCATATGTTGCAACTCAACGGTGGCAATATTGAACAACTCATGAACTCATGAGCGCATGAACCCCTCCACACATGCTTCCAATATTTTTTTCCCCCTTTTTTTTAGCGCAAGGGTTGCGAACAGACTTTACCTCCACATGGTGGATCCTGGGTCACGCTAAAAAAGTCTGAATATTCAGTTTGATGTCAGAACTCTTTGTCGTCGCATTTCCTGAATAAAAACCCAGGACATGACATTAATGATAAAGTATCAGAAAGTCAGTCATCAAAGGGAACAAGTTCCATAGGGGTGAAAAGTGCGATTGCTATTTTTAAAAAAGTTTCCTATCCTCGCAGATATGACCCTGAAAGTTGAAAAAAATGCATGCGTCAAATGTCTCCCTTGAAACCCTATAATTAATGTCCCAAAACATTTTCTGTCACTTGCCCCCCTCAGAAGATATTTTGGGTAGATTATTTCATAGAGGACACCCTGTATAATAATGAAGCGTAAGCAATTCTTTGATTTTATAAAAAAATTGTTCAATATCGATTAGACGAAATATTACATTAAATCTCTGCCTCTCTCTCTTGTCCAATATCGTTTTCAAAGGAAAAAAATTATCTTAAGATTATAAAAGTTTGAAATATAAAATAGATGAAACATATATATCTAATATTGAATATTTTATTTCAATATATTTCACTATGTAACATTATTTTACATATAAAATACAATTGAATGGTTACGACTATATTTGATATTAATTCAGTTTTTTATTATATTCTAATGAAAATCTATCTTCATACTAGTCAAAATAGATCGGTGACGAAAAACCTTACACTGATTTTTTTCATGGATTGTGCCAATACCCGAAATGCTTTTTTTCCAAACGCACTTTAAATTCCGGTTGGGGTAATATTTGATTGACAGCATTCTGTTTACTTTATAATAATATAATTCTTGTATAGTACAGAAAACGTTCCAGTGGAACAGCACATGATTTTTTCCCGATCTGTCAATATAACTTGAGGGCATCATGCATAGGCCTATCTTACATATTTTTTTCTCCGAAAATAACAGTACGAATTGTGGAAAAATTAACAACCCTCAAAAATATTACTATTTTTATACTGTAAAAAATACAAAACAAAGTGTTGAGTTTTCAACAGAAATTGAGAAAACTATTTATTCATTTATTTAGTTATTTATTCAATTACTCTCTTCATATCCATTTTGCTTGACATTATTGACCCCCACTACCAAAATATTCATTACATTTCGCATCACAAAATGAACGCTGCTGCCAATGATTAAATTCTCATCACCGATACGAATTCAAAATCGCCTTCTCATTATACAACTCAAATATGCAGACCATAATCCTCCGTGTCTGCATATTAGCATAACTATTACAATCTCCAGAGATATTCCAACTCACCGATGACCAGGAAATTTTCTATTTAAATTCTTTACGAGCATTTCTTCAACTTTGCGATCGTACTCAGTGACCAGATCCACTCCATCGTCATCCTTCTGCTCCACAGATTTTTCGGTTTCAAAAACTGATACAATTAACTGCAACAAATGCGGAAAAGCAACACCATATATATCATAAAATTATTATTATCTCATGTTATAATTATTTTTGATTATGCATGAATTATTTGTTATATTCGCAATAAATCAAATTTTTTACTCGCAAAAAAAGGGTCAGTCTTGGGAAAAGCATGGATGTTTGGGCAATAGAATTGAAAATCACAAATCATTAATTACGCACTTCTAGTTTTCTTCACTTGGCTTGAATGGACAATTTAATGCACGACTGATGTAAAAACACGTACATTTCTGACATTATTAGCCTTCATTCATGGAACTAAATCCATATCCAAATACAAATGCGTACATCAATCAGAGTCAAACATACCAAATGGGAGGGGGGGGGGAGCGATCGAATTGGTCCGATCGAAAAATTTGCATATTTCGATACAAGTGCGAGGGAGAGGTAAGGAGTGTGAAGTTGGCGGCTCGAAAGCTGCCAATCACACGAGTTAAAACCTCCCGTCGCACGTGTATTCGAACTATAGTTTTATTAGTGATGTTACGTTCAGCGAGTGGCGAACTGTGCGATTTTTCATTTACTAGTAAACGAAAAGGGACTTTTCGATTCGAGCTGAACGCACCAGCAGTCGCAAAAAAAAATTATCTCCGAGAGAAATTCGCTAATCGTCGTCAAACTAAAGAGTGCAATTACCAACGTAAAAATGCAAAGTTTAATAGGCGACGAGAAGATGGACGCTAAATGGCTGATGCAACAGCATCCATCACGATGTCCTACCTCGGCAATAATCGAATATATTCGGCGTTCATCGTTAATCAGTTACAATGAATTAACGAAAAATTACTGTGCGGCACAGCAAAGAATGAAGGAGGTCACAATAAAATAAACTGCTCTGGATAAGAATTTTGAAAGTATTTTTATCAATTTTTTATTTACACTCAAATGAAGACTGATAGACCTTTAAATTTTTAATTTTAGTACTGTTCCATAAACTTTACGAAGCCACATGTTATTTATTATAAAATGTATTACAAAATTTATGGTGTTGGTAGAAATTTTGATGTGTGAATAAAGTACATTCCAGTAGTCTGGACTGCTGCACCTCAATTCTAATGTCGAGCACAGTAGTTTTTCTCAGACTTTTCCCTTCGTGTATTTTTGTGATTGCTCCCAAATCCATTAGTAGGAGCAGCCTTCGGAGGAAAAAAACCACTTTACGTACGCTAAACCGTATCGAAAGGTGCCGATTCCGACAATTGTACCGAAAATTGTTAAATTTATGGAGTTCGACTTTCTGAAATTCAATGACTATTCCCATCAGTTTTGCGTGGCATCGTCTCAAGGTCGGCCCACTGTCGTCAATTTTCATGGATCTGTTTTCAATGTTAAAATATTTCTCAAGGTTTCAACGATAAAGAGCAATCACGTGTAATTTGAAATTTTACAGTGCAGTAATTGAAATGGATGAAAAACTTTAAATAAAAAAATAGTAAAAGTCATCAATCATTGTTGTATAGTATATTTTCTCGTGAAGCGGAATATTTGGTTCTATCGAAGGTGAAAAAATACTGAGATGACGGGAAGAGACCAATGCTGGACTCCTTTTAGTTATTTTGAGCCCAAGCAAGGATCCCACAGGGTGGACAGACAGAGTCAGAGGACAATCCGATATTCCAGCCTTGACTTGTAAACCGATCACACTTCCTTGACAATCCTCCGTCACTTATACATTTTTATGAAATACTATTGCTGCGTAATTTTGAAACTCGAATCATATTTGAGAATATTAAATTAGATAGTTCCCCCAATATCAAATTTACTTGTAAATACTTGAAAGCCTGTAATATACGAATCGAAATCGAAAAATCGGAGAAACGGTTGGTAAAATTGGCGTGAAAAAATATAGCATTTTTTAGTCCTATTCAATTTTATTATTATTCAATGACACACACAGCGAAAAATATTCAACAAAAACTACGTACATAATTCCAAAATGAAATGTGGATGTAGGAAATTTTAGGGGAAGGAATTTTTACTAAATATTTCTCTCCGTGCATGCAGTTTCATCGCCGTAGAAGAATTCTCCTACTTTCATCGTGAACTTTTCGAAAAATTATAAAATCCTTATTGGAAATGGGTTATTAGAAACAATAATTCTGTAAGTAATTTAAACTATTTTCTTTTTTTATTATGTAACTCAAATAGTTGTGCTGGGAAGACACATCCGCTCTGTACCGACTCCTTAGAGGAACTAACTAGATCTCCAAAGGGAAACAACATCCTGGACCTTCTAGTCACATCCTCTCAAAGAGTCCTATTCATTCCACTTTGTCTACATACTTAAAATCAAACCTAAACATCATATCTCACACTTCTCAAAATTCGAATCCATAAAAATGTTTTTCAGTGTAAATATAAACACTCAGAAGAGAATAAGATTGATTTTTGTTCTCTATTTATTTCAAGAAAAATCCAACAAATGTTACTAACAATGTAGAAAAATAAATGAACGACTGTAGACATTTTGTTAAATAATCATAAAATCTAAGAACGGCATATTTTTTCATGTCTCTCTGACCTATGATTTCCCCTAAATTCGAAAAAACATGACAATCAGAAGATATTGTCAATAACTTCTTGGGTAAGCTTACCTTCTTATCAGTGACATGTCCCTGGTAATTAATGACGTTCTTTAAAACTAACAAAATATTATTGCCTTTAGAATGTCACTCACTTTTCCTGCCTCCAAAACCAAGCGTTCAGCTTCTTCGTAGCACTCATTTATCTGCGCCACACTACACATTTTGCTATCGAATGAATTTGTTGAGGGATGAGTCAGAGAATAGCCTGAAGACAACTGAATACTCGTCTGAAGTCCTTGAACAAATGTATACGACACGGTGCAGTGGCGATTTATATTGTCACCAACTGGCGCCTTGATCAGTCCACCACGAGAGTCCAAATAATCTCCCTCCCCTTTTCAATAAATAATTTAATGAATAAATATTTGTCAAAGTAAAATTGGTGAGATGGGCAAATTCGAGTTCTGACGTCTGTGGTTATTTGACATTAAAAATACTTGAAAATAACCTCTCATTTGGTTAACGTAGTGGTCATGAAATATCATTCAAATAATGGCGGAGTTTATGTTTATAATGTCAGATATTTCAATCAGACTTTCTCATGGCCCAAGGCTGTCGCATGATGCGGTCTCTGAGCATCTGGGTTCTTATCATTTGTTTGATTTAACAAAATAATTAATGCAACGGAGCCGTATCGACTTCGTGGAAAATCCGATGTAGATTGGGAGCGATTTTCTGTTAAAGGAGATACTCAGGGTCACGTACCATATCATCATTCGTAGATGGAGTCACAACGACATTCTAGAGAATAAACATTGATCAAGTCTCCATTAATATTATTTCTGCAATGACTGAACAGTATGTGTTGGATTTTGGGGATTTCCCCATATACAAAATTCACTCTTCTCAATTTTTATTACTTTAAGTGGTGATGGTTTATGGCCATATTATTTGGGGATTTCCCTTGGTTATAAAATCAAGGGAAATGCCCACAGTTTTCTTTATTAGTTTTTATTTTCCTCTGGATATTTCTAAGTGTATCTGTTGGGCAGAGGGTATAGTAAATAGTAAGAGGAAATATTCCGGGGAGGGGGTGAAAATTATATTACCCTCTTTAGGGCAAGTGGGTCTATCTTGTCTTGCCTAGTTAGTCTCTCGTAGATTTTTGTACAGTGAAGTACCTTCTGACTGTCTAGAATTCTTTCAATTAAAGTTTTTATAAATAAAAAGGTGTTATTTAATTTAATCTTAAAACCCCATAATCCAATAGGTTATGGGCCCAGTATTGTTTTCAAATATTTAGTGCGTGAATTGAAAAACAATTTTTTGTGTTGTCTTCAAGTTTTTTTTAAAGTTCAAATTCGTGTGATAATTAAGTGGTTACAGTAAACTAACAATAACAGTGACAATGCCGCCGATAAGTCAAATGAAACGAAAAATTGATCGGTTCAATGGTGAAGGCTATAGTGTGTGGAAGCAACGAATTAGAAATTTTTTAATTGATTTGGGAATCATCAACGTAATAGATGAACCCCGTCCGGAACAAGTCGGATGCGATTGGGAAGACGCGGACAGACAAGCGAAGGACGTGATAACAAATCATCTTTCGGATACCCTCTTCGAATATGGAGAAGGACTTACTTCAAGTCAACTTTTTGTGAAACTGGACACAATGTACGAACGTAAAAGTGCTGCAACTATGATGACATTGGATAAACAACTGATCACGTTAAAAATCAAAGTGAACAGTTCATTAATTAATCACTTCACCACATTCGACGACCTGGTCAGACGCTATGTGAGAGCCGGTGGAACAATGCCCGAGATAACGAAGATAGCAAGATTATTAATGACTCTACCCAAATCTTATGAGGCAATTACGACGTCAATTGAAACTGGATTGACTGAACAATCAACGTTGGAACAAGTAAAAAACCGACTACTTGAATATGAAACAAATATGTCAATGCAACCAAGCAAGGCACGCTGAAGGTGAAGAGCAACATCGGAATCGAAGGCGAACTTATCCAAGTTCTTTATGTACCGGAAGTACCGTACAATCTGTTATCGGTACCAAAATTGCAGGCATCAGGTTTGAAAAACGTTTTTGATGGACAGGGATTCCAAATTTACAACAACGGTAAGGTAGTTATTAGTGGTAAGAGACGAAGCAACGTAAACATCGTCAAATTCACCGTCAACACGGGTAAGTTTCTTACATGCATAGCAAAAGCAATAGATTACAATCTATGGCACCAACGTTTAGGCCATATTGGCAAAAATAAATTTTTAGAATTAAAAATAAAGAAATGGTAAGCGATGTTGATTTGTTGAACAAAATTAAGCCAAACGATACACTATGCGAAGCTTGTATAAAGAGTAAACAAGCGAAATTGCCATTCAGTAAAGAAAAGGATAAAAGTCATGTGCAACGAGCATTATTCATAATACATACGGATGTTTTTCGGTCCGGTAACTCCTCTAACCGTGAAAGATCAAAGATATTTTGTAACCTTTATTGATGAATTTACTCATTATTCAGTTATCTATTTAATGCAAAATAAATCCGAAGTATTTTCTAAATTCAAAGATTATGTAGCTAAAAGTGAAAACCATTTTAATTCAAAAGTAGTTAATATCTATTGCGATAACGGTCGAGAGTATTTATCAAACGATATGAAAAATTATTGCATAGAAAAAGGAATAACTTATCATTTTACAGTACCGGGAACCCCACAGTTAAACGGTGTCGCTGAGCGTATGAATCGTACAATATTAGAGAGAGCTCGCGCTATGATTATCGAGGCAAAGTTAGATAAAGTTTTCTGGGGGGATGCTGTTCTAACAGCAGTGTATTGAATAAACAAAACTTCAACAAAAGCATTAAAAATCAACAAAACACCATTTGAATTGTGGCATGGCAAGAAACCACAAATAAAATATTTGAAAGTATTTGGTTCCACGGTTCATGTTCTTATCAAAACAAATAAGAATAAATTTGATGAAAAATCATGGAAAGGAATACTAGTAGGATATGAACCAAGTGGATACAGAATATGGGATGTAGAAAATAGAAAAAACATCATTGCAAGAGATGTAATTGTCGATGAATCAAACTTTCATATAAGCAGACCACGGGTGATAGAAAATGAAACTGGAGTCCCTGAGAACAGCTCAAACTCAGTATGTAAAGAATCTGAAATCACTGACAATGGGTCAAATTCAGAAATAAATGATACTGAAGTTGATAGCGAAGTATTAAATGAGAAATACAAATTTGGTAAAACTGGAGTCCCTGAGAACAGCTCAAACTCAGTATGTAAAGAATCTGAAATCACTGACAATGGGTCAAATTCAGAAATAAATGATACTGAAGTTGATACGGACACATAGTTAGAAGGTAATTAACGAATTTTGAGATGAATCTAATCTCAATCATTTGGGAATAGTTTAGGAAAGTTTAGGAATACATTCGCATAGTTTAGGAACTAATAGTTTATTTATAATTAATGACTCTTTTATTGGCGTATAGTTAGCAGGTGGAGCAGATGATAAGTTCGAATCTTAATCGGATTTGCATAGATCGATGTAACATAATTTAGGAAGTCTAAAAAACATTAATTCAGAGTTTAGGAATTAACTGTTATTATTTAATTAATGGTTTTCTAATTGTGACTGGGGGGCAGGCTGCGCATGCGCATACGCCCTTGTGGCCGAGGGTATACAGGATCCCCTTTAGCCTCCTGCTGGTGGTGCACCGGCATGTTTTGGGGGTAATTTTGAACCGAAAAGTCCTTTTCCACTTTTCGCTCGGACGCACCCCTATCGAGACATTGGGGTGAAAAGCACGGCCAATGGGGCGCGAGAGAGAGGGGGAAAGATATTTCTCTCTCACTCATTGGCAATTTCAAGAGAATCCTTGGGGGGGGGGGTCTAATCATCACCCCCCCCCCCCCCCCGAAACCCAGAAAACGACTATCTTATGTAAAAATCGCGAAAATGTATAAGTTTATTAATAAATTGAGGATTTTGGTTAAAATTTTAAATCCAATTATTAAATAAACTAATGGATTTACGGGATGCCACCAGAAGACATTTGTTGTAGAAAATTTGATTCTCTGCAAAAAATGTCTTGTGACAAAAGGCCGTAAATCCATTTGTTTACTTGATAATCAAGAAAACACGTTTATTGCTCCGGATTCCGCGAAAATCGCGAGCCATCCCCTGGGAATTTCGACATCTATTTCGACAATTTTAAACATTAATTATCTAATCTAATCACCTCCCCCCCCTCCAAAGGATTGTTTTAAAATTGCCAATGAGTGAGAGAGAAATATCTTTCCCCCTCTCTCTCGCGCCCCATTGGCCGTGCTTTTCACCCCAATATCTCGATAGGGGTGCGTCCGAGCGAAAAGTGGAAAAGGACTTTTCGGTTCAAAATTACCCCCAAAACATGCCGGTGCACCACCAGCAGGAGGCTAAAGGAGACCCTGTATACCCTCGGCCACAAGGGCGTATGCGCATGCGCAGCCTGCCCCCCAGTCACAATTAGAAAACCATTAATTAAATAATAACAGTTAATTCCTAAACTCTGAATTAATGTTTTTTAGACTTCCCAAATTATGTTACATCGATCTATGCAAATCCGATTAAGATTCGAACTTATCATCTGCTCCACCTGCTAACTATACGCCAATAAAAGAGTCATTAATTATAAATAAACTATTAGTTCCTAAACTATGCGAATGTATTCCTAAACTTTCCTAAACTATTCCCAAATGATTGAGATTAGATTCATCTCAAAATTCGTTAATTACCTTCTAACTATGTGTCCGTGAAGTTGATAGGGAAGTATTAAATGAGAAATACAAATTTGGTAAAACTGGAGTCCCTGAGAACAGCTCAAACTCAGTATGTAAAGAAACTGAAATCACTGACAATGGGTCAAATTCAGAAATAAATGATACTAAAGTTGATAGCGAAGTATTAAATGAGAAATACAAATTTGGTAAAACTGGAGTCCCTGAGAACAGCTCAAACTCAGTATGTAAAGAAACTGAAATCACTGACAATGGGTCAAATTCAGAAATAAATGATACTAAAGTTGATAGCGAAGTATTAAATAAGAAATACAAATTTGGTAAAGCTGGAGTCCCTGACGAGACGTCAAACACAGCAAGAAAGCCAAAATGGAGGGGGTTCGGTATACCTAGCAATGAAGGTAGCCAAAGCCAAATACCTCACTGTGAAAATCATAAAATCGATGCTACAGACACATGGTCAGCATCAGGAGAAATAACACAAAGGCTGCAGAAAAAGATTCATGACAACGACTTGAAAAACTTAAGAGACAAAAATCATATTTTAAGGGAGTCAAAAGATTTGAAAAAGGATGGAGCACCTCCTATTGAAAATAGTAATAATAGCAATAAAGATTTTTCACAACTAAGACGTAGTAATAGAATTAGAAATATTCCAAAAGTTTCTTATAGCGAAGAAAATTTACAACCTGATTATTTAATGTGCGCTCAATCAGTGGTATGTAAAATTCCCAATTCATTTCACGATATAGAAAACAGAGATGACAGAGAACTCTGGAAACATGGCATTCAAGACGAATTGAATTCTTTATTAATTAATCAAACGTGGACATTGGTTGAAAAACCGGAAGGAAAAAATATAATAGACTGTAAATGGGTATTCGCATTAAAAAATGATGAATTTGGGAATCCGGTAAGATATAAAGCACGATTAGTAGCAAAAGGCTTCAGTCAAAAATATTTAGAAGATTACAATGAAACTTTTGCACCTGTCGCGAGACTTTCAAGTTTTAGATTCTTAATTGCATTCGCAAATCAATTCAATTTAATAATTCATCATATGGATGTTAAAACAGCATTTTTAAACGGTAAATTGAAGGAGGAAATTTATATGAGAGTACCTGATGGTGTTAAAAGTAAAAATAATCAAGTATGTAGATTGAATAGATCCTTATATGGACTCAAACAGGCAGCAAGATGCTGGTTTGAAGAATTTGATATAGCAATAACGAAAAGAAAATTTAAAAGTTCTCCAGTAGATCGATGTGTTTATATACATGACAGAGGTCATGTGTTGAAAAATATTTATTTAATTTTATACGTAGATGATTTAGTTATAGCAACTGCCGATCAAGAGGCTCTGAAAGAATTGAAATCATATTTAATGCAAACTTTTCAGATGGTTGATCTGAGAGATATCAAATTATTTTTAGGAATAAAAATCAATAGGACAGAAAATACAATAACGTTAGACCAGAGTGCATATATTCAAACTATTTTAAATAAGTTCAAAATGACTGAATGTAATGCAGTAAATACGCCATTAGAAACAAAATTGAATTATGAAGCATTAAATGTAGAAGACGAGTTCAACGCACCCTGTCGAAATGCCATCGGTTGTTTAATGTATCTCATGGTTTGTACAAGACCTGACTTGAGTACGGCAATAAATCTTCTAAGCAGGTATACAAATAAAAACAATGAAGAATTATGGAAATGCCTAAAGAGAGTATTTAGATACTTAAAGGGTTCAGTAGATTTGAAATTAATTTATGAAAGAAGCACAAGTCATGATGTTTTGACAGGTTACGTTGACTCAGATTGGGGTGGAAGTGATAGTAGTGATAGAAGAAGCACTACTGGTTATCTATTTACATTATATAACAAATGCACAATATGTTGGAACACTCGTCGACAACCTTCAGTGGCTGCTTCATCCACAGAAGCTGAATACATGGCACTTTTTGAAGCAATTAGAGAATTAATCTGGCTCAGATCATTAGCTCTGAGTATACATATTGAGATTGAAGATCCAACAATAATATATGAAGATAATAATGGCTGCATTAGTATAGCTAATAATCCAGCTAGTCACAAGCGTTCCAAACATATTGATATAAAGTATCATTTTTCAAGAGAACAAGTAGAGAAAAATATAGTAAAATTATTACATATTCCCACAGGTGAACAATTGGCTGACATACTGACAAAACCACTTCCTGCACCGAGATTCTTACAACTAAGGACTGAAATAGGGTTAAAATAATATAATAATAAATGTTCTGTAAATTGATTGGTTTGATTAGGTTTTTCTGGGTTTCCCTAATCCAATGCAGTAAATGCTGAACCATATGTATTTGCCCCAGGAAACAGTCAGAAGGCACAATAGATAAAAGATATGGAAGTTTAATATTTTGAATATTGAGTTAGAATAAGGAGGATTGAATTTTGAGGGGGTGTGTTGGATTTTGGGGATTTCCCCATATACAAAATTCACTCTTCTCAATTTTTATTACTTTAAGTGGTGATGGTTTATGGCCATATTATTTGGGGATTTCCCTTGGTTATAAAATCAAGGGAAATGCCCACAGTTTTCTTTATTAGTTTTTATTTTCCTCTGGATATTTCTAAGTGTATCTGTTGGGCAGAGGGTATAGTAAATAGTAAGAGGAAATATTCCGGGGAGGGGGTGAAAATTATATTACCCTCTTTAGGGCAAGTGGGTCTATCTTGTCTTGCCTAGTTAGTCTCTCGTAGATTTTTGTACAGTGAAGTACCTTCTGACTGTCTAGAATTCTTTCAATTAAAGTTTTTATAAATAAAAAGGTGTTATTTAATTTAATCTTAAAACCCCATAATCCAATAGTATGAAAAAAAAAGCAGGCGACCGACGCTATTCGACAGAAGTGATGTGAGCGATACTGTACGCGTTATTATTACTTTTTCCTTCATTTCACACTAATTCAATTTCACAAATAAAAAGGTAGATAATCGCGATGTGAGTTAGTTCTGGTATTGGCATTCCCCAGGGGGTTTAGAAAAATATATTTAATCTATCAGTAACATGAACTTCAACAAAACTACGAATTTTGAAAAAGCCACTGGTACTTTCATGTCATAAAAGCTTTGGTCACACCTAAGTTTAATTTGCTATCCTAATTTATTATCAAATTATTGAGTATGGACTACTGAAAATATTTTTAAAAAACAGAAAAATGACAATATCTTGCCATTTTTGTTACAATGGGTATAGGTATTTTCATAGCCTTGCATTGAAAATGGGTTATAAGAAATAATAATATCCTGGAAATAATTGTAACGATTTCTCAACTTCGTTATTTAACTCAAATAATTGTGCTCGGAAGACACATCCGCTCTGTACCGATTCCTTACAGGAACTAACTAGATTTACAAAGGGATATAACACTCTGGACCTTTTAGTCACATGCTCTCAAAGAGTTCTATTCATTCCACTTTGTCTACATACTTAAAATCAAACCTTCACACTTCTCAGAATTCGAATCCATAAAAATGTTTTTCAATTTAAGTATAAACACTCAGAAGAGAATAAGATTGATTTTTGTTTCCTATTTATTTCATAAAAAATCCAACATCTTGTATGGCGCCCACTGAGACGCCAGAGTATTTTGAAAAACAAAAAGAAAACTGGTGAGTGATTCATGAAATAAGGAAATACATTCACACAAAAGGTGTAATTATCTCTGGAACAGTCTAGCCGATTACGCCCATCCAAAATAGCAGCATTTTATGTTACGAGAGCAGCAACTACACAAAATTTTAATTTCCTATCTCTATTTATTGTTAATTTATGATGTTTACATCATTTATTATGAGAAAAGGTAAAAGCGGCGATAGTGGATACTTCGATCAATATAGATAAGACCCACTGAAACGAGTATTAACAAAATTGAAATCCTTGCAGTAGTTTTTGAGATATTGAGGAAAAACGAAATCCCCAAAAGTTGCAATATCTAAAGAACTACTAAACCGATCGAGCTGAAACGATAATTTTTCATAATTCCTGGAAATACCACGGCGGTTGCTCAGCAATAAATAAACTATTTTTCACAAGATTTTAATATTAAATAATTTAAAAAACACTGAAAAACCGTAACATTTAGGGAAACGAATCCGCAAAAAGTCATCGTCAAATATCGAATGCCAGTTTCCATTAATCGAGAGTTGAATTTGGGAAATAATTTAGCCAATACTTCATGTGCTCGAAAATTACACAGGAATTCACCTAAAAACTACGTGGTAATTTCCATGAATTTTAGTTAAAAATATGAACATTCAATGACAGTATACGAAGACATTGTTTGAATTTTTTTTTAATCATGAGAGTAAATAATAAAACTCGCAATTTTTGCGGAAAATGGTACTGTAATAAATATTTATTCATATTATTTATGAAAAATGAACATAACAAAGTAATCAATTATCATCAATTTGAATAATCGAGCATCGCCGAGAAATTACAAAAACACTGTAATCATTCTATTCTTTTTAACTATTCTACAATTTCTCCAATAATTTCACAGGAAATAATTCACAAACAAAGTCAAAGAATATTTTTCCATGAGTATTAAACCTTACTTTACGCCCCAATATATTGGCAGTAGAATTCTGCGTACGTTGTCCGCATAAAAAAAGAATTCTAGAAATTCAATCTGATCTCTTTCGAACGATTCAGTAAAAAAAAGTCAATAAAATTCAATTTTTTTATACAACTGATTTTGTTTATGCATTTCCTAGAAAATTTATTGGTCAAATGGCTTCAGTGGCTTCAAATTCCTTTCTTCTCTTCGTCTCATGAAGAAAATCAAGGGAAAAATCTTGCAGCAACTTTCAACTTATATCGAAAAATCGAATTCAATTGACTTCTTCTATTGAATATTTACTAAATTAATAGAACTTTTATTAGAAATCCAACAGAATATCCCAACGCATTCGTTAATTTTGCTGGTAAATATTTTTGTCTGTAAAAAGATGTCTGCAATTCCCTCTATTATACACCTCATGAAAGCATCAACAAACTAGGTAATTCCACATATTTAATAATAATAATTAAGTAAGCATCTTTTCATCAAGAACCAAGAACGTCAAATCGCGCCCTTGGGAAGATGAACTTCTCTTCACAAAAACGTAATCACAATTTATTCGCTGACCAACACAAGTAATTCCCTCGGAAAAAAGTTGTTATTCTCCTACTGTACAATATCAAACCAAAAACAAAACTCGTCGACTAGTCGAAAGCAAAAACTAATTCCCAACATAATGCGCCTTCAGCAAAAACGTCATATTATGATCCCGAAGTTGCACAAATTGTTCCCCCTCCTGACGAAGGATATCAATCTGCCCCTGGAGATTCGCCTTGAAAATCCTCGTCGTCCCTACGACTCCTCCAAGCCTCCAAACCCCATCATTCCTGAACAGCAGCAGCTCATCGCCGAGTCCAAAACTTAAGGCGAAATGGTCACTCCTCGGCATCATGTACTCATGGAATACCCTCTGCCCCCGGTACCTCAATACCACCATATCCTTCTCCCGTAATCCAAGAACAATCCACACAGACCCCACGTACGTGGCCACTGCCGCCCTGACAACATCTGGAATTTGCACCTCTGCTTCCTTCACTACCTCCAGGTTCGTCTCGTTAAACGAGTAAATGGAGACTCCCCCGAGCCGACCCTCAGTGACAGACACAATGCGAGGACTTCCATCAAGACTTCCTGCTTTTAGCTCCAGGATATCTGAGGTATTCAACATCTTCGAGAAATCCACGATTTTTGTGTCATTACAATGCAAGAGATAATTATCAATATGACAATCTCCCAACGCCTCGAAGCGGACGGATTCATTAACCGGAATTTCGGTGAACGGAGTTGAATTGTTCTCGATCACCTCTAATTTATCAAAGTAAACTGCTCCCCCTAGAAGAGCTAGGTCAATAGTCTCAGCTAGATGTGAGTAATCTATCATTTTCGTCAACAGTTTCGACCTGCGAAGTGTTGACGGTGTGTAATCCCCGATGTCGGTCAGGTTGACTCCCTGGAACAAACCGTCGATCGTCAAATTCTCCAAGATGTTCAGGCCATTCTGAAGGACAATCGGGGTTTGAATCACCTGAAGCGAGGAGTTCTTCTTCAGCTGATATATCAAAACCTTCGTCAAGTCCACATCGTTCACCAGACTCTCTGTGACAATCCCCGGAGCTACCAGTCTTCCTTTTATCACCGTCTTCCCGGTTATGGTTTGGTTGGAGTGTTTCAGTAAACACAACTCGATACGTTTTCCTCTGATCGTCGAAGTCAGATTCAGGGATTTTACCTTCATGTTCTTGAACGTCTTCTTTCCCTTGATGACCACCAAATCCTGGTGACTGGTGATTTTCAGTGTATTCCTCGAAAAATTGTGAAAGTTGAGGCCATCAATGTTCGTAGCTTTCAAGTTATCAACGAGTATTCTACCAGTAATGACATTGTTCTTCGAATCAGTCCTGAGAACCTCATTGTTCAAATCGACATCATTTACCACACCAATTATTCTTATACTATCTTCAACGATAATCTTTTCGAAAGTCCAAGGTGACGAGATCGTTCGACTGTCGATTTTCTTCAGGGAATAATGCTCGAGGTCGTACAAATCTGTTGACGGAGAGGAAATCAATCGAGAATTGTTTGTGCCGATTACTTTGATTGCCTGAAGAGACTCGAAGTGCATTTCCTGAAATATCTCCTGATCCAACGATTTCGAGAGGATCTTCGTCGGCATGTTGGACCAGGAGCCGAACATCGGAGTGTTAACGTCGCCTGTCACATCAGTCGAACCTTCCAAGGTCACATTTGTCAAGGAAATAAACTTTCCACTGAACTTCGCTGGCTTATTCTTCATCCAAATCTCACTCGACAACTTCTCCAAATTGACATTATTAATCTTCCTGATAATCGGCTCGTTGCTGAAACTGATATTCCCGGTGATGACGAGTTCCACAGGTTCATCAGCTGGTGGATAGGGTATAGCATCCTGTATGACCAAGTGATCGGTTCTGAGGCCTCCGCTGACAGTTTTTGCCCCGAAGTTGCCCTTCAGACTCGACAAAAAAGGAATATTCGAGCTAGTAGCCGTAACCTTCTCGACCTTAAGTCCTCCAAGAAAGGTGATATTAGTCAACGATATCATATGGTCGATCTCCACCACATTTTCCATGAAATTTCTCACGTCAGTTCCATTGACTCGCATCACATTGACGTTTCCCAGTGCTTTCAAACGTCTAATATTTTTTGGTACCATGATATGGAACCCGTTGTCAGCCTTCAAGTTCTTCACCGCCAGACTCTTCACCCTGACGGGACCCTTGAGAACCCCCGGTGCAGACCATTTAGCCCTCGACTCGTACAGCCCAGGGAGATCGACATCGGCGACCTCGGAGAGTCTTGATTTCGCTGCCTTGACCTCTCCGGTGATGGTCTTCCGCTCCCAGGGAACCTCGCCCCACTTCACCGCCGCGTCAGCGAGGATTTCGTCCAGATCCAAAGCCCCGAAAATCCTTCCAGCAGTCAGAGATCTGATCGTCGCACTCTTCAGAGTGATGTTTGTCGTGTAGATGTCGTGACTGAGGACTCCCACGGCACAGGCCTTTGTGGAGATGACAGGAATGGGGAGATTGCTGTAAGCTGACAGCGATAAAGTCAAGTTGCGAGCTGTCTTCCTCCCAGTGATGTTCAGTCCCGAAGCCCTGCTGGTTATCCAATTTCCTAGGGAGTCAGTCAAGGTCACGTTGGTCCAATTGACCCTATCACTGAGGAAGTCCATGCGAATAGGAATGCTCTTCGATTTGAGGGAAAGGGCGTCCCTTCGGATCCGAGTGTAAGACTCTCCGTTGGGCCCCGCCAGGTCGTCCGCCAATAGGCCAGCAATCACTTTAACATTATCGAAGTAATGATGACCTTCTAGGACCAGAGGCTCCAGGACATCAGTAATGGGTATCAATTTTCGAGACCCTTCCCCTGTGATCGCCCCCCTCAAGTGAATGAGTCCTGTAATCGCTGCCCTCGAAACTGTCAAATCGCCGGTCATCGTGACAGCTTCACCGTTCAAAGGCAGGAGATATCCCGATAGTACATTCAACTCATCAACTTCGATATTATCGAATTGAAGACCTGGTCGCGTGCTGTTCCAAGCAATGTTTAGATCCATATCTCCGTCCTCAGCTGTCAAGGAGACCAATTTGATCTGTCCTTTTAGGGTTTGGGTGTCGCCAGTGGTCATCAAAGTGTCATCGACAAATCCGTCGAACGACAGTCCGTTTACCCGACCTGTGACTTGAACTTCTTCATAGTTGATCGCTGGAATCGGACATCTGAAATTAAATGTGTAAAATGGTGCTAATTATTAATGCGCCCTGAGTCGGTGATAAATTTTGTGAACATTTTCTCTGATCATTTTGTTGATATATTTTTGTGATGCAGACTGAGTGATCAACTACCCAATTATTAGTAGTTTTTGGTCATTTTATTGTCATTTTTTAATGAAATTTGTCATAAATTGAAATACGCACTTATGAATACCGACGAAACTCAGATAGAAAATTTATCGATTTTCAATATTGAAAAGTTAATTGAAAATTCTCCGCTACAGACAGACGCTATTCGACAGAAATGATATGACCCATACTTTACTCGTTCTTATTATTTTTCCCTTCATTTTTACCAAGTCGATTGGTAGTGTGCTTCCGACTGCTGGCCCCGCACCAATTCGATTTTAAAAAATGAATTCTTTGTTTGTGGTACTGACATTCGCCAGGGGACTTAGAAAAATATATTTAACATATCAGTAACATGAACTTCAACAAAACTACGAATTTTGAAAAAACCACTGATGCTTTCATATCCGAAAAGCTTTGGTCACCCCAAATTTTAACTTGCTATCCTAATTTATCAGCAAATTATTGAGTATACAATCCTGAAAATATTTTTAAAAAACGGAAAGATGGCAATATCTTGCGATTTTTTATTTTATATTATAAATGTAATTATAAAAAAATTATGATAAAAAAAAATTACCATTATAAAAAAAATGAAATCTGCTAAATGGTTGATGAGATCTTCAAGGAAATAGATTCACGTCAAAGATGTACTATATCTGGAACCGCTTGGCCGGTTGCGCCCCTCCCAAATAGCAGTCTTTTACGTTATGAGAGCAACAATTATACAAAATTTCAATTCGCTATCTTTATTTTTTTTTAATTTATGATGTTCACATGGTTTATTATAGTAAAGGGTAAAACCGGCGATAGAGGATACTTCGATCAATAGAGTTAGCACCCACTGAAACGAGTATTTAAAAAAATTAAAATGCTTGCAATATTTTTTAAAACATTGAGGAAAAATGAAATATCCAAAAGTGGAAATATCTTAGGAATTTATAGACAGATCGAGCTCAAATGATGCATCAAGAAAAAGGTTTATTGATAGCTATTATGAGTTGAAAATTCAGATTTCAGCTACAAACTTTACTGGATTTTTTGCAATGTTCTCAAACTAATCTTCAAAATTGCGAATTTCCCGACACATGAGTACAGATATAATATAAAAAAACATAGTTTTTCCCCGTTCCATAATATTCTAGATAATTCGCAATAGAAATTAGAGAATCGAAAAGTCAGTGAAATATAAGACTTCCATTCAGATGCAAAACGGAATAATCATTAGAGACGTTCAATGAAGATTTGACAAAAAAATGTATTCATCAATGGACTTCCTTTGCAACAAAAAATCACCAATGATTCATATTCTCTACGTGTTAGTTACGGAGGAAAAAACAATAAATTGACTATCCCATTCTGTCCAATACATTCTCACCTGAAATTCCGAATCGACGAGACTTTCACATTTTGAAAGGTCATATTGTTATCTCCAGGAGCTTGCAGTTTGTCCATGAACTCCTCAGCCATCTTTGTGTGTGTGTTGTTGGCAACAACCTTTGACATCACCTTCACTTTTTGCGCGAAAAAGTTGGTAAAAACCGGGTTATCTAAGGAAGCAACTGTCTCCAATCGACGGTTTGCTTCTGCCAGACGAGAGACAATTCCCTCATACCTTCTCGTGACATTCACGAATTCCTGTGCATCTCTTCCGTTGACATTCACAGCGGTCAAGCGATCAATATGAACGCTCGTGAAGACCAGAGGATGTTTCAAGGGAGGGATCTTCAGGCTGGGTGTCTCCAACGATTTCAAGGTAGTGTTACACCAGGTCAATATTTTTTCTTTGATGCTTTGAAAACTCTTCATTGTTTTCCAGATCATTCGGTAGAAGGTCCATTCATTCTGATGGTTCTTCATGGCCAAGACAAAGAGCCCTCCGGGAAGGAAGGTGGGGTAGACTTGCGTTACTTTTGGAACGTAGATGTGGAGATCTGAGAATCTCCAGCCGTCGTACTGGAAGACCTTCAGCCCTCCAGTCTTCTGGATGAAGAAGAGGAGGTCCTTTCGGTCGCTGGAGAGTACTTGCACCTGATTGGTGCCTTCCAACTTCTGAAAGGGAACGTATCGGCGCTTTCGCTCTTTGTATATTATCGTCGAGGTTTCCCTCGCGAGGACTAGGAAATGCTCCCCGAAGATGCCGTTTTCGCGTTGGAAACCTATGGCGTCCTCTGAAGAGTCGAGCTCCTGGGTGACGATGAATTTGTCGGTTTTCAGTTGAAAGGAAATTATTCTTGTGGTGGGGCCGGTGGCCGCGAGAATCATCAATCCACCGGTTTGCAGGGGAATGAGCTTTTCCGCACCAATGTCGAGGACCTGGGTCTGATCAAAGTTGTCCCCCAGCCAGACGTAGATTTTTAGTTGCTTTGGAGAAGATATACCCAGGTACAGACGATTCATTCCTGTCCAGAGAGCGGCGTGCCGTGCACCGCTCGTTGGGAGGGTCTGCACTTGGGAAATCAAGAGGTTCATGTCAATGTTGTGGGATAGTTGGAGCACTTTCACGGTACCGGTAGACTGACGGATTATCAGGAGACTGAAATCTTTGCTGTAGGCTAAAATTTGTTCTCCATTTGCCAACGGGAAGAAGTGAACTGGAATCTTTCTTTCGTCCTAGATGAGGAAAAATAATGTCACTCGATGTAATAAAGTCTTGTAACGGAGTGAGTGCCAATCTCTTGTCATTTTTCATGGGTTTTCTGACTTTCTGGGAAACAACAGATCAGCTGGACGTAACAATATAGAGCGTTTTTACGCATAGAAAAAACTAGTGATAAAATACGAAAGTTATAACGTAAATTACGTCTCAAAGAAATCTAAATTACGATTAAATCTAATTGCGATTTTGAAAACCTACATTACGAGATAAGCCTTCGTAAATTGAGTGTTTTTGGAAGGTAATTTTCCACTGACGTTCTGCAACTGCTAATATTCAGAGCAATTTGACATTTGCAGATTTTTTAATGGGTAATAAGCGCTTTTCGTAACATTTTCGAAGTTACCTTGAGAATTAAAAAAGAATGTGCATGAAAGTTGAGTTCAGATGATTCCGAATTTTGTAAAACGCAAATGTTTTATATTAGCAAAAGTTTTTTTTATTGCATTCACGTTTCATCTCGTGAAGAGATCTCGTAAATTACGGGAAATGAAGTGTAAATCAGGAGGTCCTCCTATTTTACATCCCAGAAAACGTAATTACGAAGTCCGGTCTGACAATTTATGTTTTCAAAATCGTAATTTATGTGTTTAAAAATCACGTCAGTTACTATTTTTTTTTGTGTAGGGTTTATCATTATGGAATAACTCGAAAATTTTGATATACGTCCGTCTGTTTTTAGAATTTTCTGTGAAGTTTTGTAAATTTTTGAAAAATTTTACGGAGCAAGAAGGAAAATTCTTTCACGATGATGAAACGTAATGAGCCATGAAATAATAATAAAACTCAACAACAAAAAAGAAAAATAAGTAAATATCATACATAAGAACACATGTGGGTGCCACTAAAAAATTGCATTTTCGAACTTTTTGGATGATGTTAGGCCGATTTCAACCAAAAAATCGAAAACTTCATTTCGGATGATTATAAGTCATTCGGAAGTAGCAACTGAACTTCTCAACTTCGGCGTAAAGAGTATAGAACGTTCTTAATGGAGAAATAAGTTATTACATCTGATTGGAAGAGGGAGACGCCATCCGGATTGATTATCGCGATGAACCAATGAAGGTGTGAGTGACTGCTTCTTATGAAAAAAGAAACATCCGTGGCAGTTGCAATTCTGTAATTCGGTAGCTGTTGGAAGCCGTGTAATCTCGAGGATTCTAGGAACAAAAAAAAATCCGGATTTTTAACTGTAATTATGATAAATTTTGTCGAAATATTTATAATTCTTATTCACAACAAATTTGCGCCATTTCACTTATTATTGCAAATAGGATAAAATTCTATTAATTTTTTCCTACCAATCTACGAAACAACTCTACACATTTTTGTAAACTAGAGAATATTTCCCTGATTATTATTTACAATCGATCAAAACAAATTGCAGTAAAGTTATCTGGATAATTTCGAATGACGCATCTCAAAAAATCGCAAATAAACAATGCCAGTCTTAACAGTTGTGTAACATTTTATTAAAAACATCAGGTTAAACTTGGATAAATAAAAAGTAATCGATCCCATATATGTATGTTCTATAAGCAATACTTAAGATAACTATTTATAAATGTTGTTTTCCCAACTTTCTTCATGTGTCCTCGGAACTATTTTTTTTTTTCAGTCAACGGAAAAAGACAATGTTAATCAGCGACAACGGTGACAGTATTGTTTAAATCACTCCATCGAACGACGGGACCTAGGAGGCGCGGGTTCGAGTCCAGCTTAGTGTCATCTAATTCGGTCGTGAAGTGGTAAACTAGGATAAGTGCAGAAATCCGAATTTTTCAGGAGAGCTGAAAAACGATTTGCAGCATTGTAAGGAGGATTTTCACGCATCTAATGATGGATATTTATTTATTGCTCCAGTATTTGTTAATAACGATGGCACCAAGACTTTGTACTAGATTTGATGCCTAATTAACGCACTTATCCTCACTGTCATGATTGGCAACAAAAGATAAGTCAACTTATCTTCCTCGGCAATAAAAATGGAAAGAGATATGTTGACTTATCCTCTAGTTGTTGTCGGGATCATAATCAATTACTAAATTCCGTCGCATTGTGTACGAAACATTTTATTTATGTATTTATTAGACTGCATTTTCAATTGTATTACACTGATCATATCTACCCCTTTTTACTCATTGTCTTCACTTGATGAGATAATGTCTGGATCCGTTAGTTTTCATTTTCTTGTACATTTTCACCGTAACGACGTTTGCACTCGGACAATTCACATACAACTGACCTCCCCCCGTAAGGAGGGATATTATATAGCAATGAAATCATTCGTAATACATAATTTTATTGGTCCTTGGCTGTGGGTGGTCGTGTACGCAATGGACAGGGGTAGTAGAATTTTGTTATAGTTATAGGGGATTTGCAATTTTTCACGTAAATTATTGAGTGTCGGTTGTTTTATCCCCAAGTAATATTGGTAGTAGAGAAGAGAAAAAACTCGATAGAGCTGATATTCTCTCTCCTGCTTTTTTGGCGCTGACCCTATTTATTTTGTAAACATTGCCCGTTTTTTATGGCGGGTTATAATTCGTGGTTGATGATAATATTTTATTACCATCAACCAGATTGGTAGATCTCATTGAGTGGGAGATAAACCGATTGAACTACTGTCCCGGAATCCCCAACGAATTATTGTTGATTTGTTTGAATAAATAATTTATTCAAACAATCAACTTCAAGCCGCTCGAAACAGACCTGGTTCAAACAATGCAGCAAGTCGTGTAGAAATAGTAAGATAAGTCGACTTATCCTTTCCCAGCAACTCAGCCACGGAGGATATGTCAACTTATCTTCATTTGCGCTGTCATAATGTCACTTATCCTCCTCATTTTTGTTCGATACTGGCACCAAAAATTGATTTTCAGCTAAATCCTTTTGTGAGGACCTCCGGAACAATGTTATGCTTCAATTTAAACAAAAAACCCATTTTCAAAAAAAATGCACTTATCCTAGTTTACCACTTCACGACCGAATTTTAATCTTTCGGAAAATGTGGAACGGAAGGCTAGACACCAAAAATCATCAAGAAAAACATTATTTCCTGATGAAGTTTGGCTGTGATGGATACTGTGCCAGCTAATGTTTTCCATGATTTTCCGTAGTCATTAGGAGAGTCTGTACGTGCCATACAGTTCCTGGGGTAAATGCGACACAAGTGGAGGCGAAGTCGACCCATGATATCGCATAATATAATGTCAAAATTCGAATAGGGTATACATGGAATATATAAATAATACTAATTTTTAGTAGAATTTGATATACATGTGGTTAAGTTGTAATTAATTTTTTTTTTATTTTTTGTCACTGCTGCTACGTACAGCTCGTGTCGAAAAGTGTTTACGAGTAAACGAAAAGACGTTTCGCTTATTCGTAAACGAAAAATGACACAGTTCGCCACTATCTGAACGTAACATCCCTAACAAAAACTATAGTTCGGATACACGTGCGACGGGCTCTTTTAACTCATGTGATTGGCAGCGCTCGGTGTGGCCTCCGACCGCCAACTTAACACTCGTTACCACACCGTTGCACTTTTAGCGAAATATACTATTTCTTCACACTTCTATAGAACATATGAGTTGATACCGAAAACCCATACCGGCACAGACGACAGGTTCCCGGGTTCAAACCCCGGTCTGGACTATCCATTTTTTCAGTAATTTTTCTTGCAAAAATCATATGGAGAATTATCCTGTTCCCCTTCCTACCTCATCCAAAAATCCTATCCAACGATTTCCTTTGACGTCACAAGAAATGTGGAACGCTATATAAACTTCCCGTCTTGATGATCCAACAGTCTGCCTTACCAACAGTCTCCCTCTCGTCGGTACCTCAGGTTGCGAAAAATTCGCATCCGCTGGCATTTGAACTCACAATCTTCCGTACCCTAGGCTGTAGTGGCGCCTGGCCATTTCGGCCACCGACATCGGTCGCATTAAAGTTAGAGTTGAAATCTCTGATTGGTTGGAATGACTGGTGGGGAGTGAGTGAACCACGATTAATTTAATCAAAAAACTGACCCTTAGAGTATACACGCTGAAGTAAGGGAAACTACCCTGGAAAAAGTCGCCGTGACATTACGTCTCGACGATTTTTTACTACGGGGGATAGTCTCGGCAATGACGTCTCATATTTTCAATATTTTAAATATATGAAACAAACTAAAAAACAATAAAAAACCTACCCTTCATTTCATTTTAATTAAAAAGTAATAATTGAAAAATGAAAAAGTTACTAATACAGGGGATTTATATTGAAATTGTGTCCATCCACTCGCTCCAAACATTACCCGTATATCCTCACTGGTTCCAGGACCCTTTTAATTAATTTATCCCCTGATTGGAGTGGTAACCCTATGTTGATCACCCGATAAGGGAGAAGCCGCGGAGCGTCGTTGTTTATGAATTGCTATGACCTGACTGATCGGAAGAATTTTAACAAATTTGAATTATTTAATTAAAAGCTCTAAAAAGCTCTTCATTATGTAGTTTTAGTGGAGTCAGAAGAACATAATTTTCAAAATTATCAGAGAGGAAAAGGGTTTTGTCTCGGGTTAAGGGGTTCCTCTCATGTGATCACTTCAAAAAATCGATTTTTTTTTATATTTTGACAGTAAAACCTATTGAAAACATGCTGTGAAAAATTCAGACCGAAATTCATAGTATTTGATAAGTTACAACTCATAGTCGCCGACGTGTCGTAAGCGACTGTCTACCAGACTTCAAACTTTAAACGCATTTTTCACGAATCATCATTTTCTGAAACTGTCATGGTCCTAGAAAAAAAAGTATTCAACCGATTGCTTTAAAATCTACATATGTTCTTCTACTCATTTATAGTTATCGTCCCTACCACAATTGTTTATTTTCGACAATATCTTCATATTTTTTTTAAACGATTTGTAACGAAAAAGAAGGAGATTTTCGTGATTTTTTTTTTGAAGTTCGATATTTTTTTTTTGTTTTTAATGAAATTGATTATATTTGGTAGGGACGATAGCCACAGATCTACTGAATAATAATCCATTCGATTTTTTTATCTCAGACAACATGAACAGCCGCTATCACCTTCACCAGTGAACTACCTTTTTTTGTTGGGGACTGCTTTGACTTAAAAAAAATATATGTTAAAAATGTAAAAAACGAAAAAAAAAATTTTTTTCGTACATTTCAAAATACAAATAAAAATATATTAAAAAATCACCATGATTGAAGTTTGTTGTCGCATAAAAAAAAATTCCTAAAAAGTGGTAAAATATAGGCGTTCACATGAGAGTAACCCCTTAAATAAAAATGTGTGAGACGCGACGTTCGCCAAAAACTGTAGAGTGAATTCGGCAACGGTTTCGCGTTTCCCGCGGAGATGACCAATCATTGGATCGCGGAGGTTGACCAGCGAGAGGTAATAATTTATCATCCCGACGAGCACAAAGTAATATTCATAACTTTGCACCTATGCCGGAAGGAATAATGATGTTTTAACCACGGGCTATGCACAATAAAGGATTCTACCCACTCGGTAAAAACGCTCCATAAAAATGACGTAACTAGCTGCGTATTATGTGCAGAGTATTCCACATTTTTACTATACCGTCCACCATTTTTATTGGATATTTATTCTCGCCTACGAATCACGAAACTTTCATTGAATATTTTCATATATTTTCTCTTTGTGTAGATTAAAACAATACTATTATTACCCACCATTCTAACCACTCAACGTCACGACATTTGCAGAAAATTCATGTTGAATTATATCGCATAATTTTCTAGAACCATTTAATAAGATTACACATCGAAAAATTAATTGAAGTGGAGATTGCCAGAGAGTTAATATAAAAATAAACCATGGTCCCATGGCGAGAAGGGACTGCGAGTTCTTTGTCGATAGCTATAGCGATACTCGTTCGATCTTTGACCCCTTTTTAGTCTGCTTAATCAGTTCGTAAGGGTCAGACGTTTCTTTAAAAACAAATTTAAACGAAAAGTCAATTCCATTAATTCAGAATATGAAACAGAAATACGTCTGAGGGAGAGGGTAGAGTTGGGGGGAGGACACTCGTAGGGTCAAGCACTGTACTTAAGGGGAGAGTCTGCTTTAGAGGCTTCAAAAAATCGATTTTTTTTTTTGCGTAAATCACTTCCTAAACGATCCAAGAATATGTCTCCAAAATTTCAGAACCAAATTCGGATTATTTCCGGAGATACAGACGAAATAGTGAGCAAGCGTTAAGCAGGTATACGAGCATCACGAAAACTTTGACACGCGATTCCTCGGACTTCCATTTTTATGATTTTTTCAAATTGTTGGACAAGATAGGAAAAAAAGTAAACGTCCTATCGAAACGAATCAAAATGCGTTGAATTTGGAATTAAATTCTCTCCCAGGTAAACCTAACATATCTTAAGAAAGTTTACATTAATCCGGTTTTTAAACGATTTAAAGTAAATTTTTTTTTTCTAAAAATGCATTTTTTTTCAATCTGCGAAAAATTGTTGAATTTTTCACTTTTTGTTGAATTTTCGTGGTTAACCTGGGAATTACACTATTGAAAATTGAAAATTTCTTTTGTTTTTTTGTTTCACATGAAAATTGCGACCTGCATCTTGTCCGACACACAGAAATTGCACACTCGAGGCGCCTCCGTAAATTTCTTCAAACATGAAGAATATCTAATGTATAATAATAAAAAAAAATTGAGAAGACTCTTCAAATATATAAGAATAAATCCTAAGAGTTTGATTTCAATCAGACATTTCTTTCCTTTCCAAAAAAATCCTTGAAAATATAGATTTTTTGAAGCCTCTAAAGCAGGGTCCCCCCTTAAGGGATGACAATGAGGCAATAAATAGGAGGTGGTAACTCGTTTTCTGTGAAACGTAGTTATCGAAAATCAGTATAAATCTAGTTAATGACAGTAAAATAAATTCAACAACTTTGCAAAAAGAAACTGACATACAACATTCGTTGTTGGTCTTCCATTCAGTCTTCTTCAGTATTGTGAGATACTTCAACAAAATTTTATTTCGTTTATTATAAAGTGGATTTAGTTAAATTAATTTGGCTGATTAATTATTGCCATCGTCGATTGTTGATGCTAATGGGACTTGGGCCGTACAACTACCGAGGACCAAAATCAAATCAATTGAACTTAAATGTTTATTAAGGGATCAGAAGATCAATCAACCACATCGATCACGCTATCAATTCAAAAATTGCCGGGCGCTGTAAGGCTTTTGTCGCATGCGCACTAATTCGATGCGCCACTTGTGGTCGGCGTCGTCAGTGCTCATCCAAGTGTTTTCATTTTTTCACATCAGCTGGATCATCAGCTGTCTCACATGACCCTCACATGTGTATCAAAACATATAACATTCTCTACATTCAAAATATCACCAAAAAAAGGGAAATCGCAAAACGTAATGAATGATAGATTTTTTATTTTTTCAATCACCCGATTCGTACGTAATTCATATCCGTGATTGCACAAGGCGTTTTCAGTGGCATTAAAAATACTAACAAACGTGAAAAAAAATATTATCACAATGTCAGACGTTATGAAAATCCGGGAATACCTGGCGACTCAAGTTATTGAACTTGAGACGTTACAAGCTGTTTATCCGGATGAATTAGTTATTACCGATCATGGTGCATTGGCTGACATCAATCAATTTATTTCTGGCGGCCAGCATGATAATCCTGGACGATTAGCGTATTCAATAAAAATAACTGTGCCCGAGGTAAGTTTTGATCTCTTCGTAATTAAAATTTGATTTCCTTATTGCTCTTGATCAGTGGGAATTCCTCTAGGAGTATTTCATTAACTTTTTTTATTGTTGTGTGTCCATTCTCAAGGCATCTGTCTGCCTGTGAAGGATTGATATTTAATTGTTTTGGCGTCCTGTATTTATTGATTTCAATAATTGAATTATTTTCGAGGGAAAATGTAGAGGGGTTTCGTCGTAAAATAGCATTGTTCAAATTTTTATCCTGAAAAATCTTGGAATTTCTGTATAGGCCACATTTTTCGCACAATTTGGAATTTTCTTAATTTCCGTTAAACTACAAACAAAGAAATCGGTGTATAATTTTTTAATTTTCAATCCACCATTATCGAAAACAAGGAAATCAATTTCTTCTTGATTTTTTTCGTTTCATACTATTTGGAAAATTGTCCTGAGTTATTGAAAAGTGTATGGACAATTTTTACATTAACTTCAATACTGTGTTAACATATTTTTCTATGGTATGAAATTGTTTAACTGGATTTATCCTTAAATTCTGAATGTAGATAAATTTGTTACAATCTAAACAATGTGGTTCATGACGGGAAATTTATTTCCATAAAGTATGTTTAATTTTCTCTAAATCAATAAATGTGAATAAAGGTAAACCTTCTGATACAAAGATTGAAAATTTCTCATTTGATAAATACCGTACTTACACTTGAGAGCCAAAATCCTGATGAATTATGTGTAAAGGAAAAATGCTTGAGAGAATGCAGTATTTTGCACTCTAATTGGAAAATTGAAAAACAAAGTATTCAATTCGAAGGCCGATTTGAGGGCCAGATGATCGACCTTAGGATGAAAACTTGAAAGAAGGAGATTTTATTATCTAAAAATGACGGAAAAGCATGAGCTGCATTCTGAATTTTTGTTAGGGAAATTCTGTTACTAATTTGAAAGGATAAATAGTCATGTGACAAGGGCATTTTTTTTAATTCCCAGGGAAGTGTGGACCTTCATGTGACATTACCACCTGATTACCCAGGTGTCAGTCCAGACGTATATGCCAGGGGTTCAGCCTTAGATCGCACCCAGCAAACAAAATTCAACGACGCACTTATAGGCTTCGCCAAAACTCAAGATCCCGATGAACCGTGCATTTACGCCATTATCTCCTGGATGCAGGATCATTTGGATGGGTACTTAAAGGACTCCAGGAAAAATAGCGAGAAGGATAATAGAAAAAATAAGAAGAAGATTTCAAAACCGAAGGTTTTCGGTCGTTATTGGATCTACAGCCATCATATTTACTCTAATATAAAAAGGAAAGACATGGCTGACGAAGCTAAGGAGTGTCAATTATCAGGCTTCTGCCTGGCTGGAAAGCCGGGAATTATTTGTGTCGAAGGAGCCCTGGAGGATTGTGAATATTGGTGGCAAAAGGTAATATGGGGCCTGTCAATTGAAATACAAACTAATATCGTCGAAATGTCAAATGATATTTTCATGGAGGCGTTTTGCCAGGTGCCATATGGCCCTTCAAGCATATATTCAGCAATATTGTCCTATTCTTCTTATCAAGTTGGTATTAATGAAGCGAAATCTATTGCTTTGTATTCAAAATTATTTGTACATTAACTTTTCCTCTTATCTTTTCATTGAAATTTATTTATCAATTTTTTTACTTGTTTATTGATTAAAAAAAAACATAATAAACCTTACATGGATCTATATTCCAAAGACTCATCGCCAAAGACAAGTAATTTTTCAATTTCAGAACTTTACAACTGCGACATTTTGTTACTATATTTTCAAAGGGAAATAACAAACAGCAATTTTCGTGAGACCATTTCTGCAATTTTCCTGACGATACAATAATTAATCGAAGGCGAAGTAAATATGCTAAGTTGGAAAGGCACTAACACATTTTGGATGTATAACCTAATTTTAATTTAATAACTTTCTCCCCCCTCAATTAACTCTCCATCTTTCTGTTTCAGATAAAAGTGATGAATTGGCACAAAATATTATTAAAATTAGTTGAAGAAGAAAACTTAGACGGCAAAGACGTAAATACAATGCGTAAATTTACGGAATTCCAAGAAATATCATTTCCAACAACCGATAAACACAACGACATGGGCCAATTGTTAAAATATCTAACTGAGCATCAATCCCAGCACGTGTTTAAAGAGTTCTTCGGAGTTGAGGGGAAAATGAACAATAACAACAATTAATTTAAGCACAAAAAACTACGATATTTTTTTACTTTTGTTAAGAGATAATTACAACTATTCAATGTTCTAAGTCTTCGTCAAATTATTGAGAGTTTATGAGTGATAATAAAACATGTTACCTGTTTCATAATTATCTTGTTGGAATAATTGGCGCCTGATTCTCTGTCTCTTGTCTGTGTTGAGTTGATCAATGAACTCATCGATACGATTGTCTATTGACTGGAAAGTCTCGTTAATTACGGCCGATGAAGCGAATTGGACTTTCAATTTTTCGGAAAAAATATTTATATCATTTAGAACTTTTTCTAAATCGTTTGGAATATTTTTTGCCGCTGTGGAATATATAAGGAGCAGCAGGGGACAGTAAATACTTAATATTTTTGAACGATGTAGATTGGAAGACATTCTTAAGTGGACTAATTTTGATATAGAAACGATTCAGTAAATCCATTTACAAATCCGATGTTTACATTATTTTCTGGTGAATGGCCTCAAGTGTAGAAATGTTGTCAGTTTAATACGGACAAAGAAATTTCGTAGAAAGTTGTACGAAATTTCAAAGATCATTTCATAAAATTTTTGTATGAATCGTTCACCGATTCTATGGGAACAATCTGCTATTCAATACAGCTCAATACTTCTAAGTTTTTTGTTAGTTTTTCAATAAACAGAGTGAAACAATTTAACAAAAAAGGCTCAGGAGCATCATTGCAAATAATTCCTAGAGGAAAATGTAATTCTATGGATTTTTTTAAAATGGAGTAACTTCTATTGGACATTTGCGATTGAAAAAATGCAATAAAACGAGAGAATAAACTTCTTATTCCGGACATGTAGAGAAAATAGTTTTTGTTGTAACGAACAAAATGGATAAATATTGAAATATTACGCACGAAGGAATTAATCAAAAATTTGCGTGAATTCGCAAGAAAATTCCATTGAAACTTTATAAAGAATTTTATAAATTCTATATTTAAGAAATCTTTATAGAATTCCAACAGAATTGCTAGAGAATGCTAATAAAATTTTCTAGCAAACTCGCAAAATTTTTCTATTTAAGTTTTCGGATATACTTATTTATACATAAATGCGGTAAATGTATTTGAAATTCTTAGAATAATTAATATGGAGAATGTATTCAAAAATCTAGTGACTTACAGGTAAAAATCCGCCAAATTTCTTCCAAAGTTGTAAGATTTCTGTTTCACGAAATTGTTGTGTGTGTCAATCTCTGTTAAACCCTGAGGCGTAAAAAGATCTAATACTCATGAGAATTATTCAATATTAACTAACAGCCAATAACGTGTAACAAGATACGGAAGTGAAAAATTATTTATTGACTAAAAATAAAGAATTTATTTTATCTTATGGTGGCATAACGTTGAAATTCATTGGTGAGAAATTGCCCTGGGAGGTGAGGAGCTGGGGGCCCCAGAATATCCTGAGCTGGACTGTGAACCTTTATCTGCCTCATATGAGTGTCTCTGCCATTCTGATGATTACTTATCACAGCTATTTGTATCATGAAAGTCCTGATGGGTCTGTCGTTCAGGTCTTTTATTGGTATCACCACCCAGCCACTTGGCTCGTTTAAGTCCATAACTTCCACCTCTTGGAGGTCGTTGAAATTTGTGCCTGCTCTTATACTTATTCTGCCAATAAGGGACAATACAAAGAGTTATTATTATATTATGTGCTTTTACATGCAATAATTTAATGAAACGAGGCAAGGTAACTACACATATTCCAACATCTTTTGGAATTTATTACGACAAAAATTGTAACTTTCAATAGAAAAAAATTACGAATTCAATAGCTGATTCTGTTAAATTTCTATTCAATTCTCTACTAGTTTTTGGCTGATGCTATTGAAATTTTTGATAGAAAATTTCCCGTAGAAAAAGTAAAGAAAAATTAAAATTTACTATAGAAATTGTTGTATTTAGATATTGCCAAAAATCAATAGAAAGTACAATAGCACTCCAGTAAAATTGTCTAACAAGTTCGCAAAATTTTTCTATTGAATTTTTTGAAGCAAAATATTACAACATAGATTGAAGTATTTTCAACGATCAAACTTGTATGGGACTCCACGCAAGCACAAATGAAAGCTGCATTGGACTTAAAAGATAGAAAAACATTTCTTTGGAGAATAAATAGTTAAAGTACTCGGATATCCTTAAATCCAATTCTGTGGCATGTGAGTTTTTGAGCAATAACCCTCAATTTAAGAACAAGAAAACTTTTTACAAATTGTCAATAGCGACTCGAACTGTTTTACTACTTCGATATGCGTACCTCAGGCTCCCCTAAACAAAAAAATTATTTTCCTGGTCATACCTGCTC
The DNA here is from genome assembly GCF_034640455.1 of Diachasmimorpha longicaudata. NCBI lineage: Eukaryota > Metazoa > Arthropoda > Insecta > Hymenoptera > Braconidae > Diachasmimorpha > Diachasmimorpha longicaudata. Next base: position 1,426,568 of record NC_087237.1, read on the forward strand.
GGCGTGTAGCTCTCGTCGAGTTTATAGTCAGTATAAATGCAAATATCCCTGATAGTAGTTTTCTTTCGAAACTGAATGTTCACTAAATGTGGCAGCTGTCCATCAGATTGCCAATAGGTATCTGTCAAATTGTCACGAAGCTGATCAACTCCGAAACCAGGTTTGCAGCTGGATAAACTCCAGATCGCATGATTCCCAACTTCCCTCACTCGGCCAGCAAATTCTTCCTGGACTGGATCCATTTCTCCTGGAATAAAGAATCGTAAACATTGGTGCAAACAAAAAAAGTTTGTGCGTTTACTTTAGTAAAATCCTTTCAACTTTTCAAAATATTATCCTCAAACTCAACGTACACGAGAAACCTCCAGTAACAAAAAAAAAATGAACAACAGTAAAAATAAATCTTTCATTGTTCATAATGTTCCACATGGACTTCCACTTTGCTAATTATTTTTTAAGTAATTACTGGTTGTTCCACTATTGATTTCTGTACATTGGAACTATTCAGGACTATAAATTATTTATGACAAATGTCCATTAGGGAGGACAATTTTTGTATTAGTCAAAGCATCTTTATTTATACTTTCTATTCTTAACTTCTCTCCAAACTCAAAAAAATAATTTTCTCACACAAATACGTTGCTTCCGGCACTCCTCAATTAATTATTACTAATGACATTCAATCAAATTTGGTTATTTAAATCACCCAGCGTTTGCAATTTATTTCCGATTTTTCTTTTTCAAATGCGATTGACGTTTAGAGAACTTTTAATCGAACTTTATTCTCTATGTTTACCTCCGCCACTCGTTTTACTGCTCATCCTGACATTTATTGAGGTTAACCCATAACTCTGACTCTTGAAGATCTCTGAATTAACAACAATTAGCACGCAACAAAGTAAACCACTCGTCAAGTAGTTTCTCCGTCATGAGAGATAATACAATTGTTATTTAATTTTACACATTTCCCGATGAATTTCTCACCGGTTTTGTTTATTGCCCGACAGTGGTGACCAACCACATAAATCAACACACCTACAACCGCGCAGAGTCCCCGATGTTTGAATCAGTGGAGGAAAACTCGTTACTATGGTTAAATCGATCGATTTTTTCGTTTGCTAATCACAACATTGCTCCCACGTAGTGAAAATTCATTCATGATGTCCAGTAATGTTGAATGAAGGATGGAGAGGAAAACGAGTTTTAGGGGTTGTCAGGTGATTCGAAATGTTAATAAACAGTATTTATTTTTTTTATTTATTTATTTTTTATATATAAAAAAATTGTAAATGCAACAATGTAAATGATTTACAGGATTCACACTGATAGTCATTGATGAAAATAACAATCTGAGGATAAGTCAAAATGTCATTGGTATTGTCGAGAGTGGATTATGTGTCGGTTGGGGTGACATCGAAGAGCACAACACGTATTTTACCCTCACACGAAGCAAAAGCCACTCAAAAATTCGCCATTGGGGACCACGATGGAATTCTTCATGTCTTTGGTAATTATTTTCTACATCTAATAACGAATTTCGACTGAGTGCCGATGGAACATTGCAAATGCTCTCAAAACCTTACCGATTTGATTAAAAATTCATTTGGTTTTCAATTGAATCTTGAATACCTTTTAAAGCTATTGAATAATTTTATAACTTTACTGCGCTTTTATTATCATAAGCAAATAGCCAATAGAAAATATTCTATAGGACAAACTCGCTCGAATTTCGTCTATCCGTATTACTTCTCTCATTATGAACAAACGTTTCGTTAAACTATGACAAAAGTTTATTATATTTAGAAAATATTTGCTTATTTTTAGTAAAAAAAAATACTTTTCTTAAATAAAATGTGCAAAATATCTGATTCTAATAGGTTCTCTACAATCATCGAAATCCACTAATTTTTCAATAAGATAGTTTCTATTGGCCATTTTTTAATGACGCGTGAATAAACTGCATTTCTAACCGTTGATTTCGAATAAATTAATCTCCCTAAATTAGGAATGAAAAAAGGAGAGTTGCAGTTGGTGTTCAAATCCCTCCCAGGTCCGAAGATAGAGCGACTGGTCCTCGGTGGGTCATTAGGAAGTCCCAAAGATAAGATTTTCATCGCCTACGGTAATTCCGTCAAAGGTTACACGAAAAAAGGAAAGATGTTCCTGGAGTTCGATACGAGTCTCATCGACCCCATCACTTCGATGTTCGTCCTGGGGCCCGACCTGGCGGCGTGTGCCCGAGATTTATATCACAGGTGCTATCACAATAGACTCTAATTAATTTTCTAATTAATTTTAATAGAATAAAATTTTAATTCGGAAATCTAAGTTATGTAATTTCATTTTTTTTGTGCGATTTTTATACAGGATTCTTAATCACTCGATAAGTCGTTACCTGACAATTCTTAATTCATACGGAAAAAAAGTAGGAAAAAGTTAAACAGCTTAACAATGATCATTGAAAAATAATTTCAGTAAAAGAGATGAATCAGGTGTAATTATAGTCGTCACCCACTCCCATTAATATTCCCTCGTTTTTACACTCGTGACGTAATATTTAATCTCACTTTGCTAATAAAAGAAATTATTTCTCTGAGGAAAAGTATTGATTTTAACTTCTACTTCATTTAAGAACACGAGGCGTTGATATAATTGCTAAAATCGTCCTTCTTATACAGAACACATTACAATTGTTAAAAAATGGGCTGTACAGGTACCAAAACTGCAAAGACGCCGACTCGTATCTCGCAGGGGAGACTCTGAACGACGTGATTCTAATTCCCGGTGAGGGTACATCGGTTCTGGCCATTCTCGCTTGCGGGGATCGCGCCATTCGCGTACTAACTGGCACCAAGAACCCTACAATCCTTCGACTTCCAAGTGTTCCCACAGTGCTGAGCTCCTGGAGGGAGGACGACCGAGACTCCCGAAACCGAATCCTCCTGGGCACTCAGGACGGAAAAATCGGTCTGCTAACAGTTCAAGGTGCCAAAACAATTCGAATAACTTGGCTGCTGACTACAGTCGCCTCAGAAGTGACGTCCCTGGACACATACGAGCTCGATGACGGTCTGGACATCCTGGTCGGACGTCAGGACGGATCGGTGGAAGTCTTCACCTTTTCAGATGACGAGGAGACGACACCGCTGCATCGATACCGCTATAACGCAGGAGAAAGTATCAGCACAGTAATGGGAGGGATTATCGGTGCCTCTGGCTACCCCGAAATCCTAGTGACAACTTACTCAGGCCGAGTGTTCGGTTTAACAACGAGACCCCCAGGCTCGTTGGAGGCTGGAGCCAATTTGGAGGCCCTGGAAAAATTGAAAACCGAGATTCTTCAGCTTGAACAAAAACTGGTAGAGGACAGTGAGATGTTTGACTTTCCAAACGAAGGTATTGTTCCCCTGATCCTCTCGGTGAATCATCGGATGCTGCTGGATCCAGACACAGCGTCTTATCAGCTATCGATCGAGCTCGACACCCCCATAGACAATGTTCTGATACAATCAGACACACCAGTGGAGCTGTTGGACGAGAGCAACAGTGCAGTGGCCAGTCTCTCAATTTGCAATCCACTGGAGAATAATTTTGTTCTAGCAACTTATCGATGTCAGGCAAACGTCAATCACCTGGAAACTCGATTGCGCACTATAGAGGGACAATCAGGTGTCCTCCAGGTTTACGTGACGACTCAGATCCAGCCAAAGGGTTGCAGAAGAATAAACGTGCCGATTTATGCATTGTCCCTTCACGCTAGGCTACATCAGGACGAGAATCCACATACGTCTGGAGGACCTTTTAATGAATTAAGACTGGTTGGAGGTTTCACTGTCGCTGAGATGCATGCCTGGCTATCCCTGGCACTTCCACATATTCCCGAAAGACCGCAATTGGTTGATGGGGAGGCCGCCTTAAATTATATATCGACCTTTGTTGGGACTCTGTTGAAATGTAAGTACAAGAAGGGGAGTGCCAGTTTTCTTGGAGAGAATGTATCCTCTGTGATCATTTTGAGGGATCTGTTGACGAGGGAGGCCACCAAGAGGAAGATCAAGCTGGATGTGTTTTGTGATATTGCTGAGGGCAGTGTCACCAGAGTCTTGGAGCTCATTCTACCCAGGCTCAAAGCTGCTGATGAGTTGACACAGAAACTGAGGATTCTGGATGCCCTGCAGGAGTGGGAGATGAAGAGTGAGGCTGAAGGAAATTTGAGTAGTGAGTATCAGGAACTTCTGAGGCAGGAAGACCAAATTAGACAACAGATGGCTAAACATCCGGAGATCCTGGTGAGGCTGCATGGAGTAATTACGGATTTATACGTCGATTGGGAGAGAGCTAAAGGCGCCAGGAGAATGACTTCTGCAGTCGCTGCTGAAAAACTAAGTTCTGCACTTGAAACTCGGAACATCGAGGCTCTTCAACAAATTATTCTTGGAAAAGATGAAAATCCAATTACACCACCTGCTAGTCTTAGCCTTGGACAGGATATCGTCGTTTGATTGGGAGGATTGAGGCAATTGTTCGTTTTGTATAAATGCGTTCATGTAAAAAATATATTTTTAAGATTACATACATCGAATTTGCGATATAAATCTTCATTTACTGAATTACCGTATGGATTTTTCTTATTTCTTTTAAAGGAAAATAAAAATGGGAAAATCTATGTCATTTCGTGGTTTTTGCAATAGATTGTTGGGTTTTATCGACTTACTTCCTTTTCTGTGATTGGTCTGTTGTAATCTCCTTGTTCAAGGTATTTACATTTATTTCGGGTTATAATAATACTTCTTACGAATGATACAAAATTTTATGCAGAAATTTTTAGCTCAGTCGATGTTATTTTTTTTTAAATCTTCGTACCCTTTCATTTTTTCGGCTCTCCTGATCCTAGGATATTGCTCATATTACATGAAGAAATATTGCCTGAAATTGAAAAAAAAAAGACCGGTTACAAATCAGTTTTCCGCAATGATGATTACAATAAAATGATAAATTTAGAAAAAAACCGCTCTTCATTTTTATTTACAAAAATAAAACAAATTTGGGCTTCTGAGATTCATGAAGCTCGGGAGGATGGAAGAATATGGCATTGAATAACAGGGAAATGTGCTACTAAAAATGACCGTTAAACCCCTTTGATAGCCACAGTTGCTACTAATTTCAAATACATTGCATTCGTAATCCGTTAGAATATTCTTCATAAAATCATCAAAGGGCTATTCTTATCATTAAAACGATGATAAGACAGCCAGTGTAATGCATTTTTTCTATTTTTTACCATTTTTTAAGTGAGTAGAATAGCATTAATTTCACCAATGCAAATTGCAAATTAATCCCCGAAAAAAATGAGACATGCAATTTGAAAACGTTCTTATAAACAAGATAATTAGATACTATTCAACGACGAACAATGAAATTCCGTTCATAGGGAATTTAAAAGTTATGATCTGAAAGTCTCCCAAAATCGACATGTTCAAAATACATCACCATGATAATCAAAGAAAAGAGCGAAGCAAGAATGATGTTTTAGAAGATAGAAAATAACTCACAAAGTATCTGATGTTCTATCGACAGCTTCGAGAGGATCTCTATCAGAATTTTCGTCAGCGCCGCTGGTAACAGGATATAAACGTTCAACTTGAGAACCTTGACCCCCAGCATGTGGCAGAATACTCTCAGGATTGTCCTCAGGTGGCACAATCTCAACCACGTTATTCTGCTCAACTTCAAGCTTCAGCTCTTGGACGAGATCCTGGATAGTCGAGGAGTGCAGAGCTTTATCATTATCATCCAGTGTCTTAACAACACAGGCTGCATTAGTTTCTTTATCATCGTTTTTGCTGACCAGTCTTGCTGCCAGTCTCTCCGCTCGTCCTCTGTCGTGTGTGTGCATGTGTCTCTTCATGTCACTTCTCACCCGGAATGGTTTCCCACAGACTGTGCACGGATGGGGTTTCTCCCCTGTATGTATTCTCCGGTGATTTTGCAGATAACTACTTGCACGGAACGTTTTGTTGCAATATTCGCAACGATAATTTTTTTCACCAGTGTGAATTCGTCGATGAACAATGAGTGAATATTTTCGGGCAAAGTCTTTTCCACAGTATTCACACTGGAACTGACGTTGCTCTGAGTGAATGCTCATCGAGTGATATTTCAGGTCACCCCATTGGCGGAAGTGACGACCACAATCCTCACATTTGTACGGCTTGTCTCCGCTGTGAAGACGTTTGTGGACCTAAGGAAATAGAAAACGTATTTCGTTCTTTGAGAGGAAATTGGATGGATAACATGCATTTAAATATATCCAAGTATAATAGGATACTCTCTTTTAAGAGTACATATGTAATGATGATCAATATCGGTTTTATGCGTAAGGTATAATCCCCTTTGAACAACTGCATTGAGAGAAACTAGACGAAAAGAAAATAGCTGGCGCCCTTTACCTTTAATGCACTAGCAGCGAAGAAGCTCTTTCCACAAACTTCACACTGATGTGGTCTCTCGCCAGTATGAGATCTCATATGATAGATTAAACTATTCTTATGGTGAAAAGTTCTATCACACTGCGGACAAGCCATCCCCTGACTCTGGGATTTCCTTCCCTTCGGGGCCTTTTTCTTTTTAGCTGTCTCCGGTAATTCTTCCTCAACTTTTTTTTGAACGTCTTGCTCGCTGACTTCACTGTTAACTGGCTCCTGAATCGATTCAGTCACGTCGGAAATCCCCCAGAGATTGGAACTGTTGTTCACGAGAGTGGAAGACTCGGTCTCTTCATCAATGTGGGCCCCAGTCTCTTCTACCACTCCTCTAATGCCCTCCATGAGATCTTCAGGTTCACTGAATTCCTCGATGGCAGCGTGTTCAATTTGAATCGATTCGGAACAGGCTATTGTTATGTTTGTATTTGTTGCTTGGGCTACTCTAGTCTCTTGTTTCACAGGCTCGTAATGGGACTGAAAAAATGGTTCAAGTAATTGAATTCATAGAGAAGCAGGAAAATTGTCTGAGTCAATTCAAGCCATCGAGGGTAACAGTAAAACTATTCGTAACAACTTGTTCATAGTCGCATTAAAAACAATTTTGTATAGAAATTTTATTCGGCGTTGTTTATAATTTATTATTATTGATTAGAAAACATCATTACTTTGGGTGAACATTTGTTCTTTATAATTGAAGAATGGAAATAATCCAAACCTTTTCAAACCTTGCTATATGGCATGAATTGTTTTTAAGAAAATTTCAATATAAACTAATCTACTATCGTCACAAAATGAATGATTTTTAGGACAAAGCATATACTTAGGGCATATTAATCCATTGATTAATTATTCATAATTGTTCAATGGAATAGAAAATCGCCCGGAAACCAACTCTCATTGAGAAATGGGCTTATTGACTCCGTAATAATTCGATTTCCAAAAGTGAATTTTTCTGAGAAAACTATATTTTTTTGATTTTTTCATTTTACCTTAAGATGTTCAAAAAACTTGAGCTGTCCACCAAATTTGTTCTCACACAGCTCACACTTGTAAGGCTGGGGTTCCTCAATGACCTCCACAATAATGTTCTCCTGATTCTTGCCAACGTCCTTCTTGGCATTTTTCTTCGTTTGTTGTTTGAGCTTTCTGGCAATTCTCTTTTTGTGCGGTAGGGAACGTTTCTGTCCGGAAGCCGGGGCAGCATCCTCACTGCTATCAGCAGACACGTCAATGTCGTACTCGCTCTTGACATTGACGAATTCTTGTTTCACACCGTGATTTATTCGTTTATATGTGGGAACGCTGGTGTAGACTGGCTGTGGCTCTTGGGAAATTGTTTGAATGGCATAAGAGTTCACTGGTGCGAGAGTCGCCAGCTGAGAGACATCGGGGAGTAGAGCATCGGTGTGTTGGGTCTGAGTGTGAATTTGCTGCTGCTTGTGCTGCGCCTGAAGCTGGACAGCTACTAGAGCTGCAGCTAGTTTTTTGTCTTCCTGAATTCATAATGTTGTTCGTGATTAATTATAATAATCTAATTCAACAGCAAAACATTTAACCGAGTCAAGTCAACTTTTGCCTTGAGTGAAGTTCCCGGTGTCTCTAAATCTAAGAGAAATAGCCAAAATTTGTCATGACATTGGAAAACAATGTCAATTACGTGCACAATAAAGGTCATGACTCATGACCAAAAAATTCCTATTTCTCGTAAATATTTCCATATTGTCCGAAATTATCATTGAAACATTAGGATTCTACAATCAGAAACTTTTTGGAAAAAATCAAACGTTTGCAAAAAATGCTTTTGAATGATATAATAATACCTCAGTCAACTCATGAGGAAGAAGATCATCAGTTTCGTAATACTGTGCTCCAGTGTTAAACTCATTAGCTACGCCAGCATTGATCATGTCGACGACCATTCCATCAGAGATCAGCTCTCCACTGAGTGTGAGTAGAGGAACACCCTTACCCAGTGTCTGACCATCACTCCTTTGAATCGTGATGTACTGAGTCCCTTCCATCCCCTCCAGAAGGACAGTCTGAGCCTCCTCGTCAGCTCCAACTTCCATCATTTTGTACGTTGACGTAATTCTAAATTTCTAAACAATTTTGCCCTTGATTTTTCATTTTTTGACAATTAATGATTAAGAAGTGATTTTGCAATTAGTATTTTTGGACCCTAGGGAGATAATGGCATTTTTATAAATTCTTACTCCACGTTATGCCCTAGATTCGAATAATTGCGTTATTGTTGACTATCTGAACGTACAGCATTATCAGTGTAACACTTGTCAGCATATCTGCATCATGACAATATACTATCAACTATTTCAGAGACGGTTAAGTCTGCATAGATCAAGGCTAAACCGGACACTAACCCATAAAAGAGTCGTAAATTCTTTGTAATCAGTCGGATGACATAGTTCATATGACCAAGTAATGAACTATATAATTTAAAAACCCGTAAACTATCGGTGGAATTTATTCTTTTGAGTCTAAAACCAAAATAATACTAAATACCCCACATGTTGGATGCAACACTTGTGTCTACCTAGTTGTATAAAAAAATGTTCAAGATCTCCACATGTCAGGACTATGGTTGACAATAATTCATGTTTTCATCAACTAGCCCTGTTTATTGCCCTGAAACCCCGAATAGCTAATTATCGATCACTCTAGACCTCAAACGTTTCATCGACTCCGAGGATTTCCAAATGTCGTCTATTTATTTTTCGAAAAAAACCAACATTTTCTCGTACACGTTAAAAATCATTCCGAAATGTTTATAATTTTGGCTGTGAAGATTTGCGGTAAGCATAGTGAATCCTCCCGTTGGCTTTGAATGACGGTCTATCGACAGTAAAAGTGAACTTGCATCCACGATCATTTTTCACCTTAAAATTAACTGTAGAAGCTACTGTAACATGAGTAGATACTGCCAATTAACAGCCCAACTTTGGTCACATGACCTCGCAGAATTAAAGAAGTTAAAAATCCGGGACGATCAAGGTTTCCATTCAGAGCCAAAAATCGAAGGAACTATTTATTTCATACCTAACCATGAGCTTAAAATGAATATTGAAAATGTCGGTAGATTGCTATACGAAACTTTATATATTAAGAAAAATTTAGCTCAATACTAGTAGCGACTTTCACAATGTCAGCTATTTACCGATCAATTTGGTTGCACTAATGCAACATATTTTGACAATTAAATTTTTTTTGGGTGTGATAGATTGAGTCCAGTGATTAAAACCCAAGCTACCACACCTGTTGCTAGAGATTTTCTGAAAATACTATCTTGTTACACATCACAAGTTCACAATTCACCAGGCAAAACGCTTCGATTGACAACAAAAAGTCAGCAACCGAATTCGAATTCAGCGCCGAAGAGTGAGCCCAGAGATGACAGCATACCCAAGGTCACTGCTCCCTGATTTACTCACCTTACTATTTCTCCCAAGATATACCGAAATTTCGTCTTTCAATTCATCATTTCATTGTCCACTTTGGTCTGTAGATGTTGACTACCTCAATTGTAGATATTTCGCGAACCACGTGAAATTATTTAGCGAAGATGTAAACAATTGGAAGTATTGAAACACTGTATGGACAAAATGTGACAACAGTGCCTTTTGGCAATGGCTGCGGACGCCATTTGACCGGATATCCCACCCCTCCGCAGGACCCTAGTGACTTTTTTTAGTGCAGCAACCACTGTGCAACGAAAGTAACCAGAGTTTATTTCTAGTGACAGCGAAGGCCTTCTGCAATTTTTTTTCTCCAGTTTTGTTGAATCATTTAATATTTAACGGAGCAAACATCTCCACGAAAACATCAGGACAATAATCAGAAAAGTGGAATTATTTTTTAAAATTTTTTCTTCCAATCCACGAACTTTCCTCAATGATTGTTGAAGCAGAAACTGAGGTGTGGCAGCTACAGGTTAATTTGCGAAATTCTAACGATGAGGGGAGATATTCTCTGTGAATCGTCATCTCCTATTGTCATCACGTGTGAGTAATTAATACTGTTACTTCATTGTCAAAGGAGAAGGCAATTAATCTCTATTTTTCACGGTCTTCTCCAATTCATTGAAGCTGTCAGGATAGGGACCGGGATGAGGGGAAAGCAACGTCGAAATGTGTACGTCAAATATCGTGTTTTTTCGGTTCATCCAGTCTTTCGACAAGTGTCAAAGGAATCTCTAATCCGATTACGGAACAAAGGAGTTAATGATCCTTTCTCCTTTTTTCCATGGGTTTTTTTTCGATCAAAATCTTCTGTTACGAGACCTTGAAGCAGTGCGTGTGTTCCATTATATTTTTGAAATAATTATTTAGAGATATTTCGAAACAGAGAAAGCAGGTAAATTGTGAGGTATTGGAAACAATTTGTTTGTACTTTACTTTAATCTCTAGTACTAACTGACTCACTCGTCATTGCAGTGATTATCAGCGGGGAAAATAATTCAGTTTCTATTTCTGACGTTTGCTTTTCTCATAATGTGTACGCGAAGTGTTGGGCTTGTAAAGGTATCCATAGTTTTGACAGTTGTCGAACGGGACACTGATTGCCGCAATGAAATCAAGAACTGATAAGAATGTTTTTTTTCTTGGAATGTCTTAAAATTAATTTCTCTGTTACTTTTGAATAATATGATAATATAATTCGAATAATGCTTTCATTAAATTTCTGGAAGCGTTTTTTTAAATCGTTTCGCTCGAGGTGAGCAAAGAAATTGTTAGAAAACTGAAAATACATTTGTTCCCAAGTTTTATGTCCAGCATTAGTTCAATCACAGGTGATTAAGCTAGTGACTATCAGAGACAGATAATTAATTTTTTCATTCCTTTTTCAAGGTTCATGATACTGTCGTGTACGCACCGGTGTAGTTGAAAGCTTCATCAATGTGTGACCGTGAAATATTGACATTTTTAGACACATTCAGTGTTTTGACAAATTAGGCAGACGCACCCTCCGGGCGTGCAAGCTCGATTGTACGTGATAAATTATGAATTTGCCATTTTAAGATTAAAAATTTAGACCACATCCTGTGGTTCTGCCCCAACTTGATCAATGAGAAGTGAATACTTTTGAAATAATTACTACGACTCAAAATACCGACTAGTATTCATTCATTTAATTCATTATAAAGACAATAAATTCATTAAAAGAATTCAAAAAAACACTCGGAAATTGTCAGAGGTCTTAATGAGGACGGACCACGTGCGCAATAACAGCTCTATCGGTCGAATATTGTTCGAAAAAAAGTTTTTTTTTTCAATGGTTTTTCATAAATATCTCCAGAATTAATAGACTGAATTATTCATTGATTTTTCCAAACTTTTGGTCTTAATACCCTCTATGTGACTCAATCAAAATGTATATACCTGTTCTCACAAAGGTTCCGATATATTTGCGATTTTCCGTTTTTTTTTTTAAATCGTTGTTCGCTCTATAGCATTTTCTAAAATTGAGATATCAAATTGAAATTTTGCGTTTCTCTGAATGTGTTTTATGAATATCTTTGAAATTAGTGACCCGACTTCATTTTTTTATTATCCTAATATGTGCCCCTCTCCCCCTCTTGATCTATCTCAAGCTGTACACCTATTTTGCAATTTCCAAGATTTTTCAATTTTTGCTATAAATCCATGTCATAAAATCATCGCATATTTCCGTTTAGAGATCCTGTAAGATAGAAATAAAAAAAAAATTAATAGAATGGGCATTTCGTATTCAAAACTTTGGGCAATCAATTTTTTGAATTTTTTAACTATTTTTTTGTATTTCTTTTCGTGAATATCTATTTTCACATTTTTTAAATCGAGATGGTGAGGATTCATTCAAAAGCATATGACCAATGAAATTAATAGGAATGAAGGAAAAAAATGACTGATTACGCGTAAAGTAACGGCCACATCCCTTCTGAAAAATACTATCCGTAGTTGGTTATTTCTATTACTAGTACTTAAAACAGTAGGCGAAAACTGATCAAAATGGAACGTACACAATAGTTAATAGTTAATAATTCTCACAATAGTTAATAGTTAATAATTCTGAACATGTACAGAACAAGCACATGATATTTTTTCATTACACAGCTTCAAAATGAAAAAAATCGTCGAATTAGATGTTACCGATCCCAAGTTATTGAACATTGAAAGGCACTCCATTTTGCCCCGCTCTCCTCTATAATTCTCATGAGTTTTCAATAACAGTTTTTTAAAAGTTTCGACAAAAACAAAGCACATATTGTCAGGAGTCCGAACAGTGCGTTTACAATCTTTTAATTGTTGTCAACCAGTACTCATGGTCTACCAGCACGCAGGTTTTTAATTAATCTCGTACAGTTGATTGAAACTGTCAGTGCAACGAACGGATGAAGGGGGAATATACGTCACAATGCATTCGTGAAATCTCCAGTGTTTTCTTTATGCTCATCTAGAGTGTCGGAAAGTGTCAAATAAAGTAATAATCGAAGTGACGAAACGAACGAATTAATAATGTATCGTGATTCATTTTTTGAGCAATTTTTTTTGCAATTAGAGTTCGGGACAGTATGTCCCCTCATTCATTTTAGAAACATATTTCTGGTAGATATTGTGAAATCACCGGTTTACTTACTATAATATTATGCGTAAATTTGTAGTTGAAAATCAAACTGAGATAAATAACGTGGAATTGAAAATAATTTCTTTTTTTTCAACTGGTTGATAATTTTTTAATTCAAAAAATTAATTGTCGACCTTTGATAAGGCTTCATGCGGATAATTACAGATTGTGGGTGAGTGAAGGACAGATCTACATACTCAATACTCGGTCACTGGCGAGTGATTGAGTCAGTGATTAGCTGATAAAATTGTGTCTATTTTTTTTTATTTTCCTGCAAAAAGTCAGCTAATTTTTGTCAATACAGTAATTCCTTCGAGATTTATCGCTTGCTCGAATACAAACAGGAAATTAACATTCATACTCTTTTCCTCTATTAATTCCAAACACATAATCAAGAAAACTGACGGAAAAAATAATATTAATTTAATCGTTCTGTTCCAGTGGTGGATTAACGTGGAAATTATGTAACATTTTGATAGAACTGCTTTACAAGTGATAAGAAATGACGAACATTTTACGTCGATGGCGAATATGGATATTACCGGTTCTCACCGGCCTTTATGCACTTTTAATATGCATATTAGTGCCCCTATTGCTCACCAAGTCTATGCAGAATGGATTCAAGAAGCAGGATCAGGGTGCCCTTGTCGGGGGCGGATTCGTCCTATTAGCGTTACCAATAGCTTTTTATGAAATTGTCCAGCATATGATTTACTATACACAACCAAGATTGCAGAAGTACATTATCAGGTACAATATGTTTTTTTTATTTATGATAAATACGATTGATAAATAATCTCCATAGGAGAGATAAAAATGTGGGAAAAAAGCATCAGTCAATTTTTCAGGTGTTGTGCGATCTTGAATTGTCTCGGTAATCTATTGTTTCAGAGGAAAAATGCGAAAGTGTGGTCAGAATGTCAGCACTTTTGGATTTGTTCGCCATTTTATCATTATTTTATGATACATAAATAGCACGTATCGTGCGCTTGTTTACAGACGAGCGTGTCGGAGTAGCAGTTCCCATTGTTTAATGAATATTAATTGAGAGATACAAATTTTAAATAGTAGTATTTAATAATTTACTTGCACTAAAGGAAACATTTTTTACAATTCCCAATGCTCCAATTATTTACCGATTATATTATTGATTATTATTAATTTCTTTTGATGTTACAAATTCTTTGTTTTACATCCTCCCCAGCCTCTCTTAAAAATTCCTTCTATTTTAACTTTGATATTCACATATATATCTCTATATAAACAAAAACAAATGTCCTTATGATTCTATAACACAGCCCCGTAAGCCCCCTTTTCTTTAATACTTTCTTCTCCTCTCGTCCCCTTCCTCTTCACTCTCCTCTTCCCTCCTCTATCCTCCTCAGCCTCTCAATCATTTTCTTTTCTGGGGTCGCTCCCAGTATCTCCACCATCCTCTCCTTCCAGTGCCTTCGGCTACTTCTTCTGCCCCAGTCCTTCCACCACCTCTCGTCCTCTTTCCCCAGCCTCTTCATTAGTTCTCCACATCCGAGGACATGCTCCATCTCCTCCTTTTCCCTTTTACATGCCCTGCAGCTATCCTCTACCATTCCCCTTCTTCCTCCAATCAGCGCGTTCCCGCATCTCCATCTAGCCCATCCTACCTTCTGCTCTTCCTTCAGTCTCTTGTCCAGCCAGTACTTCCCCATCTCCGTGTCCTTTTTAATGTGTTTGTAGTAGTCACAATATCTTGATCCTTCTATCCTTGCCCAGTCCTTTTGTTTCTCCTGGCCTTCCATTATCTCCACCAGCTCCTCTATCCTCTCACCTGTTATTTACCGATTATATTTACTCGCGTAATGGTCAGACACATTTTGATTCAAAAAGTAATTATCGGGACGGTTCATTTAGTCTTATTAAGCATATAGACAAATAAAAATAAATTGACAATATATAGAAGCAGGGCCAGGTTTGTATTTTCTTCTCATTTGAAAATAAATATGATAATTTTTATTATTGTTGTGTAATTTATTTCAGTGTATTTCTTTCAAATAGAAATTCATGGTGAAGATGAACAGTTGTTGGGATGCTTCAATATTTAGTATTGAACTAGAGGGACAAAAGTATATTAACAAATTATAAAATATAGGCGAAATTACCCAGCTGTGCTGGTAATCGTGTTGTGTGTTGGTGACTCGAAAAAAATTACCATACCGCCTAGTAAAATTTATTGAGTGCTTGGTAAAGTTTATCTGCCCGTTTGAAACAAATTATCCAACACTCAGTTTTTTTCGAATGATAATTTTTTACTAAGCACACCACAAGCTTTACAAAGCGGTACAGTAATTCCAGGTCCGAAAAATGGAGCATTAACGAACAATTAGCGATGTAGCGCTGAAAATCACTTTTGTTATGGAATAAAAATAACATAGAAAAACCGAATTATGATGTTATCCTTGTTATGGGACCGTAATGAGTAATGTGAAGAAGAAGAATACGTTTGAGTTGCACCTAATTACCCACCACTGGTTTTGAGTAAACGTAACTCACTTTGGTGGTGTCGTATCAAATGAAGACTTTAAATCCTCCCCTGAGTTTATTTAGTTTATTTATCTTTAAATGATTAAGAGGCTATTTTAACGGATGTTTGTCATTGCACCTTTTCATCCTTTCAAATCTATTATTAAAATTGAATGGTACTTTGTATAAAGGACTCATCGTATTTAAATCAGTGCCGTTGTTCTCCATGTATAAATCGGTTTCTATTTTTTTGATCAAATTAAAAGTAGCAATTGCTTATTGGAATTTAATTCTAATTTAGTTAGAGACAGATTTATGTGAAGATTTTCATTCCTTCGTAATTGAAATGAAGCTCCCAAAAAAATAAATGATTCTGAAAAGAATCATTCTTTAATATACGGAAAAAACTAATGTCTTCATATAAATCCGAGTTGAATTCTCATAAGCAATTAAAAGATTTTTCAAAGTTAATCGAAATAGTAAAACCTAGTTCATACAATAAAAATATCACCTCGGGCTGGGAGAGGAGGAGTGCATGATCCATCATGTAATGATAATCATAATAATAATCATATAATGTTTATTATATGATTATAATAGTTATCATTATATGATGGATGATACGTCCTATTTGTCCATCATTTTCTACAATATATCAATATTTTATAACAAAAAATACATAAAATATCATAATTTCGTTTTCCTGTGATATTTTTCGTTCATAACAACGATGACTTCCAGCGCTACAGTGCTAATTAATTATAAATGCATATAGCTGTGAAACAAAGACAAACCATTGTAACACCAAAGAGTTAAATGAATGAAATTCTATTATTTAACAAAACTCCTTGAAAACACGCCGCTTTTTTCAACGTTTTTTTTATTATCCAATCGTAATTCGGAGACTCCAAGGTTATTAACAATTCAATAACAATTAAAAATCAATTTAAGTTATCAATGAAATAACACAATCAAGATTCCCATCAAAAAATAAGTCACCCAAGCTTTAAAATATATTTTTAATTTCATTATTACTCATGCATTTCATTATTAACATATTATCAATATATCGAAATATATTAAAAGATTATACGCAATTTATGTTGCTAAAATAGCGCAATGGAAACTTTAAAAAATGATACAATAGATAGTTTCAAAGGAGATTACGTGTTTATATTATTTCGTTTTATTATTAACTACAAAATATACTTGGAGAAAGTGTAATTCTCATTCAGGCATTAACATTGCAAAGAGGATAAAAAGTATCAATTATGCTTATTTTTTTAAATTTCTGTTGAATAAAAGTAAAGGCTCAGGCCAATTTTCCGCAAACAAATGATTACCGAAATAAATAAACGTCAACAAGAATTGTGAAATTGACTTCCCACAGTTTATCATTGCTTAACTGTCAATAGCATTACTTATTATAAACAAATATCAAACAACGCCCATATCCACTGAAGATAATTCTTCATATTCTTATGTTCGTTGCGACAGAATATTATGGATGGTGCCAATATATGCAGTGAATGCCGTAAGCGAACATGAAATCAGTACTTTTATCGAGAAAAAATTCTGATATCTAAAACATTTTTACTTGAAACATGTTATTAAGCGGGGACCTAGGTAAACTTTCAAAGTCCAATTCCAACTCATTTTACCTTCTTCGATAGTTTCCTCTCAAACTGTTCATTAGATTCTAGAGAATTGAACTAGATATCATTTTAATCATATCAATTTAACCACAATTTATTCTTATATTTTTTATTTTTAATCCATCACTAAAGTAATATAGTTTGATATTTATACGGTATGGAAAACAAATTGAACCGCAAGAAAATAACTTTTATATTATCCAATTGAGATGATTGCAAGCATTTCCTAGTGTTTTTCTCTGAAACCTAAACGTTTCAGTGCAATAAATTAGAATTTATAGCATCATAAGAGAGGTAAACTGGAATATTCCCCACCATAAGAAACCCATACATTTTTAAAATCATTGAAAACGACGTATCCAAGTGCTGAGCAAATTTCTTTACCATTGAAGTCTAAATCTAAAAAAATCATTTTCATAAATCATCATCAGTTAAAAAAATCATTTTATATTGTGAAACACCATCTTTCACTATTTTCTATTTTTTTTCTGTTTCGTTATACTCTTAATATAACTCGTCATATCGGACATAGCTGTATAAACCAGATGTGTAGATGGGGTTGTATAAAGAAAATAAGTAAATAAGGGAGGTAATTCTGTTTATTAATTGAAAAAACTGTCATAAATTTTTCGAATTCTCGAGATATTAGGACAGCATCTTCAATGACAAGTATCTTGTTTCGAATAAAAATGTTTTAGATATCGGATGGACGTGTGCATTAAAAGGATGTCCCTTTGACAAAAACGCTTGCTGCTCCTAAGTTGGGAGGATTTACATTTTTTATCTCAGAAAGTTCTGTTTCAACAAATGTTGAAGTACGTTGTTGACCCTGTGAAGATTATTTTGAGCTAAAAATATGCAGAATATCCCCTGACAAATCACTCGATAGCCGGATGGAGTTGTGCATCCAGTTTAGTACAAGTCGATCTCTGCTCAATTGATCGTCTGAGGATCGATTAGCAATCAAATAGCGATCGTCCAACAATCGAGTAGAAATTGGTTACCTATCAAGCAACACTTGACCATCGATTCATCGTTCGTCACCTAGTCATCGATTAACGACCAATCAGACATTGACAAAGTGCTAAACTCGATGTCCAATCGAACGATCTGCCAGGGTGTGAACTGTCAGCAGAGTTCACACAACTCTATTACACACTTTTTGTGCGGACGTCCAAATTACCAGTTTTTTCTCGATTTATGAATAAAAAATACTGAAAATGGGAACCCGACTCTAATCCGCACTTTATTATTTTCAGTGGCTAGGTTTAATTTATCCAAAAATCAGTATATACGTAGACAGTTTACGTGAGTGTTACGAGGCATATGTAATATACAATTTTATGATGTACCTGTTGGCCTACCTCAACGCCGATCATCAGCTTGAGCACAGATTGGAGATATCACCACAAGTCCATCACATGTTTCCACTCTGCTGTTTACCAGATTGGGAGATGGGACATGAATTTGTACATATGTGTAAGCATGGTATACTGCAATATGCTGTGGTCAGGCCTTTGTCAACATTAATTTCATTGTGAGTTGATTGACGCACAGAACATAACTCTATTACCTACATTATATCAGTGAGCAAAATTCTTTAATTCCTGACAAACTGCATTTCAGCATATGCGCCTTGAATGAAGTCTATGGAGAGGGTGAATTCCGCGGGGACGTTGCCTTTCCCTATATGATTGCCTTCAATAATTTATCACAGTTTGTGGCGATGTACTGCTTAGTTTTGTTTTACCGAGCCAATGCTGAAGCCCTCAAGCCAATGAAACCAATTGGCAAATTTTTGTGCATCAAAGCTGTGGTTTTCTTCTCATTTTTGTAAGTTGAATGACAATTTACATTTTCTCAATTGAAGCGATGGTAGTTGTTTAATCTATGATCGATTTTCCCTAGCCCTGTAGCTGCTTTTTAAAAAATCAAACAGGATTAATCATCTTAAATTGTTATTGTCGTTGTGACATCAAAGTCTGGAGTCCTCTAAACCTAACAAAAAAAAGCGCGGAAGAAATGAAACTTCTTAGTAATATTTTAAGAAATGCGTATCATTTTGTATGATAAGAATATGGTGCAGTGACCAACACTAAATTTATTATTATCCAAAGTCCAAATTAATTATCATCGCTAGGCTCTGACGGATTAATATATATAATATCTATAATTGGATTTTGATAACTAACATAGGATGTCAAATGTCTTACGTCTATGTTATCAATATTTCTCGCGAATAACGCGAATGCCGCATAGATAAAAGTGAAATTGGGTAGAAAAGAGAGTAAAAATTGAAATTTTGTGTAGCAATTTTCTCTCCTGGCATGAAATTTATTATCAGTACTTTCAATTAATAAGTTATTTCTTAATTTAACTATCATCTTAGCAATGGGAAATATAATTCAACCGAATTTTTTTTCTCGTAGGAATTTAGCTTCAGGTATCAGGTTTCTATGGTATCTATTCTCAAATTATTGATTTTTCTATTTTCAAGGAAAAATAAATTTTTGGTTGAATTACATTGCTACCACGGCCGTTTGTAGTGGTCCTTTCTCAGTTAAGATGGGTTGTTGGAAGTGACAGCCGAAGAACAATATAATTTTCAATCATTTTTTTTGTCGCGTGCAGGCATTATTCCATCATAAAAGTGGGTTCAACAAATTGAGAATTTTTTGCGAAATATCTCCTAATAGCCTTTTCTAAAATTAATCTCCTATGTGTGGAGTATTACAAAATTTGGCATTTCATCCTCTCATCTTGAATTTAGATTACAATCATCTGTCGTACTAACTACCCATATTTAATTTCTCGCTCTATTCACTTATTTCTCAATATCTATTATAAGGGATTTTTAAAAACGTTCCCGATTTTATCGAGTTTAGAAATTATTTGGAAACGTCACAGGTTCATAAGCAAGGAAATCGGATGAAGAACCATCTAGATGATTTTCGGCTAGGAATATACCTGAACCTTGATTACAATTAATTAGGAGACTAGTGCTGTACAGTACCATATTCATACGTTATATTCCACGCTGTCTCTCTTTTATTTCTCTTCCTCTTCCTTTCGATTTCCCCTTCCGGGTGACGTTAAACGCTTAACGAAACCATCTCGGATGTCCGATTAGAAGTTTCACTACAAAAATATTTATAAAAATGATTTAAACAACGAACGAATGATATTGAAATCAAAATTACACGCCAATGAATTTAAAATTATTTTTTTTAATTACAGCCAAGGAGTTTTGGTGGCAATACTCGTTTATTGCGGTGTGATATCGAATATTTTCGACACTGATAATACTGATGACATAAGACATATATCCGCTAAACTTCAAGACTTCCTCATTTGTATAGAGATGTTCCTGGCGGCTGTGGCACACCACTACAGTTTCAGTTACAAGCCCTATGTTAATTTGGCGCAGAGCCAAGCCTGGTGGGATGCGTTTAGGTAACTAAATACAATAATTATTGAAATTTATATAAAGACGTATGAAAACTTATCTCATATTTCAGATCGTGCCATCAAATTTTATTTTTCTATAAAAACTATTCTATTGATATCTTTCCCGCTAAATTTCGGAAATTTTCTCATTTCTCTTCTTTGATTTTCTTACCAAGGAAATGAAAAAGAATATTATGGAAGCAGCTATAGAACCGATAAGTGTATATGATATAAGATAATAAAGTTTCGGAATAAGCTATATATATATAGACATGTAGGGTTACTTTTTAAGAAGATAAGAACAATTTATTTTCTATGTAAAATGTACAATTAATATTAACACTATGTCTTCACTATGTTTAACACAATACTCAATACACTCTTAAGTCCTTCTGACTCTGATCACTCAAAAGAAAACATCTAAGTCCTAATCGTCTAACCACGCGTTTATCGTCTATTATTGGAAATGGGATAATGGTTCAGTAATCGAACGTGTGAATTCCGTTTTATCTTTTTTATTTTATACGCAGGAAAGGCACAACCGCTCTGCTTCGTTTCCTTAAACGAACTAACTGATAAACTAAAGGGATACAACACCCTGGACCTGATGACTCTCTCATCAACAATGGTCCCACTCATGCACCTCTGTATACATTCAGAAAACAGAGCATACACATCACCCCCAAACTTCCTTGAATTACTTCTCATAAAAATGTTTTCTACTCTCAAGTGGAAACACTAGAATAAAGGAAATACCAATCATACAAAGATCCACTTACTCCATTCAAAAATTATTTTTTGACAAACATTCGAAATGTAAACTCTAATATCTATCGTTGTACAAATCCAACTCTGACCCTGTAGTCTAAGCCCTGACTCTCTTCTCCACACTGACTACTCTCCCCTCCCATGAATGGGCCCTAACGGCGTCACGTGGTCCTAGCATCCCTGGAACTCGCTGGCTGGAAAGTATTTTTGCCTGTCACATCTGTGGACCTCTCATAAACCCACAAAATCTGACCATCTAGGTACTTCTATCGTACAGGCTTGCATCCCGGTACCAATCCATATTTATTTGCAGGGCTTCCCCACAAGTAGCACTTACGCTACCACTACAATATAATCTTTTAGCCTTACATCTTATCCTAGTACTATCTTAATCAAATATCGTGGACACCTGTCTATCATATTCGACAGACTACCATTTTTACACTGGGAATTCCCCCATAATTTTTCCCGATACTACAGACATCTCGTTTTACTTAGAACTAACGGAAAGTTTAATATAATTACAACGGAATTTTGTAAAGAATTTTTCTGCGTATTTTTCACGATGAAATAATTTCCACTGATAACTTTTTTTAATCTATCAGAAAGCGGCAAAATTTGAGATCAAGTTTCTTTTTGAAAAAAATCATATTTATCCATAACTTCATAATTTCAGAGCTATGTGGGACGTTTCGGATGTTCATAATGATATAAAAGAGCACTTCAGCGTTGTTGGCTCATCTCTCAGTCGAAGAATTCGTGGGCGGGGAGCCTATCAACAGACCTGGGGAAATGTCAACGAGAGAACCTCTCTTCTTCCAGATCAAGTGATTCCAACAGCACACAGTGCTCCGGCTGGTTCATTCTCTGGATACATAAGTGATCCAGGGCACAGCGAGAACCAATTTGACTCGGTTGAGGATCTTACCGAGCCTCATGCCAGTGGAAACAGTGTGATTACGTAGCGAAAAGGACTAGGCTTGTGAAATGTTAATGAATAGGAGATGAGCAGGAGGAATTATACAATTGAGACAATTGATGAAACAAATTCACCGAGAAAGGATTGAATTGCCTCACTTTTGTCTACTACAGATAAATTATTTTTTGATTCGTTTGTAATGGCTGTGGGCTCTCTTTTATTGTAAGATTTTATTTTTGATGATATGTCATCACGTGCGAAACCATTTCATGGAATAATCTAGTGCTGTCTCCCGAAAAATTTCCGTCAACTTCGTTTAAAAACAATTTATCTTTTGTGTCAATCTAGTTAAGGGGGGAGCCTGCTTTAGAGGCTTCAAAAAATCTATATTTTCAAGGATTTTTTTGGAAAGGAAAGAAATGTCTGATTGAAATGAAACTTTTAGGATTTATTCTTATATATTTCAAGAGTCTTCTCAAATTTTTTTATTATTATACATTATATATTTTTCATGTTTGAAGAAATTTACGGAGGCGCCTCGAGTGTGCAATGTCTGTGTGGCGAGCAAGATGCAGGTCGCAATTTTCATGTGAAACAAAAAAACAAAAGAAATTTTTAATTTTCAATAGTGTAATTCTCGGGTTAACCACTAAAATTCAACAAAAAGTGAAATTTCAACAATTTTTCGCAGATTGAAAAAAAAGTGCATTTAAAGAAAAAAAGAATTTACTTTAAGTCGTTTAAAAACCAGATTAATATTAACTTTCTTAAGATATGTCCGGTTCACTCGAAAGAGAATTTAATTCCAAATACAACGCATTTTGATTCGTTTCGATAGGAGGTTTACTTTTTTTCCCATCTTGCCCCGCAATTTGAAAAAATCATAAAAATGGAAATCCGAGAAATCGCGTGTCAAAGTTTTCGTGATGCTCGTATACCTGCTCAACGCTTGCTCACTATTTCGTCTGTATCTCCGGAAATAATCCGAATTTTGTTCTGAAATTTTGGGGACATATTCTTGGATTGTTTAGGAAGTGATTTACGCAAAAAAAAAATCGATTTTTTGAAGCCTCTAAAGCAGGCTCCCCCCTTAACGTTGTACAAATTACGAGTAATTAGGTGGTGCCAGATAGTGCCAGATGATATCACCCAATTACTAACTAACTAAGCTATCTTATATCTAACTCCACATGCGCGATAAGGACGCTTTGGCTAGTCTAAAGCTTTGGCCAGCCCAAAGCCAGTCCTTGACAAACTACGATATACTTTGCGGAGACATTTGCTGAAAAATTTTGACAATATATTAAAACTTCTATAGGAATTCTTTGGCATAAAACAAATTTTTCAATTTTTCGGCTATACTCTTAATTTCTTTCTTAGAATAAAATGTCAAAAAAATAACTTGGAAAATTTTCACTCTACAATTGTATGAAAAAGAATGCCAATAGAATGAGGGATGAAGAAAAATAAACAGTTGCAGAGTTTCTGTATAAGAAAGTATATATTTCGGAGTTGAATGAAGAGATAGAAAACTTTTAAGAGGATTGATACAAAAATAAAACGATTTTTCAACTACAATTCTTATAGAACTAGCTTAAAACTTATAGTTTCCATAATAATTGAAGACAATATCTTGGAGAATAGACGGTTTTTTAATGGCATTTCTTCGTACATCCTACGTTCCGAGTATTGTTCATATATTTTAACATTTTAATTAACTCCAAAAATGATATCTCTATGGAATTGATAGTGTATTGATTCAGTCTGTCATCCAATGTGTAAGGTTAAGGGGAATACTATTAGAGGAAAGGGTATAATGGACATCTGTGACGCAAAAAATATTCCTAACTGGAGAATATATTTATTACTACAGTCTAATAATCATTGTGGAGAAAAAATGAGATGATGCTATTTAAAAAATTACGAATATTTTGAAGGTATTGATTTTCTTCATTTAGTCCGTTCAACGCATTATTCACCAAATGATGTAAACCAAAAATGATGATTATTGTAAATATAATACCTTTATACGGATATGACAGGAGATATAGAATTGGTAATGTGATTGCAATATAATTATTTGTACATATCCGACAGTGTGGATCTGTGATTTTTTGAACCATATTAAATCATATGTATAATTGTTGTATCATATATTGGGGATTTTTATTTTTATTTCTTCAGTTTTATCCCAAGTTTTGAAGATTAGTAATAAGTCATTATCCCATGCTGTAGATTAAATCATCTTCAATCATTGAATAAAACCATAAATATTTAACGTCATTGGAATTACATTTTGCATGAAATTATCCGTTTTAATTTTCTTGGTTCATAGAAAAATATTATAAAGTATTTAATATCATAATTTCGAACAACTGGCTATAGCCAAGGAGGCTAGGGAGGCCATCAAAGCAGAGGATATCGATTTTTCCGAAGAGGAATCAAATTGAGACGTTGGTGTGGAGTACTCCTATTTTCTCCACACAAACTGGTTGCGACTTATTTACTTATTTGTTGCTCAGTTTTACAATCCACTAAAATACAGGTGGGTAAGTAATCTGTCATTCGGAATTTATAACTTAAAAATCTACATTACTTGGATTTTGTTTTTGTTCATAGGTTTCCTAAAGTTGTAATATGTCTTACAAAACGCTAAATTGTAAACTGCCTAATTGGTCATATAAAGGCTTTTAAATAAATAAATATTTAGTATCATAAAATATTTTCTAATATTAGACTATTTGAAAAACAGAAAAATGACAATATCTCGCGATTTTAATGTAAATGGCTATACACATTTTAATTGCTCGATATAGGGCTGGAGTATTTTGAAAAAAAAAATTGAAATCCCCCCAGTAGTTTTTAAGATATTGAGGAAAAACAAAATTTGAACAATTCTACTGTATCCCAGGAGTTACTAAAATGACGAAGCTAAGCTAAAACAGCAAAGGGCAAGTGAATCATAACGAAATTGTAGATTTTTAACCACATATTTTACTAGATTTATGTTAAATTTACTAAAAATTATTCTTCAACCTTTCAAATTTTTCAGCACATACACACAGACAGGATCTATAAACATATGACGTTTCATAATATTCTAGACAACCGTGCATTAAAAATTAACTAATTGAAAAATTGATCCAAATACAAAGCCTCTATTGAGAAGCAAAAGTAATGAAAGTAGGTAGCTGAAACTCTTTGAATCACGTGGCAATACTATTGTATCTCTTCGAAAGCAGACAGACCATTTCAAATCCATTTTCAACAATAGTATATTACGACACAAGGCCAGAAAGTTGGATTTCCTGGCGTGCGTGATAGAGGGCCGAGGCGAAGCCGAGGCCCGCATAGCACGTACGCCAGTGAATCCGACTTCCGAGAAAAATAGTATACGACACACGGCCAGGAAGTCGGATTCACTGGCGTACGTGCTATGCGTGCTGTGCGTGCTTGTGTCGTAATATACTATGCCTCTATGCGTAATTTTACCGTTTAATGATTTCCAACTATGAAATGACCAATTTTCAGGATACGAGAAATCACATCTCAATTCTAAGGCCTTCATAGTACCAAAAATAGTATTTTTCACACAGGCCGAAAAACTCATGGGCTTTATAATCCTAGTTTTCGACTCGGACTATAAAACCGCATTTTCTAAACTCGTTTCGCTCGATGAGTGTCTCGTCTTAACAGTAATTTTTATTAAAATTTGTAAGCACTGAGACAACCAAGCTACGATATTTTCACTTAGCGTGTTATGTTTGTTTAAAAGAGTTTAGTTGCTCTAAGGTTTAGCAATTAATAAAAATGCGTTGAGTCACTTGAACGATCACTATATAATTGCACTAAAATTATTTTACAGACCTTAAATCGTACTAGTCTTAACAGTACTTTCACTTAAATTTAGAATTCTAAAACTAATTTGAACTGAATTCTATTGGATTGAAAACTTGGCTAGGTCGATTTGAAGGTTGAATTTAAAGCACGAAGTGATTTTCTGAATGTTGGGTGTAGGCTGACTTGTAAAGTTTTTGGAAGGAAGCTCTTGGCCCTGACCAAGAAGAGTGGGAAAGGATTTTCCCAAATTTCATTGGTCGCGAAAAATCAAAAGAGTATTTACTCAGCTACAATTGGACAACCAAAGGGATAGGGAAAGTATGTCTATAAAAAAGGAAAGTCCACCTATGACCGATGCGCTCTCGCAACGCAGCGAGTGTCACAACATGTGCTGACCACCCGTGCTATCTGAGTTGACAAAAAAACTAAATAAAACCGGTTAAAAAAGAACCTATTGACCAGAAGTTCCCCGTACGGGATTTTTCGGGGTTTCTTGAGATTTCGAGTTTTCTCCAAGAGCAATTAAAATAATTTATAGACGTAAAGACGTATTTATAGACGTTGTTTTTCTTGAAAATGAGTAAATGATAAAAGTTTAAATTTGAAGTTTTTCTGTCCTGTTTTGTAAATTTATTTGTTATTAAATATGTTGGTACACAAAAATGAGAAACGCGTTGACAGAAAAAACGTTACTCTTCAAGCTATTGTTTCAACCGTTAACAACAAACGTCTTCAAATTATTGTATCAACTATTTTATGAGATGTAAATTCCACTGCGTAAATTATAAGCATCTGATAATATATATTTAAATCTTGGCGCTTCTATCAGTCGTTGTCCTATTAGAGAGTTGGCTCAACCGCTCCACTGATATCTGAAGTTTGGCAGTTTGGCGATCTTGGCGACGTCCGATTGCCATTGATTTTTTACTCGGTGCATTGTAAAATAAATTGTTGGTCAATTGATATTTGTTTAACAATGCTGACACGCGTTGTGAGACCAGTGGCACGAGTTGCACATTGTGGTGCGTAATTATTGACCATTTTGTCATTGAATTTTGTATTTTCATCAGTCTGAAGAGTAATATTATTTTATTACATAATGCGGACTGAAGATTTCTTGAAAACTTCTCTCTAAATTTATAGCTCACTGAGCTGACGAAGGTTTCTACTGATACTCTGTTCGTATTTAATTTCATTTTTTTCAAAAGTTTCATAACTAATTGGAGGGGAGTTTGTTGAAAAACTGTCGGAGCTATAACCTAGCAATTCTCAAAGCTCTGGCGTAGAATGAGATGAACCATTTGCGATTCAGTTTCCTTTTTGCGGAATTAAATATCTCAAAACTGGAGAGCAAAGCAGAAAATTATCGTTTTTCCATTTTAGAAACGTTAGCAATTGAGAAAAGAACTTATTGATCTACAATTCTCTCAGAAAAGCAAGAAACTTCGTGGGAAGTAAACTTGATGAACTAACGAATAATTTTGATACTTATCAATTGAAAACGAAACAAATCAGTGTCGACTAACAATGGTATTAGTTATTAATCACTTAATGGAGAGTTAATATTCAAAGAGCGTTAAATAAATTTCGTATAATTGATTCAAAGTTATGATAAAAAACTTCCTTAGGCGAAGTCATTCATCAAATGCCCTGTCCATTATACATTGAGTTTCTGAACGTAAGAAGACATTCGAGTTTTAATTTTCATTCTTCACCAGGTGTTCGTCGTTACCACGATGAAACCAAACCCTTCAAATACCCCACCATGGATGAGTGCCCCGTGCCCGAGGGATCGTGGCAGGAGTACCACGATAAGAGACAGAAGACATACAATCTCCAGCTCATTGGAGGCATTGCTTTCTTAGCTGGTGCCTTCACAGTCGTACGTACAGAATGCTTATGTACTATTTTGTCTCATTTCATCTAGAAACGAATTTGTTATAATTGAGGATAAACTACAATTTTTCATTATAATTTAATTATTTCACAATCTCTTTGACTCTCAGTCGAAAATTCATTGAGTTAGATGCTTCATTTCTCTGGGTATTCGTCACCAGTATCATGAGATTACAGAATATAATATTGTTAAAATACGATAATGGCACAGACTTAATTGAAAGAGTTAATTTCACTCATCTTTTATAACCGTTTTTCAAACACTAAAAGACGTGTGTGACGTATTGGGATCTGCCAATACGTCACACACGTGTGAATAAAGTTAAAATTTGCTGGAAACATGAATTAACATACTCACTCACCTGTTCATCTGAAATTTTGATATTTATTGTTGCGGTGAGTCCATATCACCTCATGAGTAGCAAAGGGTTCATAAAGCGTGTGAAAAACTCGTTTCTATTGCTCATTAGCGAAATCTACTGTTCATAAATGAATAATCTATTAAAATTTTCAGGCCAAAGTAACTGGTTGTCTTTACTTTAACTGGGGACCCAAACTTCCCGAGGGATACGTTCCTGTTAAATATTACGATTAGATTCTACGTTTGGAGGAGACAAACTTGTCAAATTAGATAATTTAGAACGTTCTTGTATAACAAACTGAAGAAATGAAAAAAATTGTAATAACTGTAAGTTGTATAAATTTTATTGGCATTTTTGTCTGCCCTCTGTACTTGATAAGCAGTAAATCATGTTGATGGAATAACACTCCCGATGTCAGCCATTTCTTCCTCTCCCTTATTATTCAACTTGAACTACAAATTAGATCGGCATAACCAAAAGGAAATTATGAAAATAATTTCTGAATGTTGATAATATGTCTTATATACAATATACATTATCTTCCAAGTATTTACAATATTGTATTGTAATGAGTATCATAGTGTAATTCTAACGTGAATTAGTGACCATTTTTATTTGTTTTCTGTTCAGTGCGATCTAGCTATTTCAGAGAAAAATTCAAGAATATCTTGAATGGTGAATTCGAGGGTTACGTTGCTGTCTGGATAGCATCGTTGGATTAATTCCTCAATGTAGATGTACTGGGCTATGAATTCCCCCTGCATTTCTCTCCAAACGACCTGAACATAAAAAACATGTTGGAATCAGAGATTTCATTTAAATTAATTAACAGACGTTGATCCCACTACAATTCTTTCTCAATTGCCCATTTAAGTTAAGATGGTGTTTCGGATCTATTCAATTTCAATGAAAATATGTCATTAGATATAAAACTTCTACCCGTTTCCTTTTGAATTTATTGATCATGAAAATAATTCAATCTATCGAATAAGATATAGAAGATGGATTTTTTGAAAAACAATTTAAACTTGAATGTTGTTAAATTATATTTTGATCTCAGAACTAATGTTTCTTCCCCAAATAACGCTAATGCAATAAAAAAATGATTGGAGTTAAGAATAGTATTGAAAGTCATAAACTGTCTCCGTTAAGCTTTCTATAATCTGATTATATCTTTAAAGTATCTCTGCAAATACCTGCAGGAGATTCTCCTCCTCACACAAGTGTTTCTCAACCTTTCTGTAGAGATTCTCCAGCCCTTTCTTCACCTCCCTAGCAGGATACTCCCTGACGACTCTCCTCAGCTCCTGCTTGCTGAAAGCCATCTGATAACTGATCTCAGATTCTTTGACCCCAGCGCCAACCTTGGCCTGGACTCCTTCGAAGAACAAATTGAGTTTCTCCAATGGTCTCCCAAAGTATTGTATCACGTAGGCCTTCAATGCATCCTGGTATTTCTGCTTGGCTTCTTTCCTCTCTTGATCCAAAACTGATATCTTCAGCTGACTCAGCAAGTCATAGAGATGATGGAAATTCTCCATTTTTATAACTTCCTGGGGTGTTTTGTGATGTTCATTGCTGTGTCTGCTGATTCCCTCGAACATAGCACCAACAAGCTTTGTGTACCACTTGTCAAGATCAACTTTTCGATCAGAATTCTTGAATATCTTCTCCCCCGCCCTAGCGAACGGCCCAAAGTTATCCACATAAGGAAGAATTCCGCACTTGTGCCTTCTATTGACTTTAGTATCCTGAATTGACTGGAGTTGTGCTTGCATGAACTTATCAAAAACCCTTTTGACTTGCACCAGAGCAGAGGCAAAGGTCATGGACAGGAAGGATCCAGTGTCCTGGGCAGACATAACGTGTTGCGACAATCTGACGAGGACAAACATGCACCAGAAGGAGTCGATTTTGTCGAGAAATGAAATGAAATTATTCAGCTCTTGTTCAAGACTCGGAAATATTGCAGACATGGTGGCTCTGACCTCCTCATTGACCTGTCTTTCTAGTTTTTTACTTGCTGTTGAGGTGACAGAGCCTGGAGAGACAGCCCCGCTGTTAGGATTATCTACCTCTTCATCGCCACTCTTGGATGGGGTTAGTGCTAAATCAAGTTGGAAGAACGTCACGCAGAAGGCTTGCTCTGCCAGGCACACTGGCTGGAGCTGGGAGAGAGCTCGGTCCAGAAGAGAATCCAAGAGAGCACCTGCAAGAGACCATTTGCGCGTTAAAGCATTCGGCAATTTTTTTGTCAGTGGAATGTTTTTTTTATTTCTAAAACCGAACATCAGAACCTTCATGTGAGCTCAATTTTGCCCTAAGTTCGAACATTCTCCAATGATTCATTACTTGAAATTTGCAGAACTGCATTTTAATACCGATAAGAACTGTTGAAAACATTTATCCCCTCTCAAAATAACAAAGTAAAAAATCCCAAAATTTACGATTTGGATTTGATTTTTTTTCCAAAGAAATTCGGTGAATGTGTGGTACCAAAAAAGTAATTCTCACCACAGGAAATCGTAGTTCTCTCATTTTATCACACCATTTCGAGAGATATGTAATTATTCAATCTTTGCTGCAGCCATTTTTTCCGAATTAAACCATGAGAAATAGCCGTAGAATAATTATAAATATTATAATTATTATAATATTATAAATTATAATAATTCAATTAAGCAGTTGGTCAATTAAAATATCTGATTAAACAACCCCCCTCCACCGCCCCGGCTATCTCTAAGGAGAATATATAATGACGACCGTAAGATATAAGAAGTCAAAATCGAAGCTTACAACCCTGAATGTCGATGCAAAAACCCACCTTCGCCCTGAGGAGCCCACACTTCATTGCTGAGAAGGCACATTGGGGCTGGAGTGATGAGATCCTCCCCCTTCTGATTGCCAGATTTGGAGGTGTGTTGAGGTCTCGTGCTGATGAGTCTTCCCTTGGCCTCTTCAAAGAACAATTTCAAATCTCGTTTATACAGTTTCGACATAGTTCCAGTGTAAACTTTGCTTAACTGTGAAAAAGCTTTGTTATCGAGAGCTCTTAGTAATTGCATGAGTTCGGTATAAGGCTGGAGTTCCGTGTGAACAGTAGAGTGAGTAGGCAATATCAAATCCGTGGTTGAGGCACCAGTATCTCCCACATCATTCCCCAGATGAATGAAAAGATTATTCAGATGTCTGGCCACTAACAGAGCAAACTTCGCCCTGAGCTTGTCTAGGCGGCGTTTCTGCTCACTGACAGCAGACAACTTGTCAAGACCCGGAGGCAAAGGGGCTGAAACAGCCTTCAGCAGTGCTGCACCTGCCAGGGAGAGCTCCTCTCGACCCCCAGGTAATTCAGCTTCACTGATGATATGCTGGTGATGATTCGATATGTCTAGTTGTGTTATTACTGCATCCAGTTGATCCAGAAGAAGCCGAGCGTTGTGATTCGCTGTATGAATGGCCTGATTCTTCTGGCCAACTCTAGCCATCACTTCCCGGATCCTCCCCAGGGCCTCGTCGTAGACTGTGAGCCGAGCCTCGACTATTGACGCCTCAGTTATGGCTGCTTCTATGCCATTCATCAACTGGGTCACCTGTAGAGATTGTGAAATATATTAATGTTGAGGATATCCACGTACTTGGGATACTTTATATGCCATGAAATGCTTTTCTAACTCTCTATTGGAGCATCAGAGCTCTCATATAAGCCCTATCTGCCGGTAAAATGGTTTAGTTGGTTGAGTTTTCTCAATTTGCTAAAGTTAACCTTGAAAAAAAATTTTTCATGTGATGAAAAGTATATAATATTCAGAGTTTGATTAGCAATGAATGTAGAGAAAGCATCATTCTGGACTCACTATAATTTAAAGCATGAATCTGTTTATGTTTTCTGTTGAATTCTTCTCAGGTGAATTAATTGACAAAATTGATAACAGAAAAAAAAACAAATTTCTCCAATATTACTAATCATTTATGTAATAATTTAGAAAACCAGAATTTCCATCAATTATCCGATGTATATGCAATGATGTGCTACGAGAAGTATTCGTTGGAGTAAATTCTATTCATAAATTTTCAATCATTTTTCTCATTAACGTCATTAAAAATTATCCACTCTGTATTACTGATTAATCACAAAATCAGCGATAAAAAGTGATAATATTTATGAAACGAATATTTATATTGATCTCTGATCACCTGGGGCTCCGAGGCGAGAACCGACTGGACGTTCTCACCGTCTAGGACCGTCAAGTCTTTGGATAAGGTCTCCATGAAGAGTTCTGCGTTGGAGATGGCGTAGTTACAGTCTGAAACCAATTTCTCCAAGTCTGATGCCTCCTTTTCAGTTATGGGCTGATAATCTGACGTTATTGCTGGGGTCAGAAGATCCGGAGTGAAGGTAATACTGTCGCTCTCCTTCAGTGCTGTTGGGTCTATCAGCCAGTCTTTCGGGATGTTTTTGAACTCTGGACGCTGAGGAAGACTGCAGGTGTAAGTGTACAGATTGCTCAGAAAGGTTCTGCGTTCCTGGGCT
This sequence comes from Diachasmimorpha longicaudata, assembly GCF_034640455.1. NCBI lineage: Eukaryota > Metazoa > Arthropoda > Insecta > Hymenoptera > Braconidae > Diachasmimorpha > Diachasmimorpha longicaudata. The sequence continues at coordinate 1,459,588 of NC_087237.1, forward strand.
GTTGTCGCTGACCATCTGTACATCTTGTCTATATGGAGTTCCATGTCCATCGAGTCTGGGCTCACACCGTCCACCGTTTGGATGTCTGTTAGGAGCCAGGACTGCTTCTTCTTGAAGATATTCTTATCATTCTTCTTGACCTGGTAAAGCAGCAGCGAGCCTGGGGTGTCTGTCGTTGTGACTAGACAGAGGAAACTTGTTTTCTTCTTCTTGTAGGCTTTCGATACAAAACAAACACTGAGAAGCTTCTCATCGCTCGGGGTGAATACCTCGCGTTGGAGGGTATGACGAATTGCTGCCATTTTTAAGGAGAATGTCGTCGATTTATAGGAGATGATGCTGCATTCTAAGAGGCCCGGATCCGGAGGAGATTTAGAGTGACCTGTTTCGTTCCTCAATTACCTGGAAGGAGAACACTCTGCATGAATAATTATTGGGAGGTTGCAACGGGCACTCATCGGATTTTTGTAAGATTCTGGTTTTTAGTTTTTTCTACAATGTCAAATGAGAATTGCAGTCAATTAGAATTGTTAATGTACGGACGTTACATAACAATATTCAAATTGACTTACGGTAAGGAAGCAGTGCGACAGAGGCTTATGACGATAGCCATATGACAATTACCCTTTACATATATCCTTTTTTTATGTTTTAATATCTACCAATTACATATTGTCATTGGTAAATGTAGGGGTGAGGGATAGGAACAAAATGTAAAACCCGAAAGGGTATGGGTGGAAAATAAAATTATATATCAATTATATTGGTAGGATGGCTCTGAATGGATTCAACCAAATTCATAAACTACGACATGAATAAACAAATTATACATAAGTTATAACATATGAAATTCATCGCCATTTTCCCTAGATTTTGATGTCTTTAGTCTCAGTGTTTAGTATTTGATATATCAGTATAATTTAACAACTTGAACTATTATCTCGATGTTTGCCTCAGCTGTTAACCGAATTAAAATATCCATCAGTAAATTTTTACTGAAAAATAGAACAATAAGGATATCTCTGAGCTAATAAAGTATTATATTATATTACATATAAAGTGAGAAAACATCTCAGAAACTAATAATCCCATTTCGTTCATCTATCGTTGATGAGCTAGATGCGTGTCGTCGCGTTGAATGTTTAAAACAAATTAAGAAATCGGTTGAATGGGTAAGGGAATATTAACGAAAAACGATTTGTGAGATGTCTGTGTATATCTCCGGAACGGTTTAACGAATGAAGCTGATTTTAGTCTGAAAATTTCACTACTGGCACCACCTATTAACATCCAAAATTTCCACATGTGAGCATACACGTATAGACAATCTCTAAAGACACCATACTTTTAAAGTAGTCCACAGGTTTCAGCATTTCCAATGAAAATTAGCAAATTGAAAAAAATCACAATTACAATGCTTCTATTGTGGAGTAAAAATAGAGATGATTTTGCTGATTATATTCAAATATTTAAGAAAACAATAATCACATTTCTATTTCTCTATAAAAATGTTTCGACATGGCTGCTGTAAACCGTTTTTCGGAGACTTTAACATTCGAAATGAAAGTTATGAATTGTAATATAATTTCCGGGCGAAACATAGTGTTGTGTTCACTGCGTATATTTACACGTTTGACCGAGTGAACTGGCAGGTAAATATTTATAATTTTTCGTTAATGTGCTTGAAAAAAAAATTTTGCTAGACAACACATTCTATTGATTCAATACAGGTCGATTGGAGAGAGAACACTGGTATTAATGTGAAGAAAAGTGAAAAATTTGTAAGATTAACGAAATTAATTGATTAAATTGAAATGAATCTTGTTATTGACGTATGATGTTGGAGCTCCACATGAAAAAAGTGTGCAGATAAACCTAGCGAATTAGACGAACAATTTTTTTGATGTTTTATCATGATAATAAGAGAAAAAAGTAGACCGAAGGAACTTGTAAAAATGCGGCCGAGAAAATTCTATAGTAAATGCATGAATAGAATAAGTTTTATAGAAAACGGAAATTCTATTGATTTTTTCCTTTAAATATTTCAAGAGTCACTGACCACAAATGATTAATAAGTTCAGTAGAAATACAATAGTTTCTTAGCAGATTCGTAAGGTTTAGGACTCAATTTTTTTGTAAGTTTCTTGGTACACCATAAGTAGAGTAAGTAGATAGATAAGCACCTCAACTAAAAAACAACAAAATGTCAAATAAACAAGTGATTAAAATTCTTAGAAGAAAGATAATACCAGTTACTATAGTGGATTTACCTAATTATTGAGAACTGCGACACTCGAGGAATTCTCGTAAACTCCCGTCATTACAAATTGAAATTAAAAGCCCCAAAATGATGCAATTTATCAAAAATAAGTTCCATCGCCCCTTCTTCTCCAGTCAGCAACTCCTCTTCCAAACTAGAAATAGTTATTCTGCACTCACATTTACGAAATTCCTCATGATACGATGGGTCTGCTGATATTGTTAACACACCTCCCAACCACCGACAGTTAGATACATATCTTCCCCATTCATGTTCACCGAGAAACAGTCATAAATACTTAACCTCACTAATGGAATGGAATTCACTTGATTATGTAACTGAACGGCCAAAGCTAAATTATCAATCTTATGTGGTAATATCAATTGATTACTCTTGAACCCTTCATGCTCCAAAAAAATCCGTAATAAACTTTACGGAATCCATCGATTTGACAGCACAGTTATCACTACTAGAGGGACATCGATGCTTCCATCAAGGTTAAGGTATGATGGCTATGATCTCCCTGAGCGTCTTATACCTGCCGCCCTAATTCTTGAAGATCGATAATTAGCCTATGCAATTATTAGAAAATCATTTAGGCAAATTACGGACATAGGTTCTAGAATTTAGAATTGCCTCATTAGCATTTAATTAATTTTGCGAAGTAGGAGGTATATTTATACCGAAATTTATTACTTTATTTGTTTTGTTGAGTAGAAACTAGTTGGAGAATTAATGCCATATATTTTTACAATTAAGGGCATTACATAAATTCAATATTCGATAAGTTATACGATTAGAGGATATATTTGTAGAGACACTTAAAAAGACATTTAATGACATTTAAAAAGACTGGTGATGAGATGAGAAAAGAGGCGCCATGTTTGAGTCAAAGGAGCGGTTCTTTCAAAATATCGTTTATTATTCCGTAACAAACAGAAATATATCGGGGAGGATGGGGTACTCTAGGTTTTTTATTTAAATTAATGTAGTGGACATTAACATAATTTATTTCAAATGTTTCTCTGTTTCCTGTGTTCAACGATGCGAACTCTCTTTTGTTGATTGTCCTGCTGAACAGAGAAGTCTGAAATTCTCCGAGAAGAAAATTGCGACGCTTCACGCTTCCTTTTTCCCATTTTTGTTTCGGGTTTTCTCTCAAGTTATACTATTTACCTTTTCCTTGAACCAGGGTTGAATGCGCCTCCTTTGGGGACATTTTTATTGCTCTTCATATTGTGAAAAATTTCAGGGCAAACCGTTACACAAAATTTTGGCTTGACGTATTTTTTATAAACATTTATTTTTGTTTTTTTAGTATTTAAAAATATTATTACAAAAGCTAAAGGCCCTTTAATTGGATCCTTAGTTTAATGATAACCCCAAAAAGGAACAAAGGTGCTAAAGAAGCCCGGGGGGAACTGAGGAATCAACACGGCTCCGAGAGTAATTGGCTTCTTTATCTAGAGACTGCAAGCTCAGGACGCATGAAGGGAAAACTTGGGGTTCAATGATATTTATCTTGCTTCCCATAAAGTTCTTGGTCACACTAGTACACTATTTCCGCCCAAATGAGCAGTTGTGAACGGAGAAAACATTTTCGGAATAATTCGCCATTATTTGAAAATCCCCTACTTCATAAATTGGCGGAAATTACTCACGAATGGCGCCGCCAACTACACTGCAGGCAAAGAGGGGGGGGGGCTCCGTTTGTACTTTTTCAACTGTACAAATGATCAACTGTACAGAAAATTTTCAAACGGTGAGAACACTATTGTGCAGGGATTCAACTGTCGAGACAAAAATGTGGCTGTACGTGTGGACTCAGCGCCAGATGTAAAGCTTACCTTTTTGTCTCGACAGTTGAATCCCTGCACACCGGTGCTCTCAACGTTTGAAAATTCTCTGTACAGTTGATCATTTGTACGGTTGAACAAGTACGAACGGAGCCCCCCCTCCTCTTTGGGGTCACCTGTGTCTTCCCCCGCCCCCCGAATCGGAGCCGTTCCTCCAGCCTCTTTGACTCCACTCTCTCGAATTTAGGTATTCGTGTTCCCCCACTCCTCAAACTTAAGCCCCGTCTCGTAGAGTGCCCCCCAAACTTTTAGTGCTGAACAAATGAATGCACTCTGGACATTCTCAAAACACGATACTCTAACGTCACACGTCTTGTATACCATGATCTTTAAAATCCTGAGTTAAAAAGTTTTTCTTGGTCAGTGAAATAAAAACAAGTCACAGGGATCAGCTGAGTAGTGAGCGAAACGATACAGAATATGAAAGAGTGAATAACTTTGGATGGGTGGGCTTTTAGTCTTGTTTTTTTGGTAAATCAACGATCATCATCACAACGATGGACGTCGACAATGACTTTGATCAGCATTTGCTACAGCAGTTCAGTTGCATGGGGACAACTGATAAGGATGATTTGGTAAAACAACTGCAGAGGTTACTGGTGGGGAGTCAGCTCAATGAAGCAACTGCCGCGTTTTTCCTGGATATGAACAATTGGTAATTATTTTTTGGGTTCAAGGGCTACTTGTCAACATAACCTTGTTCTCATTGGGTTTTTGCACTTTGCCTGGATTAATCTTTGTGGGAGCCGAGGGTCCTTTGTTACATCTTATAGTTCTGGAATGTCGTCTCTGATATATGTTTATTGTTTGGGAAAAGTGAGGGTTTGAGGGGAATTGTACTAACTTCCTTTGAGTTTCGTTGTTTTTGTAATAAACTGCATTGAAGTCCATTCTTTATTTCGTTTTCGCCATCGACGGACTCATCATATGAAATTAATGTTCTCGAACAGTGTCAGTTTTCAGGAAGAAAAGAAGATTGAAATATGTTTTCTGGTGTAGATTAATTCGGTTTTGGCTTGCCAATTCATTAAATGGATTTTGGAAAGTGTTAAAATTGTCTTTCAGATAAATTTATTATTTTCAGATGATAAGCAAGTTCATGTCTTAGCGTGAATCTATCTCCTAGGGATATTCTTTAATTAAAAATTGCCTTATTTACTCCGCCTTTTCCTGTTCAAAGCCGCTATGAATGTGTTTTTTTTTACAGGAACCTGCAAGCAGCAATATGCAGTTACCTCGATTACGAGGCACCATTTAAACTCCCCTGCATGACTCTCCTCTGTGACAGTACTATTGGCGAGGGTGAATCAGTATCACCCAATACAAAATTTCGTAAATCATGGCGTGTGCAAAATTCGGGCACTGATTCATGGCCAGATGGGATTTGCTTACTGCACACTGGCGGAGTGATGATGGGTGATTGTAAAAAGGTAGAAGTGCCAGCATTAGCACCAAAGGATACAACTGAATTGAGTGTTGTTTTGATGAGTCCCAGTGAACTGGGAACTTTTCAGAGTAAATGGAGAATGATGACTGCTTCTGGATCCTATTTTGGGGGTGAGACATTATTTTACTGTTTAATTACTTTATTAAAGAAAAGGCCTCTAGGAGATTTATTGTCATTAAATACATCTGACGAAAATGTCTGAATTTCAAATGAAAGAGTGCCTCTTGCTTCTTCATTTATGTTTGAAATTGAAATTAATTATGATTTTTTCGAGATGTTTTTTAGTGTCAGGAAAATGTCCAGAAAGAGTCTGTGAAACTTAAACATTCGATTTCGCTGTGATGGGTTTTTCGATCCCAATTTTCAACAACTAAATTTCACATACAGATTCTCCTGAAATTTTCAATATTTGAAAATTAATGATGATTTATCAAATAATATTTACAAAATAGCAAATTGATTTGAAGTAGAAATGAAAAAACTGGAGAAATTTCATTTTTCCAATCATACTGTAAATCTTCTTCAAACATTGGATTTTTGTTATCGATGAATTTTCGATAAGTGTCTGGAAGTGTCGCCAAAATACCAAAATTTTTATGATGACTTTTTATCGCGTTTGACTGGCTCTATAAAAAAAGTTACAAAGACGATTGCGGTATTTATCATAGATTCAGAGATATTTTTTGAAAAATCAGCTCAGTTCAGCGGACAATTAAACCGACTTGAACCATGTTATCACTTGGTTACTGGATTTTAGATAGTTTTTCAAATATTTCTTTTGGGTTAAAAATACCTATTAAATTGCCTGAAAATTCAAGTCCCAGATTAATCTGAATTCAGTGTGATTCTGTCACAATGATTTTCATGTTAAAAACTGGAATACTTTTTTTTTGATCCCGTTGTAGAAATACATCAGTTGGGTTTACCTTTTTCACAGTCGTCAAAATGTCTCAATATCCATCAAAAATCGTGCATTACCTAACGAACTCCCCGAGGTGTTCGAAATACGCAGGAATTCCCTCCAATCCACTGTATCAACAACTAAGTAAAAATAAATTGTTGTACTATCAATTTCAGATGTCATTTGGGTGATTGTGACTGTGAGTGAAGCGGGCACGTTGGCCGTAACTCAACAACTTCATCAGCTAAGTACTTCACAGTCGAATGATGTACAAATGTGCTAGCCCCTCCCCCTTTCAATCCTACGATATATTTTCCAATTTATCTCTATAAAATCGTTTAAAAAGATAAATTTCTATTTTATAAAAAAATACAACAAAAAATCTTAAAATGAAGAGAAAAAAAAATGACTACTATCACTTTGTGAAAAAACGTACTTGCTCCAATGATTGAGAGTAAAAGCAGAATATTAATAATGCGTAGTGGACTGCTCAGGTGAGTCACATAATTTTATTGTCCCAGCGGCTATTTAAGAATATTAAATCACTCCAGCGATGAGACGATAAAATTCGCCTGGCCAAATTTCTTCTCTATTATACATTGAATTGATCCCATTTTGTAGCGTAGATTCAATGGCATCGTCGAAAAAATATTGCTGGCTATCCAATTTTCTTTGAATATCTACAATATCGTTATGAAATTAATTCATCATTATTTTCTCTAACGAAAAACATGAAAAGATGGGGATTTTACGCCCTGTGGTAACATTGGATAATGAAATTAGCGCTTTGGATTAGTCAGTCGTTGGGACTGATAACTGATAGTAATCCGTAGAATGTTATTTTCCATTGCAAAATATATTTTACTTCCTACAATGATTACAGGGGAGAGCTAGAACACTTAATACCTTTCGATTTTTTACATAGAATATTTCGTTCCTGCTCGTAACTGGAATTTGATAGAGTAATTGAATACATTTTAACCTCAAACATGAATCAATTTTACTAAACTATATGAAAAAGCGAAGAATACTGAAAAATCTTAATTTCTTCTTGTCAATTCATAATTAGAAGACAAAAGTATGAGTTGACATCAGTGAAAACGATTTAATATGATATTTTAATTCTAAAAGCGTAGCCATGTGTCATAACACAATCAGTGATACCCTTTTTGTATTCTACTCTCCCTTGAAGCCTTTTAATCGAGTAATCGTGTGCACTACGGTTACTTTTCTCGATTCCACTTGTTTCATGTCCCTGAGTTTATCGAACTAATGAAATACTTATTTTTAAAATGGATAATGTGATAATGGAGCGTCTGTAATGTGTGTGGTCAGTGAATGATATATTAACTTTTTAAAGACAATGATCTGTTATTGATTGTGCAACTGATCTGTATGGCGGGTTAATCTTAAAATTAATGGGAAAACAATGAACGGAAAAGAGTCAACAGAAGCCGAAATATAAACATGGAGTTATTATGAGATGATAGAAATTTAAGAATGAGTTTAATCTTCTTTCTTTCTGTTTTCTCTCTAATTCTAATTGTCTTGGATTTTTCAAAAATTAAATTAGATTGGGAAGAAAAAAAGAGAGAAGAAAGAAAGAATATAATTTTTATTAGGATAAATAAAGTAAAAGTTATTCCTACAATATTTGCAATTTTTTAATGATCCTAGCATTATGGTAACCGTTCTCTGAATTATCCTTTTTAATAATTCTAGGGAAGTTGACTGCAGTCCAAGATCAAATACTGATTGTCTACATTCAGAGACTTTATATCGTTACGCTTGATTATTTTATACGTTTAGATCCAAGTAAGGCCATTAATAATGAAGTGGTGAACCGAGATAAGATCAATTTTTTAACCTGCAACGTTTTTAAATTGCATATTTGACAACTGAAAATTTGCTGTTCTTTAAATCGCATCGATTGTCAAGATGAGTTGAGTGTTCTTGTCCATTTCTCGTGCTTTATTCCATCTCAGCTTGCTTCCATAATGAGAAGTTGTTCTTAGATAAATCTTAGGTTTATAGTAAATTATCACGGTTGATCACTTCTCTAGAACAATACGCAAATTCCCCATGAAATATGACCACTTTAGCCTCTCCGAATAATAGATAACGGAGGAGCTGCTTAAACTACTTAGACAGCCATTTTCATGGAGATTTTGGGGTGAGGATCATATCCAATTAGCTCAAAGTCTGATGCTACGAAATCATCTATTTCCTTCACATCTCTGCTGATCTTCAGGGTTGGGAATGGTTTAGGTGTCCTCTGGCATTGAATCTTCAAGGGCTCGACATGGTTTAAGTACACATGACAATCTCCCATAGTATGTACAAATTCTCCTGGCTGAAATCCAAGAAGAATTCTATTTAGTACCTCCCTATGAGATGAATTTAACAACAAAATAGTAAAACAATCCTTTTATTTTATTCTTAATTTACGAGGAATATGTTTTAATCGGAAGGAGATGACAAAGTTTTCGTAAATAGCTGATTTGGAAGAGCAATTTGAGAGCTATAAAAACGGTCAATGCAAAAACATTATCAACTCCCTCAGATCCCCAAATGCAGATCCATTCAAAATTGGCCAATAGTCAAAATTGCTTCAACCGTTTAGAAAAACTGGTAACTGATGATTACCTTCAGATTCGATATGTGTGCCAACATGTACGTCAACAATGAGTAGGAGGCGATGTTGAAGGGCACTCCAAGGCCCATGTCTGCGCTCCGTTGATACAAATGACAGGAAAGCTCTCCATCGGCAACGAAGAACTGAACGAGACAGTGGCAGGGTGGAAGAGCCATTTTGGGAATGTCTGCTGGGTTCCAGGCGCAGATTATTATCCTTCGGTCGTCAGGATTATTCCTCAGCTTATTTACTACTTCCTGAAGTTGATCGATGCCTAAACACATGCCAATAAACCATTAAAAGACAACGGACTTCGTGGCTGTGGGAGATGTTGAGTAGCGACTTTACATTATTTCTTCTTATTTAACCATCTGTTTGGTCTTATAGCCCTGATGGGTTATATTACTGTTATGTCCTTTTAAAAAATTAATAATGACGAAGAAGAAGACTACAATTTAACACATGCAGTTTACAGAATCTATCAGAGTTAGATAGATTTACAATACCTTGAAAATTGAATCTGTAAGCAAAGAAGGGACGAGTTATTAGACTAGAAAACTTGAATAGGGCCTTGACAATTGACCGGTGATTCCAATTTTTTTAGCTACAGAAAGTTTTTTAATTGGATGACATATATAGGGAATAATAATTCGCGAATTACTGTTTTCGATTTCATTCTCTTATTAGCCCGTTTCAGTTTGTTTAAAAGGGACAACTCACGTTTTACATTTGGTTATATTTGTTTCTTTATTGTCTGAAAAAAAAAACATTATGACGTTAATGCCAGATGGACATTAAAAGCTTACGGGCAATGGAAACAGCCGTAAAATTACCATTTTTTAAGCCATTTTTCTCGGATTCCATCGAATAGAAATTGTTCAAATTTTGACGAAGGATTTACAGCAATATAGCGGATAGTTGATGGGTTCCTTCTACCATACCCTTAAATTGATCAAAATTGTTGTCAATATATATCTACAATGGATAGAATCGGAGAAAAATGATTTGAAAATTGATAATTTTACAGCTGCTTCTGTTACCCCTTGCAAACACCGTTTCTGTTTATTCGGAATGAACAAGTGTATTTTCGATTGCTGCAAAAATTGTATTAGCTATTGAATCCTTTATCATAACGTAAATCAACAATTAATGATTGTTTTGATAGTCAACTTCTTATTTGTTTTACTATTGATGGATGGTTTTAAACACCATTTCCATAACTACGACGACATAAAAATCATTTGCTTATATTGATTGGGATTTTGCTCAATTCGAATCATTTTGGACGACAAGCAGACCATGCATCAGTGTTATCATAAATACAATGTCATCAATGAGAACTCGATTGGGTAACAAATAATTTAGTTATGAATATAGTATTCTAAAGCCTCCGTCAGAAGTTCGACGTGCGCGATAATACGCCCGGTGCCATAGTGTGACAATAATAATTTATAACCGACAGATTTTTTCCGCAAGTTAGGAATAAAAGCACGAATATTTCAATAGTGAACGAACGAGCAATTATAATTATTATTCGTCTATATGTATATGGAAAATTATATGTCAAGCTGACTAACTAATGATCGCGACCTCTCCGATTTGGTACGCGTTTTTTTGTATGGTGAATCTACCTCAAAAAGACATTCCAGTTTTTTTTTATAATTAAGTTATTTCGTTATCAAGTATAACAAATATTTTAAAAATGGTCCCCGAGGTAGAAAAATCGACAGTTAGACTTTTCCTGTATTTTTCCTATATGTTTTTTGGCGCGTTGAGTTCCAATCAAAAGATGATATTTCCGTATCTTGACTTTTGTAGCTATTCAGAATCAATTTTCAATGTGAATGGTTGGAGATATCGAAAAAAGTTTTAAATGCAAAATATTCCTCGATAAAATCTGAACAATTGTTGTTATATGACTTTTTCAGGTAAATCGTTGATTTGAACTTTTTTTGGATATCTATAACGATTTCGATGGAACAATGAACAGTCCGTCACGCTTATTCCTTATTGGTTCAATTGCGTGAGGCAGCTAATTTAAATAGACAATTTTTTTAATTTCGAAATTTTTAACCATGTGTTTTATAATTACAGCGCACGTTTGGTCACGTAATTGTAACCTCATGATACGTAGGAATTATCGACGGAGTCAAAGGTATTTAGGAACAGCCAGAAAGAATATCCCAAAAATTGTAGTCCTTCAATACAATTGTTTTGATATTCTTTCTCAATTCTAGAATCGATTTGAGATAATTTTTTATATTTTTCAGAAATTCTGCGAATTTTTTCAATTTTGGAACAATTTAATTGCTTAAAGAACAACAGTAAAGAGTAACAGTAAAAAAATCTAAAAAAACTGAAGTGTTTTTGAGGTACATTAATCAAATAAACAATCGCAGACCAAATCGGAGAGTTCGAGGTCGCAGATGGTCGAATTGGCATCAAATGTCCCACATACAAATCAGCTTTAGCATAGTATCAGGTGTCTCAGAATGTTTTTCGTTTTTAAATGTTAAATAGAATTGAAAAACAAAAATCATTCTGAGACACCCTTTAGGAAAGGTTCTCAATAGGCAGTGACTTTGAAGAAAATTCTTTCTCTCCAGGAAATTTAGATTTTGGCGTCAACCAATTTTACTTATTGGAAAATGAGTAATAAGAAACTTCACCTTGACCCGTGTAATCTGAATGCATATTGATGTACTGAGCACCCGAGTGTCTCCATTGGAATCCATATATGGGCCCTAGATCACCCTCCTCCCGGTCCTTGAAGTTGTAAGCATCCAAGTATTCACGTGAGCTATTGGCATCCCAGATTTTCACCCCCCGCTTTGATAAATCCTGGGCGTTTGTCGACCCACTGATGAACCAGAGGAGCTCTTCGACCACTCCCTTCCAGAAGACCGATTTCGTAGTTAGAAGTGGGAAAATTCCTGCGAATTGACGGATGTGGATGATTTATTCAATTGAACAATGCAGTTATAAGACAGGATGTATCTACTCAGTTGTGGGAGGAATTCTGCTAGGAATTATTCTAAGAAGAGAAGGAAAATTTTATCGAGGAATAGTTTGAGGTCTTCTAATCACAACTAATAGTTCTCGTACGATTCGTCAATTCTTATTATATTGCAATTAAGCATTAAATATCGTCATTATCAGTCAAACAAAACTGAAATGAATTCTTTAATTCCTAAAAATCTGTTTTCCCCTCAGAAACAACATTTAGATGAAGAGCCGAGTCTGAAACCAATGTTCCGTAGAGTATAATTTTATTTTTTAACAGTTCAGTATATTTTTGCAAGAAAAATTCTTCATCTCAGAACAGTCTTCGAAAATACTAAATTAGACTTGTTTTTTTCTGGGGATTTTGAAGACATATGATGATATAATCTCATATTAATAATAATGATAGAAATTATTTCGCAGATATATTTTTTTTAGTTTCAAATCTTCACAATAAAAGCCTGAGAAAACACTTCATACTTCCGTTTTTCCTCAGAATGACATCGAAATCGTCGGCATGAAGAATATCATATGGTCCTCTCCATTCAAAAGATCAAGTGATGATGACAATTCAACGTTCACCCTTCGGGATCATTTGTTATTAGGTAGTTACAACCTGAAGGATTAATTTAGACTCACCATCTCTCAGAGAGAATCGCATCTGAGTTCCGAAAAGTGCGAAGGTGCCGGTCCCTGTGCGATCACTCTTCTTCGCTCCTTTGGCAACAATTTTTTCAAGCAGTCTCAAATACTGATACTCCTCGTGTTCACTGCTTTCACCATTACTTTTTCCGTTAATCCCTGCCATTGTCCAAGGCTAATCAAACAGGGTATTGTCACTTTTTTGGCGTTTCACGAGGTTATTTGATGATTAATGGAGTCTATACACTTCCCGCCTTCCTGGAGAAAATAGTGAGTTGGTTATGCGCACAACATCATCGGCGGGTGGGAAGCGTGCGCAACGAGGTCCCATTTTTAGATTAAGGAGCAGCGATGTATATTTTACATTGCATTACATTGTCGCACACCAGCAGGTAAACTAGCACTTGCTTCATTCTCTAGGTCCACATACCGATGGGCTAGGAACAATCTACGTCCTTCTTAATTCTAGTCATTACTTCCTGGAGGATAGCATATAAATATTATTATTGTTCTTCCGAGAAAATACTATTATTACTAATAATAATGTGCAGCTCAACACCTGATTAAATAACAAATGCTTTATGTTTTTTCAAAGGTATTAAGCAAAACTCTTGTGTTCAGGACAATATTCCAAGATAAGCTACAGCTATAATGGTTTTATAAACAATAATACTGTGTTCAGGCGATGGCCAAATGTAGGAGGTGAGGCGGAGGGCAATTTATGGTATGCTTGCAGAAAATCAATTCTCAACGTCTCCTAAAACTCCCAAGTCGTTGTTGGAACAAGTATTCCAATTTCGCAGTGTACAAATTGGTGTTTGTGTTCCCTTATTTCATTTGAATATTTCCGCACTTGTGGAGAAGAGCTCAGTACTCCACGGGAAACGGACGCGCCACCTGGAATATCCGAGAGCATGATTAACATAACCTACAATAACAAATCTCATTAACTCATTAGTTCGGTGGAGGATCTCAATTGGCCCTTACCTTGGCCAGAATTCAAGAATAGAAGCATCTGGTAAAGAAGAAGAAATATAATCTTCTGCTACGAGTCCACAGCCTTAAAATTACATAATGCATTTCTCGGACAATGTTTCAACGGTGCAGGCCTGCAAAGTGAATTTCATCAAAATCAAAATCTAAATTTCGAATATATGTAAATAGCTACGGAAAAATAGTGAAAAAATCGAATCATGTCAATGAAACGGGAGAAACGTGTCGTTCAGAATTCGTCGAAAACAATGAAGTGGACTCGACTGGATAATTTTCTTCAATTCCTGGTTGATCCGAAAAAACTAGCATTTATGGCGGTTCTCTTCGTGGCTCTGGAGATCATACTGAATATTTTTGTTATTCATAATGTCAAGTATACGGAAATCGACTGGAGGGCGTACATGCAAGAAGTTGAGGGTTTTTTAAATGGAACACTGGATTATGGAAAACTGAGAGGGGATACAGGACCACTCGTATATCCAGCTGGATTTGTCTATGTTTACTCACTCTTGTACTACATAACATCACATGGAATGGACATCAGATCTGCACAATATGTTTTCGCTCTACTCTATATAGTTTTGTTGATTTTAGTTTTAAGGATTTATGCGAAAGCTAAAAAAGTTCCACCTTACGTTTTAATATTAATATTCTGCACCTCTTATCGAGTGCATTCAATATTTATACTGAGACTCTTTAATGATTCAGTTGCTATGATATTCTTATTTGCAAGTTTGAATGCCTTCCTGGATGACAAGTGGTACTGGGGCAGCGTACTTTACAGTTTAGCAGTCTCAGTAAAAATGAATATACTGCTATTTTCTCCCGCATTATTAATTGCCTACATATGCAACTTAGGGTTATTTAAAACGATTGTTCATCTTGCAGTTTGTGGTATTAGTCAAATTATATTGGGACTTCCATTTTTGATAAATAATCCGTATGCGTACATAAATGGAGCTTTTAATTTTGGACGAATATTTGAGTACAAGTGGACTGTCAATTGGAGACTGATTTCCCAGGATTTATTTGTCAATCCTACCTTCCATATTGCGCTTTTATTCCTGCATTTAGCTGCTATTGTTTACTTCATTCCCTCCTGGATGACGTACATGAAGTGTTATGCTAAATTGAAGGTTGTAGAAAAGGAGTTGAAACCACAAATGAAAAAACATACTGACGTTGATATGTCCACTGTAGCTCAACTATTTATCGGGCCACTTTTCGCTGCAAATTTTCTTGGAATTATGTTCAGTAGATCTTTACACTATCAATTTTATTTGTGGTACTATCATACACTGCCTTATATCGCCTGGTCTACACATTATGCAGTGTTAACCAGAATTGTCATTTTGGGTATTATTGAATTATGTTGGAATGTCTATCCCAGCACTGTCCTGAGCAGCACTGCTCTCCATGCTTGTCATCTAATGTTATTCTATGGATTACATAGGAATCGAGCGAAGAGTCAAAAATTCGATTGAATGGTATGCCAACCATTAAATCTCAGTCAAATAAAGTCCAATTATAATAAGTTACAAAAACAATAGCGTAAGCCTTCTCCATCAGGGATCCACCTGGATATTTGTACGAATGTCGATAAAAAAAATTGTAACAATTGAGTTTTGATTGATGATACTATAAATGTGCTGGAAAGATTACATTTGTTTTTTTTTCTCAAATTTAGTGTAAACCTGTTTATAGGGTTTACCTTTTTTTCTATTTCTCCTACCAATTGATAAATGCAAGTTGTTACCACCTACAACTTTCATTTGAAATACCCATGAATCTCGATTCAAATTTGGTTCTAAGATGCTGCTGACTTCAATAATGCAGGATTTTTTGGAAATAATAATCCAGAAACTGACATCCTGGTTGGGAAAAAAAAAGAAACCAAGAGAGTCAAGCAGCGTTTCACCCACGTAAGGGTCACGAAAAAAGGAGGGAAATTATGCAGCTGTTTCACACACTCCAGGGCAGCTTTTGACCTGGTTGATAGGGAAAAAATGACAGAAAAACTGAGGCCTGTGAGAATCAAAAAAAAAATCCAACAACGCATAGAAGCAATATATTAAGACACGTGGAACGATATCATCACGGGTTACGGAATTTTCGAAAAGTTCAGGACCTGGAAGAAGGTGTGCCAGGACTGCTCACTGAGCCAGCTGCTGCTTTTCGGTATTTTCCTGGACCACATTGGCGACGCCTGGGAGAAACCAAAAACGGGAAGTTCCGTCATCGGTAAGACAAAGATCTACACACCCGAATACGCCGACGACATCGCACTGGTGGCACACAATGCACTAGAGCTGGCGAAAATGTTAAAAGTAACAGAAATATACTCAAAGGAACCCAACGTGGGAATCAAGGTGTAACCAAAACCAAGATCATGATCTTCAAAAAGGGAGGGGAACACAAGCTGAATGAAAAGTGGTCCATAAATGGCAAGGAGGTGAAGGTGGTCAACACCTTCAAATATCTGGGCTTCTGGTTCACAACCAACAACTGCTTTGAAATCTGCCTGAAGAAAATGGTAGGATAGACGTAGAGGGCGGTTAACACATGCTGGAGACTGACCAAAAGGACACACTGAGAAGTAGGCTTTACCTGTACGACATGTTAGCTAAAGCAGCATGCATATGCGGAGTGGAAATCTGGGGCTGGAAGGGGTGCAAAACAATCCAAAAGCTACAATCGAGGTCAGTGAAGATGGCAATGAGGCTGAGCTCCAACACCTCTGACTACATCTGGAAACTGGAAACAGGAAAAAAAGCCTCAAACTGGAAATCTTTGAAAGGGAGTGCAGATACATGCTGGAAATACTGAAAATGCAGAAAGACAGATGACCTAAGAGATGCCTGAAGCAAATCGTCAAAAGAATCACCAAGAAAAACTCAGGCAGATGAGGAAAATCATTGGAAAGGACACTTAACAGCACAGGCAACGGGTGCAGCAAACCAGATTTGGGATTTCCTGAACGATCCTGAAAGAAAGACGAATGCAACAAACTGGGAGGACATTAAAACACAGCTGGAAACCGTCGAGAAGACGCTAGGAAACTAGGACACAAAGAAATGATGAGCAAAGACTACAGTCTCACGTTACTGCCCACAATATCACACTTGCAAATTTACATTGGAAGAGGAGGAAGAGTATTGGAGAAGAAGAATAATTCCACGGGTAATGGACCAGGAGGACATCTGGAAGCACCGGGAAAAACACCTGTAAAGGACACAAAGACTCGAAATACAGGGCATGTAAAAGGAAGAAAGAAATGCTAGAGCACATATTAACATGCCCGGAGGGGAGGTAAATCATCCTGAAAGAAGTAGCAGAGGCATTGGAACATTTTGAGCGGTGGCATGGCACTGAACAACGGACCTCCGGGCATGACTGACAGGACATGCAATAATGGAGATATGTTTATATGCCAGAGAATTAGAGAGACAAGACCGTTTCTGACGAGTGTACTCCATACGTGTGAAGAGATACTGCCTGAAAGGGACAGACAGAGTAGCACCCGCCCAACTGGACGACGTGATAAAAACGAAACCAAAGTGCACTCATAACTCTAGTCGAAATCTTCTAACCATTTTGCAGGGGACAAAGGGAATATCAATATCTATTTATTTACATAACGTGATAAAAAGGTACCTCTAGAGTGCCATAGTGTATGGACATAGACATTTTTGTACTAAAAAGGAAAATAAATTATTATTACTATTATTACAAGAAGGTGGGGATGTAAAACAGGGTGAGAGAAAAATTGGTGAAAATCTGACCTCTAGACATTTGCCTGATTTGGTAAGCTTTTTTATAGAGCTCGCATTTGTTCGATCCACCCCTTTTCACCGGATAAGAAAAAAATTTTTTTTATTAATAAATGGAAGTTTCATAATTGTTGATTTTGATTATTTTTGGCCAATTGATAATATTGCCTACAAAGGATTTAGTATAAGAAATGGAAGAGATAGATGAAATATTTTTAAATATTTATTTATGAGTAGAATGGATATCACAACAGCCATCGAAGTAAAATTGATTGAAGAACAGCTAAATATGCGTGTTGGAATTATAATGACATTTTTCGTCCCTCGATAGAAATGTCAACTGCTCGTCTAGCTGATTTTATCCTTTTGCTATCCATATAATTCTTCATATGCCGCTCAAATCTATTCATCTGCTTTTTAGTACTGCGACTGATATCTATCTCAGACTTCCACTCAGGTCGTACAACGTAATCCTTATTAGAGGGCCTAGGAACCCGGGCCCTTCCCACCCATCCTGGATCACCAGGTCTGAGTTGTTTAGCATCATTCTGCTTTAGTGCTTTATTAATGTCGGACTTGTGGCCGGTGTCAGCCTCATCGGATTTTCTCCTCTTGGCTGGCGTCTGCTCCAGGTCCCTCTGCATCCTCTCCTCCTTGGAGAGTGCTTTGAAATCGGCAGATAAATTAAATATCGGCCTCGCCCATTCGTT
This sequence comes from Diachasmimorpha longicaudata, assembly GCF_034640455.1. Taxonomy (NCBI): domain Eukaryota; kingdom Metazoa; phylum Arthropoda; class Insecta; order Hymenoptera; family Braconidae; genus Diachasmimorpha; species Diachasmimorpha longicaudata. The sequence goes on from NC_087237.1 coordinate 1,477,805, forward strand.
AATCAATTTTCCAGCGCGTTCTTTATTCTCTTTAGTCTCTCGTGGATGTTTATAAAGATACATGACAGCTTTTCCAATGCCTGATTGCTTTAATGATCCCTGATCGATCCGGGGAAACTCCCATAAAAGCTTTAGCAAACTATCGCGAATCCTTAGAGATGGGAGAGAACGATCTGGCATGGGTGCCAGCCAATCAGTCAGCACCGAGAGGACATTGTGCTCGAGGAAAGCCAACTGAAGATCGTGTTTCTTAAGCTGAGACAAAACTTTCGGTAGCATTGCTATTTTGTTGGTTGCTGGTTTCGACTGCTGATTCAACTTCCTGTCTTCCTCTGAGGCTGTTCTCATATCCGCTAATAATTGGGCTATTATATCGTCATTGTCATTGATAATGTCAATGTCTTTGCGCTTACGCCTTCGTGTTTGTTCCTCTTTCTTACGTGCTAACATCCGATCAAAATCCGACATGTGGTCATTCTCCTCACCACCATCTCGCACTCCTTCATCAGAATCTTCACCTTCGTCCACTAAACTCGATTGTTTCGGCGCTTCCTTCTCCTCATCTCCCAGTATTCTTTCCTCCGCATTCTCATTTTCTGCATCAGAAGATTTCTTCTCTTCATTTTCTTCCTCACAATCTTCACTTTGATGCTTTGATTTTTTCTCCTTGATTGAAGCTTCGCCTTCTGAATCAGAATCTGAAATTCTTCGTTTTCGTTTGACACCGGGTGAATTTTCCGTTGAATCTCTACTGCGACTTCTGCTACTCCTTCGCGAACCCGATTTCGATCGTGAACGAGAACGGGACTGCCCTGATCTGGAACGGGAACGCGATCTCGATCGCGATTTTGACCTCGATTTAGATCTTGAACGTGATCTAGAGGGTGATCGTGATCTGGAACCTGATACAGAACGTCTAGATATTGGTTGAGAATATGACGAGGCTCTAGAGCCAGATCTCGATCTCGATTTCACAGAACGCGATCGAGATCTAGACCTGGATTTACGTGAACCTGATTTCGAACGTGACCTGGACCTCGATGCGATAGATTTTGAAGGTGATACCGATCTTGACTTAACTGAGCCAGAGGATGAACGTCTGGATTTCGTAGAACCAGAACGCGATCTGGACCTCGACTTAACAGAACCGGATCGGGATCTCGACCTGGAGTTGGCAGATCTTGATCGTGATCTAGACCTTGATTTGGCTGACTCGAGTTTCGATTCTCTAGATTTAGATCTATTTCCATCCCGTGAGCCGTGAGGGGAGCCTAACCGTGAGCTGGTTCTTGAATTCCTGGTATCTGGAGAGCTCCGCCGGGATCTCGAGTTAGATCTAGAATGAGAACGCCTAAGCCCTGGAGAGCCAGCTCGGGAAGAGCCTCGTGAGTTTGAACGAGATCGTGAATTTCTGCTGATTGAAGAATGTCTCGATCCTGACCGTGATTTGTTTGAAACCAAAGAGCGCGATCTCGATCGCTTTGAACTGGCAGAATTAGCTTTTGATTTATCAGAGCTTGCTGAAACCTCTCGCGTTCTATTGGCGAATGATGTACCTGATCTCGATCTGTTTGAGGCATTAGAACTTGTCCGAGATCGATTAGAACCTGCTGAGCCTTGTCTAGATCGATTTGGCGTCACTGAATTCTCTTTTGATAGCGAACGTGATCTGAATCTGGCTCGAGATTGACGTTCTATCCCTGCAGGGCTTTTTGATCTCGACCTAGATATTCTTGATCTTGAGGCTCCTTCATTACATTCAGGAGACTTAGAGCGTGATCTGAACCGTGAAGAGCTATTGGATCGTGACCTGAACTGTTTAGAAACTCCTGAAAGTGAGCGTGAACCCTCCTTCTCACCTGGTGAATTCGACTTTTCACTTCGAGCAGGAGACTGGGAAGTATTGTGCTGGTCTGGGGCGCTTAAACCACTTTGTACTGACAATTGTGAACAAGATCTGCTTCTGTTAGTTTCAACTGGAGTTTGATCGTTTTCATCGTTAACTAAGCTCGATTTTGAGTGGTTGGAATCTGGAGACATTGGATCTTTCCGAGTAGGCGAAGAATTTGGTGATCTGGAAAAAAAATTTTTTCTTATAAAAAGGAGTGCATCTTATTCTGCTAACTTCTGTGTCATTATAGTAAGCTTTTTAAAAAGTAAAAAATGGAAATCTCAGACATTGAAATGTCTTTTTTTCTCGTGTTAAAAACTTACTCATTGATTGAAGTGTTGCGATTATGTTTTCCAAAGCAATCAGCAGTTAATCTCTTGTCGGATTCCTTGGAGTCTGAGAGGGACATTTTGTTCAATTCGTCCTGCCGTTCTTCACCTTCTCGAGTAACCAGGTTGTCGCAGTCTCTCTCCTCTTTGGAGAAATTTAATTGGTTTATTTTTTTTATTTATTTGTGCAAACAAAAGTAATATTGCTAATGCGTATATCCTGTAATTATCAGAAAATTTCTTACCTGAAGAATCCATAAAAAGGTGGATGGCGTACAGTCAGAGACAATGAGTAAAATTGGAGAAGCGTCAACTTTTTGACAATGTTGTTGAACTAATTTTGCAATTGATTAAACAGACACTACTGCTTTATGATACATCATATATTTTTCGTCTGATAAAATATTAGAACAACCTGGTGCAAATGTATTTAAAGAATATAACCAAAGATAATATATACTAACAAGTTAGCATAACTTTTAGGTTTATTCTTAGGAGTGGGGGATACAGTTCTGAGTCGTAATTACGTGGAGTAGGAGATTCACATGGACGTACCTGACCGATGTTGGATGCATTAAAATTAAATTAGCAGTTCAACTGTTATTTTTTTGACGACGATTGAAATGTGTTCAATAATAATGTGTGCTACTGATTCATTGAATTGTTGGAAAATTTACTATGGCACATGCATAACCACAGAGGATAGACTAAAGTAGATGCTCAGATGCCGGGAGCCTTATGTGACTCTACACTAGCGCTAGTAATGACCTCGGCCGTAGGAGGCGTCATCATAGATCTAGCGACTAAGGTATGATTGGAGGATGGGTCTAAAATAGGTACAGCCGCAAAGAATGGTACAGGAAGTGGCGGCCATTTTCCCCAGAAGTTTCGGGGGTAGGGCCATCTAGAATCACTGTAAGGAACTGAAAAAGAGAATTTCTTTACCTGTTGTGAAAATTACCGATCGGAGAAAAGAATGCGAATGTCCTCTATCATAATTTTATTGTAACACATAATTTTTATGTTTTATAGATGGCGATAGTAATCCAATAATCATCTTTCAACGTTCTGTCAAGGGATGCTCAACCTAAAATACTAACGAGAATGTGCATGGAAGCTATATGCCCCGTTTTTTTCAAATAATTAATTAATTGTTAATGAATTAATTTATTGTATCGATGATGGTTATTCACTCTTTGAACTTAATCAGATATTTTTTTCGCAGTGCTCTATAATATTTTTTATTGTTACGGTTAATTATATATAATTGGACCAACCTAAATTACCGGTGATGGAATTTAAAATTTAACAAAATAATAAATAAATAGTTGTTCATTCGATTATATATAATTAACCGTAACAATAAGAAATATTATAGAGCCCTGCGAAAAAAATATCTGATTAAGTTCAAAGAGTGAATAACCATCATCGATACAATAAATTAATTCATTAACAATTAATTAATTATTTGAAAAAAACGGGGCATGTAGTTTCCATGCACATTCTCGTTAGTATTTTAGGTTGAGCATCCCTTGACAGAACGTTGAAAGATGATTATTGGATTACTATCGCCATCTATAAAACATAAAAATTTTGTGTTACAACAAAATTATGATAGAGGACATTCGCATTCCTTTCTCCGATCTGTAATTTTCACAACAGGTAAAGAAATTCTCTTTGTTAGTTCCCTACAGTGATTCTAGATGGCCCTACCCCCGAAACTTCTGGGGAAAATGGCCGCCACTTCCTGTACCATTCTTTGCGGCTGTACCTATTTTAGACCCATCCCTACTTACTTGTATTCCCCCACCCCGCGCTATCTGCTCAGCTCCGTTCTGGGGCGTCTCTGCACCAAGAGTGCATTGGGGTTGCTGCCGCTTTTCGATTTTCCTCGTGGATTTCCCTTTTCCTGTTTTGACATTAAGAGATGAAAATGGAGTTGATCAAGAAGAGTTTGATTCTTCTTGGGGCAGCATTAGTTTCGTTCCTTAATGTTGATTAGGAAGGGAGAGATATTGTTATAATGAACAGGCAAATTTTTGGGTGGCTCATCCGCACTCGCCAAGATCGACGGTAGCGCCTCCCTCCGCTGCGATTTTTTACTAGCGGTGGCGTGAGGTCGCCTAACTTCCCAGATCTAAGTCTCTATTTAGTCTATACTCTTTGTTTGAATCCCTGCATTTTTTTTCAATTAATTTTCCACACAATATTAGTTTTTCAAATTGGAGAAAATATTATCACTATTAGTTCCAAATAGTTTGGCATCCATTACATTTTTTTTTTCATTTTGCTCAGTAGTTGCCCAGTAAATGGTCCAACGGTTTTTGAATTATTTATTAATAATTATGTGTTCCCGGATTCTAAAATTACTTTTTTTCATTTTTTCAAATTATTTCCTAACCATTCAGTCAATTATCTTTACAAAATCGGCAATTTGTTTGCCACGTATTCTAAAGTCAGCATAAGTTTTAACATCGGGTATAACCCGAAGTCTCCCCTCCCTTCTCCCTTCATGTGGGTAACGCGGTAATATCCTGAAATTACGCATGCGCGAAGAAGGGAGGGGGAAGACTTCGGCTTATACCCGATTTTAAACTTATGCTGACTTTAGTATATACAGTAGTATCTAACCCCCCGTATAGTGACTGACATAACCTTGAAAATTCGCTTGTTTGTTATCACGGGTAAGATTGTACGTGACTGAGTGCTTTTTCACAAAGTTCTGGAATTGATTGTTTAGTTGACTACAAGACAGTGCAAATTTCCATAAAAGAGAAACCACATTACCTTGAAAGATGTCTGAACGTAAAGTATTAAACGTAAGTACAACGAACAATAAATTTTATGAATTTGTTCAATTTGAAGGTTGTATTCTAATTGTTTGCATGATATAACACAGGAATGAATAAAATAAAATGGGAATCTTTACATATTATTTGTTGGTGTGATGAAAACCCAATTTCGACAAATAGCAGAATCAAATTTTCACAAAATTTCAAGAAATTTTCTCGTCATACTGATATGCAGAGATAAATCAAATGCCATTAGAAGTCAATTGTTTACAGATAGATTTTTATAACTAATAAGAATAGAATTGCTTGCTGTAACAGTTAAAACCCTCTCCTTAGAGTTTCATGCTCTATCGCGGTGAGAATCCTGTATTTACCCAACAGTTTTAAAGTAACAAACAATAAATGGAGCGAGATGCTACAAACCCATATGATTTTTGCAAAACAACAAACAAATAAGTAGGAAAATATATTCCTCAAATCTCTTTTTCAAGACAAATCAAAAAAATTGTCGATTTTCGCTTTTTACAGAATTGCAGAGAATTTTTTTAAACAAATAAGATGGGAGTCTATTTGACAGAAGTCATGTGACCATTGCATTGTGCATTTCCTTCTTTCATGTCATTGGGCCTAATAAACCGTGATTTATCTGAGCGAAGCGAGGTTAGAATCACGGTGTATACCATAAGGCAGTAAATTGAGATTCAATACAACGTCGTCACATTACATTATCTACCAGTTTCATTAGTATCTTGGTTGTATTGGACGCAACAGCATTGTTATCGCATATCTAATTGATTATTTAACTGTCCCCGCAGCGAAGAAAACCCCTAATTTACCTAATAACCTAACCCCTAACCCCTAATTTACTTAATTTTATTTACCTAATGAGTAAATAATTCCCTAATAAAGAAGGATTAGTAGTTTTTTTATGAGTTGAAAATGCGTGAATGGTACCTAAAATAATGATATGTACGTCGTTCATTGCATTTTTATTCACTAATTAGGGAGCAATAGAAGGGGTTGTGAAATTATGATTTTTCAAACCTTTTTTTTACTCAATTTTATCTACGTGAAATGTCTGAAATTTTGAACAAGGATTAAGAGGATTATAACCGTCCATTTTTATCTTTTCGACAGCGTATAAAAATAACATTTCCTGCCCTGCTTCTTCACTTTATAATCCTCTGATTCAGGCATTTTATAATTTTGCTTAGAAATGATGTAGAATTCATCTGAAAGGTAACAATATAAAATTGCACATCATCAACTTCGCCCACTCTTACAGAAAATTACAGGAATAAACGGCTAAAGTTCCTCCGAGTGAGATCAAATTTCGTCAAATCACAGGTATTGCTAAGGGCTAAGTCTGTGCCAAAGTTCAGTTTGATTGGTCCAGTCGTCTTTTATAAATTTCTATTTCGTTCTGAACCAGTTTTCAGAAATATCCCGAAAACTGTGCAATTGATTTAGATTTTGCACCTCTACAATATTCGTCTCATTGTACTCGGTTGCAATCAATCAAAGTATGTATATGTTTTGTCCAAAAAACAGCACAATATTGTTGCGAAAAATACATTCATCAATTTCAAATTTGGCATAAAAGTTTCTCTTGCCAGTGAAATGTTCGGTATTGAAGACTGACTAAATCGCATAATTAGTTCATGAGATTTTCCACTTTATATGAAAATACCTCACCCTTTTCAATATTTCATCTCTCAAAATGTTCGTCGCAATGTACTTCAGCTGGACTGATTGAAATATGTATTCATTGAATACGATTCGACAGACTTCTGCTTTCAGTTGGACCTAAAATCAGAATTCGATTCAAAGCATGGAACAATATTCTCAACAAAATTTATACAATTCTTCATTTTCTATTCTTTTGTATTTTGTTAAAAGCATTTAATTATTCTCCTGGAGAATGTATAAAGGTTCATTCTCCTTATTGATGATATTCACAATTTTAACATAAAATTCTTTCAATTAGAGAATCTGATAATCATCTGAATTTTTTCTTAATTTTTCATGATAACGGAAATGTGGTTTTTGTCTGACGTAAATGAAAGTTCTTGGGAAGTCCCTATACCTAAACGATCCGTGAGTGGTATGAGGCATACATGTTGCATACTCATTGGAAAGCTCAATATGTGACCTTCAAAATGGCACTCGACTTATCGAATTCTCTTCATTTTTCATCTTTTCATGACACTTCAATTCACTTCATCTATAAACGCAGAAATCAATTTTTTCACTGTACTTGAAAATTCAAGTTTGGAGATTTTAATGTTTTTCAATGGACTCGCTGGACCATCCGTCTATCATTTTGTAGAGAATTTATTATCCTTCCAAATAGTATATGATAAATGCCACGTGTAAAAATTTCCATCAACTTATTGGCGGTTGTTTCCATTTTTCACGTTGTGTGACACTTAAAAAATGACACTTTTCCACTTATTAAAATTTGACCCACGGGAACATGTCATAGGGCTCATTGAGCTCGGCAACCTGATACCTTATATTAGCCATTTCATCATCTACACCAAAGCTATGAACTCCACTATGGCAATTTTAAGGGGTTATTCTCATGTGAGCACTTCAAAAAATCGATTTTTTTTTTTTTTATATTTTGACAGTAAAACCTATTGAAAACATGCTGTGAAAAATTCAGACCGAAATTCATAGTATTTGATAAGTTACAGCTCATAGTCGCCGACGTGTCGTAAGCGATTGTCTACCAGGCTTTCAACTTTAAACGCGTTTTTCTCGAATCATCATTTTCTGAAACGGTCAAGGTCCTACAAGAAAAAGTATTCAACCGATTGCTTTAAAATTTACATATGTTCTTCTACTCATTTATAGTTATCGTCCCTACCACAATTGTTTATTTTCGACAATATCTTCATATTTTTCTTAAACGATTTGTAACGAAAAAGAAGGAGATTTTCGTGATTTTTTTTTTGAAGTTCGATATTTTTTTTTGTTTTTAATGAAATTGATTATATTTGGTAGGGACGATAGCCACAGATCTACTGAATAATAATCCATTCGATTTTTTTATGTCAGACAACATCAACAGCCGCTATCACCTTGACCAGTGAACTACATTTTTTTGTTGGGGACTATTTGACTTTAAAAAAATATATCTTAAAAATGTAAAAAATGAAAAAAAAAATTTTTTTCGTATATTTCAAAATACAAATAAAAATATATTGAAAAATCAACATGATTGAAGTTTGTTGTCGCATAAAAAAAAAATTCCGAAAAAGTGGTAAAATATAGGCGTTCACATGAGAATAACCCCTTAACATCCAGGTTTTAAAAATTTGCATATTTTTTTTTCATGCTAATGGGGTTTTGTGAATGTATTAAAATACGCTGAATTATCTTGGAAGTAAGGTTCAGTGAAATTCGAATCCAAGTGAGATGAATGTGAGAAATTGTGGTGACAAAACATTGTACCCGATATTTTGATTATCTGCACCCCATCCCTTCGGACCGGAGATAGGTATGACGGGCTTAATTGGCCATCATCTATGCCCATCTGTATCGCAGTATATTTTCCGGAAAACACCCCCATTTTTGAGATAAGGCGGATTAAAAACTCACCCTTGAAAATTTTCAAAAAAAATTGTTTCACCTTTCATAGAATTAACTGTAATCAACTGTACCACTAATGTAAATTCAATATATGATACAATTATCGCTAACAAAGTGGTAGTTCTAATTAACTACTCTGCCTATCTCCATTCGACCGCCAAATCTAGATGCGTACTGTTAGTGGACTTGGAGGGGGTGGGGTGCACTTGATGATCAGTAGAGCGGCTTTAAAGATAAGAAATTGCAAGGGAATGGACGCAAAAGTCACAAGTTACTCAAAATCAGTGATACAACCGTTTTCATTTTTAAATCTATTCCTTTTGCTTTTGAATGAGTGCGTTGCATTTTACCGGTTTTTCAATTCTCTACTTTCACTTGCAAATTATCTAGAAATGCTATGAAAGGTGAAAAAAAGGATGTTTTTATATCATGTCTGTGAGCGCGCGTGTGTGTGTGTTGGGAAATTCGTAATTTTGGCGATTAATTTTGAGAAAATCAGAAAAAAATATAGTAAAATTTGTAGGTAAAAATCTGAATTTTCAACTTATCATAGCACAGCTCAATAGGTCTAGTAAATTTCGTTTCTCTTCAATATCTCAAAAACCATTGCAAGAATTTCATTTTTTCTTTAAGTACTCGTCTCAGTAAGTCCAATCTATATCGGTCGAAATATTCACATCTCGTCGTGAATACCATAACTTAACAAATAATAGATATAACTCCTTTTTGCATCAATGTATTTCCTTAAATACCTCATGAACAACTTAGCAGATTTCATTTTTTTTTTTTTTTCAAAATACTCATTGGAAAGTTATAAAAAAATGTATACCCATTGCCACAAAAATCACGTGATATAACCATTTGCCATTTTTAAAATCTTTTCAGTGTTCTATACTCAGTAATTTGCATCAGACGTTGATTGGGTGCAGTTGTTTCATGTTACTATTAGGTTGAATATCCCCGAATGTTAATACCACAACTAACTCACATCACGAATATGTGATACCTTTTCATTTTCGGAACTGAATTCATGCGGATCTATTCGGAGGCAAACTACCAATCAAATGAGTTGAAATTGAAAAAAAAAAAAATAACAAGAACGGGTAAAGTAATGGCCACATCACTTCTGTCGACTAGCGTCGGTCGTTTGATTGTTGTCTGGTAAAATGCTTTTCATTGCTCACCACTGTCATCATCAAGTAGCAGGGATTCATGGACAACTGTCAGAAGGGGAGTCATTCTGAACTAAAGCTACTTATGAAAGTTATACAATATTGATAAGTGCAACGCACACAACTTTTATCGAGGTGTTTATTATAATATGTTACATTTGCTCATTGTGTTTATTAAGTAGCAAGAGTTGGTGGTTGGTACAATATTGAAAATCAGGTTAATTCTGAGGTACAAGCCCTTGTGAAGTTTGTGCAACGGTCATGAATGGACATCACACAATTTTTGAAAAGTTGTCAGATGCCATTTTTCCCGTCATAAAAGTTGTGGGCGAATCCATAGGATTATGAACGTCGAAATAAATAAACACTTTGAGTATTTTTACGGCTGAGAATGATTATTAAAAATTATAAGACTCTATACAGTAACGAGGTACTTTACTGAACGAAGACTTACAATGAACCGACTAAACCTTACTGGTGAGGTCCACATTAAACTCCTCTCCAGAGGGAAATATAAGTTCTCCTTCCACCGTTAACCCTTGGACTTTTCTTTCTTCGCCTTCTCTGGTCATCACAAGTATTTTGAGAAAATCTCGCAATAAGAAAGTCCCTCTGGCGCAACCCCTTTTTTGTTATAACATAAAGGAAATGTCCCACAGCAACAAAGAAATGAATATTTCCGAAATCCGGAAATATAAAAATGTGAATTTTTAACCCGGAGGAAACCCCGGAATCCAACAGAATGAACCATCTTTTCTGAAATTGTTTAGCCTACTTTGACATTACTATTGCTGCCATCTGGAAAGTTATCATCAAAGAAATTGGTAGAGACATAATAATAACAACACTCATATGGATTCTGTTGCATAAATTATTCCCTATGTTTTTTTATTGTCCCTGACGACGCCTAAAAATCCTAAAATAATCTTAAAAATCCTTATAATAAGTTTTCCATTTTGTTTGCATCTGTGAATGGTATTATTAACCCATTGACATTATTATTTTACAGAAATATTATCCCCCGGATTTTGATCCGTCGAAGATACCTCGCATGAAACTTGCCAAAAATCGTCAATATACAGTACGTCTAATGGCTCCCTTCAACATGAGATGTAAAACGTGCGGTGAATACATTTACAAAGGAAAAAAATTCAATGCCCGCAAAGAGGACGTCGACGGTGACGATTACCTCGGTATTAGGATATACAGATTCTACATAAAATGCACAAGATGTCTGCAGGAGATATCCTTCAAGACAGATCCAAAAAACACTGATTATGAGATCGAGGCAGGAGCTACGAGGAACTTCATGGCATTGAAATTAGCGGAGGAGCAAGCACAGAGGGAGGAGGATGAGGAAAAGGAAGAGGAGGCAACCAATCCCATGAAGTTATTGGAAAAGAGAACACACCAATCCAAACAGGAATTAGAATTACTCGAGTCTTTGGAGGAATTGAAGGACCTCAACAGGCGACAGCAGACGATCAATTACGACGAGATGTTGGAGCAGTACAACACCGCCATCGCTAGACAAAGAACGATCAAAGAGCAAGAGAAATTGGACGAGGAATTGGTTCAATCCATCTTCAGTAAAAAGAGATTAATTGGTCATGTTTTAGAAGAGGAAATCATTGAGCTGGACGACCCTGATGATCCTTCCATTCGACCGAAGAGGCTCCACAGTTCCTGTGAATTAACTACAACCGTCAATTCCGGTGAAACATCAGACGGTAAAGCCAGTTCAATGATACAGGGTGACATGACGAAGCCTAGCACCTTAACATCATCTTCGGTAGGAGAAGGTACCTCGTTGAGTTGGTCCGCTGTTTCTACTGCACCTCAAAATAGAAGCGAACATTTAATGAAAAAAAAAACATGTCTAGGAATTGTTGTTGGTCGACATGATAATAAGGATTTGAAGCCTTTTACATCACCAAATAGACAGAATGATAATTCAAGCAACTCGCATAGTGTCGACGGCATTAGCACGAATGGCTTGGCGTTATTAGGGGCATATTCTGGAAGCAGTGATGACAGTAGCAGCGAAATAAGTTAATCTATTGGATTCAGAAAATTGTGCATATTTTTCTATGGAATGTGGAGATAGCTTGTAAATAATAATGATAATAAATAAAATAAATAACAATCGACTAGTAGACGCAACGGTGGCTCATAACTATCGAATGCTCGTTGTTCTTTATTCCTGGAAACCAGTGCGCTCGTGTGACTCAAAATCTCTCTCCCTGCCTTTAATTACATGCGTAAGACTTTTTCTTCATTTCTCAATATCATTGTCATATGTTCACATTCGAGGCGGGAAATACAAATAGGATGCGCGGAATGCGTTATTATTTAAATTATTTTCTATGTACAATAATATGTATATAATATTCTATGTATATTATTTTATATGGAAAACAATTTAAGGTCCGGCTGCCTCAATAGCATCTAGTATATTTTTCATATAAATTTTTCATCTACAAATACCATGTAATGATAAATTAATTAATTTATTTTTGTGGGGATTTTACGCCCTGATATTTTAAAGTCGAGGCATGAAGCTGGATTCCGGCTATCAGACTGTCAGTAACCGCAGAATTGGCAGAAGCCCAGGGCCACATGCCAAAGTGGGGTTTAGACGAGGTCGAACACATTTTTTTTTTTCGGTGGAATCACTTCAGTTGGAGCTGGGGTGAAAGGGGTACATCTAGAGTGGGAGGACGAAATAGAGGGAGGGGTCGAGGGGAAGCAAGTGAGAGATAAGGTGAAGGGTCGGAGCGAGGTAGGGAGAAAAAGGGGGAAAAGCAAGGAGAATGACATAGAGCGCGGGTGAGACAAGGTGAGAGGGAGAGAGCAACGATAAGTGACGGTGAGGAAAAACTGTGGGAGAGGATCAGAGAGAGAAATTGCGAAAACCTCGTAATAATTGTCAGAATTGAGAGACCGAACCAAATTTTTCCACTATTTCTTATAATCATCTATTTTTATCTTTGTGGCCCTCTTTCAATCGTTCTCATTATTAGATGGAAATTTTTTAAAAATATTAATTATGCCATCAATTGAGAGTGCGAGAGATAAAACAGACAGAGGATTTTCCAAAGACTCACAACAATTTCAACAATGAAAATTTTCCAAATATTCCTTCTCATAACATATTTTTCTCTCTCCGTTTGTCTTTCAATTGTTTGCAAATTAGACGGTAATTTTTTTACGTCCTTATTACGCAATTGAAAGACTGAGAAAGATATATTATTATACGAACGATTAAAAAAAAATCATCAGCTCCTTCCATTATGGATATTATCGTGAGCCTTTAGAAAATTCTCTTTCTATTTTTGTCTCGCTTTTCCAGTTGTTCGCATAATTATGATCTAAAAAAAATTGCCATGTTATTATATATGTATTGTAGTATTTAGTCGCAATAAGAGAACGATGAATACAATATTAAGTAAGATAATATGCTCTGTATTTAAGTGTAAATACGATAATTTCTATGTCACTCCAAAGACTGACAATTGAGGGAGGTCAAACAACCCTTGACGTTTTTCACCAACAGTATTTATGTATTCTTACTCACTTTTATATTATTAACATATTATTATCATGATTATTGGCATGCTAATCGCTTTATGTGTAAAAAAGAATTATCTGCCACCCAGGGGCCCTGATAATCGTCCACTCTACACAGAGATCGTAGGGGAGATGTGCAGGGCCAATGAGGAGAGAACTCATTTTGCAGCTGTAACATTCCGTAGGACAGGGCGCGCGTGCAATGAGCAATCGAATGACGTTGGTTTCGTTTCTTCATCTCAATTAGAGGGGGAGAAATGAATTTTTGAATCGTGGGCGAATCTGCTGTAATCGGCGCTTGAAGGGAAAAGCTTCCCTCAACGCCGTTCGAATATTCAGAATGCCTGCGCAGCCGTTTAATGTTCCCTACTTGTTGATTGGTAGATCTCTCGTCATTGGCCCGGCACATCTTCCCTGTGATATTTGGTTGTATCGTTAATCTTCAACATGTTTATTCAAAAGGAGAGAGTGCATCGTGCTTTTGTCTTCTGACATTTCGGAGTCAATTACAGTTTGGCGACTCCATTATTGTGGTAGTTGCTATGATACGTCAAGGGTCTCGGTCAAGTAAGTAGTTATAAAATAATTACAAGGTTTCGGTGCTGTTCTGTTGTAATGTGGAAACAAAACTAATAACTAAAAGAACTTCCCTAGTTGGCACTATAAGACAAAATAAGAGAGAACTACCTAAACTTGCAAAATCAAAAACGGATAACATGTCTCGCTTCTCGACAGTATTTTATAAAGCAGAAAAATATACTCTGGCCATATATAAGAGGAAACCCAATAAAAAAACATTAGTGCTCAGTTCAAAACATAAGTCAGTGAAAATTGAAAAAGATGAAAAACCGTTTACCTGAAAAGATTACATTTTATAACAATACCAAATTTGGCGTAGATGTTACGGATCAAATGGCTCGGAAATATTCTGTGATAGCTGGATTTCGAAGATGGACATTACAAGTGTTTTACAATATTTTAGATCGTGCCGGAATAAATGCACGCATATTATAAAAAGAAGTGACAGAAGAAAATATTTCAAGAAAAGACTTTTTATTCCAGTTATCCGAAGAACTTGCAATTGACCACAAAGAACTAACTGGTAGATGTACAGATCAAGTAGAAGGAATATCATCATCTATATCGTCGCAAAATCAGACACCTATTTCGATGAAACGTAAACGGTGTCAAATAGCACATTGTACTAATAATCAAACAAACAACATTTGTGGCATATGCCATAAACGAGTCTGTAGTAAATGTTCTGCTAAAATATATGTAACTTGCAAAAAATGTTTTTAACGTTTATGCATAATTATTTAAAAAATTACTGCTATTATATTACTATTATGAAAAGATAATATTTAAGTTTTGTTCATAAAATTACAAAATATATAAAAACGTAAAAATTGCTGTATTTTCTTAAATATTTTCTAGTAATTTAAGCAACAAGTCATTTTGACCCATCCGGTAGAAGTAGGTATACGTCAATCGTCGGTAGTTCTAGTGTTAAATACCTATCAAAATTTCAGTAAGTTCATTCTGATTTGGAGGAAATCATACGATACTATACATATACTAGAGGGATGTATGTTGATCCACCACAACGTTGCTATGCATTTTTTTCCCTTATGAGTATCATTGCCACCATTGACGAAGTGTTATGGTTACAGGAAGTTGAAAAAACCTAGTTATTGTGTGGTGTATAATAGCTTACTTCAAATGACTTTCAAAGCACCATTTGCTTTACAGGTTGGCGATGGGGGAATCCAGTTTTTCAAGTGTTCATGCTCATTGGAGAGAAGACTTGATTTATGGTAGAAATGAGTCATTATTAAACTCAAAGAGGATAGACCAAAGTAGAGGCTCAGTTCTGGGGGTTTGACTGACGCCAGTTTCTCCACGTTACCGACACGATTTCACCCCCGAGGAGACGGGGCGCCACGAGTCCTACTGGGGTATCTGCATATCGGCCAAGCGGGGGGGCTCCGTTCGTACTTGTTCAACTGTACAAATGATCAACTGTACACAGAATTTTCAAACGGTGAGAGCACCGTTTGAAAATTCTAAAATTCTAAAAAGCTAGACTGTACATGTGGCGCTGGGTCCACATGTACAGCCTAGCTTTGTCTCTCGACAGTTGAATCCCTACACAGCAGTGCTCTCACCGTCTAAAAATTCTGTGTACAGTTGATCATTTGTACAGTTGAACAAGTACGAACGGAGCCTCCCCGCTTGGCCGATATGCAGATACCCCAGTAGGACTCGTGGCGCCCCGTCTCCTCGGGGGTGAAATCGTGTCGGTAACGTGGAGAAACTGGCGTCAGTCAAACCCCCAGAACTGAGCCTCTACTTTGGTCTATCCTCTTTGATTAAACTAATCATATATTACGAATGCCGTCTAAAATTTTTTGCTTATATGATTGTCATTTCAGAGTCTGGTCGAACGTGGGTGAGTCCCAAGGTAGCAACGATGAAAGCAGTGTCTAGTGATGTGATGAATATGGATTCATTTATCCTTAAATTTTCCTCTTTTATTAACCCAAATTTTCAGAGTCTGATCGCGAAACGATTTTGATGGAAGAAATATTATCAGCTACTTACATACAGAAAACATTACTCACTGAAATAGGAAAATCGACTTAATTTCGTAAAATACAAATTGGTAGGAAGTAATTTCTGATATGCTTCCGTTAAGCTTTTTCATTGATTAAATACAAATTTCTTTTTTAACGTTACCATTCCAATTGATTCTTTAAACCCTGGTTACCGATTTTAACGAATAACGAAAACTGATCTAAATTTCTCACTTTGGTTTTCCCGGAAAACAGAAAAAGTCGTGACCACTACGACCATGCAGTCAGCAGGCAACTCATTTATTTTTCAACGTAACTTATGTGTATCGCTAAAATAAAAATTAATTATACATAAACAATCGATTCCCAAATAATGAAATTTAATTCCTAAATCATCCCGAATAATTCACAAGCGATACAAATAAGTTACGTTGAAAAATAAATGATTGGCCTGCTAACTATATAATCATGCTCACATTTTTCGTAAATATAATTCCTTTTATTTTTTTTTATACATCTCAAAGTTGAATTTAGTTCTAAAATTCATTATTTCCTCAAGGACTCAAAAATTGATCTAAACTCTTAAGAAAATATAAACAATTCTCCAAAGATGGCGGGGACAAAATTCCCTGAATGACATAATCTTAAAAAACAAGACAAAAAGCTAAAACACTTTTTTTTTCAACCACCCAAATAACAAATTCATTTTCCAATTTGATTTTTTCCCCTTTCTTCCTCTTTGTAACCTTCGAGCCCAGTGTTTTGGACCTAGTGGACTTCTTAGCCATTTTTTCCAAGTTCCTGAGAGCTTTTTTCTCGAGTGCCTTCATCTCGGCTACAGATTTTCCTTGGAAGGGATACACAGTTTCCTCACCCGTCTCCCCCGGCCACTGGTTGGTCTATGGCTCCTCTGACTCTCCGACCTCCAGCTCCTTGGCCTTCACCAATGGTTCTCCTTTGAATATATCATCCAATGGATTAAACGAGTACGAGACCTCAGGCTTGTTCGCCTTTTGTGCCATCTTCTGCTCAAGTCAATTTATGGACTTTCCACCAGCTTTCTTATTAACGGCTTGGCGATACTTCCAGAGTTGTTCCAGAGGATTTCTCCTCCAAAGCTCTGAGCGAATATTTTCGCTGGGTTCAAAACAAATCTGGGGCCTATCTCTGCCAATCTTCCATCTTCAGTCAGGATCTGCTAGTTTCTGAGCCACATCGTGTTGTCCAGGACGCTGAATGTGTAGACGTGGTCGAAAAAGGGCTTGCTTTTAGGGTGGTGGTTGGAGACATCAAATATCTGGGTGAACAACTCTCGCAGGAGGGCGTAAAGAGGATTTGTGGAGAAGTTCTCATCGAAGGAGAGAATTGGACGTGATCCCTTTAGGCAATTGCCTGTCAATTTTATTTCTCCCATTGTGTAAACTGTGAAGATTAATAGTTTAAATAAATTCGAAGGTTTCCAAAAGTTAATGAATTAGAATGAAAAAATGAAAAAAAATGAAAACCTCATTGGAAAATAGCAATTCAAAGTTTAGGAAAAAAGTAGGAAATGAAATTGGGAAGACAATATGGGATTGCTAGATTAACTTACTATTCTCAACCAAAAATTTGGTAGAAGGACCACTTTTGGCATTTGAAAACCACATGCAGAGATCTCTTTTCTTCCTCCCTTCGAATAAAACCGCCTTGTTACAATTTTTGGCTTCGCAAATCTCGTTCACCACCTAGAAGTTCTTCTGCTTTTCCATTTTAGCTTCTGCTCGATGATGAGGCATGGGGGACTGCGAATCCTCCATCAAGTGACGGTCTCGATGATTTATTCCTCTGGACGCGAACACCAAGACCCTTTGTCGGTTCGTCCATTTTTCCTGCAAGTAAAGAGTTGGATGAAACAGAATGACCGTAATTCGCTCGGCGTTATCTGCTGAATAAACGATGGAATTTGAATAAATCAGATCTCATTTTTGAGTTTTTGAAATAAAAAAAATTGTTTTCATTTCAATGATATTTTCACTCCACCAGTGGCGAGTTATAAACGATTGACCGTTAAACGATTATCCGTTTCCCTGCCTGTATCCATCAGGAATATGGAAGAAAGCCAACAGTTTGGATTTTATTTAGAAGTCAAGGGATTGTTGAACCGCTTAATCAGAATAAATCACTTGCATCATAAACTCCACCATAAATTGTATGATTACATAGAAATTCTATAACTCGTCTGTTGTTTTTGTTGCATTATTAATGAATGTTTGATCGATCCTTCAAGAGATAAATTTAGATTGAACAAAAAAAACTCGATTCCACTCTTTTCTTCTTCTGAATAATATTCCAATAATGACAACGAAATGACATGAACAACCAACCCTTTTAGCTGGTGGCTCTCTGACGACCTCTTAGCAGGAAGGACTTCTCACTCGTCCTTAGCTATTCCTTGATTCACATTTTCGATTTCCCTTTCCCGTTTCAGTGACTTGTTTGTCTCTTTTCAATGAAAAAAATACTCAACACTCCTCACAAAACACGATTGTTGTTTTGCACGTAGAGGACTTGGGATTTAAGTTAGGTGAACGCCTGGCGGGGAGAAAATATCGAAATGCAGACCCTAGGGTCCCCACAGTGTTATAAAAAAGTGGAGGCGGGAAATAATAAAACTCGAGTATGAAATTAACAAATTCTTTCTTACCTTTTAACCAAGATCTAGAATACAATATGTGAAAAAACGATAACTAGCACGCATTCGTAAATCCCTTTGTCATCTTCCAAAAGTACTAAATCAATACAATATTTTTTTTACCTACAGATACAATTCAGGATGAAGTGATGAAGTGACCGAGGTTGAAGGTGTTAATCAAAGAGGATAGACCAAAGTAGAGGCTCAGTTCTGGGGGTTTGACTGACGCCAGTTTCTCCACGTTACCGACACGATTTCACCCCCGAGGAGACGGGGCGCCACGAGTCCTACTGGGGTATCTGCATATCGGCCAAGCGGGGGGGCTCCGTTCGTACTTGTTCAACTGTACAAATGATCAACTGTACACAAAATTTTCAGACGGTGAGAGCACCACTGTGAAGGGATTCAACTGTCGAGAGAAAAAGCTAGGTTGTACATGTGGACCCAGCGCTACATGACAGCCTAGCTTTTTAGAATTTTAGAATTTTCAAACGGTGCTCTCACCGTTTGAAAATTCTGTGTACAGCTGATCATTTGTACAGTTGAACAAGTACGAACGGAGCCACCCCGCTTGGCCGGTATCCAGATACCCCAGTAGGACTCGTGGCGCCCCGTCTCCTCGGGGGTGAAATCGTGTCGGTAACGTGGAGAAACTGGCGTCAGTCAAACCCCCAGAACTGAGCCTCTACTTTGGTCTATCCTCTTTGGTGTTAATGATGTGCATCTGCCATTCAATTATAAGGATCCCGAGAGCATTCTATCTTGTCTCAAGCTGAAAAGGACCACGTGCTATATTAAAAGCTCTTATATATTTGACTGCATCCTGCAAATTCTTTCTGCTGTTGCTGAAGGTAATTCAACACTCCGGAATTTGATAACATCTACAAACGATACCTTGAAACTCATGCCAAGTTATTTGAATTCAGCGAATATATCTGATTGCAGCATTCACAAATTTATTTTTGAAAAGTTGTTTTGGTCACAGAAATCAATTTCGAGATCGTAATAATAGGGTTGAGTATAAAATCAGCTTGTCTGATCATATCGTTCATACATGGGAAAAATGCATGAGTAAAAAGCTCAGTTTCATAAAAAAATACTGGTGCAGCTGTGACCTCACTGGAGGTGTTTGTCTCCTTCAATCTGCTAGTGTGAACCTTTTGCGGAGTAATTTTCAAGGTCTAGAGAAGGTCTTGGATGTTCATAAGAGGTGAAATGTCCTAAGTGCCTGCCAAATAAGCCCACTGAGTTAAAGTCCAAAAGAATTTGTTTTCAAAGATCGTCACAGGTATTACATTCATAATTATATAGATCATTCAATTTGCAGAAAGCTAATTGAAGTTTTTTAATAATCAATGTTACAGGTTGAGCAGCGTTGTTGTGCAAAACTCCGACGGTGTGCATGTGGTATTTTGTAGGTGGATGGATGGAACTTGGACATTGCAGTCGAAGCTTTTGCAGCCCAACTAAAATAATTCTGAATGAACCATCATTCAAGCCCACGGGGCACTTTACGTAATTCTCGAGGAGCTTGCGGAATTAAAAAAAATTCTATATTATGCGGATCAATAGAAACTAAAAATTGAATTAAACTTTAGGTTCAATTTCGAAAAGATTTTTGATATATTTTTTGAGCTTTTCTTAACATTCTTAATCTCGATCCCATGATAAAATATCCGCGAACGTTAGTCTTCTTCTATTAGAACCCTGACTATCAGCCCAAGATATACCGAACCTGAAACGCAAGTCCTGTGACGCCTGGAGCACACGTGAGCAGGTGTGTCTGCTGTCAACTATGTTGAAGTCAGGGGACCAGAACAGTATGTCAGTATCCCGCTCAACTCGCCCTTTCGTTGAGAAAAAAGCTTTGCATCCCCCAGACTGATTTTTGGAGAAGTCGTTTGCAATCCAGTACGAGGCGATTCTACTAGAGAACGCGTGTTGAGGATCAACACGAAACCCTCAGCTCGACAGAACTCCACAGCTGCTTGGCCCTGGCTCTACGTTTTCATCAGGTCAACGCTGGCCTCTTCAATGTCTGAAAGATCTTCTCTTGGTACCCCTAACCTTCCAGTATTTCCAGAAGCATCCGAACCACCTGAACTCAGCAGATCGATCCAGCAATAAAATTATCAATCATCAGACTCCAATTGAATGAAAAAAGGATGAAATGAAGAAGAAGAAGAAGAACGAAAAGAAGTGTCGACGAGTCCTCCGACTGACTGATCTGCCAGCCACACCCGTGAGTGGGCCTGATTTGTACGTTAATTATAATTAGTAGTTTTTAAATGATGATGTTATAAATATTGTTAATACAAAAATTCTGAGTTTATTCGTATGAAGAAAGAGAAAACTATTATTGAACGAATTAAATTGAGGTTTTTTTATTATCTACTTAATTAGAAACTGATATTTAGAATTTTACGTATGTCCTACCGAGAAGAAGATTGAGAAGAGCGTTCAAAGAAATTCTTCTAGTGGAAAATTAAATTTGCACACCAAAGATGTGTTTTCAGAAATTACAGGCCCATTAATGTGTGCGGTAAGCTCTTTAAAAATAGCTCTGATTTATAAATTTTTTTGTAAATATAAATTTATCATTTCTGAGAAGGTAGTAGTTACAAAAAATCACATCATAATTATGCGGCTTTGTAGATAAAAAATTCCAATGAAAAATAAACTAGATAGTATTCGTGAAAGTTTAAATCTATCCTAGACGACATAGATCGACAACGCAAAACGGTATACTTGTTTTTTTCCAGAAGAGGATAGCTTATTATCAGCTGTGTGAAGTTGGCACCCCACTTTCACCGATTGAAGAATTTGACTGCATATTCGAAGCAGATTGACGCGCAAAGAAGTGTAGTAACAATTTTTTCGGTTGTAGTTAAGCCATTAGGCCAGAATTTATTTTTTAAATACCCTAAGGACAAAATTAATAGATAAGTCGCCGGAGACTTGGTTTTCTAAAACGAAATGGTGCGTAGCATAGATTGTTGCATGTCAAACACGCGAAATAGATTTTTTTTTTGATATTTTTCATTCCCGTCTTCTTTGGGACAATTAAAATTTCTACCTTGAGCAAATTCCCCAATAAATCCATAAAAAACTTAAAATTTTCAGACGCATTGCTTAGAGTCTAATAAAACTATAGAATTCTTTCGAATGTTTTCGGAATATTGCTCATATTATATTTCAGTACTTTTTTCTTTAAACATTTTCATCATTTTGTTAAAATAACTCTGAATTCCCCGCACCTATAAGGAACCGCTCTAATCCCTTTATGGACGGTAAACTCTGCACGTGGAATTACTTTATAGATTCTTTTCCCCAAATATTATATTGTCCACTGCAATAATCATTTTTCGGCTTACTACCAAATTGTTTATTAGCAGGATTATTGCTTTTTTCTCGACCCTAAAAGACTTCAAGTTCATTTTGCTACTTCTATAATTTTTCATCGGTAGTATTGTCGCGACCATCATCGTAGGAACATCTCGACGGAGATCTTTCTTTCGATATCAGTGTTATAGTTCACCCTTTTTTTGTAAAATATATGTGAAATTGTGAATTAAAAGGGTTGTGTGTTAATGAAACAATTCCCATTCTCCTCAAAAGAACATTAAAACTACACACTACACAAGGAAAACGGCGTAGAGTATGTAGAGTACGCAGTATGCGATGTATAAACATTGCATATTATATTGCACGTTAGACCTGTGATATGATAAAATACGGATAATTTATTAGGAAAAACCCTACAATTTTATTTCGTCAGAGACTGTACCGATCAAAATCTCACAATCCCAGGTAGGAATTAACGATGGAAACCGGGCTCATCAAGCCTTGAGACAAGGCTCACAAATGCTTACTCAGGCTTGGGATTCACACATGTATAAGGCCTATTCCAGCCTTGCAAATGATAACCCGAATCCAGGCTGTGAACGCGAGGCCTGTTTGAAGCCTCGTGGAGAGGCCTGAACGAAACATAGTGAAATCAAATTGCGAGGGTTGGAATAAGGCCCAAATTAAGACTTATGAAGGCTCCACAGCCTTATTAACGAGGGTTCTGCCAGGCTCGTTCTAAGGCTGATCTAAGCCTGACCTTCGTTTAGAGTCACTTATCCTCCGGCGGTAGTGAAGGAACTATCTATCCTCTTTCTGTGCGGGCATTAACTGGGAAGTATCGATTAAAATAATAAGATCAAGATAATAAAATAAGATAAGATGTATTTATTCTTTTCGATTGGGTGCACCGGCTAGATAATTGCTTGTCGCAGTCAGCACTGTCAGAGGGAATTTCTCAAATTTCTTCGTGAGTACATCTGTAAAATTGAAAAATCTAAAAAACTGAGTATTCATTTACTTATAATCAGTGGAAAAATGTTGAAAGAATAACTCACCCTCCATACATTTGAAACATACTGTTTTCATGTATGCAAGTTTCGCCTCATTGTTTTTTGTGGCTCTGCCCATCCCAAAATGCACAATCGTAAACTTTTGCCTGTTCTCGGACTCACTCATCTTTCCAAAATGATTCCACTTTAGATGATCGCTCTGGTCTCACTAACTTTTCGAATATCAACTGTTTCTGAACAATTGAAAAACGTTCGTAATGAGGGGATTCCCAAACAGACCGTCTAACCGAAAATTCCGCCGTTTCGAGATAACACCGCACAGCTATGTACTTTCAAAATAATTCGACTTATCCACCTCAATCAATCCCTCTCAGTAGTCAACACCCAGTAAATTTCACCGCCCAAACCACTCCCAAAACCAGCCAACAACGGAGAAATAATAATGTCAAAAATTAACGAAGTACATCCGAAATGCGTATCGCCTCGCTCTGCCACGAACTGTGTGTGGTACAACGAACATCTCCCTCTACTCTGCGATTCCCCGCGTCAATCCCTTCTACCGACTTTCCGGTGGACACAAAATAAAAAATTGTTTTTTTTTCTAACCTCGAAGATCTGTTATTTTTTAATCCTAACTCACAACGCTTTTTTTCTACACAACCTCACTGAACAAAACCATTTTAGCATCCCATTCAGATACTTTGGTGAATTCCGCACACTCCATCAATAAATTTTATTGTACACACCAACACACTCACAGATAACTAAACACTAGTTAGCAATTTCCATGGAGTAAGCATACGGCATAAAACATCTTC
The DNA here is from genome assembly GCF_034640455.1 of Diachasmimorpha longicaudata. Taxonomy (NCBI): domain Eukaryota; kingdom Metazoa; phylum Arthropoda; class Insecta; order Hymenoptera; family Braconidae; genus Diachasmimorpha; species Diachasmimorpha longicaudata. The sequence continues at coordinate 1,501,579 of NC_087237.1, forward strand.
TCGAACTGCATGAAGACACATTTATTGCTAATCTCCGTAAGCTTAGACAATTTCTTCGAGGGAGACATTTGTATTTTGTAAATTCCCACTTCAGATGAAGCACAGGGCGTCGTAAAAACATTGAACCGATTCTCATTGACATAACCCTCAAGAAAGAAGTCTTCTGACCCCTTACGTATAAGGTACCTTGCATCGCTCATCCTTATCGTAAATAATCCATAAGGGTTAATACTTATCAATATAACTAAATAATAAATAACTAAAGAGCAGGGAAAAATGAGGATTGATTTAGCCTTTGTGAAGCCTTGATAATTTCAGCCTGAAAGTTCAGAGCCCTAGCCAAGCTTGAAATGACCCTCGAGAATTGGATCATCACTAGCCCTCGATTCAAGCCCGTGTCTGACGATGGGGTCAGGCCTGTTCTAGGCTTGCGATACGCAGGCTTGTCTAAGCAAGACGTGTACAGGCCTGTTTCGATCGTCAGCCTTGAATTTTTATCAACATGGGAAATATTTACCATACAGCCATGAAATATGGGAAGCTGCTTCTCTTGCTACTGAAAAACAAATGACCAAAGCATACATTTATCAATATATTACCCAGAATCGAGGAATGGTAAATAAGGATCCCACAACCAGCTTGTCGTATCGAATTCACGGCTATGCCATTCTCAAAATTTCCAGGCAGTCGAAAAACTTGAAGAGAGATGCTGACATGAACTGGTCCATGAAGAATCCGAAACCTAATCAACTAAAGTCGAAAGAATTGAGAAAAACAATTCATCTAAGCAAAACTGATTATGACAAACTTGGAGTTCATCTGGAGGAGTACAAAAACAGGACGTATGAAGTCTTACAAGTTGGTTGGTCAGATAAAATTTATGATAACCTATACAGTCACTTGAAACTTCCGGGCCTTTATAATCTAAAGAACGCAAAAATTTATCGAACCAAAGGAGGAATTCTCTTGAAGATTTTCGGTGACTGCCCCGAGTGTAAATCAGAGATCAATGTATATTGCCTACACGAACCGACCGATGACAGAGCTGACTTTTACGTTTCAACTATGGATACACGAGGTATAATCTATAAAAAAAATCCCAGGTTGCGAGGTACAGTGTGAAGCAACATCAGCAAAGAGTTAAAGAGAAAATCAGTCTATTTGTGGCAACAAGAGGTTGCTCATCAGCGTATGAATTTTAGTGATGACAAACCCGCAGGCCTGTATTCCTCCAACGTTCTACGCAAAGTTGTTCAAGAAACCATAGAGAAAGAACTTGGTGTGAATCCAGGGGAAGACCCAATGGTCTCCCTACAGAAAGCTACACAATCACCAACGTACGCAGGTAGCATCCATCAAATGGGTATTAACAAGAGATTCGTGATGTATTGGCTCCAAAAGCAAATTACGGTGTATAATTTGGCGACAGACGAAAACGAATGTCAAAGTATTTCCATCGATGCTACTGGAAGAGTGGCCAAGTGCCAGCAAGCAGAAAACGGTTCAAAAACCCCGATATTCTTGTATCAAGGTGTGACATCTTATAAAAAGAAAACATTCCCTTTATTTGAAACGATGTCGGAAAATCATGATGCGAATACAATTGCTTTCTTCTTGCGAGAATGGCTGCGAGCAGGAGCTAAAATTCCAAAAGAAATCATCTCAGATCACTCTCTTGCCCAGTTAAATGCTATCTCTATGGCATTCAGTCAATGCATCCCAGAAAAGTATGAATGTTTTTCTCAGTTATCTTCTTCACGTGTTCATCTACAAAAGATGTGTTTCTTACGCTTGGATATTGTCCACCTTATTAAAATGATTGGGAAATGGAAATGCTTCCCAAAAGATCGACGTCACATGGAAGATTTTTTTTCTTCAAGCGGTTGGATTATTAATTCACCGAACAGACTTGGCATCGTTCCAGAAAACGGTAGTTATCGCACTTTCTCCTCAGATTGACACAGACAATCCTGAGGATCCTTGCTTCCGTGCTCGAACGATGCTTTGAAAATACATGACGACTTTAGTTCCTGACTTGGATCAGTATAAGGAAAATCCTGAAGATATATGTGCAGATATTAGCGATTGTGATGATTACGATGACAAAAGAAAAATGCAATAACATTGTTCATTCAAGAGATTGAATCCACAAGTCGTCGAAGTATAACACTGACAGGAATTGTGAATAAATACATGAATGTTGAATGCGCACATAAAATTTTGGAGTTGTCTCGAAAACTTGTTCTTTGAATGCATGTTATGCCTCGATTATACCAAGGTAAACATCACCAGATCCAAGAGGTTGAAAGCGCATCATCAGCACGGAGTGAGCGAGACTAAAGATTTAAAAAAATACATAATGCAGAAAAAAACAAATTTGAGGTTGGCCAAAGTAGTTCCTCATCATTTGAATACGCTCAATGGTACTGTTAACTTATTGGCTGCCGGAATGCGTACTAGGAAGTCTGTCAATAACAATTATTTTGCGCAATCAGAAAGCATCTTATCCTCCCCAACAGAGTCTGATACTATGGACAATGATGTGAACGTGCCGTTGATGTCCGTGTGTGAGAACGAGAGCCGGTTGTGTCACCAGTGGTGGAGGACGAGATTATACCAAACGTATCAAGAAATTCTAATTCTGTCAATTCATCAGTCCTGGCGAATGACGACTCAGCACAAACTACTAAAAATTCTATTTTTTATGACGATCATTCTTTCTGTAATGTTCTAAATATTAGCAGTAATGATAGATGTCCTGTTCACTCTTCATCTTTTTTGACGAACGGCATTACCACCGCAAGTACAGCTTTCATTCAATCGTATTATATTCGAGCCCTTCACCAGAGAAAGATTTGCAGGGTCAAGCGGAGCGCTGTTCATTAATATCACAAGTGGATACATCATCTATAGTGCCCTCTTTGAAGAAAAGAAAAATTATCATTGATGATTCGGCTGATAAGCCAGGGCGAACGACTAAGCCAGTGATAGTCGGGAACATATTACAAGAGATCTCGACGAATGAGAATTCATACCTAAATGAACAGGACAATTAGAAAGGCAAGCTTGGGAAAAAAAACGAAAAGTATTTATTTGGAGTGTTGCCCTGATATTGAAAATATTTACATGCAACCGAAGAAACGACTGAAAAAACTATCTCTTTTCATTAATGGCTCTAGTATGCCACTAGTGAATACTTCAATGGGACTCATGAAATTCACAAATACGTGTAGTATCGAGTCAATACTTCATTGCCTACGGGTTGCATACGTCGATTGGATTTCCTACCACGAATTTGTTGATCATTTGGAAATCGAAAATAGGGCTATGGATACAATGAAAATGTTGTCTACTGTAGGAACGAGAGTTAAAGTTTATAGGGCACGAGGTGAAATGATACCTGGGTTCAAAGCGCCAAATAATAATTTAGTTGACTGTGACTCCAATATTAGTAACATACCAGACAAATTTTGAAGAACGTACCCTACCTCACGTCAATTAAAACGGAAGTTCAAACATATTTACCAACCTGTTTAAACTTTGGTGGTAAATCCTACAAATTAATTGGAGCTATTGAATTTGTTCCGGGGCAGTATCGACCACTAATTTTAAGAAATAACAAACTTACCAATTTATGGGAATTAAATGATGGCATTTCCAGTTCGTCGCAAATTTGAAAATTGAAGAAAGTAGGAATAAAAACAACAAGTTTCATTCACTTGCTTTTTTATATTCGATGTGAATTAAACCAATGACTCAATGAACCATTTCTCTAGTAAAATGATAAGTTATTTTATTGCAATAATCCTTTTTTCCTCAACTCAATCCTGAAAACTTTCAAATTTCTCATTCCCGGAGCATTAACAAAACGTTGAATTACAAAATATAATGTAATTCGCGAAGTTATTCGTTAAAAAATATTTGTTCCTCACAAACTATTAACACGTGTTTACTAGAATGCATTACATTCCATTCTTGATACTTAGGGTATTTAAAAAATGAATTCTGGCCTAATGATGTGACTACACACGAAAAAAATGTTACTACACTCCTCGGGGCGTCAATCTGCTTCGAATATGCAGTCAAATTGGGGGGGCTCCGTTTGTACTTTTACAAATGTACAAATGATGAACAGTAGAGAGAATTTCCAAACGTTGAGAGCACCGGTGTGCAGGGATCCAACTGTCGACACAAAAAGGTAAGATGTACATGTGGCGCTGGGTCCACATGTACAGCCACATTTTTAGATAGGCAATGAAACAACCGTATGTCTGCCAACAGTTAATTTAATGGAACGTGTTATTAATTAGTGCTGTAAGAACTGCCAATTGTAATTAAACTGTTCTAATATTTACCGAGGATAAGTCGCCTTTTCTTCTCACAAGATGAATAGTGAGGATGTCAGCATTCCATGGATCCGGAAGTACCTATGACCAGTTGATTAGTTATCTTCAAATCTCTATAAGATCTATATGATTATTTTTGTAATATGTGACACTTTTAACTACTTACCGTCGCGACTCGATTGATGATGACGTCGGATTCGGCTTTTATTGTAGAGATCACCTGTGGTAACACAAAAATTAACGCACCCCTATTTTTAGTAAATATAGACTCTTGTAACATACAGTTATCCTCAGAGCCGCAATTTTTTATGCAGTTAGCAAAATGATCCAGCTCTATTGGAATACTGGTAGGAGGCATAGCACGACGAACTTTCATTCGTATCGCATTATATGTTTGGAAGTGATGGAATCTAAAAAGAAAAATTGTGGAGTTTCCCTGCCTTTGTAATAAAGAATATACATCGTATGATGTAATTACCTCTCAGCCAAATGGTGCGTTACACTTTGTAATGTCCCCCCGGCACGAATAGCCTCATTCATTTCTATTAGGAATTCGTTGCGCTGCATAGCCTCAACATCTGCAGCATGGCGGTGTGTCTTTCCATTTTCAATGACAGTACCATCCGGCAATTCCCAAATGGCAACTTCGTTACGTCGATAAGCACAGCGGAAACATGTTCTACCCGCAAATGTCACGGTTTTATCGATATAGTGTTTAAATTGACGATATATATAATTCCATATCTCTGGTCTCTGTCCTGGGATTCTGGTGACTTTATTCGCCTATAAGTGAAGAAAATATTGTCTCGGCCAATGACATTGAAATGTTGAGTGTATAACATGGCTTGCATTGAGGATGCACTACTTACACATGTACGATAAGGTTTATTTTGTCTCAATGTGTACTTCGTTACACGCACGAAGTTTTGTAATAGAAAATCCGAAACCATTCTATAAGAGTGGCTGTGGAACTTCTATTGGCTTCTGTATGCGTTTCTTTTACCGTTTCTATTGACATGTTGGTTTACCAATATTGTATAGAAAAATTGAACTAGTAAAAAAGCCAATATTTCATTTCTATAGCAAACTTTGCCGACTCAAGCTTGTAAAGATTTTATAATTTTTTCTTTATTTTCTTCTCTTCAAAAAAGTCGAATGAAAATAGAACTTATAAAATTGGAGCCGAAAAAGTTGGAAAGACAACAAACTAATTTATACTTTTTTCACGGGATTTCAAATCGAAAACGACCGAAGAAACGGCAGAAAACGTATCGAAAATTCAAGAAAAGTTTTATACAGACTTTATAGAAATACCTATAGAATTCTTTAGCGTTTGATATCGCAAAATTTCTGGCGCCTAAGGAGCGATACGAGCATAAATTTCACGCTTTATAAGTATGGTAAAACTACACATCAAAATGTAAACCAGGAGCTAAAATTTGATTCAATCGCGAGTTTCGGCGAATAAATTGCCTGCAAAAACGTTGAGAAATATTCCTTGAGCTAGCGATTGATGCAAGCCAAGATTTCTTCTCCGAAAACATTCGTAGATGTATTAGTTAATTTTATGCGGAATGTTTCATATTACAGGTAATTTGGCAAATCATAAAAGTAAAAAATTCAAGTGTCGACGTACTCACCATTTCCAATTTAATCCAATATCACAATATTAACGTAAATATCGAGCGAACAAAACAAGAGAAACGTAAATATCACAGAACTAATGAGTTTTATATTTGATTTGTTTTTTAGCTTTATCAGTTGTTAGCACAGGTCAAAACTTATAAGTGTGCGAGAGAAGCGGCGCGATGAGCGCTCTGGTATCCATATAATGGAAGGGGGGGCGAGTGTCCGAAAAGGAGGGAGAACAGCATCCACAACGACGCTGTAGGCGAAATACACTCAATGCGGTAGTATGAAAACAACCTTGCCAGGTTATGGTTTTCGGAAACCTCGCATGGCCTATTAATCTACTCTACTTACATGATAACAAACACTTCGGCCATTACCGACTGCCAAGGGGGGGTTTGGAAAAATCCATACTGTCGGCCGGTTCAGATGGCCGAAGGACACTTTGCAACCATGACGGCGCCAGGTCACAAGTGACAGACGCAGGCATGGCTCCCGCGGGGAACCTCGGGGCGGTGGTCCTTGGTGTCAGCCTGACACCCAGAATGTGAAAAGTGGATAAGGGTATTTGGGGTTAAAAGAAATAGAATAGAAGAAGAGGAAGAAAAGAGAAGAGAAGAGGTGAAGCTAATTCCCATTCAAATCTCCAACCGGGACAGGGTTACCCGGAGAAGGTTACCGGGTTCCTGCCCCACGACTCTCGTCTCCGACAACGAGAGCTGGTTGGTCTCATTCAGTCATTCACTCATCGTCGCCGCCGCTTCTCATTTCCGCGTACGCTTCCGGCGAGCCTAATCTCGGGTGGGCGGATGTCCAACACCGGTTTAACGCGTCGGCGTGTCCTTCGCGCCCGATCCCACCTGTACTCCATCAGCGGCGCTCTCTTCTGCGAATTGCATGACAGGACTATTGCCTCTGTCTTGCTCTTCGAGAGTTCGAGCTTCGCTGATGCGCACCACGACGCGATGTGTTCGACGACGTCTCGGCCTATCCTTTCTATTTCCTTACGCGAGTCGGCCGATATGACCACGATAAGGTCGTCCGCGTAGGCGACTTAGATTGCGCCAAAATTCTGCTCGATGCTCTTGAGGAGGGCATCGAACATGAGATTCCAGCAAGCGGGGCCGAGGACTGATCCTTGCGGACAGCCCCGGGTGGCCGGCTTGGAAACCTCTTGGTCGCTCCAGGCGATCTTGAGAGTCCGATTGTCGAAGTAGCTCCGGAGCACTTCAAAGACATTCTTCGGGCAGTCTCGATCCGCCAAAGACTGGAGGACTAGGGGCCACCACACGTTGTCAAAGGCTCCTGAGATATCGAATAGGAGTCCAATGACGTACCTCTTGTCGTTACCGCGCTCGACTAATTTACGCAACTCTACTATCGCGTCTTCCGTGGATCGTCCAGGCAGAAAGCCATATTGACGTCCTGATATTTTGTCCTCGGTAAAGACTTTCGCCGTAAGGATCCCGTGAAGGACCTTTTCGAAAAATTTCCCGACAACCGACAAGAGGCAAATGGAACGGTAGGATTTGGGGTCGGACACATCCTTGTGAATTCCTTTGAGGAGAGCACGAAGTGTGCCGACTTTCCAAACGGTGGGGAAAACGCCGTGCTTAAGGCAGGCGTTGAAGAGTCGCGTGAAGATGTGAGGCATCCTCATGACCGCGACTTTCAGGACCCTAACTTCAACTAAATCGTATCCTGGGGCTTTGTCATTCTTGAGGGTCTTGACGAGACCCTTAAGTTGGTCGTCGGTCAAGTCTCGTGCGTCCTCTGTCTGGACCGTTAGGTTCCTCGCGCGTTCGCGGATGTCAGTCTGTTCGGGTGTGTCTTCGTTGGGGTCATCGTCAGGTACGTGTGTGTCCAACAGTACCTCAGCAGTCTGACGCATCGTAAGTGTCGTGCCATTCGCGGTTCTAAGTGTGCTGAGTACTGTGCCTACACGCAATTTATCAGCCGCGTATTTGTAGTGAAAGCCCCAGGGATTCGCGTTGCTTTCCGTCGTGATATATCCGCGCCAGCTATTTTCCTTAGATGTCCTAAGTAGCCTGGTATACGATCGCAGGACTACACGATACCTACTCTGTTTAATTTTTCGCGCGTCAGGGTTAGTCTCCCTTCGGTAGCCGTTTCGGAGACGACTGACCAGTTTGCGTTTGCTGGTCAGCTCCTCGCTCCACCACGGATTCGCGCGACGGTAATGTCTGTGGCGCGGCATCGAATCTTGGCATGCTTTGGTGAGTACGTCACCCAGTACTTCTGCCATTCTCTCAACATCCGCTGTAGAATCCAGCGGATGATCCACGAGTTTCTCACGGGCCTCCTCATCGAGGGTCGCCTCGAACTTTTCCCAGTCGGCCCGACGAACGTTGAACCGCATGGTAGAGCCCTCGCCGACTCCCGAGTTATTGACGCGCTGTGAGGAACTCCGGATCGCTAAACGAAAGAAAACCGACGTGTGGTCACCGGTGGACCACTCGTCCTCCAACCTCCATGCACGTATGAATTTATACATGCCAGGAGTGGCCAGTGTGACGTCGATGAACGACGTACCTGCGGCACTCCTGAAGGTGGGGCCCTGCCTAGCATCATTCGCGACGCGGAGACCGAAAGACTTGATGAGCTCACCCAGGAGGACACCACGGTCAGTGGTCCTGGGGCTCCAAAGGGAGTGTTGGGCGTTGGAATCGGCCGCCACCAGAACGCGGCGACCCCTGAGACAGCTGAGAACCTTTTCAAGCTGCCTCAGGTGGATTTCTATGTCGTCCGAGTACTGAAAATAACTGGAGACGACGAAGAAGGATCCACCGGGGACGCGGGCTTCAGCACAGATGCAATGTGCTGTACTAAGTTGGGACACGTAAGCAATCTCCACGATGGAGTTGCACGCAACGACGGCCGTCCACGGTCGCTCCGTTGAGCTCGCGGCAATACGCATTCCCAGTCCTAGGCCGCGGATGGCCCAGGTGTTCGCCTCACGAATGGCATACGGCTCTTGGAGCAACAATATGTCCAGACGCTCTTTGCGAATTAGCTTGAAGACCTCCCCGGTTACTGCAATTGAGCGGGACATGTTCAATTGCAGTATTCTAACGTCGCGTTGCGCGCCCGGTCCCTCGATCGCAGGGGTCCGGGGAGGATGACCTATTGGAACGGGGGGTACCGGTAAGCCTCCGGTCGCGACGCGATGACTATCGATCCTAGTTAAACTAACCTGGCACTCGCGAACCCTACCTAATAATTGAGTGGACTCACCGGTTGAAGTTCTTGAAGATCCCGGCGTTGGCTGACTCGGCTGCGCAGTCAGTCCCGCGTTGTCTGCGACGTCCTCGACGTCCTCGTGGACAGCACGAAGGCTGGAAACTTTCCCTCGTCGGGAGGGCAGTACCCCGGCGCACGGCGGGCGACTACGGACCCTTGAGGGCACCACCCTCCTTGGGTCCCTCGATGTAGTCGCTGCTGGTGGTGTTTCTCTGGCATGCTGGGAAGCGATGCGCAGACTTCGCCGCACGACGGACGCATTTTTGTGCCCCCCCGGAGATCCGATTGGGGGCAGTTTAGCCTCCGGAAAAGATTTGCAAAAATGCTCTGCCATGGTTGAAAGTAGACGATGCGGTCGCCGGCCGTGCCGAAAGGCAAGAGCTGAAAAGCTGAAAAGTAAGTAAAAAAAACGAATGAATAAGAAGATTAAGGATTAGATGGGGCGGTTCCCCGCGGCACCGAGCTGGGTAGCTCGGGACGCTGGGCGCCGTCCCTGGGAGGGGGCCTCCCGGTTCCCGCCGAGCTGGGGAGCTCGGATCGGGGCCCGGTGGAGGCGCTGAAGGAGTGCTCCGCCTCGACTCCCCTCGAAAGAGGAGCAGAGAGGGAGCAGACCCACAGAAAGGGGGAACCCACCCATCCCACCCGACGACCCACCCCGCGAACCGTCCCTTTCCCGAGGGATACCCACCCCCTCCCCCTGACACCCTGCCCCACGTGTGGCGTCGCGTTTTCGCCGGCCTCCACAGTTGCGGGAGGTTCCGACTACTAACACGTGGCTGGAACAAGTTGCGAGAACCGCAATGTCCATGCCCTTCGCACTGCGAAGCAGCCAGTCCCCCCTCCCCCGCACCGCCACGCGAACCGTCCCTTTCCCGAAGGATACCCACCCACTCCCCCTGACCCAACCCCCTCGTGTGGCGTCGCGTTTTCGCCGGCCTCCACCGTTGCGGGAGGTTCCGACTACTAACGCGTGGCTGGAACTACTTGCGAGAACCGCAGCGTTCATGCCCTTCGCACTGCGAAGCAGCCAGTCCCCCCGAACCCCCACCCGCGCGTGGAATTACCCGTCCTCCAACCGATTCCGCCCTCCACCACGTGGAACCACCCCTCCACCAGCCGATTTCGCCCTCCCTCGCGTCTCCCGAAGTCCGGCCCATCCCACCGTGACCAAATCCGCGATCCTCCCCCTCCGAACCCCCCAGTAGGTAGGTCTCGCGCCCCTCCACCCATCGATTTCGCCCTCCACCACGTGGACCCGCCCCTCCACCACGTGGAACCACCCCTCCACCCGCTGATTTCGCCCTCCCTCGCGGCCCAATTGGCGACCCCCCCCCACCGAAACCCCCCTTGGGCACAGGGGTTCACCCTGCACCCGCAACCCCCCCTTGGTATAATTATTGAGACCCCCCAGAAGGGGGATCCCAATCTCTACACCAAGTTCGACTCAGGGTCCGCGGGGTCGTCACACCCCGTGTGTAAGGGCGGTTTTACCCGCCATTACACCCCCTGCGGGTTGCAGGCGAAATACAGTGAAAAAAAAAATTGTCTACTTCATAGATAGGTAAACGCTTTCTGTTTCCCTCTCTATGCAAAAAAACATATCAGTGTTGTATACCCCGAAATGCCCGCATTACAACCACATTTTTCCGCTCCTGCAAATCCCATTGCCGTAAAAAGCAATATCCTAATCCGGCACTATTCCAAGTTTCTCCCCAACAAACAACCCTAATTTAAAAGATTTTCCTACGAAGAGTCCCACTCAAGACCCTTCCTGATCCTCAGGCCCACATGTCCAGTTCTTTCATTTTCGTGGATTATTAAAAATGAGTAACTTTACTCTGGTATCCAACAACAGCTTCATTCATTACTTTCATTAATTATTTTCACTATTGCGTATGGGTGTTGTGGCCCTTTTTTTAAAGTTAGTCTAAGGGAAGGAATCAGAGCCGTTGTGCCTTTCGAGGGTAGAAAATAAAAGACAAAAAAAATATGCACACGTTTGAATCAGTAGAACTCTCACATTTCTACTAGGGGGGCTAACGCCGTCTTCAACCCTATCACCACTACACTCGAATACTTCAGTACTTTGTTCGGTCTGCTAGGTGCACGATCGTGACATCAGTGCTTCCGAATTTGGGGAAAACATTCTAAACAAAACAATGAACAACTCCAATCTTATAAATGCAGTGACCTTGGCCAACTTGCCTGATGACTGCTTAATGGAAATATTCAAGTGTTTACCCCGATTTGAGGAACGGCTAAAAGTAGGACGGGGTTAGTATTTATTAGAAGACCGAATTTTTCCAAGGAAGATGAATTCGTATCAATTTTATTATCTATTAATTTTAATTCTATTATTATCTTCATTAGTATTCATATTCTTTTTAACCCTGTTTAAAGTGTCCAAGAAATGGAATCGAGTCGTCAGACTCTCTTGTGCTGACAGCCGGGAAGTTGTCGTAGAACCACCAGAGTATTTCCTAAGACATCTGCAAACCATTATTGTACAAGGCCAGATTGTCAGAATAAAAACAGGAGCCAATGCGATGGTTAAGGGGGTGATTGGTCTCTGCGGTCCTTGGCTGATCAAGTTAAGCGATTTGCGTCATCACAAAAGGACAACAACCATTTTAGAGGCATCAAGAAAATGCCGACAATTGGAGGAGATCAAGGTGAAGACTCACACTCCGGTGCAGGACAGAAGATGGCGGGATTTAGGGATGGTTAACCAGAGTTCACATCAGTTATCCGTGGAAATATATATAAAGGGAATAAACACCTGGTTCGAGAGATTGAATGGCCCATCGCTGCAGAGACTGCGAATTTTCACTGAAGATGTCAATGAGGGAGACATGCTCGACGGTTTGGCAACGAAAATGGTGGAACTGGTGAACCTTGAGGGATTTTCGATAAATATCGTCAATGATCTCTTGCTCCGGAGCTTTACAACTATTACAACACTGGAGACTGTGGAAATTTGTAGAGCTCAGCGTGTAATGAAGCTATCAGAAGAGGGGCTCAATAGCATTTTAAATCTGAAGAACTTGAGGAGTCTCTCTATTAACAGTGCGAATAGCCCTTAACGGTGGTGCACTGACACTTTCATGGGGATATTGGTCGAGGCGTGTCCCCGAATTGAGCGCTTGACCCTTACAGGTAAGAACAATAAACAAACATTGAAAAAAAAAAGAAATATAAATTTATTCTCTTCTTTACAGGCAACCTCCACCGTAGCGATCAAATACTCCCAAAATTAGCACGGCTAAGGGAACTGAAATGTCGTACCCTGAAAATACCACGAGAAAATCACCGAAACAGACAGTCAGTTCTCGAAGCCACGCCCTCAGTGATTTATTTGCAGCCTACGTTCACCCATGCTCACCTAGAGTTAGAAAACAAATTTTTGTACAGTATAGCGTATTAAAGTGGTGTGTTTGAAACGTAGACATTTAGCGCTCAAATAGTAATGAAGGCCCCCGGTCAGGCCAAAAGGTCGACAGCGACACCTCGGGTCACTAGGCCCCGAGCTGACCCCGGAAGTACCGAAACTCGCCCAGTTCATCGTAGATCCTCAGCGAGCGCGGTAACGTTTATCAACCCCGGAAAATCTCCCCTTGGAGTCAAGTACATCACCGAGTACACCGACGAGTACATCTCCGTTAGATATAAACGGCATTATTAGCCCAGTTTATAAAGTTAATCAACAGTGTTATTAATTTGTGATTTAAACCTATCGAACTATAAATTGTACATCACCGGGTTATTGTGTAAATCAGTGTAAAGAAAACGACTTTGGTGGCACGTGGCCCCAATAAACTTTTATATAAACCCTCAATCTTTAATAGACTGTTTTCCACCCTATTCATCTTCCATCCAGTGAATCATTTCATACAAATTCCTCCCACATCCACCCTAAAGTCAGTAAATCCCCAAACATGGTGTTAAAGTAGTTTTGTGTAACATTGTATGTAGTGACGGTTTGAGTGGGTTGAAACGAAGTTTTAGTATTGACAAACCAATTGAGTGTAACATAAGCGAAGAGCTGAATTAACCATGGTGAGTTATATCACAATGTAATGAAATAAATTGCGAATGTGCACAGTAATATGTTAATTCATTATATCTAACTACTTTTTCTTAATTAAACAGGACCAAGAAAATGTGATAGAAATCACAGGGACGAACGGCAGACGTCGTTATCTCTATGAAAATTACATATTCCATATAGTATATGAAGGACCCACAAAGAAATCATTTCGATGTGCGCATTACACCAGAATCAACCGATGTCCCGTCAGGATCTCTGTCCATTATAATGGAGAGATCCAGACAAATGGAAAACCTCATAATCATGGAAAGGGTAAGGATGAGCTGAGACTTCATGCTTACAAGCAGGACTTGAAGGACCATGCTTGCAACACATATGATCCTCCTACAGAAATCACCAATAGAATCTCCAGATTGTGAGTTGAACATTTTTCCTGCACTATTGGCCAATCCCTTTGGTTACATTCTTGTTGAAATATTACAACACCGCTCTTCTGTTCCTCTTCAAAAATCCGTCGGCAAGGTTTATGACGTGTTTGAAAGAGTCTCCAGAAAAGTACTAATTTGTGATCGGGTGTGCGCCGAACTTGAAAGCATTGTAATCCTTACCAGATGTGGTATTCAAAGGGAACTCTGTCCTCTGCAGTTATAAACCTTCTCGTATTTTCTCCCTTAGTAAAAGTTTTTTCAACTAGTAATAATTGAGTCTCTGGACAACGGTCCTATAGGTCAATGGTGTCTTTCTCGTGCCAATAGTGAAGTGGTAGAGTTAAAATAATTGGTTGTGTTGCTCTATTTATTTATCTACTTTTATCAATATCCCAATAATTCTTAACACTCAATGAGCGGAATTTTCGCATTTCCAAATGAACAGTACAGGGTGTCTCAGAAGAACATGCGGATACCGAACCGGCATATCCTCAGCGAGTGAGTCTGACCAGAAAAATTCTTTTTCCCTTTTCGATTAGACGGCCCGCTACTGATATATGGGGGGAAAAAGGACGGCCAATGGGGCGCGAGCGTTAAGCGGCTGTACGCCCGTGTGCGCCGGTAAGCCGTGTGCGTGGTTCTCCGTCCCCACAGGCGGGCGTTCTATTCCGCTAGTGAGTGAGAGAGAGGGGAACATATTTTTCTCTCGCTCATTGCCAATTGCACGACAGTCCTTTCAGGGGGGGGGGGGTGAATAAAAACTTATTATAATTAACATTCGGATTATTTATGACAATACAAGAGTTGGTTTGGAAAAAAATCATTTATTAAAATAATTTGATAAGATCAAAAATTTAAACAATTGTTACATCCGTCGAAGGAAACTCTTTAAATTCTTTTTAAATAATTAGGAGTAGAAATTGCCCAAACAGGGTTCATTTATTGGGAAGACCCAAAGGCCAGCCCAAATAATAAATATTAATAAAAATTTTCCAGACGCATTTCTCTTCGGAAAATCCGTCGTGAAAGGGAATAAAGTTGGGTCTGTCATGCTGAAGGCATCTGCAGTGCATGCTCAGTTTATTTCCCTCATTTTAAAATTTTAAATTTACTTTCAAATGGGACAAATGCATTAAGGGAACTTAAGACCTTTCTTTTATTATTTATTTTAGCGTGGGTCCAGACCCTTGTAAACTAAAATTCGAGTTTCCGTCCCATTAGAAATTTTATGGGGGTTCTATGAGTTCTCTTCGTAACGAGAAGTCATAAATCCCTTTTTAACAATTTTTAAATGTTTAAAAAAAAATTCTTGTAATTTAATAATTTTGTGATAGAATAATTGCAATTTTTTCTACGACCATGCCAATGTAAAAAAATTCGTTGTTAGGACAATCCTAACTTATTCTTTCAATTATTTTTCAATTCGAAAGAATATGTTAGAGAACCTCAACTATTAATGTTAGTACAAACTAAATTGGAAAATTACCCAACATTTTTTTTTTGTTTAATCTTAAATAGTTATTAGTTTAAATTATTAATATTAAATTATTATTTATTTTAAATAGAATTGTGGAGGGAGGAAAATGGGACCTCCCGAAACAATTCTCATTTGCGGTCGAGAGGGGGAAGCACGCCCACACTCTCGACACCTCAATGTAGAGGGGTTGGAGTTAGCCCTGAAACATTGAGACTATAGAGTAGGGAGGGAAAATTCGGGCCCAAGGTCATCAACCATTGGTCCCCTGAATTTTCCTTCCATACTTCTGAGGACACACCCTGAGGCAAGAAACAAAAACTGTTTGCACGCCGTTTTCGTCCTCAGTGTGAATTCCTCCGTTTTCGGTAACTAACTTTCAAGTTAGAATTTTCTTTTTTAGTCCTCCGAGACTATTTCTACTCTCGTCTTTCAAGACATTTATAAGTCGTTCGTGACTTTGAATTTCAAGTTTAATTTACTCAATTCTTTTGAGATTTTTTTCTTTTGTTTACATACATTAGATTCGCATTTTTATATAACGCCAAAATTATAATTTGGTAAATTACCAAATAAGTGGAAATAGTGTTTAAGTGAATTGTAAGGTGAAGCAGAGACTCATCACCCGTAAGTTTTTGTTTATATATATATATTTTTTTTATGTAATTTACCTTTTTATTCAAATATAGACTCTTCGGAGTCAGGCTAATTAAAATCCTCGACAATTTGTTTATTTTATTTAAATCCCTATTCAGTGGGTTGGTTTTTAATTCCATGGAAAATTCCATTTAACTATCATTTAACTACGTCAAATCGGTTAATTTTGACGTAACAATTTGTTAATCTTATGATTAAATTTTTTAGCATATATGGGGTCTTCATTTTATTATTCTTTGCAATGATTAAAAATTAAATAATTGTGCAAATCCAATCGCGAGACTGTCAAACCATCAACAAGAAATAGCAACGAATGAAAAACGCAAAGAATACATGCTGCATCGGTATGTTGGAATAATTTTAACCACAACTTATTCAAAATATAATTTTGTTTATAGAATATCTACAATATTTTTATCGATATTAAACATTTTACAAATAAGGACAACTTGGCCCATGACCAGCCAGCAACAGATATTCCAAGACATCCCAATCATGATTGGTTTCACTTTCATCAATCCCATTCACGTCCTCTGGCTCTGAAAAAATGATAGTCAATTATTTAAAAGGTTGAGAAGCAAATAGATGAAAAATATTATTTTTTTACGTAAAAATCTTACGCTGTATCGTGAGTATTTGCTTTCTCTCGCGGTTTCGATCAGAGCACGGTATTGCTGAAGGTTGTTTCCTCGCTTGACTTTTTCTTGAGGAACTTTGACGTTTTTTCTTAACTGAAACAGAGAAAATATATATTAGAAAGGTTATTATCACAATAAAACAGGCCACATATTACGTTTTTTATTGTTTTTGATTTATTTACCTCCATACTCTGCATTTTCATCGTCCAGCCCCAGGACGTCTGAATGCTGCACCTCACAATTATTCCGTGGGAAGGATTTCCCGTGTTCTTCATTAATTATGTCTTGATTATTTGAAGGTAGACATTCTCTTAGAAAATTATAAACAGCCTTCTTTGTGATGTTCCTGAAAATTTAAGATGATTATTGTTTTTAGAGAACTTGGATTGCAGTTAGGTATTTTTTCTTGTTTTCAATAGAATATAGCAATCTCGTTAATCCATCACATGGGCAAAAAGGTATCGATACTCGCCCCCTCCTCTCGACCATTTAATATAATATTTGTTAATAAAAATCTCACCTTGGAAGGGTCGTTCCTGTTTCAACCTCAGTGAGGTATTTGTCCTGCGCTTGCAGGATGCACATGCCCCATATTGTAAAGTTCCTTTTCTTTTTTGGTTTTTGAGATGGGTAGATTATTTTTCAATCTCTACAACTTTATGGATTCATCTTCGATGGCCTGTTGTAAGTTATCTGCAATTGAAAAAGAACGATATATAATATTCAGAATCCCTGTCAACAACGGGATTTCAATAAATAGAATTGATACTATTCCAATGAACCGTGAAGTAAAATCCTAAAATGGATTTATTTAAAGGATGGCCGACTTATCATGAGTCAAGAAGTATAAAGTATATATACTTACGAATCAGTATGAAAACGAGGGCCACCGACTCGAGGCGTGTAATGGCGGTTATATGCTTCAACATCATTGGTTGTTCTAATCGGACTCCCGTACACAGAGGTCCATTCAGTATCCCACAACCATTGTCTCCTTAAATAGTCTATAAAACGCCGAAGCTCTGGAAAATTTTCTGTATGCGACTGCGTGAGTTCTTCGAAGACATCTATTCCAATCGTCAAAAGTTGAGGGGGAAGTAACCCAAGAGATC
Source organism: Diachasmimorpha longicaudata (assembly GCF_034640455.1). Lineage (NCBI taxonomy): Eukaryota > Metazoa > Arthropoda > Insecta > Hymenoptera > Braconidae > Diachasmimorpha > Diachasmimorpha longicaudata. Next base: position 1,519,172 of record NC_087237.1, read on the forward strand.
GACTTAAAAATTTGACTTCACGGGGAGATTGAAGCTTTCCAAGTTTCAAGATATCTGCCCAGTATCCAGATATCGCCTATAAATTGATTATAATTAGATACCTGATAAAAACTAAATTAAACTACAAGACAGACTTGAGCGTTAACATACTTGCACTAGGTGAAACAGGCAACCTTGCAATTTGGCTGTCGGAAACAATGCTTTGCATGCTTTGCGTGGTGCTCGTTCAAAATCGGAGATAATTAGCTCTACGTTCTGCAAACCCGGAGCTAATTGGATGATACGCTGTAGAATTGCTTCATAGAGGGATGCTCTTGCACCTCGCGTGTAGGCGTAAACTGCGGCGAAAGCCTGTCAAGGAAAAAAAGTAGAGTCGGTTACATTATCAAAAGAAAACCATAACAAAAAAGGGTTCTTCATACCTGGTTGTGCTTTCTGAAGCTGATTATCCACATCTGCGTTCCTTTCGGCTTCTGTGGAATTGCCTGAAACGTAAAAATTAATAATCAAAATTGTTCGTTATGCTCATGTATTGCATCGCGAAATCGAAAAATTCTTCACGGCCACTTGGGGAACAATTTGAGGGTTTGGGATTGCAAATTCATAATCAATATGTTTCCAATTATTACCTTCATTGTTCCATCAAACTCAATGAGTTTCGCTGAGTTCAACTCTGAAATCATGATATCAGATGCAAAAATCAGGGCGTAACCTTCACCCCCATCTGTAGGTTGAACCGCTCCCTTATAATTATTTCCTACAATGTTCTTCAATTCATTGTTATTGGTAAGAGTTTGTGCCAAATCTTCCAACGTTTGTGGCAGTTTAGGTCGACCTATCTGTTGTCTCCTACGCTGGATGTAGCTGTTAGCAGCTAGTCTGGATATTTCAGATGCTACAGAGATCCCATGCCTGAAAATAAATTGAATCAATTGTTTATTGTTGATTATTTTTGTAACAGGCCCGTTTACAGTATTTTATCAACAGATCTTTCTTTTTGTAAATTAAATTTACATTGAAAAAGATCTCCTGACAAAATACTGTAGGCTTGTTGCATTATGAGATAATTAACATTTAAACAATTATCTCCGGAATGCCAAGGGGGATGCCCGTGATTTTGGGGATTTTTTTTATAAAAAATGGTTTTTGACAAATATCTTGTAAACCCATTTGGTTGACAACATTCTGTCAAAAGGCTTTTTTCTGAGGAATGTGATTATAAACATGAAATGTCGATGAGGAAATCGCGTAAATAAATTAGTTTATTTAATAATCGAGGATTATTTTCTTACGTCAAAATTAACCGATTTGACGAAGTTAAATGATAGTTAAATGGAATTTCCCATGGAATTAAAACCCAACCCACTGAATAGGGATTTAAATAAAATAAACAAATTGTCGAGGATTTTAATTAGCCTGACTCCGAAGAGTCTATATTTAAATAAAAAGTAAATTACAAAAAATATATATATATACAAAAACTTACGGGTGATGAGTCTCTGCTTCACCTTACAATTCACTTAAACACTATTTCCACTTATTTGGTAATCTACTAAATTATAATTTTTGCGTTATATAAATATGCGAATCTAATGTATGTAAACAAAAAGAAAAATCTCAAAAGAATTGAGTAAATTAAACTTGAAAATCAAAGTCACGAACGACTTATAAATGTCTTGAAAGACGAGAGTAGAAATAGTCTCGGAGGACTAAAAAGAAAATTCTAACTTGAAAGTTAGTTACCGAAAACGGAGGAATTCACACTGACGACGAAAACGGCGTGCAAACAGTTTTTGTTTCTTGCCTCAGGGTGTGTCCTCAGAAGTATGGAAGGAAAATTCAGGGGACCAATGGTTGATGACCTTGGGCCCGAATTTTCCCTCCCTACTCTATAGTCTCAATGTTTCAGGGCTAACTCCAACCCCTCTACATTGAGGTGTCGAGAGTGTGGGCGTGCTTCCCCCTCTCGACCGCAAATGAGAATTGTTTCGGGAGGTCCCATTTTCCTCCCTCCACAATTCTATTTAAAATAAATAATAATTTAATATTAATAATTTAAACTAATAACTATTTAAGATTAAACAAAAAAAAAATGTTGGGTAATTTTCCAATTTAGTTTGTACTAACATTAATAGTTGAGGTTCTCTAACATATTCTTTCGAATTGAAAAATAATTGAAAGAATAAGTTAGGATTGTCCTAACAACGAATTTTTTACATTGGCATGGTCGTAGAAAAAATTGTAATTATTCTATCACAAAATTATTAAATTACAAGAATATTTTTTTAAACATTTAAAAATTGTCAAAAAGGGATTTATGACTTCTCGTTACGAAGAGAACTCATAGAACCCCCATAAAATTTGTAATGGGACGGAAACTCGAATTTTAGTTTACAAGGGTCTGGACCCATGCTAAAATAAATAATAAAAGAAAGGGCTTAAGTTCCCTTAATGCATTTGTCCCATTTGAAAGTAAATTTAAAATTTTAAAATGAGGGAAATAAACTGGGCATGCACTCCAGATGCCTTCAGCATGACAGACCCAACTTTATTCCCTTTTACGACGGATTTTCCGAAGAGAAATCCGTCTGGAAAATTTTTATTAATATTTATTATTTGGGCTGGCCTTTGGGTCTTCCCAATAAATGAACCCTGTTTGGGCAATTTCTACTCTTAATTATTTAAAAAGAATTTAAAGAGTTTACTTCGACGGATGTAACAAAATCTAAAGTAGACTGGAACCTTTTTGAAAAATGGTTAAATGGCAACTTAAATCTAGTTCAAAACCTCGCGAATGAAACCCCCCTACAAACAAAATACGAATTATTCATTGACAACATTATGAACGCGATATCCTTTTCTTCCCCCAAACCCAAAAGGACTCTTCCTCAAACCAATCCTCATAACACTTCTAATAACAAAAAACAGAAGAAAAACTCCCCTCCTGCACCATAGTGGAATGAACAATGTTCAAAGGCTATAGCTCTTAGGAGAAAAGCCACCACTGCCTTTAGAAAAGTCATCTCAGAAGAAAACTACATTGAAATGAAAAAACAAACTGCACTTACCAAACTTATCATCAAGAAAGAAAAAATAAAAGGTTGGGCCAATTTTTGTATGACCCTAGACAGAAACACTTCCATCAAAACCGTCTGGAATAAAATTAAATGGTTCAAAAATCGCTACAATTACAACCCAGCTCATATTCCCAAACAAGACAATGAATCTGCAGCTAAAATGAGAGAATTTGTCACTACCTTCTGTCCAAATCTCCCACCTAACCATTGCCCTCCTCCTCCTCCTACTATACCATTCGAGTCCTCTCCATTTCTACAAAATGAGTTCTCCCCTCAGGAATTTTCACAAGCCCTGAACTCTATGAAAAAACAATCCTCCCCTGGTCTTGATAAAATCGACTACTCTATAATCGACAAATAGCCTCCAGAATATAAAAATATTCTACTAAATATCTTCAACAAACTCTTAGAAGCAGGCCAATTTCCAGACTCCTGGAGACAAGTTCTCGTCTTTTTACTCCCAAAATCAGCTCCTAATAAATTCCGACCGATAGCTCTAACCTCTTGCTTCTTGAAACTGTGTGAAAAAATCGTGTCAAATAGCCTAACGTGGTGGCTCGAAACTCAATTGATTCTACCAAACACCCAATTTGGATTCCGTAAAATGCGATCCTGTGTTGATAATTTAGGTATATTATCCACGGAAATTCTCACAGGGTTTGCATCTAGTGAATTTACCGCTTGTGTCTTTCTGGATATAAAGGGCGCCTTTGATCACGTAGATCCATCTCTACTTTATCAAGATCTCGCGCGTCTTGGTATTCCCCTAAAAATTGCAAACTTCATCTATTTCGTCCTCGCCTATCGACAATTGTACTTTGTCATTCAGGGTAACGTGGAAGGTCCCTACCCAATGGACAAAGGTACAGGCCAAGGTTCAGTTCTCAGCCCCATCCTTTTTAATATCTACCTTGCCAACATCCCATCTATCGACGAACTTAAAGCGCAATTTTTATCATTCGCTGATGATCTAGTGATTTTCTCTCGTGGTCGCTATCTCAACAACGTCTTAGAATCGGTGGAGAAATCGGTGAGCAAAATCTCCAAGTTTCTGACACAAAAAAGACTAGAAATCTCACCAGAAAAATCTCATTTAATCATTTTTTCCAAAAAACAATTCAATCCTTCTGATCACTCAATCTTAATCAACCATTCACCAATCATAGCCGAAGAATCCAGTAAATTCCTAGGAATCACTCTCGACAGCAGATTCTCCTTCTCCAAACACATCAATGCTGTAGCCCAAAAGGGCAATAAGATAATATCTTTAATTAAATCTCTTTGAAAAACCCACTATGGAGCAGACCCCAGGAACTTAATTGTACTGTATCGAGGTCTCCTTCGTTGCTCAATTGAATACGGCAGCCACATTCTTAGATACTCCAACCAAAATGAATTCGATAAGTTAAACAAACTTCAATACTCTACTGTGAGACTAGCAATCGGCTACCGTGGATCCACCCCCATAAACGTTATGCTGGCTGAGGCTTCGGAACCTACGCTTTCTCTTAGAATATCTCAACTCTCAGATAGATTTACATTGAGAACCTTTTCGCTATCACAACATCCTCTCCTACAAAAACTCGCAAATCAGCATCTCATCCTTGAAAAAAGGGAACTAATATTCATCTCATTAAAACCGATTTTCCCCTATATCGTTCTTGCAGAAGACTCCTCGTCCACCACTTGTTAATTCGACTCCCTACATTAATATCTCACTAGGCTGTTACATCCGTCGAAGTAAATTCTTTAAATTCTTTCTCAACAATTAAGAGGAGAAATTGCTCAAATAGGGTTCATTTATTGGGAAGACCCAAAGGCCAGCCCATATAATAAATGTTAATGAAAATTTTCCAGACGGATTTTTCTTTGGAAAATCCGTCGTAAAAAGTAATAAAGTTGGGTCTGTCATGCTGAAGGCATCTGGAGTGCATGCCCAGTTATTTCCCTCATTTTAAAATTTAAACTCACTTTCAAATGGGACAAATGCATTAAGGGAACTTAAGCCCTTTCTGTTTATTACTTATTTTAGCGTGGGGTCTGTTTGCTGTTAAGGCCCAGACTCTTGTAAAACCGAATTCGAGTTTCCGTCCCATTACAAATTTTATGGGGGTTCTATGAGTTCTCTTCGTAACGAGAAGTCATAAATCCCTTTTTGACAATTTTTAAATGTTTAAAAAAATATTCTTGTAATTTAATAATTTTGTTATAGAATAATTACAATTTTTTCTACGATCATGACAATGTAAAAAACTCGTTGTTAAGACAATCCTAATTCATCTCGAATTGAAAAATAATTCGAAAGAAGATTTTATAGAATCTGAGTTACGAATATTTATAAACCGAATCGAAAAATTATTTCAACATTTCTTTTTCTTAAATAGTTTTAATTTTAAATTGTTAATTTTAAATTGTTAATATTTAATCTAGCTAATTATTATTTATCTTAAAGAGAATTGTGGAGGGAGGAAATGGGACCTCCCGAAAAAATTCTCATTTGCGGTCGAGAGAGTGGAAGTCCGCCCACACTCTCGACACCTCAATGTAGAGGGGTTGGAGTTAGCCCTGAAACATTGACACTATAGAGTAGGGAAGGAAAATTCGGGCCCAAGGTCATCAACCATTGATCCCCTGATTTTTCCTTCCATACTTCTGAGGACACACCCTGAGGCAAGGAACAAAAACTGTTTGCACGCCGTTTTCGTCCTCAGTGTGTATTCCTCCGTTTCGTTAACTAACTTTCAAGTTAGTATTTTCTTTTAGTCCTCCGAGACTATTTCTATTTCTGTCTTTCAAGACATTTATAAGTCGTTCGTGACTTTGCTTGTGAAGTGCACCATCTCCGTCTTGCCTGGGTTTGCCCTCAGGCCCTTCGATGTGCACCACTGCTGAACATAGTTCAGCACTTTCTGCATTTTGCTATGTAGCATGCGCGCGTTCCTGCTAGTTACCAGCAGTGCCACATCGTCCGCATATGCCACTGTCCTTACTCAATGCGGTATTATGAAAACAACCTTGCCAGGTTATGGTTTTCGGAAACCTCGCATGGCCTATTAATCTACTCTACTTACATGATAACAAACACTTAGGCCATTACCCACTGCAAAGGGGGGGGGGGGTTGGAAAAATCCATACTGTCGGCCGGTTCAGATGGCCGAAGGACACTTTGCAACCATGACGGCGCCGGGTCACAAGTGACTGACGCAAGCACGGCTCCCACGGGGAACCTCGGGGCGGTGGTCCTTCGTGTCAGCCTGACACCCAGAATGTGAAAGGTGAATAAGGGTATTTGGGATTAAAAGAAATAGAATAGGAGAAGAGGAAGAAAGGAGAAGAGGTGACTCGAATACGCATTCATATCTGCAACCGGGACAGCGTTACCCGGAGAAGGTTACCGGGTTCCTGCCCCACGACTCTCGTCTCCGACAACGAGAGCTGGTTGGTCCCATTCATTCGTTCACTCATCGTCACCACGATTTCTAATTTCCGCGTACGCTTCCACGCATTTCAGCCACATACATTCCCTGCAAAAATCCGCGAACATGGCGAATGACTCCCTGGACGACACTAGCGCTTGTGCCGCCTGGGGCCACGGGCGATTCCCGATTATCCCCGCGATGCACTCCCGCTGTGGTGCATATATCGGACAGTCCATTATAAGATGCTGGACTATATCGTCAGCCTGGTCGCACTCGCAGTTGCGTGACTGGGCAAAGCCCCGGTCGTGAAGATAGGACCGGAATTGCCCATGCCCTGTCAGGACCTGCGAGACCCAGTGGTCGCACTCGACCCACTTAGCGACCAGGCGCGCCGCAGTATCGGGGAAGAACGCAAAGGCATTCCTCCCGGTTGAAGCCCGCTCGAACCTACTCCGCCGGAGATTTCGGATCTCTGTGTTTATTTCCTCAACGGCCTCGATCGGGCGGCCGTTGTTACCAACACGCGGATTCGCGGGGTCTATATCAACATCTCCTATTCTGACCGGAATGCCTTTCTTGGCTTGGTAGCGCGCTGCTCTTTCCCTCAATAATAGGTCCACAGGAAGCACCCCCGCCGCTGCGCAGAGTGCTTCGTGTGAAGCCGTCCTATACGCGCCAGTCACCGTCAGCAGCGCGCTCCTCTGCGCAGTACGGAGTTTCTTCCAGTCGTACGGTGTGCAACGGTTCACCCACCCGTGGGCTGCATACGACGCGACAGCCTGAAAAACGCCCTGAAAAACGACTTTAACCGATCGGTATCGGAGCCCCCAATGCTTGTGCATTAGGGCCGATAGCCGAGTGAAAAGGACCCTAGCCTTTTCTTGAATATATTCGGTATGGTCCGGACCCGCATATTCCTATTAAAGTGTACCCCGAGGTACCTCACGCTCTCCTTGAATTTAATCTTCTCCCCGGCGAGCCTAATCTCGGGTGGGCGGATATCCAACACCGGTTTCACGCGTCGGCGTGTCCTTCGCGCCCGATCCCACCTATACTCCATCAGCGGCGCTCTTTTCTGCGAATTGCATGACAGGACAATTGCCTCTGTCTTGCTCTTCGACAGTTCGAGCTTCGCCGATGCGCACCACGACGCGATGTGGTCAACGACGGCTCGGCCTATCCTCTCTATCTCCTTACGCGAGTCGGCCGATACGACCGCGATAAGGTCGTCCGCGTACGCGACTTCGATTTCGCCGAAGTTTTGCTCGATGCTCTTGAGGAGGGTATCGAACATGAGATTGCAGCAAGCGGGGCCCAGGACTGATCCTTGGGGACAGCCCCGGGTGGCCGGCTTGGAAACCTCTTGGTCGCTCCAGGCGATCTTGACGGTCCGATTGTCAAAGTAGCTCCGGAGCACTTCGAAGACATTCTTCGGACAGTCTCGATCCGCCATCCCGCAGGGGTTGTAATGGCGGGTAAAACCGCCCTTACACACGGGGTGTGACGACCCCGCGGTCCCTGAGTCGAACTTGGTATAAGGATTGGGATTCCCCTTTTAGGGGGTCTCAATAATTATACCTTGGGGGGTTGCGGGTGCAGGGTGAGCCCCTGTGCCCAGGGGGAGTTTCAGTGGGGGGGGGGGGTCGCGAATTGGGTCGAGAGGGAGGGTGAAATCGGCTGGTGGAGGGGTGGTTCCACGTGGTGGAGGGGTGGGTCCACGTGGTGGAGGGCGAAATCGACGGGTGGAGTGGCGCGAGACCTACCTACTGGAGGGTTCGGAGGTGGAGGGCCGCGGATTGGTCACGGTGGGGAGGGCCGGACTTCGGGAGACGCGAGGGAGGGCGAAATCGGCTGGTGGAGGGGTGGTTCCACGTGGTGGAGGGCGGATTCGGTTAGTGGACGGGTAATTCCACGCGCGGATGGGGGTTCGGGGGGACAGGCTGTTTCGAAGTGCGAAGGGCATGGACGCTGCGGTTCTCGCAACATGTTCCAGCCACGTGTTAGTAGTCGGAACCTCCCGCAACTGTGGAGGCCGGCGAAAACGCGACGCCACACGTGGGGCAGGGTGTCAGGGGGAGGGGGTGGGTATCCCTCGGGAAAGGGACGGTTCGCGGGGTGGGTCGTCGGGTGGGATGGGTGGGGTCCCCCTTTCTGTGGGTCTGCTCCCTCTCTGCTCCTCTTTCGAGGGGAGTCGAGGCGGAGCACTCCGTCAGCGCCTCCACCGGGCCCCGATCCGAGCTCCCCAGCTCGGCGGGAACCGGAAGGCCCCCTCCCAGGGACGGCGCCCAGCGTCCCGAGCTACCCAGCTCGGTGCCGCGGGGAACCGCCCCATCTAATCCTTAATCCTCTTATTCATTCTTTTTCTTTTACTTTTCAGCTTTTCAGCTCTTGCCTTTTGGCACGGCCGACGACCGTCTCGTCACACTTCAACCATGGCAGAGCATCTTTGTAAATTTATTCCGGAGGCTAAACTGCCCCCAATCGGATCTCCGGGGGGGCACACTGATGCGTCCGTCGTGCGGCGAAGTCTGCGCATCGCTTCCCAGCATGCCAGAGAAACACCACCATCAGCGACTACATCGAGGGACCCAAGGAGGGTGGTGCCCTCAAGGGTTCGTAGTCGCCCGCCGTGCGCCGGGGTACTGCCCTCCCGACGAGGGAAAGGTTCCAGCCTTCGTGCTGTCCACGCGGACGTCGAGGACGTCGCAGACAACGCGGGACTGACTGCGCAGCCGAGTCAGCCAACGCCGGGATCGTCAAGAACTTCAACCGGTGAGTCCACTCAATTATTAGGTAGGGTTCGCGAGTGCCACGTTAGTTTAAGTAGGATCGATAGTCATCGCGTCGCGACCGGAGGCTCACCGGTACCCCCCGTTCCAATAGGTCATCCTCCCCGGACCCCTGCGATCGAGGGACCGGGCGCGCAACGCGACGTTAGAATACTGCAATTGAACATGTCCCGCTCAATTGCAGTAACCGGGGAGGTCTTCCAGCTAATTCGTAAAGAGCGTGTGGACATATTGTTGCTCCAAGAGCCGTATGCCATTCGTGAGGCGAACACCTGGGCCATCCGCGGCCTAGGACTCGGAATGCGTATTGCCGCGAGCTCAACGGAGCGACCGTGGGCGGCCGTCGTTGCGTGCAACTCCATCGTGGAGATTGCTTACGTGTCCCAACTTAGTACAGCACATTGCATCTGTGCTGAAGCCCGCGTCCCCGGTGGATCCTTCTTCGTCGTCTCCAGTTATTTTCAATACTCGGACGACATAGAAATCCACCTGAGGCAGCTTGAAAAGGTTCTCAGCTGTCTCAGGGGTCGCCGCGTTCTGGTGGCGGCCGATTCCAACGCCCAACACTCCCTTTGGAGCCCCAGGACCACCGACCGTGGTGTCCTCCTGGGTGAGCTCATCGAGTCTTTCGGTCTCCGCGTCGCGAATGATGCTAGGCAGGGCCCAACCTTCAGGAGTGCTGCAAGTACGTCGTTCATCGACGTCACACTGGCCACCCCTGGCATGTATAAATTCATACGTGCATGGAGGTTGGAGGACGAGTGGTCCACCGGTGACCACACGTCTGTTTTCTTTCGTTTAGCGATGCGGAGTTCCTCACAGCACGTCAATATCTCGGGAGTCGGCGAGGGCTCTACCATGCGGTTCAACGTTCGTCGGGCCGACTGGGAAAAGTTCGAGGCGACCCTCGATGAGGAGGCCCGTGAGAAACTCGTGGACCATCCGCTGGATTCTACAGCGGATGTTGAGAGAATGGCAGAAGTACTGGGTGACGTACTCACCAAAGCCTTCCAAGATTCGATGCCGCGCCGCAGCCATTACCGTCGCGCGAATCCGTGGTGGACCGAGGAGCTGACCAGCAAACGCAAACTGGTCAGTCGTCTCCGAAACGGCTACCGAAGGGAGACTAACCCTGACGCGCGAAAAATTAAACAGAGTAGGTATCGTGTAGTCCTGCGATCGTATACTAGGCTACTTAGGACATCTAAAGAAAATAGCTGGCGCGGATACATAACGACCGAAAGTAACGCGAATCCCTGGGGCTTTCATTATAAATACGCGGCTGATAAATTGCGTGTAGGCACGGTACTCAGCACACTTAGAACCGCGAATGGCACGACACTTACGATGCGTCAGACTGCTGAGGTACTGTTGGACACACACGTACCTGACGATGACCCCAACGAAGACACACCCGAACAGACTGACATCCGCGAACGCGCGAGGAACCTAACGGTCCAGACAGAGGACGCACGAGACTTGACGGACGACCAACTTAAGGGTCTCGTAAAGACCCTTAAGAATGACAAAGCCCCAGTATGCGATTTAGTTGAAGTTAGGGTCCTGAAAGTCGCGGTCATGAGGATGCCTCACATCTTCACGCGACTCTTCAACGCCTGCCTTAAGCACGGCGTTTTCCCCACCGTTTGGAAAGTCGGCACACTTCGTGCTCTCCTCAAAGGAGTTCACAAGGATGTGTCCAACCCCAAATCCTACCGTCCCATTTGCCTCTTGTCGGTTGTCGGGAAATTTTTCGAAAAGGTCCTTCACGGGATCCTTACGGCGAACGTCCTTACCGAGGACAAAATATCAGGACGTCAATATGGCTTTCTGCCTGGACGATCCACGGAAGACGCGATAGTAGAGTTGCGTAAATTAGTCGAGCGCGGTAACGACAAGAGGTACGTCATTGGACTCCTATTCGATATCTCAGGAGCCTTTGACAACGTGTGGTGGCCCCTAGTCCTCCAGTCTTTGGCGGATCGAGACTGCCCGAAGAATGTCTTTGAAGTGCTCTGGAGCTACTTCGACAATCGGACTGTCAAGATCGCCTGGAGCGACCAAGAGGTTTCCAAGCCGGCCACCCGGGGCTGTCCGCAAGGACCAGTCCTCGGCCCCGCTTGCTGGAATCTCATGTTCGATGCCCTCCTCAAGAGCATCGAGCAGAATTTTGGCGCAATCGAAGTCGCCTACGCGGACGACCTTATCGCGGTCGTATCGGCCGACTCGCGTAAGGAAATAGAAAGGATAGGCCGAGACGTCATCGAACACATCGCGTCGTGGTGCGCATCAGCGAAGCTCGAACTCTCGAAGAGCAAGACAGAGGCAATAGTCCTGTCATGCAATTCGCAGAAGAGAGCGCCGCTGATGGAGTACAGGTGGGATCGGGCGCGAAGGACACGCCGACGCGTTAAACCGGTGTTGGATATCCGCCCACCCGAGATTAGGCTCGCCGGGGAGAAAATTAAATTCAAGGATAGCGTTAGATACCTCTGGGTACATTTTAATAGGAACATGCGGGTCCGGACCCATACCGAACATATACACGAAAAGGCTCGGGTCCTTTTCACTCGGCTATCGGCCCTAATGCACAAGCACCGGGGACTCCGATACCGATCGGTTAAAATCGTGTTTCAGGGCGTCTTTCAGGCTGTCGCGTCGTATGCAGCCCACGGGTGGGTGGACCGGTGCACACTGTACCACTGGAGGAAACTCCGTACCGCGCAGAGGAGCGCGCTGCTAACGGTGACTGGCGCGTATAGGACGGCCTCACATGAAGCACTCTGCGCAGCGGCGGGAGTTCTTCCTGTGGACCTATTATTGAGGGAAAGAGCAGCGCGCTACCAAGCCAAGAAAGGCATTGCGGTCAGAATAGGTGATGTAGAAATAGACCCCGCGAATCCACGCGTTGATGACAGCGGCCGCCCGGTCGAGGCCGTCGAGGATATAAAGGCAGAGATCCGGAATCTCTGGAGGGATAGGTTTAAGCGGGCTTCAACCGGGAGGAACGCCTTTGCGTTCTTCCCCGATACTGCGGCGCGCCTGGACGCTAAGTGGGTCGAGTGCGACCACTGGGTCTCGCAGGTCCTGACAGGGCATGGGCAATTCCGGTCCTATCTTCACGACCAGGGCCTTGCCCAATCACGCAACTGCGAGTGCGACCAGGCTGAAGACACAGTCCAGCACCTCATCATGGACTGTCCGATATATGCACCACAGCGGGAGTGCATCGCGGGAATAATCGGGAATCGCCAATGGCCCCAGGCGGCACAAGCGCTAGTGTCGTCCAGGGAGTCATTCGCCGTGTTCGCGGATTTTTGCAGGGAATGTATGTGGCTGAAATGCGTGGAAGCGTACGCGGAAATGAGAAGTCGCGGCGACGATGAGTGAACGAATGAATGGGACCAATCAGCTCTCGTTGTCGGAGACGAGAGTCGTGGGACAGGAACCCGGTACCCTTCTCCGGGTAACGCTGTCCCGGTTGCAGATATGAATGAGAGTTAAATTCACCTCTTCTCCTTTCTTCTTCTTCTTCTGTCCTATTACTTCAATTCTACTACTTTAACTCTATTTCTGTTAATCCCAAATACCCTTATCCAACTTTCACATTCTGGGTGTCAGGCTGACACCAAGGACCACCGCCCCGAGGTTCCCCGTGGGAGCCATGCCTGCGTCAGTCACTTGTGACCTGGCGCCGTCATGGTTGCAAAGTGTTCTTCGGCCTTCTGCACCGGCCGACAGTATGGATTTTTCCAATCCCCCCGTTGGCAGTGGGTAATGGCCTAAGTGTTTATTATCATGTAAGTAGAGTAGATTAATAGGCCATGCGAGGTTTCCGAAAACCATAACCTGGCAAGGTTGTTTTCATACTATCGCATGGAGTCTCGATCCGCCAACGACTGGAGGACTAGGGGCCACCACACGTTGTCAAAGGCTCCTGAAATATCGAAAAGGAGTCCAATGACGTACCTCTTGTCGTTACCGCGTTCGACTAATTCACGCAACTCTACTATCGCGTCTTCCGTGGAGCGTCCAGGCAGAAAGCCATATTGACGTCCTGATAATTTGTCATCGGTAAGGACTTTCGCCGTAAGGATCCCATGCAGGACCTTTTCGAAAAATTTCCCGACAACCGACAAGATGCAAATGGGACGGTAGGATTTGGGGTCGGACACATCCTTGTGAACTCCTTTGAGGAGAGCACGAAGTGTGCCGACTTTCCAAACGGCGGGGAATACGCCATGCTTCAGGCAGGCGTTGAAGAGCCGCGTGAAGATGTGAGGCATCCTCATGACCGCGACTTTCAGGACCCTAACTTCTACTAAATCGCATCCTGGGGCTTTGTCATTCTTAAGGGTCTTTACGATACCCTTAAGTTGGTCGTCCGTCAAGTCTCGTGCGTCCTCTGTTTGAACCCTTAGGTTCTTGACGCGTTCGCGGATGTCGGTCTGTTCCGGTGTGTCTGCGTTGGGGTCGTCGTCGAGTACGTGTGTGTCCAACAGTACCTCAGGAGTCTCACGCATTGTAAGTGTCGTGCCATTCGCGGTTCTAAGTGTGCTGAGGACCGTGCCTACGCGCAATTTATCAGCCGCGTATTTATAGTGGAAGCCCCAGGGATTCGCGTTGCTTTCCGTCGTTATGTAACCGCGCCAGCTATTTTCCTTACACGTCCTAAGTAGTCTGGTATAGGACCGTAAGACTACACGATACCTATTCTGCTTGATTTTTCGCGCGTCAGGGTTAGTCTGCCTTCGGTAGCCGTTTCGGAGACGACTGACCAGCTTGCGTTTGTTGGTCAGCTCCTCGGTCCACCACGGATTCGCACGACGGTAACGTTTACGGCGCGGCATAGAATCTTGGCAGGCTTTGGTGAGTACGTCACCCAGCACCTCTGCCATTCTCTCAACGTGGACCATCCGCTGGATCTCCCAGCGGATGGTCCGCGAGTCTCTCACGGGCCTCCTCATCGAGGGTCGCCTCGAACTTTTCCCAGTCGGCCCGACGAACGTTGAACCGCATGGTAGAGCCCTCGCCGACTCCCGAGTTATTGACGCGCGGTGAGGAACTCCGGATCGCTAAACGAAAGAAAACCAACGTGTGGTCACCGGTGGACCACTCGTCCTCCAACCTCCATGCACGTATGAATTTATACATGCCAGGAGTGGCCAGTGTGACGTCGATGAACGACGTACCTGCGGCACCCCTGAAGGTTGGGCCCTGCCTAGCATCATTCGCGACGCGGAGACCGAAAGACTCGATGAGCTCACCCAGGAGGACACCACGGTCAGTGGTCCTGGGGCTCCAAAGGAGTGTTGGGCGTTGGCATCCGCCGCCACCAAAACGCGGCGACCCCTGAGACAGCTGAGAACCTTTTCAAGCTGCCACCGGTGGGTTTCTATGTCTTCCGAGTATTGAAAATAACTGGAGACGACGAAGAAGGATCCACTGGGGACGCGGGCTTCAGCACAAACGCAATGTGCAGTACTTAATCGGGAGACGTAAGCAATCTCCACGATGGAGTTGCACGCAACGACGGCCGCCCACGGTCGCTCCGTTGAGCTCGCGGCAATACGCATTCCGAGTCCTAGGCCGCGGATGGCCCAGGTGTTCGCCTCACGAATGGCATACGGCTCTTGGAGCAACAATATGTCCAGACGCTCTTTGCGAATTAGCTGGAAGACCTCCCCGGTTACTGCAATTGAGCGGGACATGTTCAATTGCAGTATTCTAACGTCGCGTTGCGCGCCCGGTCCCTCGATCGCGGGGGTCCGGAGAGGGTGACCTATTGGAACGGGGGGTACCGGTGAGCCTCCGGTCGCGACACGATGACTATCAATCCTACTTAAACTAACGTGGCACTCGCGAACCCTACCTAATAATTGAGTGGACTCACCGGTCGACGTTCTTGAAAATCCAGGCGTTAGCTGGCTCGGCTGCGCAGTCAATCCCGCGTTGTCTGCGACGTTCTCGTGGACAGCACGAAGGCTGGAACCTTTCCCTCGTCGGGAGGGCAGTACCCCGGCGCACGGCGGGCGACTACGAACCCTTGAGGGCACCACCCTCCTTGGGTCCCTCGATGTAGTCACCGGAGATGTTGCTCTGGCATGCTGAGAGGCGATGCGCAGACTTCGCCGCACGACGGACGCATTTTTGTGCCCCCCCGGAGATCCGATTGGGGGCAGTTTAGCCTCCGGAAAAGATTTGTAAAATGCCCTGCCATGGTTGAAGTAGACGATACGGTCGCCGGCCGTGCCAAAAGGCAAGAGCTGAAAAGCTGAAAAATAAAGGAGAAAGTGAAAATAAGAGCATTAAGGATTAGATGGGGCGGTTCCCCGCGGCACCGAGCTGGGTAGCTCGGGACGCTGAGCACCGTCCCTGGGAGGGGCCTTCCGGTTCCCGCCGGGGTAGCTCGGATCGGGGCCCGGGGGAGGCGCTGCAGGAGAGCTCCACCTCGACTCCCCTCGAAAGAGGAGCAGAGAGGGAGTAGACCCACAGAAAGGGGGAACCCACCCGTTGGACCCGACGACCCACCCCGCGACCCGACCCTTTCCCGAGGGACACCCACCCACTCCCCCTGAGACCCAGCCCCACGTGTGGCGTCGCGTTTTCGCCGGCCTCCGCCGTTGCGGGAGATTCCGACTACTAGCGCGTGGCTGGGACCACTTGCGAGAACCGCAGTGTCCATGCCCTTCGCACTGTGAAGCAGCCTGTCCCCCCGAACCCCCACCCGCGCGTGCAATTGCCCGTCCACCAACCGATTCCGCTCTCCACCACGTGAAACCACCCCTCCACCAGCCGATTTCGCCCTCCCTCGCGTCTCCCGAAGTCCGGCCCCCCCACCGTGACACAATCCGCGACTCTCCCCCTCCGAACACCCCAGTAGGTTGGTCTCGCACCCCTCCACCCGCCGATTTCGCCCTCCACCACGTGGAACCACCCCTCCACCAGCCGATTTCGCGCTCCCTCGCGTCTCCCGAAGTCCGGCCCACCCCACCGTGACCCAATCCGCGACCCTCCTCCACCGAACCCCCCCCCCCTCCACCCGTAACACGCCCTTGGTATAATTATTGAGACCCCCCAAAAGGGGGATCCCAATCCTTACACCAAGTTCGATTCAGGGTCCACGGGGTCGTCACCCCCCGTGTGTAAGGGCGGTTTTACCCGCCATTGCACCCCCTGCGGGACCACTGTCCTTACCCCCAGCTCCTCGAGTCCAGTGAGGAGACCGTCGACAACGAGGAGCCACAGCAGAGGGGCGATAACCCCCTCCTGCGGGCAGCCCCGCCCCCTGCCGCAGCCCTTACCGCACTGTCCCCTAAGGTGGGGTGCACAACTCCAGTTCGGAGCATGGCGGCTATCCATTTGGTGACCGACGCCTCGATCCCAAATGATGCCGCCGCTTTCTCCATCATGTCAAAAGAAGTATGGTCGAAGGCTCCCTCTATATCTATAAAGACACCGAGGGTGTCCTCCTTCCTTTCCTTTGCGTTTTCTATTATGCCTACCAAGTGGTGCAATGCAGTCTCAGTTGATCTGCCAGCTTGGTATGCATGTTGTGAGGACCATATCTGGTTTAACCTCAGTGCCCCCTCCTTAATATGCCTGTCGACCAGTCTTTCCAGCATCTTCAACAGGAAGGAGCTTAGGCTGATCGGTCTGTAGGCTTTTGCATTGTCATAGCTGCATTTGCCCGGCTTGGGGATACAAACAACTCTGACTTCCCGTCACCTGCTGGGCACATAGCCCAGTGCTACGCAGGCCCTCAGTGCGGGTAGCAGTCTGCGCAGGAGCAATGGACCCTCTCTTCGTGAGAGGGCCGGATATATCCCATCCAGACCCGGGCTCTTGTACATTTCGAAGGAGTCCACCGCCCATCGCAGCCTGTCCAGCGTTACTATTCTTACGGCTCCCCCAGTCGGCATCGCCGCTTCCTGTTCGCGTCCAGTCTGCCTCAGGGCACTCTCCTGGGTGCTCTATAGTAGAGTCCAGAAAGTGCGCGCAAACCAGATGCTCAAGGACTTCTCGCGGTTCTGTGATGGTCTCTCCGCTTGTCAGCGTGATTCCACCCAGCCTTTGTGCAGGGCCCCCGGAGAAAACCCTGCGAAGTCTGGAGACCCTTGATAGTGCCTCCAGTTCCTCACAGTATGTTCTCCAGGTGAGCTCCTTTGATTGTTTGATGAGCCTCTTGTACTCCCTCTGCGCATTTCTGTACAGAGTCCAGTCCTCAGCTCTCTTGGATTTGTACGCTCGGTTCTAGAGTCTCCTAGACTGGCTTCTCAGCCTGTCCAGTTCACGGCTCCACCAAGGCACTGTGTTCCCTTGCCTGCATCGTTTAGCCGGACATGCCATCTGGAAGGACTCGGTCAGGGCGACGTGGATTCTCTCCACCTCGTCCTCCAACCTGGAATCCCTGCAGGGCTTTACGCGTCCTTCCCTGAGCCTTTCCCCGAGGTTCCTCTCAAAGGAGTCCCAGTCGGTGGCCCTTGGGTTTCTGTGCAGGCGATCCTGCTGTAGCTTGGCACAGCCCTCAATGCTAAATCTAATGCGTTGATGGTCGGAGAGTGTGTCCTCCCGGTCCACTCTCCAGTCCATGCATCGCTCCGCCAGTCGGCGGGTGCACATGGTTATGTCAATGATACATTGACAGCGAGAGGTGACAAATGTAGGCCTCGAGCCTCTGTTTAGGATCTCCAGCCCACGTCTGCGATAAATTCCAAGAGAGCAGTGCCCCTGTCACTGCATCTCTCACTGCCCCACACCACGTTCTGCGCGTTTGCGTCGCACCCTATGATGAGTGGCAGCTTTTTGGCTCTCCAGTGGTTCACTAGATCACGCAGTCCCTTGGTAGGTGATGGTGTCGGTGAGTCATGCGGGAAGTAAGCCGAGCAGAATACAATGTCCTCCGCTCCTGCCTCCCCCCGAAGCCTCATGACAAACACCACCAAGTCTCTGTGGCAGAAGTTAGCCATTCCCCTGGCTCCGCACGCTTTTTTGACAGCAATGCAGGCCCTGGGGCCCAGGTCGCCCCGGGCGTAGAATAGCTCCTCCTCGCCTCCAGATAAGCCTTTAACCGAGCCTCCGTGATGGCAGGGCTGCTGTATAAGCCATATGTCTGTGTGCTCCACCGCAAGGCTGCGACTCAGCAGGGCAGTCACAGCCCTGCAGTGCTGCAAGTTAATCTGGGAGCAGTGGACTATACTAAAGTCAGCATAAGTTTTAACATCGGGTATAACCCGAAGTCTCCCCTCCATTTTCCGGGCATGCGCAATGAAGCTAGTCTTCCGCCAAGGGACTACTTTCATATTGTGTGCGCGTTTTTTGAATTCAAAAAATCCCACGAGAAATTATAAATATTTTCTCATTCTGAACTGTAAAATTCGTATTCTTCAATGGAGAGAACTGTATTAGTAAATAGCATGATTATACGTTTTTAGACTTGAGGTTATATTAAAATATAAAAGTTTCAATAAAATTAAAATTAAGATAGTTATTGCATTTCGTTATTTCTGTCTTGTTTCATTCATATGTAAGGATATAATATAATATATGTATATATAAACAAATATTTTATTTAATTCGTCATAAAGATCCATTCGATATCGCCACAAAAACCATATAAATTAAGGCCCGCGTGGACTATCTAACGAACGTCAACTTTTGGAAAAATTTTATCTTTTTAACTTAAAATCCATTAACGTTTGTGTCTCGTCTATTCTTCAATAGTTGAGACTTCTCGAGCTAGTATTTAAATTCACTCGAGATATTTAACGACTTTGTTTTGATTGTTAATTTTGATATATTTATTTTAAACGAATATTTAGTTTGATACAGTTTCTTTTGTATTTTATTGATTTCTCACTAAAAAGATAATATTGAAGTTTCACTATGAGATTATTAAAATTACTGTTGAATGCCTCTATGTGAAGAGTAAGGGAGGTTATGACTTGTTCAAGGATTGAACGAGAACTAAACCTGGCCAGTTCTCTTTCTTTGGAAAAGGCTGATGAATTTGTATTTTTGCAGTGGGGATACAATTTGTTGGGTTCAAAACGACCGAAGAGTAATATTCTCATTGGTTGATTTTGAACTTCTCATTGCCCCCAAGAGTGGGAGGTATTATAGGTATATTGGAAAGACTTTAGGTGACGTCACGCTCAGGTAACAAACCTCAGATGGAGTGGATACGTGTGGACGTTGCAAGAATCATAAACCGGGGTTCGACAAGAAGAGATTTAATTTATGAGGAGCCCTTATCCGGATTATTGCATGATGGTACGTTTTTCCGTTTCACAATGAAGTTTATTGAGGTTAGAGGAAAGTCTTTGAAAGTTTATTTAAGGAAGAATGTGGCAAGGAGGAAAAAACCGAGGTTTGGGAGTCTTGAAAATTGGGGATTGCCCCATGTGTTACAACCGAAATATAGTTTAAAGAATATTATTGTTTAGCGGGGAATAACTCAGATTAATATTTAACAGGCGAGACATTCAACAGCATTCAAAACATTTTGTAATATTTTCGGTACGAAACAGTTTGGGACTAATTTTGCGTTGTGGGAACCACTTGAATGGACATGAAAAATAATGAAAAAGAAGAGAAAACATTATGGAAGGGCGCTAAAGAGCGATATTATTTTAAAGGGATCTACCAAGTTTACTAAACAATTAAAAATATGTAGCTTACTACTGCATCCAGTTATCACTCAATCTCCTGGAGAGCATTTCAACCCTGAATCTTCATTATTTTAAAAGGAACATGGCGGGAATCATGCCGACAAGGGTGAAAATCATGGACATTTCACTCTCCAATCGCCGACTCGCCACTTACAAATTCATAACTTCTCCCCTAATTAATATTAAGGGATGAAACCAAAGGCTGTCGTTGGGGAACTAAATTTCATCCCCTAATCGTCATTATTTCACAAGAAAAACCGCGGGGTACATGCCGACAAGAACGAAAATCGTCGAGATTTTAGTCTCCAATCGCCCGCTGCCCACTTAAAAATTGATAACTTCTCCCTCAATTAATGTTAAGGGTTGAAACCAAGGGCATTCGCTGGGGAATGTAATTTCCCGTCGATTGATACCTATTTCACCCCCTAATCTTCAGTTTTTCAATAGAAAAACCGCCGCTTATAAATAAATAAGTTCTCCTACAACAAACCTTTTACCTTGTCAAAAAATTTGAAAAATGGTAATTAAAAAACCTCGTGTTACACATTTGATAAATGATAATATGAACTTTATTAAAAATAGTATGTTTAACCATTGCTAAAAAAACCTTGTTCAGGTCCGTTACTAAATATACTATTTCGTACTGTTTTCAATTTAAATTCTATACATTTGCCATCCATTCCTTCTGACATAATTTTGGGTCAGCAGAAGCTGAGCCAGGGCATTCGCTGACAGGCATCGGAATAATCTCGCGGCTCCTTTTCTGGTAATTCGAGGGAAATGATTATTGTTGTCCACTGCATGTGGATTGAACAAATAAAAATATTGGCGAGTACAATTGGGATTTTGTGGAGAAATGATATACGCAACCGTTTTGCCTTCCGAAATATATAAAAACCCTGTACGCTCAAGTTCGTGCTGATAAACAGCGGCATTTGACGAGATACTTTCAGTGATCTCGTGTAGGGTAGTTTCTGAAGACAGAAAGCCCTGAGAATTCAAATAAACACCGATGATAAACGCCTGACCACATGCCGTGAATCTGTTTTGGAGATCTTCTGGTGATAGATGTTGATAGACGATGCCTCTCTCAGCGCGTGAGTCGACATAAAGTCTGTCACCATCTATCAAGATCTGATCCAGAAGATCTCGTGTAACATTAACTTGGGATCCAAGTAGCACTGCTATCGCCACCACCGCATTTGCTGTGCACTGGGGATTTCTGCGCTCTACCGGAAAACGTTCGTGGCCCTGGTGAAATCTGGCAGACTGGTGAAGTAATACCCCATTCCTCGATGTTGCCAATTCTGCAACTTCTTTTCTCTCCATCAATGAGGACCAGTGAGGTCTTCGATCTTTTTCTGGATCTGGTATTCGTACCAGCACAGAATCCGTGATGGCTCTTGACGGCCTGCTGCATTCCATCCCGACTTCATTAACTTTTTGAGATTCCTTGAAACAAAATATATTCACCCTTCCGCTTTAATCGGTATTCCCAAATGTGACTAGGTTATAGGCATCAAGGGCCGAAATTTCATTTCAAATCTGAGAGGTTACGCGAGCTCGCATGATTTAAACTCCTCGGGGAACAATTTGTCGAATCCGATGACGGAATCGCTGGTAATACAGAATGGTCTGCGGAATCAGTTTCCATCTGAATACCTGCTACCATGTCTTCATCACTTTGGGGTGGATCTGCCGGCTGAAATAGTAATTTTCATCACAATCACGTGAATGTTTCTCTCACAATATTTTCTTTATTGAATGCATTCCTCGAAAGATACCATTTCCGATTCAAAAGCAGTTAACAAGGATCGACGAACCGATCCCAGATTCATCTCCAAAGAAGCTGAATTATGAATCCGTGAATCAAGGTCGACGGTCACTTGCATTGCGGTGAAATTATCTGCGTTAGCACCATCTTCACCATCGTCATCACCATTGTCATCGTCATCCTCATCACAAACAATTTGGATCTGATAGGCTTCTCTATTACAGTCATCTGATACCTCTCGAGCACAGTCCTCCAAGATTCTGGTTTCAGTATGACGGCAATAGTTTTCCCATTGCTCTACAGAAACGCATGCCAATGCCTCTGCCCAGATCGTTTCAGCCTTTTCGTGTGAATAATCATTGTTGCGACCAATATTCTTATTATAATATTGTAGTATCGCGAATAATTATGGGGAAATCCCCATAAAAGAAATAATAATATAGATAGATGTTTTTCGTAAGATAGTCTAGAGCCATAAGTTATACGATAGTTTTAGCGTAGGTGCTATTTGTGGGGTTTCCCCACAAATAGGCATAGATTGGTACAGGAATGAAAGCCTGTACCATAAATGCACTTAGAGGGTCTGTGGGTTTATGAGGCCCACAGATGTGCCAGATGGAGATCGGTGCTGCCAGCGTGGTCCAGGGATGTTCGGACCATGTGACATGATTAGGGCCCAGTCCGGGGTTGCAAAGAGGGACAGGGCCAGAGTCGTGTTTTAGCAACCGTAGACGATAGACGCTTTGTAGACGTTAGCCGTATTTTAGATAGACGAATAGTTAGAGGTTTTTGTGTAGTACATTAAGGAGTGAATATTGTGTGAAGAATAGCCGATAGTGAATTTAGTATTAGAATCGTTTGTACACTTTTCATTATAAATAAACTGTTTCATCTTTTAAAAAGTAATCCTACAATATCGCTTCATTTGTGACCAAACCATTTCAATCGGATTATAGATTGAATGGTAAGGAGGCAAACGAACAATCTCATGATCAGTATATTTCGCAACATAATCATCCAGTTGGTAACGAACTTCAGGCTTGTTGAGTTGAACAATGACCAGTAACTCCTTTTTGGTAGTCCCTGGTTCATAACTAATGTTATGATCATCCAACCACTGCTGGATCTGGGCAATTGTCCATTTTTGCGTAGGATTTTGATGTACCTGCAAAGGAAACAAGGAGCGGAAAATAAACAAAATTGTCGCATTCTTTAATCTCGGTAACAAAAGCAGCAATTAATACAGGTTGTCTCAAAACCCAACGTCTAAACTTCGAAACAAAGATGAGAATGGAATTCTGAATCGAAAAGTTATGAGCAACTTGAAGATCAGACTCACCCTCTTCAACTTATTCGGGGTTGAAGTTCAACGAATCAGGAGCGCGGAATCACCAGACGCACGACGGTGAGTTGAATAGGCGGGTGATGCTTCTCCCCTAATTAATATTAAGTGATGAAACCAAAGGCATTCGCTGGGGAATTAATTCCCCATCGACTGATACCCATTTCATCCCCTAATTGTCATTATTTCACAAGAAAAACCGCGGGCTACATGCCGACAAGCACGAAAATCGTGGAGATTTCAGTCTCCAATCGTCCGCTCCCCACTTAAAAATGCGTTACTCCTCTCCTAATTAAAATTAAGGGGTGAAACCAAGGGCATTCGCTGGGGAATTAAATTCCACGTCAATTGATACCCATTTCATCCCCTAATCGTCATTATTTCCCAATAAAAACTGCGCGATACCTGCCGACAAGAACGAAAATCGTCGAGTTTTTGGTCTCCAATCGCCCGCTCCCCACTTAAAAATTGACAACCTCTCACCTAATTTATATTAAGGGAGGAAATCAAGGGCATTAGCTGCAGAATTACATTCCCCGTCGATCGTCCTTGGTTTTACCCCTTAATAGTGATAAAGGGAGGAGGGACACATTCCTGCTGTATTCACCGTCGTGCGTTCTGTTTTCCCGGACTCCTAACTGGTCAAAATCATCCCCCAATATGTTGAAGAGGGCGCGGCTGATCGCAAAGTTGCTCGAGAGTCAATCCAGAACGCCACCCCCAAGTTCGAGGTAACATTTAGACGCTGAATTTCCGGACACCGTGAATAATACATACTGAACTCCGATGATTCGGGCTGGTATTAAAATTGCTCTCTCTCTCCTTGTAATTATCATGAAGGATTGAACTTAAGCTGCTCTATCGAGAATCAAATTCTCCATATACCAACACCTGTCTCATTCCTTTATTTCATTACCTACAAAATCTTGCGCGCTGTAGAAATAGACCTACTCGTTGGGAGTGATACGATGCATTGTCCATGACGATTATCGATGGCTCCCGGATGTTGGGGACAAGTCTTTCCTTGAACCATTTCTGGAATAGTTCTCCATTCATGTCATCATGATAATCGTTATCTGGTCTTGGTTTGACAGCTGTACGGTAGAATAGCGAGCATTCCGGAACGAAACCACTCCTCCCGCCAGTATGACAGATCAGGTACCGGTCACCAGTCGAATCATTCCTGACTGAGATTTTTTCATTAGTACCCAGGTGGGAATTCACCATTGGTCCAAGCTTGGACCGAGACTAGGCTAGGTTGGTTCGATCTTGGTTTCCAAGCTTGGAACAATCTTGGCTAGCCCTTGGTTTGTAACGCCCGTCCGAACTTGGATCCCAAGTTTGATCCAAGCTTGAATCAAGTTCGGCGTCCAGACTTAGACCAACCTTGATCCAAGCGTCACCCAATTTGAGATCAAGCTTCAACCTAATTTGGTCATCAGCCTTCACCCAAGCTCGACTTCCAAGTTTGACTTGAAAAAAAAAATATGTTCAGCTCGCTCCCCCCAACCCAAGCATTAGTATAGCCAAACAAAACTGTCAAAAGTTGATAATTCTTCCAATTTAAATTCTGACTTAATTTTTTTTCTTTGACCATCACGATCAACTTAATTTTATTTCCACGAATTTTGTTAACAGTTTTCCGGTTTGGGCTCAAAGCCCTCCGACAATAACCAGTTAGAAATTCTCGAACTTGCAAAAAATTAAAGAAAATAAAATAAATAAAAAATATATTTATTTATAAAAAATATGGATTTATAGCTTTATATAATATAAATTATTTAATTTTTTCTACAATATATTGGCCCGAGCTTGGTTCAAACATATCAATTCAAGCTCGGAGACTCGAGCTTGGATCAAGAAAGGAATTGCCTTGGTAGCCAAGCTTTAATTCACAGGGAATCGCCAAACTTGGTTTTACCTAGGAATTACCCCAGGTTCAACCGTGGTCAAAACTAGGAATCCCGAGGCTTGGTAACCGAAGTTGGACCAAGTTTGAGCCTATCGTCCAAGCTTGGAAACCCTCACCTGTGTGGCTCCGGACATCACTGTCCTGCCACTCTTTCGACTTCCCTGTTCCTCGTCGATATGTCCAAGTCTCATCTTGGTAGACAATCTGCTTGCCTTCGTCAATGAGATGCTTCATTTTTTTGAGGAACTGGATCCTTCTGTAAGCGATGTATGACTGTTCTTTGAGGTACCTAGTACCATCACGCTTACAGTAGGTGAACCCAATCGGAAGAAGGACTTTTTTCAGCGTCGTTTTTCCTCCGGTAAAAGCGATTTCCTTCGATCTTGAAAATAAAGTTTATGATACTACTATGCTCACTCAAATTTCAAAAGATCAACTAATAAATGAAACAGGAACATACGCAATGACCTGCAGCAACTTTTCGACGGTCAATGGTTCACCTGCATAAAAAAGTCCATATATCATTTATCCTTACATACACAAGAAATCGTTGACTCGTTTGATGTCCAACCCCGAAAAAGAAAACGATTATTTTATAATGAAATGTTCGTGAAGGAGAATTTTCTTTGTACATAAAGTATTTTATAACATTGAATAAATTCTCCCCCTTAAAGTGGTAAAATACGTTCTAGAAAAGTTGAAATGCCTCAGAAGAAATGGGACGAATCTTCATATAGTTATTGTGTTAAAATAGTACCGAACTTTTGCAATAGGACTACACAAACATTACAAATTCTCTACTCTTACGTTTCTCTGCATGCTCATAAATTACATCGCGAATTTCGCCCTTGACTTCATCACTAATGGTGAGTTTGGGTGCAGTCCGATGGCTGTCTTTCCCTGGGATCGAAAATGGTTCACCTGTCTCAGCATGCTGCATAATTTTCGTAATAGAAGGGAGGGATATTCTCAGCATTTTCGAGGTTCTCTCTCTACAGAATAAGTACGTGCAAACATGGAATAGAAGATTGTGGGAATAGAAAAGGGGATTAGTCAACACTCGGTTAAGCATGCTATACACACAGAAAAGTAGAAGAATTATGTCAGGAAGTATTCGAGGAAAATTCCAATTTTTAATTGTGTTGCATGATCAGACTTCTGGTATTGGCATCGTAATTTCCCGCAAACATCCTAAATTTCTTTTTTTCTTCCATAAATCGGAGAAAACGTGAAATACACGATGACTAATTTATCAAGTACTGGATCAATCATCAAATTACTATAGTAATTAGTATATTTTCGACCCCTCACTATTACGGATGCACATACAGTGTTATTATATGTTTCGTATTAGTATAAGTAGTGGAAACAAATGTACAGCTTACATAATAAGATAGAATTAGACTGTACCGTGATTAAGAAAAAATAGGGTTTGAAACTTTTTGAAAAACATGAAAAATATGTATTTTTCCGGAAATTTTTCAAAGGTTGCCTCTGAACTAGGTTTGCAACAGGAGGCAACCATTGTTGAGGACAAAAATGAAGGAACCAGTATTAGTACCTGAGTTGCTGCAAAGGGATTATGCATTGGCCTGCTCGCTGCTCCTCTTCATTAAAACAATAAACAGAGTATACCGCCATTTGGAATTGACTATTGAATGGTCTTCCTCGTTTATTACCCAATGAAATTGACCACGGCTTCCGACTTGAAGACCTCTTCGGAGTAGCATAGGGCCTTTTGTATTTCATTTCGAATCTACAGTTTTTAAGGGTAAAAAATGAAATATATTCCATCAGTATCGCATAGAAAAGAACCGAAAACAATAATTAATGGAAGAGTTGAAATAGGAAAACCTAACCGATCTTATCCAAGGAAATATTTCGGGGACCGCTCTGCCGTTCAGGCCCACCCATAACACAAACACGCGATGTTGTGAAAGCTACAAGTGTACTAAATTTTAACTCGCTATCTCAATTTTTTGGTCATTTATTTATCGTGCATACCAAATCGTTGATGATAAAACCGGAAAACGGCGCTGTTAGGAAATCTCATGGGAACGAATGCTGATATTTTGATTGGTGTAGATGAGGCCCATTGAGACGAGTATTTTTATTAGAAAAAAAGTGCCATCCGTGCAGTAGTTTTTGAGATATTCATAAAAAACGCAATATAAAGAAGTTGTTGTATCTTAGGAACAACTAAACTGATCGACTTGAATCGGTGCGTCAATGTGAAGCTCAATAATAGCTATCATAAGTTGCAGGTCCAAAATTATCTAAAAATTAGTCTTGAAAAATTTTGATTTTCCGTGACATACACAGAGACATAATCTAAAAACATCGTTTTTTCTGGTTTCGTAAAATTCTAGGCCACTTGCAATTGAACTTAGGGAATCTAAAAATCAATCTAGTACGTGAGTTGCATTCGGAATAAAAAAATCACTTTTTTAATTTTTTTCACATTCATAAAAATTTACAATCAATCAATTAAAAACAGGCATAATCATTAAAAATTCAACAGCCGGGACGTCGCTGTCTTAAAAAAAATCGGTGGACTTGGGAAATGATTTCCAACATCTGCGGACGATTGGGAAATGGGGGATGCAGTTCCTGATAATTTGCAGTATAAAAAAGGAGCCATGCTGTCCTAATATTGTGGCCTCCATCCTGCGATACGAATACTTTAAAAAACTTGACCCTCTGCTCCCATGTCATATTCATCCTCGTGGAAAACGATTTGACGTAATATAATTGAATACTAAAAAAAAAATACTTCAATTGAGAAAAAGTTGTTCAGTCTTTAGTTTAGAAGATATATTTGAAAAACCCACTGAAAAGATAAATCAATTTGCCTCGATCTATGAGAAGAATCAAAAAATGTATGGCAAAAAACATGAGAACAAAAATATGGTAGAGAAACATAGCCTATCCAAAACTATACATTCTCAACATACAAGGTGGTCCAAAACCCAACGTCCAAACTTCACCCTTAAGTGAGGGGTGGAATTCTGGATCGGAAAGTCTTTTGCAACTTTTCGACCAGACACAGACGATCGATTGGGAAATTCATCCCCCTTCAATCGCCTTTGGTTTCATCCCTTAAATTTAATAGGGGGAGAAGTTATCAATTTTTAAGTGGGGAGCGGGCGATTAGAGACTAAAATCTCGACGATTTTAGTCCTCGCCGGCATGTAGCTCGCGGTTTTTCTTTGAAAATAATGGCGATCAGGGGATGAAATGGATATCAATCGATGGAGAATTTAATTCCCCAACGAATTTCCTTCATTTTATCACTTAATATTACTTCGGTTAGGAGTTATCAATTCTGGACCGTGTAGGCCATCGGGGTGTAGTTTAAACGTTGCCTTTGGGACACCCTGTATATATTCAATTTTTCACAACATAATGCGATTATCATTAAAAACAAGATCCTCATGTTAAAAAACACCTATTTTACCCATATAATTTTTCTAATGATTTTCCCCACGTTCCAAGAAACAGACATTATTATTATTATTTTACAATAAATTACAATTTTTACCGATGTATATTTTTTTTTCGCTGTTTCATCTTACCCCGAATCATTGATTGTATATTCCAGTACACTTACCTTTTGTTAACACTGATGTCCCAACTCGAAAAATCACACAGGTTAATTATCAAGAACATCTTAACTTAAAACAATAAACACACTAACATTAAAATTAACACACAAAATAAATTCAAATTAACACACAAATAAGATGTAAAACGTAATAAATTATTTATTCTTGATAATTTTTTTTGCTGCACAGAGAAAGCTTGGTCTTGTCTAACAATTAATAGCCAGATTTTCAATTTTTTTTTAAATATATTTTATTTCAGGAAGCAACTTGTTCCCGCGTAGGAAACTAATGCACATGTGGGTAACGCGGTAATATCCTGAAATTACGCATGCGCGAAGAAGGGAGGGGAGACTTCGGGTTATACCCGATATTAAAACTTATGCTGACTTTAATATAGCAGTGAGACTAGGCCGTCTCCCCGCATCTCGTCTTCTGCTCCTCCTCGCCTCGCCAACCTGGCCATTGGTGGGCCTTTAGGCAGGGTCGCCTGTTGGCCCCCTTACCTGCCCCGGGTGAGATGAGCCCGGCAGGGCCCAGTTGAGAGTCCCTTGAGAACCCCTTCCGATTCCCACCGAGCCCCCCCCCCTCACCAGAGGCGGCCTTCCCCTACGGCCCTTTGTACGTCCGCTCGGCGGAGGTCGTGCGACAGTAAGGGGGTCCCTCTGTAAGAGGGAGCCCTCCTCGCTCTCCCGCGCCACACCCTCGCGGCCGCCTTTCTCGGCAGTTTCGGGGGCACCCTCCGGACCATCTGGTCCAGTTGGCGCTCTCTTCCGCCCGCCCTTATCACTTGCAGGGCCTGACCCACTTTGGTCAGTGGCCGCATTCCCAGGGTCCCGCTGGGCCTGGGGCGCCCTTCCTCCCCCCGCTCTCCGCTGGGTCTCGTAAAAACGAGCCCGGCCGAGGCAGTAGAAGGGGGCCATGCCCAACCCCTTCAGGACCTCCAGGGACTTGGGGTCCACCCCCAGCACCAAGTTTAGCCCCTCGTCCCCGCTTCGGCAGTCCCAGATCCTCCACTTTCCAGTGGTGAGGGTCTGGTTCTGCATTCTTAGCCTCTCAATGGCCACTGCTGCTCCCACGGGTTTTCCCGGGAGAAAGGCCGTTACTCTGATTAGCTTGTGGAGCGCTTCCTTATCCATTAGGATAAGGGAGGCCCCTTCCCAGGGTGCCAGGGTGGGCACCACGGCCTTCAGCCTGTCCTTCGACCGACCATCCGGGCATACCACCCACAGTACACCATCCTCATCACGGTGGCCCTCAAAGCTCGGGAGCTGACCGTCTAGGTCAGTCCCGAACAGTGCTGCCACCAACGCCTCCTGAATCTGGTCGGCCTGCTCCCTGGTCAGGGACAGCTCTGGGTAGCCAGTTGGCACTATGGCCACCCTGCCTCCACCCTTCGCCGCCTCCCTGAAGGACGCTGCCCCCAGCCCTTCCATCGCCCGCACCCTTTTCGCGGGCATGGCCACATCTGAAGGAGTGGAACCAGAGGACCTGGGCCTCTTGGGCCCTGTCCCCTGTTCCTCCTTCCCTTCTGATGCGGTCGCTTCTTGCGGGGATTGCAGATCCCGCGAGGCCTCGGCTTTCAGCCTAGCCTGGCGGGCCCTGCGTTTCTCCGCGCCCGTCCGCCCCTTCTTTCTTTTGCCCTGGGTGGGGTCAGCGACAGCGGGCCCACCAATGGTAGGCCCCTCTGAGGCTGGCTCCCCCCCTACCTCTATCCGTGCTTGTATCCCTTCTGGGGCCCTAGCGCCGATCATCTCCTCCTCTGCCCTAAAAGCCTCTGCCGTTCCCTCAGGGAGGGCACCGTCATCGGCGTTAAATTTTTTATTAAATGTTGATTCCATATGAATCCCACGAGTACCCAGGAAAAAAGAGTCCACCCCCGCAGAGCCTGAATACGGGGGTAAGGCATGAATACAATGGGGTGCTGCCTGGTTCCCCAAGGGTATCGTTAGAGACACTATTCCCCAGTGCCATTCAGCCCTCGGCACGATTACTTCCACCTTGGCTTGGGGAGTCTGGTCCGCGGCGATGCCTTGGGTCTTCCTGACGGGTCTTTACTCCCGTAGGTCGACGTTATAGCTGTCGCTAGCCGGGTTCCGAAGTGGGCCCCAGGATCCTGGATTCAGGTGCTGTTACCCAGCCTCCTGTCTCCGTTCCCGAGGTGCCACCCATCCTCTGGCCTTCCCCCTATCCGCCACCTGGGGACGCGCTCAGTCGGTGACTCAACCGTCCCCTTCGTCTCGTCTATAGAGCACGTCAGGGGTGAGAAAATAAATGTTGTAAATTAAATTTACAATAAAAGAGGTTTTCTGACTAAATGATTATTGTAAATTAAATTTACAATAAACAACATTTTTTGACAAAATAAATGTTGTAAATTAAATTTACAATAAAAGAGATTTTCTGACAAAATAAATGTTGTAAATTAAATTTACAATAAAAAAGATTTTCAGACAAAATACTGTAAGCCTGTTGCATCATGAGATAATTAACATTTAAACAATTATCTCCTGAATGCCAAGGGGAGTGCGCCTGTGGTTTTCGGAATTTTTCTAGTGAAAAATGCTTTTTGACAAATATCGTGTAAACAAATGGGTTTACAGCATTTTGTCAAAAAGATTTTTTTGTGGATAATTCAATTTTAAACATTAAATGTCTGATCAGGCAATTACATCAATTATTCAGGTTATGTAATAATCGAGGATTATTGTTTATATTTTTGATCTCATCAGATTATTCTTGTATTCTAATAAATCATCCTAATCTTAATAATAATAGGTTTTTATTCAACCCCCACCCCCCTGAAAGGACTGTCTTGTAATTGCCAATGAGCGAGAGAGACATATGTTTCCCCCTCTCTCTTTCCCTCACTATCCATCATTCACGTCAGGTGACGTAATTTTTTTTTGTAAGAAATGGTGAATCATCAATCGAATTACCATTTGATATGATTCTCTTGAGGTATTTCCATTAATGATTAACCATTTATAGAAAAAAAATTGATATAATATAAATAAAAAAGAAAAAAAAACGATGGAGGCTGGGATCGAACTCGAGTCCACAGCATGCGATTTGAGGACGCTCGCTGTGCGCCAATATAGCAATTGAAATATTTTATTTAGCTCTTGGTACATGTTTAAATAATTGGGCAGGTGAAAATATTTCTCTGCTTACCGGGAAGAATAGATCTTTTGAATTAATTTTTGTAAACCTAAATACGACATATTATGGCTGAAAAATCATAAAGAAACATTTCAAAGGCGGAGAAAACAATATCTCCACTCTCGACTTGTCCCCGTGGCAGCGGGACTGCTACTGAGGCGTTATGCAGGCCGATATGCCGATATGCAGATATCGGCCAAGCCGAAATAACGTCGGTAACGTGGAGTGCCTGGCGTCACTCAAACCCCCAGAACTGAGCATCTACTTTGGTCTGTCCTCTTTGGCAACAACTGGGGTATCTGCATATCGCCCAGGCCAGTAACGCCTCAGTAGCAGTCCCGCTGCCACGGAGACAAGTCGAGAGTGGAGATATTGTTTTCTCCGCCTTTGAAATGTTTCTTTATGATTTTTCAGCCATAATATGTCGTTTTTAGGTTTACAAAAATTAATTCAAAAAATCTATTCTTCCCGGTAAGCAGAGAAATATTTTCACCTGCCCAATTAGTTAAGCATGTACCAAGAGCTAGATAATACATTTCAATTGCTATATCGGCGCACAGCGAGCGTCCTCAAATCGCATGCTGTGGACTCAAGTTCGATCCCAGCCCCCATCGTTTTTTTTTCTTTTTTATTTATATTATATCAATTTTTTTTCTATAAATGGTTAATCATTAATGGAAATACCTCAAGAGAATCATATCAAATGGTAATTCGATTGATGACTCACCATTTCTTAAAAAAAAAATTATGTCACCTCACGTGAATGACGGATAGTGAGTGTGAGAGGGAGAGGGGGAAAGATATGTCTCTCTAGCTCATTGGCAATTTCAAGACAGTCCTTTCAGGGGGGTGGGGGTGAATAAAAACCTATTATTATTAAGATTAGGATGATTTATTTGAATACAAGAATAATCTGATGAGATCAAAAATTTAAACAATAATCCTCGATTATTAAATAACCTGAATAGTTGATGTAATTGCCTGATCAGACATTTAATGTTTAAAATTGAATTATCCAGAAAAAAATCTTTTTGACAAAATGCTGTAAACCCATTTGTTTACAAGATATTTGTCAAAAAACATTTTTAACTAGAAAAATTCCGAAAACGACAGGCATCTCCCTTGGCATTCCGGAGTTAATTGTTTAAATGTTAATTATCTCATGATGCAACAGGCTTACAGTATTTTGTCAGAAAATCTTTTTTATTGTAAATTTAATTTGTTTGGGAAACGTGGAGCAACTCCTCGTCAATTATGACGCCAGGTAGTAACTCACCATTTTTAAACAATTTCACCGACAAGATATATTCGATTTGTCATCTTCAGAATTGTTGGTAGTATAACACTCTTTCACATCAGTAGCCAGGGAAGATCGTTGTTCTTTACATCTCCAATTATCCCGAGAAATGGTGTCGATTAGCGGGAATAATTGCCTTCACTGAAGACAGATACGTTGGATATTGTTGGACACTAGCAAATTGGCTATTATATGATGGTCACTCCACTGCGGTTCAGACTGTATCCGGGTCTGCGAAGATTCAACCAAAAGGTTTTATCTACGTTCCCAGGAAATCGCAGCCTGCAAAATAACTTTAATGGATGATTTAGTATTAAGTTGTCCAGTGCGTTCATTGAATGCAAATAATGGATATTTAAGCTTTAAATTTTGAGAGATTCTGTTATGATAAACGACCAAAAAGTTCGTGATGAATCATGAAGAATGGTGAAATCTTACGATTATTTATGAATGTCTCCATCATGATAGCATCACAGAGAATGTTGAAGACTTGTTATTTTTAAGGACAAAATAAAGGACATAGTTCGAACTAATATACAATGAACCATCAATGACCTGTCTGTCCGCTATTTACTCGATATCACCTTTTTTAACTGAACAGATATTTTTATGAAAAATTCGGGATCACCCTCCTTAAATCGAAAATTCACGAGTAGGATAGAACTTCTTTTGGCAAACGAATTCAAATAATGATTGAAGATAAAAATGATTGGCAATAGATGAAAATAAACGTATTATGAATAACGTGGCAAGCGGAGCGTACGTGCTCATGTGTATGCGCACTCGTCCGTCAGAATAATATTCTTTAATTAATTAATATCCCATAAATGATGATTGATAGACTAATGACAAGGGACTATATATGACCTACAAACAATTTTCAATTCAATGACGAGGTTACTTTTGACCTTCAATCGAAAAATAAAAAATGGGGTGCTAACTTTTGCTCGAAAAAGTTTTTAATTAATAAAAAAATTAATATTGACTATCAAAGCGAATTGATCGAATATCAAAGGTCTTCTATGGACCTTCAAAGGGCCCGAATGGAGACACTGATCAATTTTTACCTATGTGGAATTAACTACCTGGGGCTCAGAGTGGGGGATGCAGGGCTTATGAAAGGTGTCGTTGGTAGTGGCCTCTTTGGCGTGACCATCAGCTATTTCATTGCCTGGGATTCCCACGCGGGAGGGAACCCAGATGAGAGAGATGTGGTATCCATTGAGGGAGAGATTTGAGTAGAGTTCGAGGATTTCGTAGATTGTGTGAGAGGAAGATTTTTGGTTTGAAAGATGGGATAGAGCTGTCAGGACGCTGAGGGAGTCTGAGAGGATAACGGAGCGTTCGATTTTAAGGTAACCAATGCTTTGGAGGGAAGTTAGTAAGGCTTGGGCTTCCGCTGTAAATATCGAGGCATAAGAAGTTATCTTGGGTTTGATGACGATGTCTTGGGAGGGGATAACGACTGCAAAGCCCACATAGGAGCCCTCACGTGTTTTCGACTCATCAGTGTAAATTTGGGTGTGGAGGTCAAGGTTGTTTTTAGATAACTCATCAGACAGGGTGGCAGTTATGTTTATGGCATTCTTTAAAGAATGGCCAATGGAAGTGTTGATTAGAGGAGGGGAATTGATGAGAGAGAACGGAAATTGGTAAGGGATAGCAATGGAGTGGGAGTGGATTAGGTGCTTGTGCTGTAGGAGTTTGCTGTACGAGCGATAAATGAGGAAATCGGGTTTGATGCTATGGATGTTGGAGTTTTTCCTAGAAAGGATCGAGTGTAAGGAGGGGAGTTTGTCGAGAGCAGAGTGGAGTGATTGGGAGAAACATTTAGCCATGTACCTATTCGAAAGTTGGGAAATTCGTAGATTTAGAGGGGGTTCAGCAGCTTCAGCAAGGATAACGTTCGTGGTGGTAGAATTTCGAAGACCAATAGCAAGACGGAGGGCTTTGTATTGAAGCTTGTTGAGTTTGTCGAAGTGAGAGAAGTTTGAGTAACGAAGGATGTGACTGCCATATTCTATGGACCTCTGAATTAGACCCCTTTAGAAGGGGTGATGAGATTATTGGGGTGTGCTTCATACCAGGTGTTTCTGAGGAATTTGATGAGTGAAATAACTTTGATACATTTATTGGTTAAGCCTGAGATGTGAGGGGAGAAGGAGAACCGGAAATCTAGGGTGACCCCAAGAAATCTGGAGGTTTCTTTGGCTTGAATGAGGGTGTCGTTGATAGAGATGTGGTGGTCGGAAGGGATGAAGTGTTTTTTAGAAAAGATGATTAGGTGAGATTTTTCGGGGGAGATTTCAAGGTTTCTGTCAGATAGATGATTGGCTATGGAGTTGGTTGCTTCTTCTACAGATTCCAAACAAGAGGAGAGGTTGGAGTTGTGAGAAAAGATGACGAGGTCGTCGGCGAAGGCGATAGATTCAGCCTGGAACTGGTGGAGTTGGGGTAGGAAAGAAGTATAAATGTTAAATAGGATGGGGCTAAGGACTAGTCCTTGACCTGTACCTTTGTCCATAGGGTAGGGGCCGTTGAGCTCATCTTGCGTCACGAAGTAGAGTTGGCGGAAAGCTAGTAGGAAGTACACTAAGTCAGCTAATTTTTGGGGAATTCCTATATGGGTTAGGTCATTGTATAGGGTGAGGGGGTTGACGTTGTCAAATGCTCCCTTTATGTCGATGAAGGCACATGCAGTGTGTTCGAATTTAAATCCGAAGATGTAGGGCAGTCGGCCTCGTCGGCCAAATTCGGTTGACCTCGGGTCACCGACGAGAGTGGCTGACCCACTGACCACCTCAGTCTCAATTTTACCATGGAAAGAACCACTCGCCAAAAGTGTCTAGTAAATTATTGTTTCATCTAATCCGCGGTTAAATCAATATATATGAAAATTCCATAATTTCGGTTCGTTTAAACTACACAGTGTATCGGTTCAAATCCATCATTTAATTAGTTTGACAAAAATAATTAGCACGTTTAATAATAAAAGGAAAAAATCAAAATTTGTGATCAATTACTCTCCCATAAAAAATCCCGCTTCCAACCACGTCCAAACGGAAAACCAAAATCCAAATACAGTGAATTGGTTGGATGCGAAACCTGTAAGGATTTCGGTGCTTAAGATAAAAAGGTTGTCAGCGCAGGATCGGAGTTTTGTGAAACCGAACTGATTATTGGGGAGGACTTGTTCAGTTTCTAGCCACCACCTGAGGCGGTTGGCTATTAATTTTTCGAGATGTTTCAGGGTGCAGAAAGCAAGGGCTATGGGACGAAATTTGCCCGGGGTGTTTTTGGGGAGAAGGCATACTAAGAATTTTCTCCATGAGTCTGGGAATTGGCCGGAGTTAAGGAAGGAGTTGAAGATGTCTAGAAGGTTGTTTTTGTAGGAGTTAGGGAGTTTTTTTTAAACAAAATACTCGATTTTATCCAGGCCTGGAGAAGAGGTGCTTTTAGTGGCGGAGAGAGCATATTTGAGTTCATGTGGGCTTAAATCTTTTTGAAGAGAGGGGTTGCTTTGAAAGGGGATGGCTGGAGGAAGGGGGGAATCTAAATGGGCGGGAGTTTGGGACAGAAGTCGGAGATGAAACTCCGCATTTGATCTGCCGATTTATTGTCTTTGTTAGGGATATTTGTGGGGGTGTATGCCTTGCGGTTTTTGAACCCCTTGATTTTTTGCCAGACTAGGTTAATGGGGGTGTCTCTACTTAGGGATTCGCAAAATGTGGACCAGCCTTTTAATTTTTCCTGTCTGAGGGTGAGTTTGGTAAGGACAGATTGGTTTTTCATCGCAATGTAGTGGTCTAGACAAATGAATTTTCTGAAAAGGGATGTGGCCTTCCTTCTGAGGGCGACGGCATGTGAGGAGTTTTCGTTCCACCAGGGAGCTGGGGGAGAGGATCTGCGGTTACTTTTATGGAAATATTTAAACGAGTCTTTGGGTTTTGGAGACGAGGCTTGAATTGCTGACATAATGACGTCAATTAAGGATTCGTATTTGAGTTGGGGGGACATGGAATTTGGGGTATTGTTAATGAGTCTTTCGTTAGCTTCGAGGTAGTCTTGGAAGGCATCCCAGTCTACCTTGGAGTGGTTGATTTTGTGGGAAAAACGTTTGAGTTTATCGGGAGGGACGTTCAGAAGAGTGGCAATGGGGTAGTGGTCGCTACACATGTGATCTTTAAGAATATGCCAAGAAGATTAGAGAGCTATATTGGAGGATGCAAGAGTGAGGTCAACGTATGAGGGGGGCGAGTTGGGGGGAGTGACTCGGGTGGGAGAGCCATCGTTCAGGGGTAAGAGATTTGAGTTCGCAAGAGCATCTAGGAGTCCAGAGCCAGAGGGACAGGAATGGGAGCTACCCCATGCCTCTGAGTGGGAGTTGAAGTCCCCAGCTATGATAGAAGCGTGGGCATTGGCGAATTTGGAGAAAAGTTGAGACCATTCTGAGGAGTGAACTGTAACGTGGGGGTTTTTGTATAGAGAGAAGATGGCTAGGGGTCCATTTTTGGAGGAGATATTAATGCCAATGACGTGGAGGTTTGGGGAGATGAGGTTAAGGTTAGGAATTCGGATGAAGCGTATGGATTCTTTGATCGCGATGGCAACGCCACCCCCCTGTTGGTTTGGAAGGTCATCTTTGTAGAGATCAAAGCCTCGGAGGGCGGTGTGAGGATGAGAGGGTTTGAGCCAGGTTTCAGAAAGGATAATGATATCATAGTTGAAGGCAATATTTTGGAGATCACCTTGTTTTGGTCTAAGACTGCGGGCATTACATTGCAAGATTTTGAGTCCAGGGCAGGCAGAATTAGTTGAGGTTGTAAAGTTCATAGTGAGGTGGTTAATGAGGGGAGTGGGGCGATGAAGGGTGATGCCGGGGCGGACAGGGAAGAGGAAGCAAGGCTTAAGAGGGGTGGTCTGGGAGGAGGGTTGGTATAGGTTGTTGATTAGGTTAGAGATGTGGGCGACTTTGTTGGTGAGGCCAAAGCTTTCAACTAAAGCAGCGAGTTTGTGGAGGAAGAGATCGAGGAAGTTTCTGATTTGGCCAAGGACCTGAGAAAGGTCTGAAGAGGGTAAGAGAGAGGGTTGGTGGGGAGAGTATCTCATTCCTGTAGGAGGAGGAAGGTTGGAATAGTTTGCACCATTTGGAGAAATAAGTAGATGGGCATGGTTAGGGGAGGAGGAGTTGGAGATATGTCCGGTTCTTGAGGAGCTGCGGGGGGCTTTATGTATGAGCTTGTGGGAGTATTGGAGATGCTTGTCACGAGACGAGTTTGACAAGGGGAGAGGGACGGGGTTTGAGTCTTTGGACAATGGGGTTGGAGGGATGGCAGCAGAGCGATGAGGCAAAAGGTCGGAGGTAGGGAGATGACGAGGGATGGGTTGGAGGGTGGTTGACATTGGTTGTGTGAGCGAGGGGGTGTGTGAGATTGGGGGGAAATGTTGAGGGGAGTTAGCAAAGTTAGAAGGTGAGAGGGCAGGTTAAGTGCACGGGGGGGGGGGCGTTTGGGAGTGTTGAATTTTTGGGGATTTCCCCAAATACAAAATTCACTCTTTCTCCTCTGGAAAATATGTTCCAGAACTTTATGGTGGTAGGGCCCCGAATGTATGAAAAAAAGGGGAAAAGTGTTTATTACCCGCCTTACTTAGCAACATTTGGCGACCAGAAGTGGCCATGGAGCTATAACATAAAAACCTTTTCGGGGTGGAAATGTTCTGGTCCATGAGGCCCAAAATCCTATCTTTAAGTTTAGTCTATCGTTAGAGTCTCTAGAGGAACGTACCTCCTGACATAAATAGAGTCAAATATATATTGATTAAATATAAAGTGTTCAAAAGAAACAACAGTGTTCCTTATTTTAATCCCATAATCCAACAGGTTATGGGCCCAGTGTAATTATAAAACGAAGTGTCCAATACTCTGTGTCATTTTTTTAAATTAAAAGACTGAATATTAAGTGCGAGTAACAATATGAGATGAACATGGAGAAAACGAATAGAAATATCAAACCCCTCAACGGAGATCGGTATACTACATGGAAAACGCGAGTTGAATATTTGCTATCAGAATTACGAGTGATTAGAGTGCTGGAATCTGAACCTCCAAAAACAGGAAAAGAAGAATGGCAAAAGGACAACAATGTTGCTAAGGGAGTAATAGTGGCAAACTTGGCTGATTCGTTTCTGCATTTCGCCAAAAAGGAAGAAACGGCAAGAGAATTGATCTCACGATTAGATGCCACTTACCAAAGAAAGAGCCTGGCTCCGGTGCTGTCAATTCGGAGGAAAATGCACACATTTAAATTACGAAGTGATACAACTCTATTAAACCATTTCTCTGAGATGGAGGAGCTTTTCGAGGAATTTTTAGCATCCGGTGGCACATTAAGTGAAAAGGATAAAGTTGCACATGTGCTGCTTACATTGCCGAGTTCCTATGACAGCATAGTGACAGCAATTGAGCAATTGTCCCCTGACTGTCTCACTCTTGCAGGTATCAAAGCTAAATTATTAGACTTTGAAACCAAACGACGCAGGAAACAACAGGACACCAGTGCAAAACTTCTCAATGGGGTAGTGAATGGTGCTAATCAAAGTAGTTACAAGGGATTCAGTTCTAGGAACCGAATGAAAATAGACAGAAATTTGGCAACTTGCTTCAAGTGTGGAAAGCGAGGACACCTAATGGCAAATTGCTATTCAAAAACTTTCCTAAAACCAAAAGAAAATGAAAAGGTAAATTCACACCAAAGGTGGGTCAAGCCTGGAGATGACAAGACCAAGAATACTGCACATACTGCAGAAAAAGAAGACACCAGGGAGGCTAATGCGACATCTCGTTTCGCATTCATGGCTGGAGAACCTTTGGCCTGACTAAACCTGAAGGATATTGCTTTTATTCTGGACTCTGGGGCGACCGATCATATCATCAACAGGGAGGATTTGGCGTGGGAGTTCAAGCTGTTGGATAGACCGATCAACATCTCAGTGGCGAAGGTGGACGAACACATTACAGCGACAAAACAAGGAAATCTTCAAGTAATCAGCGATCAAGGCATCGGTGGAACTTTTGAGAATGTGCTGTACTGTCCGGAACTTCCGCATAATCTTCTATCTGTTGCCAGGATACAAGCAGCAGGATTCGTGATCATTTTTTATCAAGAAGGGGTGAGAGTAGAGAAGGATGGAAAAGTCTTCATGAGTGGTGAGTCAATACGCAATTTAACTACCATCACATTCAAGGTTGATCCAAAAACAGCCAACGCCGTGAGTAGAAAAGTTGAATTTTTTTTGTGGCATCAACGTCTAGGTCATATAGGAAAACAGAAATTTCTCGAATTAAAATCGAAAGGCATGTTTGAAGATATCGCGTGTTTAGATTCGATAGTACCCGATGAAAAACTATGTGAACCATGCATTAAAAGGAAACAGGCGCGATTGCCGTTCAATAAGGAAAAGAATAGGGAACACATAAAAAGGCCACTATTTATAGTTCACTCTGACGTTGCGGGTCCTGTCACTCCTCCTACGATCGATGGAAAGAATTATTTTGTTTTATTTATTAATCAATATACACATTATTGTGTCTCATATATAATTAAATATAAATCTGAAGTTTTTAGAGGTTTCAAAAATTTTGTAGCAACAAGTGAAGCTAAATTTAACTTAAAATTGGTAAATTTATACTGCGATAATGGGAGGGAATATTTGTCGAACGAAATGAAGGACTATTGTACAGAAAGAGGTATCTTATATTACTTGACAGTCTCAAGAACCCCACAGTTGAATGGTGTCGCAGAACGTATGGTGAGAACCGTAAGGGAGAGAGTAAGAACAATGGTGGTTGGTGCGAATCTCGAAAACGATTTTTGGGGAGAAGCAGTTTTAACTGCTACTCATTTGGTTAATATGACACCAACGAGGGCTCTCAAGTGTGATAAGACACCATTCGAGATGTGGCATGAGAAAAAGCCACAGATGAAACATTTGAAAATATTCGGTTCAACTGTTTATGTACACGATAAGCTAACTAAAGGCAAATTTGATGAGAAAACGTGGAAAGGGATCCTACTGGGATATGAACCGAATGGCTTTAGAGTGTGGGACTCTGAAAAAGAAACATCAGGACTGATACTGTTCGGGATGTCATAGTTGACGAGTTTGGTTTTGAGAAAACAAGGCCAATTAAGGGCGACAATAAAAATGAAAATGCCCATCCCAGGGGCAAAAGAGGTAGACCTCAAGAACCTGACATTGGTGGAGAATCACCAGGGATGCACAACCCTCAAAGGTTAGAGCATCAGAAGAAGTCAGGTAACTGTACAAATGTGTGCCGTCTAATATCCGACGACAAAATATTCCACCCTCAAAATGAATGTAGAAGTGACAGAATTAAAAAGTTACCGCCGGTTACATATGATGAAATAAATATGCCAGAAGACTACGTCCCATCAGCTCAATCAGAACTGCATGGAATTCCAAAAATATTTAAGGAAATAAAATTTAGGAGTGATCGAATTCAGTGGGAAGAGGCAATTCAAACCGAAGTAGATTCATTAATAAATAATCGAATCTGGACATTAGTTCCTGGGGGGAAAAACATTGTTGATTGCAAGTGGGTGTTTAGTATAAAAACTGATGAACACGGAAACCTACCAAAATATAAAGCTCGTCTAGTCGCTCGGGGTTTTTCGCAAGAGTACCTGACAGATTATAATGAAACGTTCGCACTCGTGGCAAGAATTACAAGTTTTCGATTCATTTTAGCTTTTGCGAATCAGTTTAATTTATTAATCCCTCATATGGACGTAAAAACGGCATTCTTAAATGGAAGTTTAAAAGAAGAAATGTACATGAGAGTACCGGAGGGAATTGAGAGTCAGAAAAATCAGGTCTGTAAACTGAACAAAGAACTTTACGGTTTGAAGCAAGCGGTGCGATGTTGGTTTCAAATTTTTAAGCAAGCTATGAAAGAAAAAGGTTTTATTAATTCGCCTGTAGATCCGTGCATATACGTTTTAAATAATGGAAATATTGAGCAAAATATCTATGTAGTATTGCATGTGGATGATTTAGTTGTAGTAACAGGTAGTATAGAAAATATGGGACTTTTTAAAACATACTTGATGGAAAAATTTTCAATGGTCGATTTAAAAAAAATCAAATTAAATTTTTTTTTTTCTTTAATTGTTCATTTCTTTGATGTTACAAACGTTTTTACTTTGTTTTTACATGCTCTCCAGCCTAAAAAATCAAATTATATCTCGGTATAAGAATCCAACGCGCGAACGACAGAATAACCTTAGATCAGAGCTCATATGTTAGAACAGTTTTAGAAAAATTCAAAATGAATGATTGCAATCCCGTGAGTACTCCTCTTGAAAGTAAATTAGATTATACCGCATTAAACTCCGATCAAAGTATTGAAGCACCATGCAGAAGCTTGATAGGGTGTCTTATGTACCTGATGGTGTGCACAAGACCTGACCTAAGTGCTTCAATAAGCATCTTGAGCAGGTATACTAATAAAGATAATAGCGAATTATGGAAATGCCTTAAAAGAGTGCTAAGGTATGTAAAAGTGACAATAGATCTAAAACTAGTATATAGAAGAAATGATTTTGTGGATTTATTGGTTGGCTATGTGGATTCGGACTGGGGTAGCGACGAAAATGGTCGAAGAAGTACAACCGGATATGTATTCCACTTATTTGAGTGTTGTACCATTTGTTGGAACACTAAGAGACAATCGTCTGTCGCGGCTTCATCAACGGAAGCAGAATACATGGCTCTCTTCGAAGCAGTAAGAGAAGCTCTATGGCTCAAACCATTAAGCACCAGTATTCAAATGAAATTTGATAATCCTATTGTAATCTTTGAAGACAACAATGGTTGCATTAGCATCGCCAATAATTCCACAAATCATAAGAGAACAAAACACACTGATATAAAGTATCATTTTTTTCGAGAACAAATAAATAAAAATTTAATTACATTGAAACACGTTTCAACAGGAGAACAGTTGGCAGATGTATGTGTTCACCAAGCCATTGCCTGGACCAAAATTTGTTGAATTGAGGAGAAAAATGAATATTGACTGAAGGATTATTTGTTACGTCTATATATAATTGTGTTATATTGTTTTTAATGGTCGATTAGGGTTTTACTGGGTTTCCCCTAATCCATAGCAGTGAATAGTGGACCATTTGTATTTTTGTTTCCCAGAAATTTGTCAGGAGGTATTTTTGCTTACAGTCTAGAATATAATATGATTGGTTTTTGAATAGTAAAATTTGAATTTATGTTAGAATAGGAACGATTGAATTTTGAGGGGGTGTTGAATTTTTGGGGATTTCCCCAAATGCAAAATTCACTCTTTCTCCTCTGGAAAATATGTTCCAGAACTTTATGGTGGTAGGGCCCCGAATGTATGAAGAAAAGGGGAAAAGTGGTTA
Source organism: Diachasmimorpha longicaudata (assembly GCF_034640455.1). NCBI lineage: Eukaryota > Metazoa > Arthropoda > Insecta > Hymenoptera > Braconidae > Diachasmimorpha > Diachasmimorpha longicaudata. The sequence goes on from NC_087237.1 coordinate 1,562,673, forward strand.
TTACTCGCCTTGCTTAGCAACATTTGGCGACCAGAAGTGGCCATGGGGCTATAACATAAAAACCTTTTCGGGGGTGGAAATATTCTGGTCCATGAGGCCCAAAATCCTATCTTTAAGTTTAGTCTATCGTTAGAATCTCTAGAAGAACGTACCTCCTGACACAAGTAGAGTCAAATATACAGGGTGTCCGAGATAAAATTGTACACCCAAATAACTATTGAATGTGGGTAGTAATCGAAAAATCTTTTGAATAGAAGTTGTAGGGCTCCAAGTGGGAAAAATAATGAGATATGTTTTTAGCATTTAAGTCGTCATTTTTTTATGCTACAAGCATAAGTTGATTTTTTTCATATGGGATCAAAAATTTTCTTGTAACAAAAGTTGTTGTACTCGATGAGATGAATCTAATGATGTTACACATAATGTGTTTTTTATGCTTTCTGAGCTCAAAAATACTAAAAATGGAACTTGTCAACGATGGAGACATAGAAAACTATTTTTCTACACGAGCAGTATGAAGGCGAAACGTCAATGCAAATAATTAACTTATACAAACACCGATATTAAATAGAAACTATATTCTTCTCAATACAGACATGTACAAAATTAATACATAAGAACGCGCAAGTAGAAAAAATGGATGAGTTCACGATGAACTCGTATACGGAACTGACTGTTTGGAAGGTAAGGAAATTTGAAAAAGGAAATTCTATAAGGAGTGGGAATGAATAAAAGAAGACGTGATTGGTTACTTGCAGATTGGAAAGGCCATTTTATTGGAGGAATTTTCACGGAAGAAAATGAAGATAGGAAGTACTTAGAGTATGGGGGGATGGAGTCCAAAAGGTCCGAGGGTCAGGAGAGGCGTCATAAATGGCAGATTGAGGAAAGTTGGTGTGAGGATTGACCCAGCCATAAAGGCATCCAAGCATAAGTACATGAAAGTGGAAAAATGGTAAAATCTATATATTTGTTCACCAAATGTGAACCATAAAAGCAAAACCTTAAGTTAGCCTGTCTTCACCTTTATGGCTGGACTGATGAAGGTGTTGGGGGCAACTGGGAGAATTTGGAAAAAGGAGAGGAGAGAGAATTTTTAATGGGAGAAAGACCCAAAGGGGAATTCCCAAAGGCTGTAAGATTAGCCTATTTGTACGTTCCACACATTCCGCGTCGGAACAGTTTCCGTGCACTAATCCTTGAGCGGAGTTTCTGAAACTGTGAACTCCCCAGGTTGAACACTTCTTCCAGGATGCTAAATAATTCTAGGAGAGGACTCGCAATATTTTTTCTAACTATCGCGAATAAGTAGGATCTTCCATTTCTATTATTTTTCCGTTGTTCGTCCTTGATAGGAACACATTTTATCATATAGATCATCATAATCTGGGAATTCCCAAAAATAAGAAAAATCAGGTGGCATGACGACAGAAGAGAGCCCCAGGTAAGAAAACCCAAGGCTGACGATCGAAACAGGCCTGTACATGTCTTGCTTAGACAAGCCTGCGTATCGCAAGCCTGGAACAGGCCTAACCTCATCGTCAGAAACGGGCTTGAATCGAGGGCTAGTGATGATCCAATTATCGAGGGTCATTTCAAGCTTAGCTAGGGCTCTGAACTTTCAGGCTGAAATTATCAAGGCTTCACAAAGGCTAAATCAATCCTCATTTTTCCCTGCTCTTTAGTCATTTATTGTTTAGTTATATTGATAAGTATTAACCCTTATGGATTATTTACGATAAGGATGAGCGATGCAAGGTACCTTATACGTAAGGGGCCAGAAGACTTCTTTCTTGAGGGTTATGTCGATGAGAATCGGTTCAATGTTTTTACGACCCCCTGTGCCTCATCTGAAGTGGGAATTTACAAAATACAAATGTCTCCCTCGAAGAAATTGTCCAAGCTTACGAAGATTAGCAATAAATGTGTCTTCATGCAGTTCGAGAAGACGTTTTATGCCGTATGCTTACTCCATGGTAATTGCTAACTAGTGTTTAGTTATCTGTGAGTGTGTTGGTGTGTACAATGAAATTTATTGATGGAGTGTGCGGAATTCGCCAAAGTATCTGAATGGGATGCTAAAATGGTTTTGTTCAGTGAGGTTGTGTAGAAAAAAAGCGCTGTGAGTTAGGATTAAAAACTGACAGATCTTCGAGGTTAGAAAAAAAAACAATTTTTTATTCTGTGTCCACCGGAAAGTCGGTAGAAGGGATGGACGCGGGGAATCGCAGAGTAGAGGGGGATGTTCGTTGCATCACACACAGTTCGTGGCAGAGCGAGGCGATACGCATTTCGGATGTAATTCGTTAATTTTTGACATTATTATTTCTCCGTTGTTGGCTGGTTTGGGGAGTGGTTTGCGCGGTGAAATTTACTGGGTGTTGACTACTGAGAGGGATTGATTGAGGTGGATAAGTCGAATTATTTTGAAAGTACATAGCTGTGCGGTGTTATCTCGAAACGGCGGAATTTTAGGTTAGACGGTCGGTTTGGGAATCCCCTCATTACGAACGTTTTTCAATTGTTCGGAAACAGTTGATATTTGAAAAGTTGGTGAGCCCAGAGCGATCATCTAAAGTGGAATCATTTTGGAAAGATGAGTGAATCCGAGAACAGGCAAAAGTTTGCGATTGTGCATTTTGGGATGGGCCGAGCCACAAAAAACAATGAGACGAAACTTGCATACATGAAAACAGTATGTTTCAAATGTATGGAGGGTGAGTCATTCTTTCAACATTTTTCCACTGATTATAAGTCAATGAATACTCAGTTTTTTAGATTTTTCAATTTTACAGATGTACTCACGAAGAAATTTGAGAAATTCCCTCTGACAGTGCTGACTGCGACAAGCAATCATCTAGCCGGTGCACCCAATCGAAAAGAATAAATACATCTTATCTTATTTTATTATCGGAGGATAAGTGACTCTAACCGAAGGTCAGGCTTAGATCAGCCTTAGAACGAGCCTGACAGAACCCTCGTTAATAAGGCTGTGGAGCCTTCATAAATCTTAATTTGGACCTTATTGCAGCCCTCGCAATTTGATTTCACTATGCTTCGTTCAGGCCTCTCCACGAGGCTTCAAACAGGCCTCGCGTTCACAGCCTGGATTCGGGTTATCATTTGCAAGGCTGGATGAGGCCTTATCCATGTGTGAATCCCAAGCCTGAGTAAGCATTTGTGAGCCTTGTTTCAAGGCTTGATGAGCCCGGTTTCCATCGTTAATTCCTGGGAGAGTAACGACGTCTTTTACAAATACCCAAACTTTGGAAGATTCATTTGAAAGGGTGAAAAAACTGTTCAAGTTTATTGTTCTCCTGTGCATCGAGAGGTCCAATATTATTATGGACGATTACTTTTGTGAGTGGTGGGGGAGGGGAAGGGCGGGATAAGTGAATGGTGTTTTTCAACGTCTAATAAACAATGGCTAAATGTCTCTGTCGTCAAAAATTTCCCATCATGAGGGTATTGTTTTTGTGGTTTTTGATTGCATTCAATTTCGATTGCGGCTTAATGTCAGACGTTTCGGATGATCCGGGATACAGTAATGATGATGTTTTACGGGTATCTATATACATTATGATAATTATATTCGATCAAATTGGCGCAATTGAAATTCATCCGAATGAAAATTTCCTTCTTCTTGTACGAATAAATTTCTGCCAGGAAAACAAATGGCAGGAGTTACGTATACCCCGCGGAGTAATTTACGCATAATCTACGCATTTCATCTAAAATATGAATACAAAACTATCCCAAGCCCTCACTATGATTGATTAATTATGAATAGCTTCTCAGATTAATTATCTCTCTTTCTTCATTGGTTGTTATTCTTCATCTTAATTTTGTACAATTCATTCCATTATAGGAAGAAGCCTTTGATGACAGCAAAAATCCTGCCACAGTTCAACTTTACAATGGCGAATTGATGAGAGAATGTAACAAGAATGGCAGCCCGCAACATTCCAAGTCACCGGGTGCGTTAGAATATCAGGGAAAATCGTTGAATCGCCCCACAGATGATTCCAATGATTTCATGTACATAAAGAAGATGAAAAATTCTCAACAGTTATCACAAAATATTGAGTATGACAGGTCACGAAGTACATTGACCGATTACGATCTAAATGCCGAGGATTACCAACTTTCTAGACCAAGAAAACCGTCGCCCTCCGGAACAGCACGAATATCCTTTTGTTAGTTTTTCTCATCCGTCTCAACTCATTCCAAGAAAACTAAACTTAAAAACAATAATAATAAGAATAATGACGATGGAAATGCTCTCGGCGCAACACAGCAAATGTCAGAGAACTCTGAGCTAAAATCATTACTCAAAATGCAGCAAATATCGGGATTTTCTCTCTCAGAAATTCTTCAGCAGAGAAACTTATCGTTAAGTGACCTCCTGAAGGGTAAAAAAGAAGTTATCAGTGCATTACGAGCTTCAAATAGTGAAGAAGGAGAAAAAAAATGTGGTAGTGATAACAGAATTTTAATTACACTGACACCTCCAAGAATATTCTACCGATCCCCGAGAACGATGAGGATAGATCCCACCGTAATAAATCTGAAAATTCAGAATTAAAAATAATGAACATGAGTACAGAGCTTCCAGTGCCAAGGACAACAATAAACAAATCAGGTGACGATGGAGAAATTATGGAATTTTCAGATTTTCAAAGACAAAGCGAAACGTCAGAGAGGATTGTCAATGATGTTAAAAAGATCCAGAAGGAAGATGATTCCGTTTTAAATATTCATGATATGTTGACATCTACCGAGTTCACTCCTATAATTTCATGAAGGAATGAAATAGAAAATATGAATGCCGTGATGAAAAATGAGGATCTAAGGCGCCCTCCCGTTGATGTTGAGTATCAAAACGAAGAGCCGATGAATAATAATGATTTTATTGACAACTCCAATGATAAAAAAATTTCAAATGAATTATTGGCAGTAAATCACAAAGTTTTAAAACCTAGAAACCGAATTTACGAAGAAATTTTGACGACGACTGAACCCGATGCCCGCGCTGAAATTTTCGATTTACTGAGCTCGTCGGTAACAGCTGATAAGATAGAGGAGCTGCTGAAATCGAGAAATATGAGTTTAGAGGAACTCATAGCGTTAAGGCAGAGAGGTTCGAGTCGACTGCATTTAAGTTGAAAATATGAAACTAGAGTTATTAGGGAGTAAATTACCGAAGGATGTTTCCCCAGACCAGGTGATAAATAACCAAAATGTCACTACCAGTCGGGAAGGATATGGAGAAAATGAATCAACCATAATAAATTCCGATGAATTCGTGGAAGATGACGAGAGGAGTGATGAAAAATCCGTTAATTTAGTAGATTTATTGAGTGCTTTTGAGTCGCTCCCTTTCACCGTTAGAACGAGGCCAGAAACTTCTGTTGAGAATAATAATAATGATAATCAAAACTTGGGTAATTCAGTGGAAACAGTGAGAGAAATTAAAGAAAGTGAAATAAAGTGTTCCGCAGCTCCACATTATGCCTTCAAAATTGTTGAGAACATTAATAAAAATGTAGACATTATGGACGAACAAAACGTAAAAAATATTCGTGATAAAGTAAACGGAAATTCGGTCAACATTGCAAATGATGATAATGGGAAAATGGTGTCTAGAATTAAATCGAACATGCCTGCCAGTGGAATAATCTTTGGAATGATTTTCTTAAACTGTTTGCTCATATTTGTGGGGCTGAAAGTGCGACAAAAGCAGAACTTGATGTACGAAAATACATTCGCAAGAACTGCATTTCAGGTTCCAGTAGTGAACTCGAGAAAATTGTCTAATTCTAGCTCGAATGCGGTCATGATCAATGTCATGGCAACTTAAACGACAAAAACGGAGGGGGAGGATGCCGAAGACGTTAATAATGGTATGTATGATGATAGGAGTGATATTGAAAATTACTCCTTAGATGCTGATGATAGGTGGGATACTATCCCCAAATGTATGAAATCGAGAAATTAAAGAGAGAATCGGTAATGATTGAACTTGTAGTTCGCTGATGCAGGAACAATATTGACATTTTAACGTCACTCTGTACAGTCAACGATAAATTATGCATGTCTTTGGCACCCGAGATAATGCAAAATGCCAATACGAAACATGTGCAGTGTAGATTTTCTAACTCGTGTAATTGGGAAATGAGCCGAATGAACGGTCAGTGGATGTAAACTATGTATGGAATATGTGAAAAATATTTTCTGGAAAAAGCCTGTTCTTGCAACAAAAATGTTCCATTTCTTCAAATGACGAGTCTAATTTCTCTGCATTTGTTAATTGTTAAGTTGCCATTGTGTCGGTTGAAGCAAGTCTTATAAAAAAATTCATATAAAAATAAACAACAATCGATGACGATTGAATTGGATGCCAATAAATGAACGTATGATTTGAGAACAACTTTTCTTCTCTTGGTATGGAAAATGTTTGAATATTCATAGCTACTGAGTTAAAAAATTATATTACTTACTGAGAGTGGTACATATTAAGGCTAGTATGCGATGAAAAGCCCAAAAATTGGATTCAAAGTAATCGATTAAGCCGGAAGGCCTAGCGAAAAAAAATGTATTTACATGCTGTATAATAATAATAAAAATTGTGATACTGTAACCGAGACGATTTTTTAGTTATTTCAAGATCGGAAGTACGTTGGACTTACCAATATTCTTCATAGGTGAATACGTCCTTCAATATTTGAGAGACCTCATTACTGTTACCGCTACTTTGGAACATTTGGTTGAAGTACGAATATTGACGAGCAATGTTTCTACACTGTTTTAGAGCTGCTCCTACAATTAATAGAAATTATATAAATTATTCAATTAGATCATGATTGCCAGGTTAAAAGATCGACTTCCCAGCCTAAACGATATTTTTCAAAAATTCTCTTGAAAAATATCGTTTAGGCTGGGAAGTCGATCATACACGCGGAGGAAGTTGATCTTTGCAAGGCCCGAAAGGCACCCTTCTGTAGTAAATGAATTTCCCTTCTGTACAAAACATTGTGGAAGAAATTACCCAGTGTAGGACTTCCTTTAAGCTCTGGCCATGTCGTTGGTACTCATATAAAGTACAGTACGATAACTTGCGGGTAGCATGTGCAAGTAAGGTTTCCACTTCGAACTATCCTTGTGCTTTTCTACCAGGAGAGCAATAGCCAGGGCCACTTGTGGCATGTTTTGAATTATTGGATCATTCATGATGGAAGATGATGGAGTTCTAGAGCAGCAGTCTCAATACTAAAAATGACTTCTCTAGGAATCTCCAATACCAGTTCATTCGCATGATAATCTTTGTCAGCTCTGATCCCAAGGTCGAAGCCTGCAAATTCAGTGATGCTGACACCTTCAATTTTCGCTCCATGACTTTGCAACCACTCGACAAAGTGCTGTATCGCTGATGCACGTGGCGTTGTTGACGTTGTCTTCTCGAATCTTCTCATCTCTTCGAGGCACTTAATCTTCTCCAAAATCGAGAAAATCGCCAGATAACTTTCCCATAGTCTCGTGGTGTATGTCGGATCGCTGCATACTTGAAATTCAACAAATGGTTAATGAGAATAGCAGTACAATGAGCGTGGAGAGCATTGTCACAAGATCTTAGGGATGAGAAAGTTTGCCCAGAGATCTCAAAAACCAATAAACTCAAATTTTCTGGAAGACAAGTTTTCTCCATTGATTCATCTAAATGTTTTCGACCTCTCTCAATAATTGAACTATTAAAAATACTGATAGAGTAAACAATTGGCACTTTAGAATACTCACATCTGAGTAACCTTTCACAATGCTGATTAACCTCCGTGCGATTAATTTGCTGAATTGTCTTTGCTGATGAAAGATTACTTCGAAGAGACGGATGGCATTTCTTTCTAAGCATTTCAGATACAATGACGAATATTTATACAGTTCAGGATTCAGTAATATCCACAGTCTCAACGACATTGCGATATGAAGGTAAGCGATAAAATCTGAATTAAAATTATCAAGGAACACTCGTTGTAGCACTGTAATGTATTCCGACTTTTAATAACTGGTAGCTTCATCCCATCACTGCGGTAGGGACAAGTGCCAAGGCTAATATACTTTCCTGTTGTATAAACTTAGATCAGCGGAGGCATAACCGTAAAAGAATAGCTCGGTCGTCTTTACATGTAGGATAGATGGATATAAGCGATATAAGGTATGATTCGGGGATCATACCTTATAGCGACTGGGTGATCTGCCTACTCAAGAGGAAGGTCTCTTCCCCGTTGTTTAAAAGTTTGTTCACCCACGTTACGGAATGAAACTTGGCCTGATCGGGAGAATTTAATTCTCCTGTTCGAAAAGCACTTGTTTCATCCTTTAATATTCATTACAGAATTTTTGGCTACTGCGGCATCAAGATTCGATTGGGCTTCAACCTTCCTCGTAGATTTTAATTTTTCTTTTTTGAGATTAAGGGACGAAGGTTGACTTGATCGTCGCACGTCCCATGGCTAGACTCATTAGTAGCGTTGGTCTGGGATCACCTGGCTCTTCGGGATTGGCCCTAGAGATTTCCCCTTTCATCACTACCTATGTCCTTCATTTCTTCAAATGATTTTCTAATTACTGCGTAGGTTAATTATCGATTTCCAATAATTAGCACGTCCGGTATACGATGCGTCATTAAATAAATTCGTAATTGAGAAACAACCATTGAAATCGAATGGTTCCCATCCCAAATAATTTCAAAATCATCTAACTTGACTCAATTGCGGGGTGAATCATATACCTGCTAAATACCTCTTTGTACCCTACGTCGTTATCGATTTTTTTAAACGTTCTATTTTGCTCACACGTACGTCCTCTGGGCTCGTACACGTTTTGCCTTCTTTACCGTTACGGCCGCAAAATTAGTTCAGGCGCCACCGCTACAAGCTCATGCGGTCGAACCAAAGAGGCTATAGGCTAAAGGAGAGGCTAGATCTGGAAAGCCAAGTGCTCGCTCGCCAACGCTAGTAATGAGTCTAGCCATGAGACGCGCCACCGTCCATTTTGGTATCTGGTTGAACTGGCCGAAAGTTGACCTGTTCATTAAAGGAATCTCTGTCCCTTCCTAATGAATATGAAAGAATGAAACCAGTGCTGTTCGAAGAGGAATTCAATTCTCCATGACCTAGCCAACTTTCATCTCCCGATCTCGGAAAAGAAAAATTAAAATCCATGAGGAAAGTCGAAGCGCGGGCACGAGCTCAATGGCGGAAAATTAAAATTAAAAATCTCGAGGAAAGTTAGAATGCGGTGTCTGCACCGAAATTCCATTTGGTTTGCCATCGTGCTTTTATTTTCCCCGTGCTATTAAATTTTTATTTATCGGTATTAAGGAATGAAGTCTGGTCTGATCAAGGAGAATCAAATTGTCCTTTGAACACCGCTGGTTTCATCCTGGAATATTTATGAGGAAGGGTGAAATAATTGTTTAATTATCGGGGAAATTTTCGAGCGCCGTTGCGCCAAGATTCCATTTTCCATTGGGCTCGTGACCGTGCTTTGACTTTCCTCGTGAATTTTAATTTTTCTTTTCTGAGATTGAGGGATGAAAGTTGGCTTGATCAGGGAGAATTAATTTTTCCTTCGATCAGCATTGGTTTCCTCCCTTCCTAGTCATTAGGAACAAAGAGACATTTTTTTAATGAGCATGCGAATTTTCGGGCGGCTCCCCCAGCCGCCACAATTGATGGTAGTGCATCCGACGGTTGGACTCATGACTAGCGTAGGGGTGGGGTCACTTGACTCCCCGGATCTGAGTCTCTACTTTAGTCTATCCGCTTTGGGGGAACAGTCGCCATATGCTCATGTGCCCTACTCATCTCTGCTAATATTTCTGGTATAATGACCACAATAATAACCATACAACGTAGATTTTCATAAATTAATTTCAAATAAAGAGTATTTAGTGTTATATTACTGTTAATACATCACAGATAACTTTGCATTAACAACAATCTGGTATTTTGCCTGAAACCATGAATCCATAATTACAAGTTAGATTCTCCTTCATATTTATTGTTGAACTTTTGTTTTTTTATCTTTGCTAGTGAACGTGTCGGCAGTTCGTGCTTTGTACTCCAGAGTACAGATTTTTCAGTCCAAAACATTGAATTAAAACAAAGAAAAGTGAGGAAGAATTTTCAACTGGTATTGAATTTTGGAGTTCACTGAGGTGAATAAAACTTCGGATAATGTCAGAAAATCGTGAGGTTACTCTGGCAGACTTTCAGGTAAATATGAATTTTTCATTTGCGATACTTTGATTATTTCCTATCCCATTCAACAAGGTTAAATGTTTTTCAGCATGACATTGCTAGTAATTGAAATGCTCATTACTTTGCTAATACAGAACGATTCTTCACCTGAAATTCTTCATTTTATTGTGGTTATTCTAGGATTTTATAGGCTCATAACAATCATCTGTTCTTAATATACGACTGATTATTATCGAACAGAATGCAACTAAAATATTATTCTCCAAGTACCCACGAGTATTAAAATATTTTCAGGCTTGCTCGGGTATTGATGATGTCGGAGAGGCGATCATGCATCTCGAGAACACAAATTGGGACCTTGTGGTAAGTAATGTGGCTATGAATGATTTTCGATGATATTAAATAATGTGGTATTTTTCTAAAATATTAAACAGGCTGCTTTGAACAATGTCATGCACCACGACACACAGCAATTACCATCAGAAATGAGTCCAGATATTGAAATGATGGAGGTTGTTCATGGAGTGCCAGTTGTAACCTTTTCATCGCCGGCCGATATACCCAATCAAAATAGAAGAAAGGAGAGTAATCAGGATAATTCTGTCAAGCCCGGGACAAGCAATCCTAAAAATTCTATATCTAGAATACTAACATTCAACGTGAAATATTTGGATAATATTTATAAGATTGATATCTCAGACAGCTGCACACTAAGTATGTTTCTTCTCCATTGAGGAACTCCTTAAAAATAATATTTTCATTCCGAAGAAATAATTTAAGAAATCATCATCATGATTTCCAGTATCTGGCACATTCCACTGTCTTTGCTGATTGAAGTTAGAATTTTTCCATTTTCCATCGATAATTGCTGTGATTGTGATATATATGGAGACATATCTGAATATGAATTTCACAAGTTTCAGTAATTGTCGGTTGCTCGATTCGTTGATTTGGATAGTTATGATGCTTTTTACATGTTCTCTAATATTCTGGGACTTTGTCTTAAACTCATAAACTATATATTTATTTTTGTCACTGCTGCGGATTTTAGCCCGTTTCAAAAAGTGCATTTTCGTTGACTAGTAAAAAAATGAGACAATTAGCCACTCGCTGAACGTAACATCACGAACAAAAAGTGTAGTTGGCATACATGCACCACCCGATGCTCCATTGCGATAACACCAGACTTCACATATATTTTTACTTTTCATTAGAAGTTGACAGAATTTTGCTGGGAACTTTTAGTGAACCCACCTTATAGTTCTGATCTCGCAGCTTACTTATTCCCTGTACCGCATTCTATACGACTCATTTAATGGTGTATTAACTTCAAGTGATGTTTGTGAAAATTACTTATCATAATTTTTCGATCAGAAGCCGCAAATAATGCTGAAATGTTACCGGACAAATTACCGGCGGTGGTGAATCAAAATGGAGCACGTTTGTGTTAATAAACTTCCACTTAAGAATGGAAAAATTTTTGCCACTTCTAAGTAAAATTATTAGTTGAAATTATACTATTTTTAGATTCTTCAACTTATCATAAAAACTATATATAATACTCCGAAACATGAAAATACAAAGTTTATTGAATGTGGGGGATATATGCTCAGCTTTTAGAAAAATTGAAGAATCTCAAAATTACAATAATGTATAAAAATGGGGAATTATGCCTACTTGTGGATTTTATTTTTTCATTCTTCTGCACATGATAACTTGAGAAAAAAGTGGCATAGTGTGTTTAAGTTTGCTATGATCATATGTAGCTCTTACAATACCGTGAGCGATGTCATTTTGGTTCAGGGGAAACTAAAATTTTAAAATCAAATCGAATTGATAGTTGGTGGAATGTGCCGTATGCTCTACAAATTGATCTTAAATACTGTTTGCTTACCTCATTATTACTCTCTCACTATGAATTTTTAACCCTTCCAAGGTCAATTTTATCTACGTCCATTAGAATACTCCCGGATCTTCCGCTTGTATGATCTGGGACATAAATGGGCGAAATTCAGTTCAGTATAGCGAGGAATATTTTCAAAAAATTGCATTCGAAATGCCACAAAGTGTATGATCTGTCCAGTAATGAGGAGTCTCGTATGGTGATACCTTTCAACTTTATCCAGAAATCCTTACGAGTTAAATCTATTTCTTCATTCAATCCATTGAAAGACATTACTTGAGATCTGAGTTGTTCCGCGAGCAGACGTTGTTTGGATTTTGTCTATTGCATTTTACTGGAGAGCTCATTACCAAAGATTGTCAATTTAATCCGTGGAGATACAAGCTCAAGAGGTGATTCGATAGTTTCAATAGAGGGTGCAGTATCCTAAGGATTCCTTCAAGCTAATAGAATTTCACAATTTCACCTTAGAAGGTTAAACATTCTGCTTGAAACCATTGTTGTGTTTTCTTTGTATTTATTTAGATTTTTACAGGTGATCTGAAGGATTCTATTTTTGCTAAAACACATATAACTCCTTGTCAGCAAGAACTTGGGGGATGGAAGAAAGAGGAGCCAAAGGCAAATAATGTAAAGCTCCACAGTTTGAATTTACCTCTCGAGAATACATTATTGCTCAATCCAATTGTGGAACTCGGAGACTCTAGCTCAGAAGCGTAAGTCTAATTACTTCTTCAACTTTAAAATCTTATTATCAATGTAGGTATACAGTTACACAACATGATTGGTTTAATCCCAATATTTCGGAATCTTTAATAAATATCCGCCGTAAGTTCGGGGGTCAGGGGGTTGGAGAAGATATCAATAGATACATCGATACGTCTGTCTCTTTGAATAATGAGAAAAATAATCGGTGGAGGTTTATCCACCACTGGCATACTGCGGCTCTGAGAGTATCGTAGTCCCATCTACGACTCCTCTCATCATAGTCACGAATGAGAGGTGTCAGCTTTACTGAAATTTCTCATTTGCGAGTATCAGGCCAGTTGCTGCGACCAAGCCTGACATTGTCCTCTTCAACTTTCAAGACAAAATCATCTATCTCCATTGTCTCATTGGAGAACAATATATATGAAAAAGAGGAAGACAAGTGGCTTCAATACCAGTCTCTCCTGTTTGAGCTACGTCAATTAAGCAGGGGGTTGGGAGTTCAGGGCTAATCTAGTTGTCCCGATTATTGATTATTTTCGCGGCATGAGACAGTCTTTTGTATTTGCGCTTGAGGTCATCCTGGCCTACAGGCCGGGATAAATACCTTAATATTGGTTGGTCAGGTGCAGAAGGTTGTCATTCTTATGTTTCTTCGGTTACTTAGATAGCATGAGTCCGGACTACAGTAGAGCTTACCGTCTAATTAAAGAGCGTACTACTGTGGAGGGATTAGGACAAGTTTGTATCGCTTAGCTCATCTAAGCGGTGCTCGAGGTGAAATCGGAGCCTTTGATGATGGTTCACTGATCACTTTAAAGAGTAATCAAATAGTAAGCAAATAACGAAAAGGTGCCGAGTTCTTATGCAATTAATGGAATCTTCCAGAAAACATTAAAGATTCGTATTTTTTGCAGTTCTTTAAAGTGGTCAGAACAGGATTTAAAAGCAACGCTGCAATGTCCTTGCTATGCTTTCCTTTGAACTTTTCTTTAGGAACAGTCGTAGGATAATTTGCAGTTGTGCGTTAAACTTGAGAAGAAAAGTTGAGGGTACTGATCTCATCTGTCGCTCATGTTCTCTCGTCTATCACTCTACAGCGAATTGTCCTACGACTACTCCTACAAGCATGACTCTACTTGTGATAACATTTTCTCTTTCTCACATTTATAACATGATATATTATCACTTATTATGATCATCCAGAATTAAACGCAGAAGAGGTGAAACTACATAGTGATATTCTAAGAAATGTGTATCATTTCGTATGTGAGAAAACTAGCAAGAAGGAGATGATAAGGATATGGAGGAGTGATCAATATTTTTTTAAATTCACGTTTTATAAATTCAATATTCTGCAAAGTACAAATTAATTATGATCGCTGGGTTCTGACGCATTTATATTTATAATGTTTACAATTGGATTGTGATAACTAAAGTACGATATAAAAGATTTTACGTCTATTTTAGATGTATTTCTCAACGTTCAACGATATTCTAAGAAGTTTCACATCAAAAATATTATTTACCAAAGAGATACGCTATGGTAATTTTCTTTCGTATCGCTAGTAAATAATCGGTTCGAATCGGATGCTAAATATTGTAGAAGTTGAAATTGCTTTGTATTTCGGTATAGCTTTAAACCTTCACATACAGATTTTTATGTTCTTGTTAACTATATTAACTGCATTATGCTGAATAAGGGCTAAAATATAAAGAAATAATGTGTGATTTAAAAAACGGTTGAGTTTGCATGGAGTAGACTTAAACTGTCATAACTCTTTATAATTAATCAGATCAAGTAAAAAATTGTTGAATTTAAATACCGATAAAGTAGCAAAAGGCTGGATATAACACTATCCTCTTAGCTATAGATAAGAAATTGATAAATTTATTGGAATATTTTCAGAATAACACTATCGGATCGTCTGTCACAAACATACATACTGAACGTAAAGGACGAGGTATACAACAAGACGTACAATTTAAAATATCCTGGTACAGCGTCAGTTTTAGATGTGAAAACCGGTGTTTACGCTCTGATAGATGTACCAGTGAGATATCAGCAATGGAAAGGCTGGCCGAGTACTGTTAAGGACGACAATATAAATCTGGCACAAAGTGGAATATCCTTTCCAGAGCACCATCTAACTGTTGCAAAAGTCATGAGTAAAGAAAAACAAGCAAAGCAAGTTGTTGATTTGGTGGATAGCGAGAGTTCTGCTGATGATAACGAAGATGCCGACGAATTTGAGGATGCTCCGGAGGCTTTTATCATTGAAGATGATCTCTTCATTGACAATATTAGCCCAGCGAAAATCCTCCGTCTGATGCCGGACAATGTTGAAGACGAGACAGTGGGAACGTTGCACTTTGCAGAGCAATTTGAGAAACGTTATGGTCCTGCTCATCCCAAATTCTTTACTGGAACTTTTGACGAAGCCATCAAAGAGTCATGCTTAAAACCTGCTAAGGATCGTAAACTGTTGGCCGTTTATTTGCATCACGATAACAGTGTGTTGACAAACGTTTTTTGCACACAACTATTGGGTTGTGAGACTGTCTTGCAACTCTTGTCAGCAAATTTCATAGTGTGGGGATGGGATTTCACTCATGAGAGTAATATGCAGAAATTTTTCCACTCTGTTACACAGTCATTGGGTATGATTGGCTCTGAAGCAGTAAGGAATATCGATATTGATACATTACCAGTTCTCATGATTCTAATGAGATCACGATCAACGACTGAAATTTTTACTATTGTCAATGGCAATGTTGGAGTCAATGAATTGTTGATCAACCTGATTCATGCAGTAGATGTATTTCAGGAACAAAAAAATGCCGACATTGGAGCAGAGGAGGAAAGACAGGCACGAGAGAGGGTTAAGCAGGAGCAAGATAAGGCATATCAAGAGAGTTTGGCTGCAGATAGAGCTAAAGAGGAGGCTAAACAACTTCAGCAAAGGCTGGAAAAAGAACAAAAGGAGCAAGCTGAGAATGAGAGACTGGCTGAGGAGGCGAGGAAAGAGGCTCACAGACTCGCTGTAGAATCGAGTTTACCACCTGAACCCGACGCTGACTCCTCTAATGGAGTTTTGAAAGTTAAAGTCAGGCTTCCAGGAGGCAAATTTCTGGAAAGAAGGTTCCAACCTGACACACCACTGCAGACACTACTCAATGTTCTTATTGTTGAAGGATACCCTACCGAAGAGTACAAGGTCTTATCTAGCTGGCCTCGAAGAGATGTAAGTGTCTATTAATATTTTATTAATTTTTTATTGATTGCTAAGAAATAAATATTAAGGGAACTTTTTTCATCGATTTAATGACCTATGATAAATCTGTTTCTCCTTCTCAAAATATCCGCGCAATTCTATATTATAATACCTCTTATATCGCATATTGTAACGAGTATATATAGGTATTCCATCAAAAAAATTTTATTTTCATTCTTTTTATATCAGTTTTACAACTTATCTATAGAATAGTAGATTTTAAGTCTTTGACAATGAAACCTACCAATCTCTGTCAGCGTAAGCTCAAGGAAGACACTGTATTTGTCAGTTCATAGGCATTTCTGAGTAACTTGAAAAATATGTATTAAGGGGTTACTCTCATGGGAACGCATACATTTTACCACTTTTTAGGAAATTTTTTTTTATGCGACAACAAAATTCAATCATTTTAATTTTTTAATATATTTTTATTTGTATTTTGAAATGTCCAAAAAAAAATTTTTTTTTCGTTTTTTACATTTTTAACATATATTTTTTTTAAGTCAAAGTAGTCCCCAAAAAAAAAAGGTAGTTCACTGGTCATGGTGATAGCGGCTGTTCATGTTGTCTGAGATAAAAAAATCGAATGGATTATTATTCAGTAGATCTGCGGCTATCGTCCCTGCCAAATATAATCAATTTCATTAAAAAAATAGATTGAACGTCAAAAAAAATCACGAAAATCTTGTTCTTTTTCGTTAAAAATCGTTTTAAAAAAATATGAAAATATTTTCGAAAATAAACAATTATGGTAGGGACGATAACTATAAATGAGTAGAAGAACATATGTAGATTTTAAAGCAATCGGTTGAATACTTTTTTTTCTAGGACCATGACAGTTTCAGAAAATGATGATTCGTGAAAAATGCGTTTAAAGTTTGAAGTCTGGTAGACAGTCGCTTACGACACGTCGGCGACTATGAGCTGTAACTTATTAAATACTATGAATTTCGGCCTGAATTTTTCACAGTATGTTTTCAATAGGTTTTACTGTCAAAATATAAAAAAAAAGAAATCGATTTCTCGAAGTGATCACATGAGAGTAACCCCTTAAGAGCTGCAGTAAAAATAGTATTCAAATTCTCAAGATTTTTTTTCTACACATATTACACCTTTAATCATTTAAATCCCATCAATAATTGAATGAAAATTCATTTGTCTTCTTTGGGATTCGATTTTTTTATTTCGATTTGCTCCGATATAAATTTTTTATTCTTCTCAAATAATTGGCATGCCAGTGCCATTGATGTACCCTAATAACCTAGTAAATTGATTTATGAATTAGTTATCTAGAAATAATGATTAATGTAATTTTTATTTTTTTATCTAGCTTACGTCTGTGGATGCCAGGCTCACTCTAGCGGAACTCAAATTCTGCACACAAGAAACCGTAATTTTAGAAGAAAGATAAGTTGTTAAAAATGTTTTTTCTTACAGAACTCACATTAGAAATTTTAATAATGGCGATTTCTCTTCCTAAAAATTGTATTTATTTTATGATAATTCATTCTTTTTGTAGTGCGAGAACAACAATAATTCGAATACGCTGACTTTTATCTTAGAAATTCAAATTTATATACTGTACGTTTTCCATACTATATCGTATTACACACGAATAAAAAATGTTGATTTTATTTTATAAGAAAGAAAAACCGTCAGACGACCAATTAAGTGAAACGAAACGATTGAATTCATTAAAAAAAATTGTATTTTATCCCTGCTGAGGGATTTGCATACTATTGATTTGTGTAATGTTTGCGTTAAGGAGAGCATTTTTGAAAAAAATATTAAAAACCTGAACATTCAAATAAAGTTTCAATTTCTCAAATCCTTTACATTATGTACACGAAATCCATCCTTAATAATTTCATCATAAATACAACGAGGCCGCAAAGACGATATCACGTTTCATAATTTTAATAGCCTCGCTGAATTTATTTTCTAAATCTGTATTTCCAATATTCTTGGCAGCTTGTGTCAATTGCCTTAACACTTCCTCCAACCGTCTCATACATCTAATAATCGATCCCTCAAAAATATCAGTCATCTTACAAATCTGAAGGAAACTCGCGCCTTTACACCAAGCATACACAACATCCATTAAAAAGGGCTTAAACCTTTCAACATATGAATCTTCATCAAGAGCCAGATTAGCCTCTGATGAGACTTTAGCAATTCTCCTAGCAAGATCTTGCATTTGGCGCAAAGGTCCACTCAACTCATTAGTGGCTTTTGGCATTTCTGACGATTTTTCATCGCAAACAAAGCAACTCAATAGGGCAGCAACTTGTGGTATATTGAGAGAATTAAATAGTCCGTTGAAAATCATCTCAGTGAGAAGGAGTTCGTCAGCGCCGTTCAACTCACAAGCAACTCGTCCCTTGAGCTCAATCACATCAGCAGCTGTGCAGTAAGCCATTCTTCGTAAAACTCGTTTTCTACATTTTAATTCGTCCATTTGTAAAACCGACTTTGCCTGCTTCAGCTCCTCCTTGGCCTGTTTCAGTTGTTTACCCATTTCTTCCTTTTTTGAAAAATTATCGTAAATTTTGTCAAGCTCCGCGTGCTTGTGCAGAGGATGAGCATACAGTCTCTCCTCCAATATCTCAATCTTTTTCACAATCGTTTTAAATGCTGAATCCTCTATTCTCATCTCGGTTATTGGATTTAAAAGTGGAGGACCATCTGAAAATCGTCTCTTCACTTCCTGAATTGTCTTTAAAACACTTCTACGATTGTCTGAAGGTCTCAAATCTTTGGGATAATACAGTCGGAGAGAACTTATTTGTGATATCAAGGTGTGTAGAACTGGGACAACCTCAACTTCACCTTCTTCACCCGCAGCACATGGAATTGGAGCGTCTTCTTTGCTGTTTTTCGATATGTGGAGAAGAATGTCGACGATTATAACAGCGCTTTCAGTCGGATTTTTCGAGTTTTTCTTTTTAAAGTTGACTACGATTCCCCAATCGAAGGTGTGTTCGTTTTTAATTTTCACCATTCTGCCAGGTTGTAAGAATGGTACTATATACTCTGGTTTGGTTAAGTAACTTCTGAAGTCCCCTCCCAGTTTATCCAACTGTTCCCTGATCTCATGATAAGAAGCTATTTCGGTGAATTTTTCGACTTTTATCTCATCATAAGATTGCTGGAGTTCTTTGACTTTATTATAGAGATCGGGAATAGAGGCTTGATTCTGGAATTGATAGAAACTTCGCTCTAACATATATTCCGGGTTGATTTCCTCGACTCGAAGAAGATTTAGGACCATGTTGTAGGTCAGGTGAAAGGCTGAATTGATGGGATCTGCTTTTCCCTGAACAATCGCTTTGCCAACAGCAGGACTGACCTGTTCATCAATCATCAGGATGACGATTCCTTTTTCGTCAAGGCCTCTCCTACCAGCGCGTCCAGACATCTGAATGTATTCACCTGATGTGATCCATCTGAACTCCTTACCATCAAATTTCCTCGGGGCGGTAAATAATACAGTCCTAGCAGGCATGTTTAATCCCATAGCAAATGTCTCAGTTGCAAATAATGCTTTGATTAAGCCCTCGCCGAAAAGTATCTCGATAGTTTCCTTTAAAATTGGAAGTAAACCGCCATGATGAATTCCAATTCCTCTTCGCAAGAGAGGGAGGACATTCTCCACCTGAGGTAATTGTTTATCCTCTTCACTCAACACATCCATTGCATTCTTGAAGACTTCATCTACTAAGAGTTTTTCTTGAGACGAATTAAAGTCCAATTGGGCCATCTGCATAGCATATAATTCGCAATCCTTTTTAGAAAAACTGAAAATTATCACTGGGGCGAAGTTTCTCTCCATGATCATTTTAACAATTTTAAAGATGTTAGAAGAACCAGCTGAACCTCCTCGAAACCCTCCTTTCCTTCCCTTTTGGTCACCTTTAGCAGCATCACCAGACTTCTGAAGATAAGCCATGGCTCTATTGAAATTGTCCTCTTTGAAGTGGCCGTCTTCGTCTACAACCAAGTGAATGCCATCGCCTCCAGCTGGAAATATATAATGCTGCAACGGAGTCGGGCGATAATCAGTATAAACAACATGGCAGGGCTGGTGGTGAAGGTGCGCCACCCACTCAGCAAATTGTCGAGCATTGGGAATAGTGGCTGAGAGAAAAACATAGTGAACATTGTCAGGGAGAAGGATCAATGTCTCCTCCCAGACAACTCCTCGCTCCTTGTCTCTCATGTAGTGAATCTCATCGAAAATCACCCAACCAACTTCTCTCATAACTTCCGATCCTCTGTACAGCATGTTCCTCAGAATTTCTGTAGTCATGATGAGGACGCTGGCTGTCGGATTTATGGTAACATCCCCTGTCACAAGTCCAACGTCCTTAAATTCTTCGTAAAACTCGCGATATTTTTGGTTGCTCAGAGCTTTGATTGGAGTTGTGTAGATTACTCGTTGCTTATCTCTGAGAGAACATGCTATTGCATATTCTGCCACCACGGTTTTTCCTGCCGATGTGTGGGCTGAGACCAGGACTGACTGATTATTTTCGATGCAAAGGATCGCCTCACGTTGGAACGGGTCCAAGATGAATTTGTATTCCTTTGCAGGAGGGCCAGTTTTCACCTCGAGTGGAATGTATTCCTGCTCGGAAGGAAGCGCCACTTCGTGAGTACACGACTCTATTGTTTCTATTTTGTGGACCTTTATTTGAGAGATTAATTCATCTAAGCTGCGAATAAAATGCACAATTATTAGTTTTATTAATTTTTTCTGCATGCATGAATACAAATGAATTATTACTTGATGTCATCGAGGATCGATTCTACTTTTATTCTCTTTGGTCCTATGTCGTCATCTTCGTCATGTTCTCGTTTGAGATTTACGTCAATCTCATCTTGTTTGGATTCACTGAAAAAAATACATTTTCGTTATAATAAGGAAAAAAACCGGGACTCAAGTCCAGACTACGTATTTCAACACGAACAATTTTTATGATATTGCATCTCACTAAAAATTTTAAAAAAGAAAATTGTCTTCAGGTTAATTTTCATGCTAACCCATTAAATAAAACTACTTTAATGTGTATTTTGTTTGATTGGTGTGAGAGAAGAAAATGTTTGCTCAAAAAAGAAGTATAATTTTTTTACTTTGTGGGACTTTTAGGCTCTCCCTCTGTGGGTTGTGGAATTATTTCTACAACACGGTCGTTCGCTTCCTCAAAAGCGTCGAACAAATCTGTATCGAAATCAGCCATTTTTTTAGATATTTATACACATTTATCTACGTTCTTTACTTCACTGTCCGAGTTTCCGATTTTCTGAGACACAACGCGTGCACATGTTTTCTTCGGTAAACTGTTATGGCGGATACGACATGCAGGAAAGTGTCATGGCGGAGTATGGATATATTTTCATGAGAATCTCATGAGAACTTAATTTGTGTGATGTCTGCGGGTGAATAAAATAGATGGCGCTATTGATCGGCCATTTTAACCCGCGACTATTTGAAGTATTATTTCAAGATGATATTTCATTGCCGTTGGAAAGTTTTGGAAAAAATCCAAAAGAACACCAAAAGGAATCTAAAACTTTCCAAGAGGAGGACTTGCGTGCGCCATTTTTTGGGGACTGGTGGGGGTTACTGGACCCAACCCTTAGGAGTTTAAGTTGAGATAAGTTATTTCTAATAGAATTTTTAGATTTTGGATTTCTCCCTGTACAATCAAAACAATGAACAATGGATCCCACAAGTGTTGAAGATGTAATCCAGAAATCCTTTAAAATAAACAGTGCTCAAATTTCACGACTTGGTTTATGTCTTCGTGCAACGGTTTTTCTCATGACAGTAAATTTATTCATTCCCTGTTCATTGTTTGTCCTTATGATGGTGATGAGCCTACTGAAGAGAGATTATACGAATGTGATGCCTGTGGTAAATATATCAGAAAAATTCCAGCTTTGTCCCTTGATTATAAGAGACCACCACGAAGCTATGATGAGTTGCAAAAAGCCCTTCCCTTCTGCAAGAGCCTCAGAAAAGTTTCCTGTCGCAGGAGATCGTGTTCAGGTTCATGTGTGGTGACAACAACCCTCAATTTTCATCTGCTCATTGATCTTCCCCAAGGATCTCCACAATCTTCTAACCGAGAATCCGATTATCGGTAAGTTGCAATACTCCTCTGGTGGACGAAGTGAGAAATAACCGATTTTTAAAAAATTGTCAAATAATAGTAGTTGCTGATCGAAATGATTAATTATGAAAAACTTTAAAGTCACTTATTTCAGCGTATGTTGATCACCCTCAATATACAATAATACTAACAATAATTCGTGGTGTTTATTGAATGATTAATTAACTTTTCTTTATAAATAAAATGTCAGCAGATTAGCGGGAATAATTGCTTACACTGAAGACAGATACGTTGGATATTATTGGACACTAGCAAATTGGCTATTATATGATGGCCACTCTACTGCGGTTCAGACTGGTTTTATCTACGTCGTCAGAGAATCGCAGCCTGCAAGATAACTTTAATGTATGATTAAGTATTAAGTTGTCCAGTGCGTTCGTTGAATGCAAATAATGGATATTTAAGCTTTCAATTTTAAGAGATTTGTTATGATAAACCACCAAAAAGTTCGTAATGAATCATGAAGAATGGTGAAATCTTACGATTATTTATGAATGTCTCCATCATGATAGCATCACAGAGAATGTTGAAGACTTGTTATTTTTAAGGACAAAATGAAGGACATTGTTCGAACTAATATACAATGAACCATCAATGACCTGTCTGTCCGCTATTTACTCGATATCACCTTTTTTAACTGAACAGATGTTTTTATTAAAAATTCGGGATGACCCTCCTTCAATTGAAAATTCACGAGTAGGATAGAGCTTCTGTTGGCAAACGAATTCGAATAATGATTGAAGATAAAAATGATTGGCAATAGATGAGAATTAACGTAGTATGAATAACGCGGCACGCGTAGCGTATGTGCTCATGCGCATGCGCACCCGTCCGTCAGAATAATATTCTTTAATTAATTAATATCCCATAAATGATGATTGATAGACTAATGATAATGGACTATATATGACCTACAAACAATTTTCAATTCAATGACGAGGTTACTTTTGACCTTCAATCGAAAAATAAAGAATGGGGTGCTAACTTTTGCTTGAAAAAGTTTTTAATTAATAAAAAAAATAATATTGATTATCAAAGCAAATTGATCGAATATCAATGACCTTCAATGGACCTTCAAAGGGCCCGAATGGAGAAACTGATCAATTTTCACATATGTGGAATTAACTACCTGGGGGTACGCTTCCCGGTGCGATAAGATACTCCCTCCCGGAGATGATGAAATATAGTTCTATATTGAGAGAATATCTTGGCCCGCATAAGTTTATTCTTTTTGAAAGTAGATGTTTAAGAAATCGCTATTTTATTTATAAAAAAATAATACAACTTATTGGCATTATAATGCATAGTTTATTATAATTTGGTATATGTATGCGGTTGTCGGTATATGACCGATCATAGATGCTGGATTTCTCATGATAATATAGTTATTTAATTACCCTGATTATTTTTCCCACCCAAATTTCAGCCAATAGAATTACACCATTTGTTGATATTTTGTATAGCCTACAGAGACCATGGGGGAGATCAGCAGGGCCAGTCCTGGGAGATCAACCACGAAATGTCCTAGCGGTAGCGCTGGAACTAATTTTGCAGCCGGATTTGTTGGTAAGGTACCGAACAATACGGCTGCAAAGTCGGAGCAGAGGGAAAAGTCGGTAACGGAGATAGCGTGGGGTGGGGGAATAGAAGGAAATAGGGGAAATTAAACGGCTCGGCAGGCGTTCTGGATACCCGAACGGCGTTGAGGGAAGCGTTTCCCTCATTAGGGGGGGGGGGGGATTAATTTTTAGGAATACAGCATCAGTTCTCGGCGACGGCAAACGAGAATTCCCAATAAACCCCCACGATTCAAAAATTAATTTCTCCCGTTCTACTTGAGATGAAGAAATGAAACCAACGTCATTCAATTGTTCATTAAATTGTTCATTAATGACGGTAGTTTCGTTTCTTAATCCGAGTTAAGAAGGGAGGGAATTTTTATGAAAAATGTAGCTTGACGCGCATCAGTTTTCGGCGGCGTCAAGCGAGAATATCAAATAACTCCCCACGATTCAAAAATTAATTTCTCCCCCTCTAATTGAGATGAAGAAATAAAACCAATGCCATTCGATTGCTCGTAAAATTCTTCATTAATGATGGTGGTTTCGTTTCTTAATCCGAATTACGGGGAGAGGCATTAATTTTCAAAAATGCAGCTTGCCGCACACCAGTTCTCGGCGACGTCAAGCGAGAATACCCAATAACCCCCCAGGATTCAAAAATTCATTTCTCCCCCTCTAGTTGTGTGCGGGGTAGTAACCGTGATGATCAACTGGAAGGAAAAATCGAGTCTTCCAGTTTGATCCTTCCCTACGGTTGTAAGTCGCAGGTATACACCTTGGTGCGGCAACACTGTCTCCTGCACTACTACTCCTCAAAATTAATTCCCAAGCAGCGATGTTCTTGTTTATGTGAAGGGAATAAATAATCTAGTCTAATAATTAAAGATTTTCTAATTATTTGTGAACATCAATTTATGTGATTGAGATTATAGATTCCCTTAGGATTGCACCATTCGACGTTATTTTGTATAGCCAACACGGTATTTCAGCGGAAATTCTTGGAAATTTCACTGGAAATTTTGCATGTTGATATATATAAAAAAAAAAACAAATGTTGAAGTAACCCTCAATTGTATCTGACAGATTGAATGGCAATTCGTTGAAAATTATGTCTCATGGTGCAATTCTATCGGCCAAGAATTGGATGGACAAAATAATCCCCCGAATACCACTCGAACTTCGAAATTATCTGATATTTCCCTCAGGGTTCCCTGCAAACAAATAAGCTTGTCAAGTTTTCCAGTTTAAAAATCACGAGCGCGAAGCGCGAGTGATTTTTTTGGAAAACTTGACAAATCTCAAATTTCGTTGCAAACAAACACGTTCGTTTGTTTGCAACGAACCTATCGGGAAATATCCGATAATTTCGGAGCTCTTGTGGTATTACATGCGAACATTTGCTAGGTTTACGCAAATACCGCAAAAAAATGCAAGGCGCTACTAAACTCATCCGTGAAACTTGTATTTTACAGTTTTTTCATACCATAGTAACAGCATAGACCGCAGCTGCCATAGGCTCAATAAATTTCCAAGATAATAACGCCGTCAAAAAAAAAACACTCTTAAATCTCCAAGTTTTATTTGGGCAATCGCAATCTGCTTCCGTTTCTTTGATATCCATATCATTTCCTATAAAAACAGGCGTGTGTAAATCATACCAATTAAATTTGGCCATCAAAAAGCACTCTTCAACGGATGCGTCCACAAAAATAAATTAGCGTGCCAGACATAGATATCACTCTAAATGCTGTTTTATTAGGACAATCATAATCGGCCTCTGTTTTTTTTTTGATATCCATATCATTTCCTAAAAAAACAGGCGTGAATCATACCAATAAAATTTGGCCATCAAAAACACTCTTCAACGGATGCGTCCACAAAAATAAATGGTTTCATTCTTTGAAAGAAATATAATTTAACGTGCCAGACATCGATATCGCGGTAAATGCTGTTTTATAAAAAAAAAAAAAAGGATATATCATTGTCTTTAAGTTTCCCACACTTTATATTACCAGCATATATGTTTGAAGAAATAACCGCAGCTCGAATACGCTTCTGAGGATGAATGTTTCAAATTGCTTTTTTGACCATTGGAATTTTTATAGCAATCGATACCGCTGTGAAACAACAAAAAAATCAATCAACCAACCATGTGTAATAAAACAACGACGAAATAAAAAATTCTCACATTAAGCATAAATCCAACAAGACCCCCTTGATTGTATATGCCCAAAAGCATGAATCCTAAACGATTGCATATACATATTTTTGAAAATTAAACGCAAATAACCTTGATCGCACCAGTTGCATACCTACTGCAGCATGCTTTTATACATATGAATGTGTATTATTCAGTAGAAAATATATATGTACATAAAAACATTGACCGACCCTCAGACGGCGTCGACCGATGATCTCAGCATTTGAAACTTCAACGCAGAACCAACCACGATAACCACACTTAGCTTGTATACTGGTAAGCAACGACTCAATGAAAAAAAAACTTATGGTGCAGCTGCATTATTACAGTGATCGACCGGCTACTTGTATGTATAAGCGTGTGTGGATGTGTTGGCTATTGCGAACAGACTTTTAAGAAAGATAAGAAGGGCGTCGTCGCCAGTACAGTGGGATTAACATCGATAGTTTATGCCAAAAAATAAAAAATATAATATTAATATATAATACAGATTTTTATTCACAATATAATGTAACATATTTAAAAATAATACAATACTTACACGATATATATATATTCAGTTGATTTGTTTGTTTTTTTTCTTATTTTTTTCTTTTGTTACAAGCATTTGTTTTTTCATGTCTGATTTTAGACCAAACTTGTTTAAATAACTTATTACAATACTGGCAAGTTTTTTTATTATCGGTAACCAATTTCACCGATTTTTGATACTTAATAACAGAACTCTTAATGTATATTTTCTTTTTCGTTGCTCCATTATTATTAGCCGCCTGATTATTTATTTCATTTAATATTGGATGTTCGGTAAACAATCGACTTTCTAAATTCTTCATTTTTTTAATTATGCAAATCCTTTTTTGTTCATTTGTTTTATTATTAAATTCGGTACAAGAAACTTCATTTATTAATTTCTCATATTCCGTTTTAAATACGACAAAATAATGGAAGCAAGAATTAACAGTGTACTCATGTATGTTTTTTAAATGCAAAAAAATGTTGCTAAATTTTTTGAAACAAAAAATACACTGATCCAACTCTTGAGATGCGTGCACCATATTCATATGACGAATTTTTAAATACTTATTGGAAAATACCTTCTCGCAACCAGGAACTGTGCATTTGTGAATAATTTCGGGGTTGTAGTGCTTAGTCCGCAAATGATTTTGTAAAGCGGAATTATCCTTCGAGGAGAATTCTTTACATATTTCACATTTGAAAATCTTTGATATTTTTTTAATTTTCAATTGTAAATGGCTACCATTTGCTTCGATCGATGGATTAATTTCTTTTTCAAATTTATTTTTATACATTTTCAATTCTGGACAATTGGACAAATAATTTAAATACGTAAACTGCGAATCGTAATAAAGTGTTTCTGACACTGAAAGACTTAAAGAGATTGATTGAAAATAAACATTTTCTTGAATTACCACGGCATCACCTGGTTTTTGAATAATAATTTGATAATTGATATTATTTTTTTTGAAAAAATCTAAATCAAGAGTGTACTTTGAATGGAGTAGTGGAGTATTGCAGACATTGAAATTGCTAAGCTTAACACAAAAGTTCTGGTTAATGCGAGCAGTATGCGCCATATCCACAATCAACCATAATTGTGGCCCACCTTCCAATAATAAATTCATCATATTACCAACATTCTTATTGCATGAAAAAGGCGTTATTACACCTCCACTTGAAATTGTTGTATATATATTAGAATTGTTAATCGATTGATCGCCGTAAAAAAATAATTCCTTTTCCTTCAAATGATTGAGAATTTTATCATTTTGTTTTGGCAAGGTTGTGCCCGTCGATGGCGATGATGATGATGATGATGATGATGATGATGGTGAAGAGTTATTCGATACAGTGTCGTCGTTAAGATCAATAGCAATGTTCTCCCTAGTATTAATACATGCGGAGTCTGATGGTTTAACTTTATGTACAAATGAACAATAAGTAACCTCGCCAGTAAGTATAATATTATACATCAATGCATAAAACTCATCCAATATATCATTGGATTGTGAAAATAATTCTTTTGATTTTGTCCAATGATGGTAATTCGAATGCTCAACAGCAAATAAAAATTTGTCATTTAATGAAATTTCAGTCAATTGATCAATAAATCCAAAAAAAAGTCTTAAATAAACTTTTTTAAAACGCAAGATTTTACTATCGGCAGTATAAAACATTGATATAGAATCATACAGTATTTCTCCAAGATTTATATCGCGAGATTGGAATAGCATCTCATCAATATCCTTCATATTGTAATCGATATTATCATATTTTTTGATTTCATGAACATTATCAGCTACTTGGACATACGATATTCCGTAAGCGGTAAGTTCTGAATTTTTTTCAACAAATTTTTGTAAGATATTTTGTTTTACTTGCACAATTTTTTCATAAAAGTTGTTCGTAATGTATGTATCTTCAAAAACAATACCGCTGACCGCTTGTTGGGTAGATTTATCTTTTGGTCCATTACCTCCGCGTGTAGAAATATTGATAGTTATTAATACTTCCTCAAGATCGTAATTACATAAACACAATAACGAATTAATTGGGTTTAATTTGTGTTTTTTTGTTAAAAACTCATTAGAAATTTCTACATCTGCTTGAAGAATTGTATTTAATTTCGTAGGTTCAAAAAAAAAACAATTTCTTTCTAACGACTGCGAATCATTATTATGTGTTACCTCCATATCTTGAACTTCCCTTTCAAAAAAGGCTGGTGCTGACGATGAAGATTCTTGTTGATACGGTTGAATAATTACCGTGACGTGTGTTGCTTTGCGTTGATCTTGATCTTCCGCAAGATCATCTTTTTCAAGTTGCATTACTTTTGTACAATAAAATGGTGCACAAATATTCGGAGATGTTAATTCTGCCGTTAAAGTAACAACCGATTCTTCTTCGGGTTGTTGAGTTGTTGTTGTTGTTGTTGTTGTTGTCGTTGATGATGGCGATGTTAATTGCCTTTCTGGCAAGGGTACTGACAATATAGCGTCTACATAAAATTAAAAAAATTGAAATATTATTGAAAAAAATAATAATAAAAAATTATAACTTACCAGACGAGAATAATTGCGAGGTTTCCAATACTGATGACGGTTGTGTTGCTGTGTTGCTACCACTGGGTTGTAAAAATCTGTCATTTTTAATTTAATAAAGCTGCCTACTAAAATTAAAGTAACAAAAAAACCATAACTAAATGAATGCAAGTATTAACAATTGCAAATAATAATAATAATAATAATAAAAGTACTGTGAGTAGTAATATTTTTATTTGAGCATACCAAACTATTTGAAATCATACGGATAAATTAAAAGATGTTGTGTTCATTTGCCAAGAGCTAAATAGCAACTGATAATAAAATGCCGCTCTCACATTATACCAACCAACAATCCAACGAATTCGTGAACAACGAAACACTCTCACACCATAGCAACCGACCACCAGTCCAACGAAGAATTCGTGCGCAACGGGTTCCTACGCAATGTGCGCGCGCAATATCTGCTTATCGGGTGTTTTGTTGCTCTGCGCAATGTTTTTTTTAGATATCAAAGCCACACACACAGCGCTCAAAGACTCTCAATGTTCCGATCTCTCATTGTATTAAAAAAATACGAGGAGTAAAGAATATATTTATATATAATATGTGACTTGTATTTTTTTTTATTAGTATATATTGTGAAATTCGACAAGCTGGAAAGGTGGAGTCCTCCATATATATACGCTTTTTCTGTCCCTTTGTCCCTTTGTACGCTTTAATCTTTGAAACTACGCAACGGATTTTGATGCGGTTTTTTTAATAGATAGAGTGATTCAAGAGGAAGGTTTATATGTATAATAACATCCACTAAATAGTGGAGAAGTACTGTTATTTTTGAGGTTTCTAATGTGATGTCGTAAATAATTACATTTTCGTTACTCAGGCGCGGAAAGCGCTACCTATCCGCACCCGTGCGAAGCCAGGGCGGGTCGCTAGTTAGTAATAAATCCAGGTTAGTTGTAATTTGTTTAGCAATATTCTAGTTTACAATGATACGCCATGGCGCAGTATTACGCTTTCAATATGTTGTAATTATCCTTAAGATAATAATAATTTCTAGTATGCGCCAATGATGCGCCATGGCGTATCATTGCATTTATAGAAAGGTAAAAAAAAATCAACTTATAAGATAAAACCCCCCAACAATATGTTTACAAAGATTTTAATTTTTTTACTCTGCATTCTAATTCTCTTTATACTTTTTGGTCACATTTATTTATGCAATAATAATACAAATAATGATGATGATAATATTAAATGTTGGTTTAAAAAAATGTTTACCAAATTAAAAACAAATAAATCTATTCCAGAAAACGAACATACTGAAGAAACTACTGCTACAACAATAATTAATAAGCCAAGTAAAGCAACTACTTCTATTGCGACAGCAACACCAAAACTATATCAACAGCACAATTATTACCACCATCTGCACCAATATTTATACCCGATAATAATAATAGTGCGGAAAATTTAACAAATACAAATAACGAATCTACAACAGCATCACCATCATCATCAGTTACAAGCGAGAAAAATATAGATAATATTCTAGATACATTAGAAATTGAAAGTGATTATAAAAATACACCAACTATCCCATCAGCACCTCCACCCGAGCCAAACAATACGAATAATGAAAAAAATCTTATAATTTCTGGTGATACTGAACAAAAAAATTATTTTCCAACAAACTTGGATAAAAGAATTTTTAATATCAATGAAAATTTAAAAAATAACGAAAACAGTGATTTTTTAACAACCGTTGATATTAATAAACAGCAAAAAATTATAGAAAATAAATAAAATGGATAATACAAGACGTAATATTAATAATGTATCTAAATCTGGTGAAATTATCGATGTTTATGGTAGTCAAGTAATAAAAAAACATCAATCCGTAAATAATACGCCTAAAATAACTACATCAGTATCTATTGCTGCGGCTATAGGATTAATAAATCAAATGACAACATCATCATCATCACAATCATCATCATCTGTTCCAACACAAATAGTAAAAACAAGAGATTTTTATGCAAATAAACAATTAAATAATAATTTACGAAAAAAAGAATATGTTAGATTTAATAATAATTTTAATTATGCTAAGGATAATAATAAGCCTTCAATTAAAATAGGACAAACAACTCAACGTTATTTTCCAATAATCGAATTCTATACTGGAAATCAGTATCGTTACGGTGCGAAAGGAATGGTCATATGTCTATGCTAAAATATTTTGCTATGCTAGAATTTGTTTTACGCCTAATATCTTTTCGAATATTAAAGATATCGAAAGATTGCAAAATATCAATTTTGATGTAAATTAAATGTGCTATATTTCTGTCCCCCTTTTTGTTTGCATGTTATATACTCTCCATGTAAATTGAAGAAAAAAGTGGAAATTACTCGCTATATGGGAACAACATTTTATTTACGCATAAAAAAATTGAGATTGGTTGTAAAATTATCATAAATTGGAAAAATTGTTAAAACTTAGTAAAAAATATTTGTGTCAAAATATTCGTGCATTTGTTTTTGTTTGGAATGCCATGAGAGGGACAAGGACGAAGAGCCTTTGTCATAGTGACTCATCTGGCAGCCAGCCACCCTCTCCTTTCCCCTTTCCCCAGGCGTCAACTACCTGAAAATTTCACTGCTCTCGGAAGAATTTTCAGGTATATCTCTTTCAGTTGACCAGTGAGTGTTACCCGAAGCAAAGTGTTAAGTGAAGTGTTTGAAAAATGGATTGAGTCACTTGCCCTTCAATATCAATATCAGAGCGCCTATCACTTTGCCCTTCAATACAGTGGAAGAGCTCAACGCATTTGACGAAATCCTCAGAGACAGTCCCGAAAAGAAGAAAATCTTGGTATGCATATATTCGTCATTTTATGTCATTCAATTGTTTTTTACGATCTTTTTTTCTAACACGTAAATTCATTAATTCACAGCAATCAGTGGGGGCAACCAGATGTACGGGATCAACGAGTCTGAAGGAAAGTCTCACAGCGACTCTATCCGGCCTTCTATCGAAAAAATTACAACTCGAGTATTCGGCTTGTGGAAAGGAAACTCGTGGCCACAAGAAGCTTTCTTTCAGAGATACATCCATATATGGATGTTTAGAAGGTACGACACATCCATCATCAAAATAGTAAATGGTTCGGTTCCTAGATTTCCGGATACTCATCTAATTCATTTATATATTTCGATTGTCCACAGCGGTCCTTATCGAGAGACATAGTGTTTCAGCCACTTTAATCATCTCAAGGATGAGTAGATGGTTTACAGGAGCCATTGATCGCTCAGGAAACGGAAGACGGCGTACAGCACCACGTCCCAGGCAATAAGATGACCACTCATAGCCATATAAGTCCGCATATGTATTCGGATGGCGAACCATCATTATCAATAAAAAAATTAATATCTAAAATAAATGAATGAGTCAATGAATCAATAACCAGTACCGTTCCCATAACTGATCCCCAAATAATCGGCGTACAAACGACACTGGAGTATCGCCGTAATCATGGCGGATTCATGCAATTCCGGTACCATTCCAGCATTTATTGAATATATTGGAACGGAGTCGGTTTTTCTCCAAAAGAAGCATCGAACCAGTACCGACCGGAGATATTGGAACGACATTGGTTTCCAGTACCGAAATCACCTTACAAACCGACATGTTGACTACGTTCATTCAGTACTGAACGCCGGTGCAGACACGACGTCGTCATGTCGGCTCGGGACATCGTTACGATATCGCTCCAATTGTATAACCCCACTTGGTACCAACAACTCTAGTTATAAATAAATCTGTTGGTGAATTTCAACACTTGTTAAAATTATTGAAATATTTATTCATCATTTTTGGCAATGTTGTTGAATTGTACAATGTAAATTTGTTAAATTTTCCAGATATTATACAAATATTATTTACAAAAAAAGTAATTGCATATTTAGGTTTGCCGGATCAAACAAAAATAACAAATACTAAAATGTCAATAATTAAAAATAATAATCTAAAGTCGACTGTCGCATTATCAATAAATTCAAAAAATACTATTACAGAATCTAATGGAAAATATTATGTTCTCGCAATCACCAACTTATTATGCACTATACCGTTTTATGTGTGAGTTATGTACAAAAATATCAGCAATTCTCCAACGACGCAATATAATGAACTTGTTTGTATACATATATACAATTAATAATACTGAAACGAAGTAACCAAACGAGGCGATAAGAATGCATTCATTGAAGCGATAAGAAACTGTTATAAAAAAATATTATGTTTTTTTTTTGAGTATTGCATTTATTTTGATATGAATATATTAATATTGTTAAGGGAAAAACATAAAGTGTAGGAAGAGAGGAGAAAGGCTAAGAGAGGCGGGAGGAGATGTCAAACAACGGAAATGCGTTGTAACATCAAGGAAATAAACAAATAAAAAAAAAAAAAAAAAAAAAAAAAATTAATATTGTTGATTATAATAAGAAAAAACTGTTTACTTCAACATATTGGCCAATAAATGAAGATATAAAAAAAAAATAATTATATTTGCTCAATTGTGCAGTTTGCTTTTGCCGGGAAATCGCAAATGTTTAATTTTTTGTTAAATTCAGTTACTGCGGGACAATTTCTATGTAGAGGACTTGCCTGGCCAACACATTCATAATAATGGTTACATGATTTTGGATCATTAAATAACGCTCCAATCGGATTTTCTTTACAAATGCTTTGATACGGCACTTGTCCGTGTACTGGTGGTGGGGGAGGGGGCGGAGATTGTTGTCCCTGTACTGGTGGTGGAGGAGGGGGCGGAGATTGTTGTCCCTGTACTGGTGGTGGAGGAGGAGGCGGAGATTGTTGTCCCTGCATTGGTGGTAATGTTTTTACCGAAACCAAAGAATCTTTACTTTGCAAGGAATACATTTGCCATTTGTCGCGGTCTAATATATTTTCGGTTAGTTCAGAATTGACACTACCACCCATCCTTAATCCATCATCTGTTGAGAATACCATGGTTGATATTGGTAATTCCGGCGATAAAAAAACGGTTGTTGTTGTTGTTGTTGTTGATAAAACGGGTCGTAGTAGACCTGGCCAGGTTGATTCCAACGGTGATGAATTTGTTGATGCCATGGATCTTGACTTACTTTGGATGTTAAATGATCCGCGATTGGCAACTGTAACAAATTGCCAGCCACTGGCGGAGGATCTATCGAGGGCGCTATTTGTTGGTGTGAAATATTGGCTTTCAGTTGATCTGCCTTGATCATAATTTTTTGCTGCACTTGATTGATATGTTCCTGAAAATTGTCCTTCATTTGCTTCAATTGTTTCTTTTGTTGATCCAAGGCGTCTATCTCCCGCTGATACACTCCTCGATCCATTTGAGTCCAAAATTCCTCCATTATCGCTTTGAATTCGCTCTTCTGTTGAATTAACTGGTCGAATTCTTTCTGCGATAATTGCTCCAACTCCACCCGAAATTTGTCGTTTAGGTTCTGGAAAAGATTCTGATATTCGGTCGCCTGCGCTGTTTGTTGCTGTTGCAATTGATAATAATTTAGTTGATAATTGTTGTTGAGATTCTTTATTTGCCATTTTTTTTAAACTAAAAAAAAAATAATGAATTAAATATCACAATGAATAACAAAAACTAACAAATATATATATACCTTTACTGATTGACGATTGTCTGTTACAAAACACGAAATTTCTGTCAGTCGCAGTATTTAAACATAATGCGGTAACCCAAGTGGGGTTATACAATTGGAGCGATATCGGAACGATGTCCCGAACCGACATGACGACGTCGTGTCTGCACCGGCGTTCGGTACTGAATCAACGTAGTCAACATGTCGGTTTGTAAGGTGATTTCGGTACTGGAAACCAACGTCGTTCCAATATCTCCGGTCGGTACTGGTTCGATGCTTCTTTTGGAGAAAAAACGACTCCATTCCAATATCCAATTAATGCTGGAATGGTACCGGAACTGCATGAATCCGCCATGATTCCGGCGATACATCCAGTGTCGTTTGTACGCCGATTCTTTGCGGATTAATTATGGGAACGGTAATGGTTATTGATTGAGTAACTCATTTATTTATTATAGATATTTTTATTAATAATGATGGTTCGCCATCCGAATACATATCAAGCTTAAGCATATCAAGGACTTATATGGCTATGAGTGATGATTTTATTGCCTGGGACGTGGTGCTGTACGCCGTCTTCCGTTTCCTGAGCGATCAATAGCTCCTGTGAACCATCTACTCATCTTTGAGACGATCAAAGTGGCTGAAACACTATGTATCTCGATAAGAACCGCTGTGGACAATCGAAATATATAAATGAATTAGATGAGTATCCGGAAATCTAGGAACCAAACCAGTTACTATTTTGATGATGGATGTGTCGTACCTTCTAAACATCCATATATGGATGTATCTTTGAAAGAAAGCTTTGTGTGGCCACGAGTTTCCTTTCCACAAGCCGAATATTCGAGTTGTAATTGTTTCGATAGAAGGCCGGATAGAGTAGCTGTGAGACTTTCCTTCAGACTCGTTGATCCCGTACATCTCGTTGCCATCACTGATTGCTGTGAATTAATCAATTTAGGTGTTAGAAAAAAGATCGTAAAAAACAATTGAATGACATAAAATGACGAATATATGCATACCAAGATTTTCTTCTTTTCGGGACTGTCCCTGAGGATTTCGTCAAATGCGTTGAGCTCTTCCACTGTATTGAAGGGCAAAGTGATAGCCAACGTGATCGCATTCTCGCCAGCTCAATTTTGCTAAAAACACAATCCATTTTTCAAACACTTCACTTAACACTTTGCTTCGGGTAACACTCACTGGTCAACTGAAAGAGAAATACTTGAAAATTCTTCCGAGAGCAGTAAAATTTTCAGGTAGTTGACGCCTGGGGAAAGGGGAAAGGAGAGGGCGGCTGGCTGCCACATGTGTCACCATGACAAAGGCTCTTCGTCCTTGTCCCTCTCATGTCATTCCAAACAAAAACAAATGCACGAACATTTTTACACAAATATTTTTTTCTAAGGTTTAATTTTTCCAATTTATGATAATTTTACAACCAATCTCAATTTTTTTATGCGTAAATAAAATGTTGTTCCCATTTAGCGAGTAATTTCCACTTTTTTCTTCAATTTACATGGAGAGTATATAACATACAAACAAAAAGGGGGACAGAAATATAGCACATTTAATTTACATCAAAATTAATATTTTGCAATCTTTCGATATCTTTAATATTCGAAAAGATATTAGGCGTAAAAAAAATTCTAGCATAGCAAAATATTTTAGCATAGACATATGACCATTCCTTTGGCACCGTCACGATACTGATTTCCAGTATAGAATTCGATATTGGATTGCTAAGTTGCCACCGTATCGTTTTGATGCTTGGTCATAGTCGAAATCCTGTACTCGGCCAACGACATGATTGCGATGTCGTTTAGATGTTTATGGAAACAACAAAATTCAGTATCTAAATACGGACATAATGCCGGTATCGATCTGACGCTGAAATGGAGAATGCGATCCAGCACTGTATTTTCAACATTGCCACGATGTCGATTTTGAGGCTGTTATACAGTACCGTTTTGCCAACAGAAAACCTGCATCGATTCGACATTTAAAATATGTCTGAATAACGATACTGAGAGTCAGTATCGATTCTGTACTGATTCTGGTTCATCAGCCATATCGTTCCAATGTCGGAATTTAGTACCGATTTGCGACATTGGAACGATATCGTATTTTTTGTAGGTGTCGGCGACCCCCACTTGGGTAAGCTAACACGCGTTTTAATTTATTAATTGAAGAATATTTAGTCATAAATTCGACCTTTTCGGTGACAAGGTGAATTGCCTGTATTGATCGCAGCTCAGGAATTGATTCTGAGCATGCCAGAGCCTTTGGCCATTCCGATGCGTCTTTCTGAAGCCAAGTTGGTCCAGTTTGCCAGGTTTCGTGTTTTACTAGATCAATCGGTGATAAACCGCGCGAAAGAATATCGGCAGTGTTATCTCGCGTCGGTACATGTCTCCAAGATATCGTGCTTGTAATTTCTCTGATCTCCGCTACTCGATTTGCGACAAATGTGTTCAACAGATAAGGCTGCATATTTATCCATTGTAGTGTGATTGAGGAATCCGACCATAGAAAAATAGAATTGAACTTGAGTGTCGTTGCGTCAAGATAGGTCTTTAGTAATCTGGTTAACAACAAAGCTGCGCATAATTCTAGCTTTGGCAGAGAGATGGTCTTTAGTGGAGCCACGCGATTTTTTGAACATACGAGAGTAGTGAGAATGTTACCGTTTTTATCAACGGAGCGGATATAAATACACGCGCCGTAAGCCCTTTCGCTCGCGTCACAGAACCCGTGTATTTCGATGTGAATCGCGTTATTAATCGCTACCTTCCTAGTGAACCTCAGTTCATTTAAGTGAAACAGTTGATTTCTAAGATCATACCAAGCCGTGTGTATGTATTGAGGGACCGATTCGTCCCACTCAATTTTATCTTGCCATAGCATTTGCATAATTAATTTTGCTTTTACGATCACCGGACCGATTAAGCCTATGGGATCATAAAGACGTGCTACATTTGAAAGAATTGTCCGTTTCGTGATTTTATCATCAAAGCTCTCGATGATCTTGTAAACAATTTCGTCTTTCACTCTATTCCATTGAATGC
The DNA here is from genome assembly GCF_034640455.1 of Diachasmimorpha longicaudata. Classification (NCBI taxonomy): domain Eukaryota; kingdom Metazoa; phylum Arthropoda; class Insecta; order Hymenoptera; family Braconidae; genus Diachasmimorpha; species Diachasmimorpha longicaudata. The sequence continues at coordinate 1,600,562 of NC_087237.1, forward strand.
CTAGCGCTTTCGTGTTTGACGTTTCATTTAATAAGTCCACATTTGTCAATGAGTCGGGCAGTGACTGAATGACGCGTAAGTCATTTGAGATCCATTTTCTCAAAGTGAATTCGCCCGCCTTGGTGAGACTTATTAGTTGGTCGCGTAATTCTATGGCTTTTTCAATCGCGTCTGCCCCGGTCAGTACATTGTCAACGTAACTATCCCGTTTAATAACTTGGCTTGCCAAAGGAAACTTGGTTTCTTCGTCGTCCGCGAGTTGGTTAAGGACGCGAGTCGCGGAGAATGGGGCTGATGCGCTGCCGAACAAAACCACCGGAATCTTGTATGTTTGCAACCTATCGTTTTCGTTTTCTCGCCATAATATTAACTGGTACTGCGCATCGTCTGGGTGAAGACGTATTTGTTTATACATTTTTTCGATATCTGCGAGTAACACAATTTGATGCTCGCGAAATCTTAACGCGATCTCGAAGCTACCATCTTGAACAACGGCTCCAACCATCAAACAGTCATTCAACGATACTCCCGTGCTCGTTTTAGCAGAAGCATTGTTGACTATGCGATGTTTTGTCGTTGAACTAGAGTCTTTAATTACTACGTGATAAGGCAGAAAGCAGTGCTTGTCCCGTATCTCATGAGCTTCAATACGAACTAGATGTCCTAACGGATGGATGGATTCGCGCATATTGTCAATATAATCGGATTTCAATGTTGGATTTTTCTTTAATTTACGTTCGAGAGCATAAAATTGACGCTCCGCGATTTTACGTGACTCGCCTAATTGCTTGATTTTGTCATTGAAGGGTAATCTTACTGTATAACGATCGGTTACAGGATCGCGCGTCGTAGTTTCTTGGAAATATCACTCGACTTGATGTTCTTCCTCGGAGAGAAATTTCTGATTTTGAACCTCTTCAATTTCCCAAAATTTAATTAGCGATTTATGCAACGCGTTAAAGGACAGCATACATTGTCTAGGCTTGTTCGATTGAGTTGATGAATTGATTTTACCCGCGAGTATCCAACCTAACTTTGTTTTCTGCCACAAAGCTGTAGATCCCGGAATTCTCTCTTGGCCGATGCACAGGAGATGGAAAAACAATTCCACGCCGAGTAAAGCGTCAATTACTTGCGGCTTATTGAATTCGGGGTCAGCTAATGGCTTCCTTAATGGTACTTTAATTGTTCGCTTGTCAATGTACTCGTACGGTAGGTGATTGCAGATGTTTGGCAATACGAGAAATTCTACTGTCTCTTTATAGCATGTGCATCGCGAATTAATGTCAGCCCGGACAGAATATTTTATACGCGTCTCTATTTGATTTAGGGTTTCTACCGGAATATCAATATGATTACGCGATAACTGCAGAACCTTAACCAAGTCTTCCGTAATGAAGTTTGACTGTGCTCCATTATCTAATAGCACTCGTGCTTTTACAAGATTTCCGTCTTGATTTTTTATGTTTATGACCGCGGTAGAAAGTACAGATTGCGGCGACACCAGCGCACTGTATGCTTTGTAAGCAACCCCATTAAAGCTCGCAGTTGAAGCTTCTGGTTGTGCGTTGCCCGTCTGATTATGATTTCGCGTATTGAAGTCGTTCGCATCGTAGTGTAGCATCGTATTATGCTTTTTGCCACATTTTTTACACCCTGACCATTTACAGTCAGAGTTCGAATGGCCTCCCTTCAAGCAATTGAAGCAGAGCTTGCTTGATTTGACCTTCTCGAAACGATCTTTAACGGAGAGATTCTTAAGCGAATCGCACATGTAGACCTTGTGCGAACCTTTGCAAATTGCGCATCCGTCTGATGATTGCGCAACTGCAAACACTTGCTTTTTAATATTATTCAATTTCGCAGGTGGTACCGATTTATTTGCCAGATTAATACTTGTGACTTGGAGAATTTGGCAACGTTTCTCCAGAAAAGACGTGAAATCTTTCATCGTCGGCATCTCGGTCTCGGTTACTGACTTTTCCCATTCTTGATGCGTAACGCGATCAAGTTTAGCCGTAAACGAGTGGATTAGCAACGTGTCCCATGTATCGATGGGCTGCCCTAATGCCTTAAGTGCGCGTAAATGCATGCTCATTGCATCAATAAATTTGCGGAGTTCTAGCGCGGACTCTTTCCCGATCGTCGGCAAATCCATGAGAGCGCGAACGTGCTTTTGAATTATAACGCGTTTATTGTCGTAACGATCTTTTAATAATTGCAATGCGACTTCGTAATTTTCCTCAGTCAACTCGAGTGAACTTATAATTTCCTCTGCTTCTTCTTTCAAGCAGCTCTTTAAATAATATAATTTTTGAATTTTACTTAAACTTGAATTTTCATGCACCATTGAATTGAAATGATTAATAAAGGATAGCCACTTGTCGAATGCACCATTGAATGTTGTCAGCTCGATTCTTGGCAATCGAAGCTGAGGATTATTATGTGAATTTACTTCTGCGATTGACTGTTGTGGCACCAGGGTGCTATTCGACTTTTCCATGAAATCATGCGCGCGGCTTACGACTTCATAAAAAATCTTCTCAAACTCCTCATAGTCGTTTGACTCTATGCCCGTCAGCGTATCGATTGATTGAGTAATTGACTCGAACTCTTCCAAGATTGATTCGATTTTAGTGAAACGCACTCTAATTTCCGTTTTCTTGGTTTGATTGAATGGATCATGTAAAAAACTAGTAAATCTGGTAAGTCTACTTTTCAGCGCGCCTGTTAGAGTTTTCAATTTTGTCAGCTCCCTACCAGCATCACGAACTGTCTGGTCTTGCATTTTGAAAAGATCGCTTTTTTCTACTGAATTGAAGCAAGGATGGGAATTTGAAAGAAGGAAATCACGAGCTTACTTGGATTTGATTATGACGTATCGTTGCCCTGCTGGCTGCTTTGCTGTTGACTGCGTTGAAAGTTGCGTTGACTGTGGCCTCGTGGTCCTGATGTGGATTGGTCCCAGTTGAAACGACGATTTTCTCTTCCCAGTTGAGTTTCTCGAACGGCAGTTGAATTTGCGTGTTGGATGGTTGCGTATTTTCCTCTCGATGTCACAGACGTATAAGGAATTCACTTGTTTTGAATTCACAATGACGATTTGCGTATAACTTTACTTTTCGTGGCGCCGCTGGACGTATACTTGGTGAATTGTACTTCAGATTTTACTTTTTATTTGCTTTATCCGGCTCGAAGGACCATGTTCTGAAGCGTGTAAACATATGCCACGAAGATCGCACTCACTCGGTGAATTCGTGTATATGTCGCGCACGCGAAATTAATCGGATGCGCCTTTAATAAATGAAGGGAATACTGTACTTGTGTAAAATCTTAAGTTTATTTTTACCAAGTTTTCGAAACGACAATAGGTTAGAAGCGACGACTTCTTCCTTACAATGTTCGAGAGTGTTGGAAAATTAGAACACAGTTCTTCTATTCTCTTCAAAAATCACTCGACAAGGTTTATCATATGTTTCCAGAAAAGGGACTGATTTATGATCTGTTGTGCTCTGGACTTGAGAGCATTGTGATCCATACCACAAGTGGTATTCAAAGAAGACTCTGTCCTCTGGAAACATAAAGGGTCTATTGTTTCTCTCCTAGTAAAGATTTTTATATTATAAGAAGTTAGTTAGTCTCTGGACAACGGTCCACCAGTAAAGACGTGTCTTCCTCGTGTGAATAAAGTATATTAAAAACTATTTCCACTGTGTCTAAAATAATTTAATCTTTTCACCCATAATCTAATAGAGAGTAACTAACTCTACAGCTAATTCTACGAAATCATTTAGGGTCTCTCCCACTCTCTTCTGGCAAGAGGGACCCATAATAATACTTAAATGTTCATACAAATTTGGTTGTATGAACCAACCCAAACTAAAGTAGTTGATGGTCAGGTTATGGTATTACCTGACCGTTAATCTTAAACAAACTTTATGGCATGGCCTGAGTGAAGGACGCATGCCGCCAACATTTACTTTACAATATGTCCTAAGAGCTGAGCTTTAGGATTTTGACAATTAGATGGTTTATTCCCTCAAATGCCAAAATACTGAGCATATAAAACAATCACACGTACACATACAGGGTCCCAACAGAGGCCAAATGGTAAACAATTAAATTCATATATATAACTCCCTGAAAACAAAGAAACACCGGTATTTTCTGTGTGTTTTATCAATTGGAACCAAGAAATATGAGTCTCTCAGATCAGTTCTTGCCATAAAAACGATTTCTATTCATCAATCTTTGAACCATTTTCATATCTTTCATTTTAAAATGCGGAGAATCTATGAATTTATTAAGTTTCTTTAGATTGAGTATGAACCGTTTACCACCATTGGCTTTATCCAGTATAAAGTATGATGACAAAAATTGATTTTTTCTTGGTTGACACCTGCCGAGGACTTTCTCAATGCAAAAATTTTTCTATGGTTGTATGCATTATATTTGTATCCTCAACCGAACCAATTTGGCTCAGTGGGGGTGTTGGTTGATAGGGACGATGGATAAATGATAGTTTATATCCTTTTCCCCTGATATGACGAAAGGATCTGATGTCAGGGCTTTCCATTTAGGTAAGGAAAAAAACTAATCGTCCTGCAACATAGCCTGAACTTACATCTAACGACGTCGGAAACGATTGTTCGTACGTGGTCCCCATGAGTGAGAGCTCTGGGGGTTATGAAACGTACCTTCTTCTCCAAAAAGTAGACCATCCACTTTATTATTTTTTCCCAACAGCCCTTCTAACAAGAGGACTCATCAATGGCAGTATCATGGCACGTCTTGAAATGGAAATTTGATGCTGTAATCCAGCAATAATCCAACTGGAATCGTTTAGTGCTGAAATCAATTGCGTATAATTGACATCGATGACTGGCTTCTCATTGGCTCCCTTAGCCTTGATGGCCCACATGAGCCCCGTGCCCAGTGCTGCCGTAACTGTACTCAGTCGAGTTTGAATGTTGCTCTGAAAAGGAATCTTTATTACCGACCAATGTAGTCATGGCTGACTTTCTCTCTGGATTTATGTCTGGGGCTCTCAACACCCGATAATTTTTTGCGTCTGTATGTCTGGTCCCCATGCGTGCTCGTTGCTCGGAACTTGTCCCAATAGGTCGAGAATCTCGTCCGACAAACAACGAAATCCTGAGATTCATTGATCTCGTTTTCAGAAATATTTACCTGTGATTCGTGTGTCTTACTGGTCTCCGGACGAGCAGCATCTTCGTTGGGGTTGGTTGGTCCGTGGAGATCCTTGCGGGCGAGTCTGAGGCGTGCCATCTCTCTTGGAGAATGATCACCGCTGTATCAACTCGATTTGCCACTTGTACTGAGTCTCAGGCGTGCCATCTCTCTTGGAAAATGATCACCGCTGTATCAACTCGATTCGTACTTGATCTCGAGTATCTGAGACGTGTTGTACCTCTCGGGTAACACTCACCGCCGTATCGATACCTGGATCTGTGATGCTTGGAATGGCCTGATGCGTCTGATGAATATGATGAGGAGTAGGAACTGTTGCGCCGATGACGACGATGTCGTTTGCCTTTAACCTCTCTTTCCAATCGTTGCACATTCGCCATTAAATCATCCACAAACTCATCCTTTCGTTTGTGATATCGCCGTATACGATGTCCGCGTTGCGCCATCCTCTTCTTCACGTTCAATTTATGTGTATTTGACTTCAATTCTTATTTTTTGGGAAGCAAATATCGTGCGGGACTGCTCGGGACCGCACAGAAAAACGTAATGATGGCGTTTAGGGGCAAGGAGTAGAGTAAGCACAAGATAGGGAGCAGCATGTAAAAAATTTTTGAATTTTTGGGATATTCTGTGGGACCACATAGTAGAGGCGCTACTACCTATTTGATCTCGAGGACGAGACAGCGAAATATAATTGGACATTCCATTGTGTTATTTATATAAAGTAATAATTATTGGTATTTTTTATTAATATTTCGTGTATTTTTTTACAAGTTTACTTATTTATAAGTATTTTTTTTATTTTAAATATATTAAAAAAAATAATTATAACAATAGGCGTATTATATTTAAAAACAAAATAATGGAGAATTTTGAAATTCAATTAAAAAATGTGTATAGATATTTTCCAAATATAAAAGACGTAATTTTTACAAATGTAATTAAAGAAATTAATCAAAAAATGTGCAGCAAAGATGTGAAAAAATCAAAATTATCAACTTCTGTAAATTTTGAATATATGAAACCATTTATGATTTCCATAATGAAAGTTCTCATAATAAATTTAAAACATTTGTTAAATTTGCAAGATACTCTTGATTTTATGGAATATATTCGAGGTATAAATGTATTGATCGATTATAATGGAAATTTAAATGAAAACAAATATTATATTGCTCTATGTAAATTGCTAAAAGACAAAACTGCAGTTCAATCTAAAGAGAAAATGATGCAAATCTTTAAAAAACTGTACAAATTTATCATTAGTTTGGATAAAATGTATTTTGGATATTGTATTTTTATAAATTTATTGTCGCATTTGCCAATGTTTTTAAACCATCCAAAAATTATTAGACCACTTCGAGAGATTGAAATATGCAATTATGGTGCATTTTTTTCTCATAATATATTTATTGATTTTAAATTACTATTTCACAAAGAAAAAGATAATATTTTAATTCCTTTTATTGCCGAACAGCTTCGGTCGGTAACGTCTTACAGACTGGTTGGCCCGCCCAACGCCAACTCAGTTTTCACAGTTTTTTGATAGATACAATTACAATAAAGAAGGAGATTTCACAAAAGAATCCGCCTGAAGTCATTGTGATCTCGGAGAAGTGCTATCTCAGCTCAACACGAGTCGTATTAGCGCAAAAAACCCTTGACTTCTCGGGACACCTGGGAGAAGAGGTTATGTCGAAAACCGCGCGCGGGAAGAGTTTTGCAGCCCCCATTCCCACCACAAGTGAGAATGAAAACATCCACCCCAATCAGACAGACCCAGGCCAATAATCAGAAGGAAACCCCAGAGTCAAAACCAAAGAAGCCAAAAAATGATACTCCTGTCGCAAAAAGCCCAGAGGGAGGCCACCGGGGAGCAAAAACAAATCGAAAATAGAGGGGAAAAAACCACCTAACCTCAGAAAAATTGATGATTTCATGAGGGACAAGGAAGAGGCCACCCAGACAGACCCAGACACCTCTGCAGACAGGGACAAGCCTCAAGAAGTACCCCTGTCAGAGGCAGAGGACGATGAGGAAGTGGATGACCCCAAGTGGACTGGAAAAATGCAGGAAGGTGAGACATTCGTCGAGTCCCTGTCCTCCGATGAATCACTTGCAGATGGACTCGATTCGACAATCCTGGAAAACCTGAACAAACTGGCAATGAAACAAGTGCACCAAGGATCGCAGTCCCTCGAGGGAACTTTGACATCCTCTCAGACAGAGGTAAGAAAGGGGATTACTCCTAATGGGGAGCACACAGAAACGGGCCTGCTGTCCGCAGACAAGTCCTCAAACAATCAGCCGGATAAGGAACATCACAAGGAGAAAGGTAATCACACCAATTCGGTAGAGACTCAAACAGACCCAACTTGCCAATGCCAGATAAAGATGGAGAAGCTGGAAGAGAATCTGAGCGAGAAGTTGGAGAGGGAATTGCGATGGACATTTGATCAGTTCATGCTGGAACTAAAGGCACGAGACTAAGCCTGGATGTGGGCGATTCAGAGTCTCAGGGAGCAACTAATCGTAAACGAAAAAGAAATGGGCAGGCTGGTAGCCCAGCAAGTGGCCATGTCTAACGAGCTTGTGTCACTCAATCGTAAACATAGAGACAACAATTTGAATAATAATTAGATCCACCAAGTGTCACCAGAGAGTAAGACTTCAACACCGGCTCATTCAACAGAGAGGGACATCTGTCCAACGAGTGCAGATGTATTTCTACAGGGCTTGGCCGAGTCGGGACATCTCAACTTGAGACCCTCCACAGAGACCCACCTCCAGCAGCACAATGGAGAGGCTAGTCTCAACCCAAGGCAATTTATCACAACCGCTCAGGTCCATCATGACCAGCAAGGGTATAGTTCTCCACTTCACCAAACCCCCCCACTACAGGTCTTCTCGCCAGTCAGCGATACCACCTACTCATGGCAGCCAGAGAACCTGAGCGAGGTCCCTAGGGAGTATCCCATCCATCCACTACCTCCAAAACCAACCCACAATACCGTAAATACACCAACATCAACTGGGTCACAGAAGACTGATAGGATAGACGAAGGTCAAAGGGTAACTTTCACCCCACTTTTCACTCCTCCAATCTTAACAACACCCAAACTGAGGGAAGAAGAGGCTAAAAAAGCTCACAGGAAAAGGAATATCATAGTCCATGGGTTGGCATCAAAAGGCAAAGAAGCTGAAGAAGAAGCAGCACGAGTCATATTCAACACCACCGAAGTATTTCCAATGGTGAAAAAGTCAAAGGCCTTGGGTGGTGGACGGTTCCTGTTGCAGCTAAAGTCGCTACAGAATAAAGTGAGGATTTTGAGGAGACGAGATAAACTTCTAGCCCAGGGAATCTCCTTGGAGCATGATCTCACCAGGAGGGAGTCAGAAATCCAGGAGTGGCTAGCCCAGGAAGCAGAGATCCTCTACCAAAGAGGGGCAAGCACGACACTAGGATACCAGAAACTGGAAGTCGAAGGTACCTGGTGGAACTGGTCAGAGAGAGAGAAGGTAGACTCATTCCCGAAGCCCAACGACCTCGAAACTCCCAGAGAGGCAGAGGGACCTCTGCAAGAGGCTCTCGGCCTCGGCAGCAGCGTAGGTAACGATAATCCCCAAATCCCTGCTCCCATCAGACTGATATCGTGGAATATAGATGGAGCACACAAAATCAAGAAACACTGGAACTTCCTCAAACAATTCGACATCATCGCGATACAGGAGACACACCTCGAAAGGAAGAAGGAGGCCAAGATGTTGAGTACTCTAGACACCAATTTTAGCTGGATGACGCAGCCCGCTGTCAGGACCAAAATCAAAGGGACAGCACCTGGGGGAAATATACTGGCGGTAAGGAAGAGCTGCAGCAGCTTTTTCTCACTGAATGAATGGGAGTACGGAACGAGAATGAAAGGGCTTAAAACTCGCGAAGGAACGCAATTAGAGATAATAACTGTTTACAATAATGAGAAAATGATTGAGGTTAAGAAAAAACTACAACCTCTACTCGACGAGGCACTGGAGACTGGAGGAGTTCTACTAGTGGGAGACTGGAACGCGCATGTAGGCAACAGGCAATGCCCCAGTGAAGTTCTAGAAGAGGCCGGAATACAGTTGGAGAGATCAGCAGAAGATCCAGAATTGAACCGAGAAGGGGAACGACTACTGGAGTTTGGTGAAGCCAATGAGTTGATCATACTGAATGGTGCAATAGAGGGCGACAGAGCAGGCAGAACCACATTCATGGGAGGTTCAGACTCAGTCCTCGACCTGGCTTTAATTAGCGTCACGTTAGCCACCTCGGTGGTAGAAGAGCTAGTAATCATCCCTCGACTGGGATCAGATGATCTCCCTCTGAGCCTAAAACTGCAGCTAAGCGAAAACGAGGACCAACAAGCCTCAGAACCGGAGGACGAGAACGACTGCGAGGTCAAGGAGCGCTTGATGTGGGATGACGAAAAAATAGCGAGTTACCAGAAAGCAATCACCAGCAAACTCCGGACTAACGAACCCCAGGAGGACCCAAGGGAAGCCTGGAACAAGCTGAAGGAAGCCATATGGGATGCGGCTCGAGAATGCGGGATGGTCAAGCAAGTCAAGAACAACGAAGCCAGAGAGGAATCTTGGGCTGACACGGAGTTTAAAACGCAGAGGAAATGCACATTCACCGCACTAAAGAAGTACCACCACGGCAAATCCAATCCGCAACACAGGGAAGAATGGATCAAACAACGAAACTACCTGAAACACTTGAAAAAAGAGAAAATCACAGCCTTCTACAAGAGACGGTGGACGAGAGTAGAGGATAGCAGGAACATGCAAGAGCTGTGGAGTGCGTTGAATGTGTTCCGCCCGAAGAAAATGAGACCAAGGAATAAAATCTGCGACGACGAATGGACCAACCACTACAGCAAACGGTTGAATCCGACCAACAGATGCGGTGAACAACACCATCCCCAGTCGACGCCGAGAGGTGGGCAGCCAGTTCAAGAACCAAGTCGACACGACATACTGCCCAGGGTGCCGTACGAACCAGTTGATCCAGACGAGTGGTGGAACCAAGAAATCTCAACGGATGAACTGACCAAGGCTTTATCGAACATGAAGAACAATAAAGCACCAGGGGAGGACGGCATCTCAGCAAAGTTCCTGAAATCACTCCCAACCGAAGGAAAACGTGAACTACACTGGACAGTCAACACACTATGGCGTCAGTCGAAAATCGCGGAGGGATGGGAAACAGCCCATATTTGTCCAATCTTCAAGGCAGGAGAGGCAGAGAAGGCTTCTAACTACCGAGGAATATCGCTCCTGGATCTAGGCTACAAGTTACTGACGAAGATCATGGCTAAGAGACTGGCCAAATGGGCTGAGGAGAAAGAGAAACTAGGAAAAAGCCAAGCAGGATTTAGGGAACGGCACAGTACTAGAGACCACATCTTCACCTTGAACACGCTGATAGGGTCACGTCTGAGAACAGCACGACAGAAACTGTACGTTGCCTTCACCGATTTTAGGGCCGCCTTCGACCTAGTTGACCGACAACTACTCCTGGAAAAACTGCGGAGCATGGGCCTAAAAGGAAGATTGTTCAACATGATTGAGCACATCTATGGGGACACCAGAAACAAAGTCATCACCCCTAGGGGGGTAACTGGAAGCTTTTCCTCGGACTGCGGAGTTAGGCAGGGATGCCCACTCAGCCCAGTATTATTCTGCTTATTCATAGAGGATCTTGACCAGGCCTTGGAGAAGAAGCAAGTAGGTGGCACGGTGCTGGGAGGGGAGAGGATCACTAATCTAAAATTCGCAGACGATGTTGCGCTGGTGGCAGAGAACGCTAATGGACTGAGTGCAATGCTGAAGGTAGTTGAGGACTATGCTGGCAAGAACTACATCCCGATCAACGAATCAAAAACAAAAATAGTTGTCTTTCGGAATGGAGGAAGGCTGGCGAAGCAGGAGAGCTGGAAACTGAACGGCAGCAAATTAGATGTGGTAAACGAATTTAAATATCTTGGATTCTGGTTCTCCACCCGCGGAACCTTTGGACTGCACACGAAGAAGCTGGCCAAGAAAGCTAAACTGGCAACCAACTGCGCGTGGGGAATAATGAAACGTGCACGGATCAACTCACTGCACAGGAGACTTTACGTCTTGGACGGAATAGGAAAGTCAGGATGTCTGTACGGGTTGTGCTATGGCGTTGGGCCCACAACGAGGAGATGCTGAGGATGCAGAATAGATACGTCAAGATGGCTATGGGGCTGGCACCCAACACCCCGCTTACATCTGGAGGATGGAAGCTGGCCGGCGCAGTATCACGATAGAGGGCCTGATGAGGGCTCAAAGGTACCTCATCGACATTCTGTCCATGGACAAAGCAAGATGGCCTAGCAAGGCTCTCAGAGAGGAAGTGAGGTGTGTCCTCAACAACTACCCCACAAAATTAGGAATAAAAATCAGGGCAACGCTACAGTCGGTAGGGGACGGTACCACTCTAGCTGCACTCTGGGCTGGACAGAACAGATTGGAGATATCGGCACAGTTCGACATCAACCTCCAGACTAAGACTGACCAGGAAGTGCAGCTGGATTGGCATCGTGTTGATAACTCCAGATACTGCCCGTATTATCAGTATTTGGCATTGGATATAGAGGCTGAGAAATACTGGGGACTCAAGAAACTCAGTGGAAGCATCAAAGAGCAGTGGGCTCGCCTGAGGTGTGTGAACGTGGGAAAAAGTACCCAAAAGGGCTACGCGAATCCACAATGTAGATTCTGTGACGAGCAAGAGAGTCTGGGACACATACTTCAATGTGAGCAGGCCAGGGATGAGATGCCAGAAATGCTCACCAGTAGACTCCTGCATTGGTTGGAACAGAGACCAGTAACGATGTCCATCGACTTCTGGGTCCTGGAAGCACTGAAAGGTCCACCCAACAAAGATCTCTGTATGTACGTACCGGAATTCGAAAAGAGGGCCGAAACCAAAGAGACAAGGACCAACTGAGTCGATGGAATGACTCAGTGCAATACTAGGAACAGGATGGCACCTGGAGGCTGTACACACAGCATCATTTTTCTAATATTTGCACTATTTTTATTTTGTTTGAAATTAATTCTATCGTCAATCATATATTAGTTTATCGTTCAGCAGCAAACGCGACCAATCAAATATCGTGGTTACCCGTTGTTTAAAATCGCGCGGTCAAAATTCAGGATGACCAACCGGATGACCTCGGCCAATCACCCTTGACCATCGTAACGAGAGGTCACGATCGATCTCGGGATCGTTACGATGGTCAGTACGCCATCATCTAGCATTCGGATAAGACATACGGTGTGTCTTACGGAAATTCCACCGGGGAATTATTGGCTACCATCGGATAACCAACGGGGTTAGATCGGCAAATTAAACACGGCACAAAATACAGTCCACTATTAAATCACGAATAGTTTTAACACCTCGGAGTGCACACAGTGTATATAATATTTAAAGAAATCAATCGGACATTCATTACACCAAGTGCCAATTATTCGTCATCTCCGGAACTTCCTCACCCACCATCCCATCCGGCCCAAAACATCCCGGAACATCACAATAAATCAAACAACGGTATTAAAAATACAACGTATGCTCAAAAATCGGAATGTAAAACTGTAAAAGGCGTGAAAGCCATATAGTTGGAAAAATAAATCTAATCTAATCTAAATCTGTTACCAATAATAATAATAATAATTTTGAACGTTTAAATTATGTGGTATTGAAAAAATTAAATACAATCACCAATGACATGTTGGCCAAGTATATACCAATTTTGCGAATGAAACATAATAAATATTCCAATTTTCGTCAAAATGAAGAACATGCCAAAAATTTATATAATATTGATCCAATGGAAATGGTTAAAATGAAAATGAAACTATTGCCATTTTTAACAAGTGTTGAGCAACAAAATGATTTGTATGATACCGAAAATAAGAATTTGAATACAAAAATTTTAAAAAATATACCCCTCAATAATAAAACAATAAAACAAGTGGCAAAGTTTAATTTCAAATTTTTTGAAAATTTATTTCCCTATATATTTACATGCAAATTATCATTTGTTCAATCACAAGCTTTATATTTTGAACAGTTTTTCAAACAAATGTCGCAATTGGATGATAATGCAATATAAAGAAATAGTATCTAAATTTTATAATAAATTTATTGACCTTTCGCATGATTTTAAAATTCTGCAAATTTTTGATGAAAATAGTATGGAAAAACTTTGTATGAAACATACAGATCCTGAAATTTTGATAAAACTTATTTCGCTAAAATTAAAAGTATAAAAAACAATTTACCGTTATATAAAAACAAAAAAATTTGTGGATTAAAAAATATCTATATTTTTTTAAATCTACAACAAAAAAATAATTAACATTTTTTAGGAGGCATATTTGGAAATCCTTAAAAGAGGCATATTTTCAAACTGTATATTTTTTGTATTAATTGTATAGAAATGAATTCGATCTGAAGTCGACGAATTCTGTAGAGCTAATGCTCGCTATTCTGCAATAGCAGTCTCCTTTTATACTCTGTTGGAGTGCTCGCTCATTTTTTGTACGAAACAAAAAAAAAAGAGGCATACTCCAACTTAAAATCAAATCAAGTTTTACTCTTTTTTTTTCAACTATAAATAAAGGTTTGCCTTCGCGCCCGCGACAGTTTTACTGAACTCGTAAGTAAGAAGTAAAACTTCCTTTAATTAAATGCCAACTCGTTCAGTAAAAAAAAGTATATATATATTATATTTTATTGACTTTATTTTAATGCCGCAGGGCATTTTATGCTGCAGGATACTTAAATGTTAGATACCATTAAAAAATAAATTTTTAAAAAATCTCTATACGCTAAAGATGTTCTAGAACTTTCCATGCATTTATTTTTTTTATTAATGTGACGTATTGGCCTCAGCCAATGCGTCGTTTTTGAAAATCGATGCCCAGACATTGGTCAGCAGTCCCACGGTGTCTTGGAGACGCTGTGGTCAGCTGCCCCAGTGTTTGGAGGATCAGTTTACTCCCTGCAACGCCATTTGGACAAAGGACTGAACAATCCAACGGATGTTTAGACCATTATCAGCACCCAAGTGACGTCACAGCAGGATCGAAGAAAGCAGTTTCAGGGCTTTTGGCACGTCCAGTATACTGTGTGACTGTATGAGTCTTGCGTCAATGATGACACAAGACAATATTGGTGCAAAAAGCCGTGGAACTGCTTAGAACAGCGATTTGGACTTGGAGGAGATTTAGAGACTCGCAGAGAGCACAGATACCTTCCAGCAGCAGACCAGGCAGGGTCTTCCACTGCTCGTAACCGCGCTCCAAGTCCAACTCATGAACATCTAATAACGCGATACCGACCCACTCGAGCAAGGAGTGTATACAATTAAGAGCCAATATATATATATATATATATATATATATATATATATATATATATATATATATATTTAATGCATTCCGCGAGTGAGGTTATTTTGTGTTGTTCCCAATCCGTCACCAAGACACCCCTCCTAGAAGAGTGAACCCGAAGGGCTCACCGACATCTAGCCGGACGGGGCACGACGGCCCAGCAGAAGGGGACAAGACACAGGAGTGTCCCATCACCATCAGTCCCAAGAGGGGATATATCTATATATACACCAGTTACTAGCAACCACTAGTAACATCCAGAAATATATATATAACCCCTTAGTGAGTAGACTGGGAATATAAAGTATCATTTGGCTATCCAAAGGATCATCGCAGGGGATAGCCAAACTCAAAACGTCACATTGGCGCCCAACTAGTTTTGGCACTCATCAGGAGATAGTGCAGAAGAATTATGTGACACAAGAAGTGGGAACACACTGAATTACGCGTACGGAGCCGACGGTCGACGAAGGAAGGAGATTAAAAAAATAAAAACACAGAACCCCAACCAACACCAGAGAAAATCGAACCGACAACGCAGACCGATAGCCAAGACGGGAAGTATAGCAGTGACAACGCTTCAACACCAACACCAGGAACAACCCAACGCCAAGCCAGGAGCAGCAGGAGAAATTTTGGACAGGACAACTCGCCAACAGCGGTACCGGAGACAACTCAGCGCCAAACCTGAAAAATAAAATCATCATTAGCAGAGACAACAAACGAGATCCGGGACGACAGGATGAATATCGGACTACTGACAATCGTCATGGGACTTGCGTAAGTACTGAACAAACTTAAAAATTCCTCCTATCCGCACACCGCGATCATTGGCCAGTCGGACCCAACGACGCAACCGACGGAACCGAGACTCGCGACCATATTTAACACACACAGAATTAAATACAATAGACATGGACGGCGCGTCAAACGAAACCACCACGGGAGGACCGACGGAACCGGTCAACCGCGAGACGATTCCAAGTAACTCGACGGCAATATCATGCGTGGCAAACACGACAACCACATTCGCAACCTTACAGTCGAGAATAACAGCAAGTACGGTCGCACCAACATCAGTCGGTACTCCCCAACCTTTCGCGTTCAGTTCCCCAATACCAGGGAACCTTAGACCAGAAATGGGACAGATGGGCCCGCCCTACAGAAATAATCGATCGGATTTGGGATTAGGACCATTTAGCCTTATGCTAGGAATGAATTACGCGATGGGGATCCTGTCTCCATTGCCCCTGTGAAATTGTTGTCCCAACAATTTCACATTTCATTGCCCCTGTGAAATTGTTGGGACAACAATGCCCCTGTGAAATTGTTGGGACAACAATTTCACAGGGGCATTGTTGTCCCAACAGGGGCAATGGGATCGGTAGATCGGAAAGGGTACCCGGAAGCCCTATGTCGGAATTGAGTGCGAGATTTGGAAGGGCCAATTTCGGTCTCGGAGGACCGAATACGGTCCCTCAAAGTACCTTCGAAGACGGGAATGTAGGACAGGGAGCTTTCTCAGGTCACGCACCACAAGCTCACGGATTGGGCTTGGGATACAATCCATGGGCAGATCACGGCTACGGAGAAGATCAACGAGTGAGAAATGCAATAAGACCGTTACCGAAATATGAGGTAGAGGATGATGTAGAGAGATTCATCACCAGCCTGAATATGTCACGGAGACTTTTGAGGCCGGGAGATGAGCTAAATTTTCTGCACCAGTGCCTGCCAAAATTCGGTCCGAAAGCGAGATTGGCGGAAGAAAGCGCGCTAACAAGCATAAACTCACTCGATGACCTTGTCACAAAGTTTCGCCTATCATTCGGAACTAGGGAAAACCTACGCCAAATTCTGGGAAAAATGTCGCGTCTGTATCAACAATACGGAGAATCGGTCACAGATTACGAAGCGCGATTCAGGGCTCTTCAATTAAAAGCACAAAGTCGACTTGACACGGATCCGACGGCAGATTACGGGATCACGATCCCCGGTATTAAATTAAATATGAGGGAAGCCTTTCTCGCCGGACTCAGAAGAGACATCAAGAGTATGATGTTTCCCCTGACTCCGGCATCTTTTGACGAGGCCGTCGGACTCGCGGTCACGATCGAGTCGAAAATAAAAGAAACCGAGGATTTTGAACAGCTACGGAGGGTGCATGCAAAACCAAAACAGCCTCAAGGGCAGGGGAAGATTCGAGGAATCGAATCAATCGATGATGACGCGATTGAGGCTGATTTGAGAGCGATGAACATCAGCTTTACAAACTCCACAAAATCCGACGGACAGAAACGCGCAGTCCGAAACGAAAAGAACAAACCCGAGTACAGAGGGGGGAAACAGTCAGACAAACGGGTGACGAAACCTAACACCAACGATAACGTTTGCTACAGATGTGCCAAACCGGGGCACTATGCACGGGATTGTAGAACCCCCGCTCACCTAATAAAAAAACAACATCCAACGAATAAAATCGCGACTGAAGAAAAAAGAGAAAACCCAAAGAATGACCAAGAGGCGGTCGCGAGTACCAGCCAAAATTTAAACTAAAAACGAGTCCAGAAGAGCTGCGCGATCTAGGACTCGAAGACATGGGCGAGTCAAAAGCGCAGAAAAAAACGATATATAAAAAGGCCCATGTAAATTTCCGCGTAATGGACATACCTCCCACCCAAGTACATCTAAAGGTAGACCGAACGAGGGGAAGGCAGGGGAAATTCTTTGTAGACACAGGAGCTGATGTCAATCTAGTACGATCAGACAAACTCAGTCCGGAATTAAAGATAAATCGTGAAGAAATAATAATTATCAAAGGGGTTACACCGGGGAAATCGAGAACGATAGGGTACGTAACTCTGAACGTAGAAGGAATCGAAGATAAATTCCATGTCGTCGATTCGAGTTTTCCCCTTTCAGAAGATGGAATGCTGGGCAGGCCATTTCTGAAAAGCAGGGCAGTCAAAATTGACTACGGGGAAGACACCCTTACAATAGGGGAGGGGATACACACGTTTTTAAACACGGAATCAATTTCCCTTCCGCCTAGGACAATAAAATTAGTCTACGTCAGAGTGGGTAAATTCGACGCAGAAGTCGGTTACCTCCCGCGAAGGGACATCAAATCAGGGGTGTACTTCGGGGACGCGATAGTGAAACCTAGGGAAGGTGTAGCTTTTTCATACGCGTACAATACCCGGGAAACCGCAGAACGATTTAAAATTCCATTTGTCGACTTAGAAGAAATAGAGTCAATTACAACGGAAGCGGAAATTAAAGCATTCAGCGAATCAGAGAGTTCGAAAAACCGGTCGGAGAGAACCAACAAAATAATGGAAATGCTCCGGCTGGAGGGTCTGGATGAGGAAGAGCAGGAAGAGGCAGAAAATTGAATAAGATAAAATCCTTGGGTATATAAACTTGATCACGAAAAACTAAAAGAAGCCAAAATACTGGGATATCAATTTAAACTAAAAGACGACGAACCCGTCGTAGTCCGACAATTCCGCCTGCCCTTCCACATCAGAGACAAATCTAAAGAAGAAATAGATACCATGCTGAAAGCCGGTATCATCGAACCCTCTGACTCACCGTATAACTCGCCAGCGTGGATGGTTGCGAAAAAACCAGGCCCCGACGGAGAGAAACGGTGGCGTATGGTAGACTAAACGAAAAAATGGTCGCGGACGCATACCCACTGCCCAATATCACGGATATACTCGATCAATTAGGGGGCATGAGATACTTCTCAACATTCGATTTGGTATCCGGATTCCACCAAATCCCTCTAGCCCCGGAGAGTCGTCCCAAAACAGCCTTCTCAACCACGGGAGGACACTATCATTATACCCGAATACCAATGGGCATTGCGAACGGTCCACCAACCTTCCAGAGGTCAATGGACGTAGTATTATCCGGACTACAGGGGGCAGGCTTATTTGTCTACATAGATGATATAGTCGTCTATGGAAAAACTTTAGAAGATCACAGAGAAAAATATAAATCGTTCGTGGACAGACTCCATGATGCACAAATGAGCCTGCAGCCCTCTAAATGTGAATTTTTGAGGGAAGAGGTAGCCTTTTTGGGACATTGCGTCCGCCACGAGCGAATAAAACCTAACCCCAAAACAATAGAACCCATTTTAAAATATCGAAAACCTAAGGATAGGAAGGGAATTAGACAATTTATCGGATTGGCGGGGTACTATCGGAAATTCATGGAGAATTTTGCGACAAAAGCACGCCCCCTCACTGAACTCTTAAAAGAAGAGATCCCCTTTGAATGGGGAGAAAAACAGGAAAAAGCATTCACAGGAATAGCACGAGAAATAACGTCATACCCCATACTACGGCATCCAGATTTTTCTCGACCGTTCATCGCCACGACCGACGCATCAGATTATGCGGTCGGGGCAATCCTCAGCCAAGGCAAGATAGGCGAAGATCTGCCTATAAGCTACGCTCGCGAGTGATGACAAAACCCGAAAAGAACTACACAACAACAAAAAAGAAACTCCTCGCGATAATATTCGCGATTAGGCAATTCCGACCATATTTATACGGAAGAAAATTCACCCTGATAACCGATCATCAACCACTAGTGTGGCTGAGGTCAACAAAAGACCCAGGGGCCCAATTACGTCGTTGGGCTAATGAATTAGAAGAATACGATTATGAGATCAAATATAAACCGGGAAAATTAAATCTAAACGCGGACGCGCTATCGCGAAACCCGGTACCTGAGGAGACAGATGAAGTCACTCAGGAGAAAACCGTCGCAGTCATAACCGGAATGAACGCGCAAATTTGGGACGTAGAGGTCGGGGACGCGATATGGTACACTATCAGACCAAGTGGCCAAAGAATAGGGCCATGTGTGATCGAAGAACTATGGTCAGATAACAAAGTACTGGTCATGCGCGGGGATAGACCAGATATCGCTCGGGGGTAAAACATTGTTGCAGTGAATAACCCCCCGACAGATTGGAACACAAGCGAGACCGGGATCGAAGCGGTCTCAGCTTACGTCGACATAAAGGTCGGTGATATGGTATGGCACAAGAAATTCTCACCATATCACACGGTGGGACCACACGAAGTTATCACACTCCTTTCGCCCGACGTAATTAAAGTCAGAACAGGGAATGTCGATACACACGTGTCAAAATGCCGAGTCGTCTCGGTAAACGAAGAGCCGAATAAGGGTCCGAGAACGACTTCACACGGAAGCCAAGACGTCGCTCAACAACAGCCACCCCAGGATGACCCCGGTCAATCTACAGAAATCCAAGAAAACCGCCCGACAAAAAGGAAGCGAGGACGCCCACGAAAAATTCCTGTTAAACCTAGGATACGAAAACGGCCCTCGAAATTACCAGCAGTTAAAAGAAAAAGAGGACGACCGCGGAAAATCCCACTCGAAGAAATATCTACAGAAGAGGAAAATATTGCAAAACGCCCAAAAAGAAACACGCAACCTCCTCAGGCAAATGAAGAACCGGAAACAGAAAGAGAGAGCTCTAACCCCGGAAGCGAATCCGGAAGTATATTCGACCCCACACAAGAGCCAGTACCAACGTCAGACGAAGATATGGGTCGACACAAATACCAAGAAGATAACGCAACAGCTGACGAGGGAAACGGAACGACACTCGACAACCAAAACGAGATCGATGTGCGAGAGAAAAACGGAGAAAACAACAACAATAGTCAACACAGAGAACCACTGGATGACACAAATTACGATGCATGGGAGCCGCCGACGGACGCTGATAACAGCGAGGGAGAAGACCCCCCTTTCGTCGACAACGAAGAGCCACCAGAGTATCAACTTTCAGAAGAAGAAGACAACGAGAATGTCCGACACTCTCGAATGCACGTGACAGGAATGGATACAGGCGGAAGAACTGACGTCACAACGGTGTCAAACGGGAGAGGTAATTAAAATAAAGAAATCCGACAAATGGGGATTTGGCCTGGTTATTAAAGATGACAGAGGCAGAACTCCTCGAGGATAACATTAAACGAGCCCTAGAAATATTTCTCGAGCTAATAACAGCCGAAAATATACAAATAATAAGAATGGCACACGACTATGATTGCCTATCGGGACGATCACGAAGAACAATCAGAACGACCCTGAAGGAAAAATTACGCGGAACCAACATACAAGTAATATTATGCGCAAGATTACTCGAGGTGCCGACTACGGAAGATCGCATTTCCATCGTTGAAGAAAAACACACATCAACGATAGGAGGACATAAAGGCATCACCAAAACCCTATACGGAGTGAAACTCCAATACTATTGGAAGAACATGTCCCAAACGGTCCGAGAATACGTGAACCTCTGCCAAACCTGCCAACGCAAGAAACTAACGAGGGAGAAGGCCCGCCACCCCATGATCATTACCGACACACCAATCGACGCGTTCGAGAAGGTGTCTATGGACATCTATGAGCCCTCCAGCAGGAGCTACAGGGGATACGCATACCTATTGACAATGCAGGATTGTCTAACGAAATACGCCTTGGTCGTGCCATTGAGAACGGAACGAGCGGAAGACGTAGCACGGGCTCTCGCACGCAAATTAATTTGTACATTCGGCGCGCCACAGGCACTCTTGTCGGACAGAGGCACAAATTTTACAAGTCAAATCACCGCGGAATTTTGTAAACTATTTAGAATTCGCCACTGTCTGACTACCGCGTACCACCCCCAATCAAACGGATCCCTCGAACGCAGTCACCATGTCCTAACCGAATTTCTGAAAACCCAAATCGGAGATAGCGGAGACTGGGACAAATGGATAGATATGGCGATGTTTGCGTATAATACGAGCGTACACGAAAGCACGGGATTCACCCCTCACGAGCTAGTTTTCGGAGTAAAACCACGCGTACCCTCAACAAGATCGATCGAGGGAATCGGAGGCAAGCCCTATCGCGTATTATTCCAAGAATTAACCGAAGGACTAAAAAGAGTACGCGAACAAGCTCGGATAAACCTCATAAAATCGAAACAAAGATCAAAAAAATATTATGACCGAAAAGTGAGGGAAATACCGCTCCAAGTAGGAGAATATGTTTGGCTCCTAAAAGAGCCTAGAACGGGAAAAAGGGACGATGATTGGAAAGGACCATACCGTATCCTAGAAATTTTGGATCACAACAACGTGAATATCCAAATGGAAAGGAGACCGAAAATCGTGCACCGCGACAAACTAAAGAAAGCGCGACTCAGGGAAGCCGAAAACCGCCCCGAAAACCGAAATTAGAAAAAAACGAAACGACGAAATTAAACCGAAAGAAAATTTCTGAATAAAAAAAAAATAATAATAATAATAATAACTCACCATAATTAAAGAAGAGGCATCACCTAATTTGGCAGCAGTTGACTCCGGAAACCGAACTGGAGGCGAGCTGGATGGCGAATCTTCAGAAGAATCCTCGAACGATCTTCGGTGATCTATCGTCGTTCTTCTAGAGACAATTTATCTTTCAAAAATATTTAAAAAAATATATATATCTCCCAGGGATCTTGAAGATCTGTTTGGCTCGCCAAAAAGTTCTCCGGATTAATCTTTGGAAGATTTTTCCAACGTTTTCCAACGCTAATGGGTTTAAGAAAAATTTGCGCAATTGCAATTCTTCCAATTATTGCAATAATTAATTTATCCCTGAAATATATGTTAATCATTTTTCAACCAAGAGGGTTCGAGGTCCCTTTTACTTGGATGTTAACACAGTTTCATAAAATTTTTTTTTTCACGAAAACCCCAACTTTTGGAGAAATAGTAGATCATTCGTTTAATTAAATTTCCACCAGAGGAATTTGGGAAATGAATTAATAAATTTTTGCAGCTTGAACATAAATAACAAGCTCAATAAATTAAAGATAAGTGAGATTAGTCGTTTGGACTTGAGCAGTCAAATAGGTTAATAAATAATAAAAGTAACTGATTAATCAGGGTATAATCGATATATTTTGAGTAGAATGTTCTCTCCTTAGAGAAAACGAGGGAATTTTACGACTTGGAAATACCGGACCACTGAATTACTCATATTACATTTTGCCCGAAAAATATTCTTATTTCTGACTGATGAACTGTAGAGTACAATCAGCCAGGAATAAGAAGGGGAGTGAAGGACGAAACGTAGAACAACAAAAAAAAAAATAGCCGTGTGTATACTTGGATGTAAAACGGGAATGATCGGCCTTATATGCAAGACCGCACGACCCTTATACGAGGTCAATGGGAACAAGGATTGTGAGGTACAAATGATCTCCAATCCCCGTTTTTCGAGCTCCGAGATATGCGATGTACGGGTAAAATCAATGGACCGAACATATTGGGCCCGAATAGGAAATTCCAACACATGGGTTTTTTCCGTCGTCACGGAAGACGAAATACGAGTAAAATGCACAAGACGCGAACCCGCCACGATCATCATTACGGGAACCGGAACAGGCACTCTAGCGCCAGACTGCGAGATCCGATCGCGATTCGTCACCCTCACCCCATTCCTTGAACTGACGTCGAAGTTCGACCTAAAATTCGTGAACAGAGCCGTCTTCGACATCCCGACCCTACTAAATAAGACAATACGCGGACTCGGACCGAACAATTTGACGGAAATCTTAGGCGATATAGGCCTACTACAAACGGTACAGGTTGGACAGAACGACGAGGACAGCGTCACAAGGGACAGTCTCGGGCTGCAAGTCATTATCGATAAAGCCCGAGCGCTGTCCAAACAAGGGGACACAAACAGAAGACTGAGGAGGGTTGACACGGGTTAGGATACGCGGGGATTTCGCTAGGAATTCTTGGGGTGATTACCGCGGCATGTTGGAAATTCTCCCTATGGTCGAAGGTCGCGACGCTATGTGGGGGAGTTAGGTTTTGTTCAGGTACTCGAAACAGGGAGAACGAGCCCCACCGACCGAGAACCAGGACCCCATCGCCGCAGGCGCCACCACGACGACCACGCGCGAGAAAAACAAACCAAGAAGTACACCTTCCGATGAAGACGCTCGCTCGAGGAGTACGACCGGGGCCTACAGCCACCATCACAGAGATTGTGGAGCTGGACGAACACTTGGAGCCTGTCGAACCAGGTCGCCCAGTCGAGACAGCCGCCCCCCTCACCACTCAGCTTGCGCTGATTCCCCAAAATCGAGTCACGCACACCCAACAATATCAGGCCCTTCCGATGATCAGCGGGCCGCCGGAACGAACAGGAGCCCAGGGTTGGCAGATCGTCAGCCCATACTGGAACGGGGAGATGTCTTACTCCAGACCACCCCTCCAACACGACCTGGGAGGATGGTAACCAGCAGAACCAACCCCGAAAGCACCTATCAACGACCTCGCTAACTTGTTCTTACGCTTATCCGAAAGGAGTTAAATACTGTTCTTGATAAGGATTTTAGCAATAAGAAAAACTGTGAGGGTCCGGTCGATAGGGATAGTTTTAAATTTAGCTCATATAGCAGGGATTTTGGCCCTTATGGCAGGGAAGTTGATAGCCCTTTTGGCATAAGCCGAGGCCCTTAAGGCACAGACTATATTAAAATTCGTTTCTCTTAGTTTAGTACTCTTGCCACCTGATTGTGAACCAGGGTAGCAATAGTTTTATCAGGGGAGTGTGACGTATTGGCCTCCGCCAATGCGTCGTTTTTGAAAATCGATGCCCAGACATTGGTCAGCAGTCCCACGGTGTCTTGGAGACGCTGTGGTCAGCTGCCCCAGTGTTTGGAGGATCGGTTTACTCCCTGTAACGCCATTTGGACAAAGGACTGAACAATCCAACGGATGTTTAGACCATTGTCAGCACCCAAGTGACGTCACAGCAGGGATCGAATAAAGCAGTTTCAGGGCTTTTGGCACGTCCAGTATACTGTGTGACTGTATGAGTCTTGCGTCAATGATGACACAAGACAATATTGGTGCAAAAAGCCGTGGAACTGCTTAGAACAGCGATTTGGACTTGGAGGAGATTTAGAGACTCGCAGAGAGCACAGATACCTTCCAGCAGCAGACCAGACAGGGTCTTCCACTGTTCGTAACCGCGCTCCAAGTCCAACTCATGAACATCTAATAACGCGATACCGACCCACTCGCGCAAGGAGTGTATACAATTAAGAGCAAATATATATATATATATTTAATACATTCCGCGAGTGAGGTTATTTTGTGTTGTTCCCAATCCGTCACCAAGACATCCCTCCTAGAAGAGTGAACCCGAAGGGCTCACCGAGATCTAGCCGGACGGGGCACGACGGCCCAGCAGAAGGGGACAAGACCAGCCCACTGAAACTCACCTAAAAGCCCATAAGGATTTGCTGCCCCGTTATTGTCACCGATCCAGATGGCGCAGGATGTTATGTGCTCTATCCCCTCCCTGCGATTTTCATCCCCACTCCTCGATTTCTATGGTAAATCCTGATATTGAATGTGCGTTCAAATTGTGTTTTTCTTTCTGTGGTTTTTGCGAAGAAAAAATAATGCCATCTTGTGCGGTTCAAGGATGCAAATCGGGTTATAATACGAATCCTGAAAAAGTACATTTTTTTTCGATTACGAAAAAAAGATTAGCAGAGTGGAGAATTGCATTAAATCGTGATGATTTGAGTGCTGGGAGAGCTGTATGTGAAAAACATTTTCGAACTCAAGAAATAGATTGGACAGAGAGAGATGCTATAATTAGAAATGGACAAGTTTTCGGCAAGGTATGTTTACATATTTTTTGTTCATGAAAAATAATGTCATATTCGGGTAAAAAAGATTTGTATATATGTCGTAGACAATTTTAAAAGTTCCACGGCTGAAAAGAGGAGTAGTTCCGTCCATTTTTCCCTGGACCGAGGACTGGAATTCTCTTGATTTGAAATGCCAGGTAAAAAACCCAACTCACGAGAATCTAGTTGCGAGCCATCACAGGGGTGTAATTCACAAAGGAGAGCTCATTAACGAAGGACTGGGTTCTGATAATTTATTTGCACGCCCCGACAATAATGCACCTAATCCTGTCCCGATCCATGAAAATCAGGAAAATTTGGAATTACCCCTGGACGTCCCGTCAATTTCCAATTTTAGTGATAGTGAGAATCTCGCATCTTCGGAAAATGCATGTGCTTCACCATGCTGCAGTAATGAGGCAGCTGATTCTGTGTCATTACGTGGAAACATTAACAATCACACATCTTCGATTAGCTTTAATGAATTGGTACGAACTAGCTTCAAACTTACTGAGGGATGGTAACAAGAAATAAAGCCCACTAATCATAGAAACATGCTAAGTTTCATCGTAACTAAAATTATTGAAAATAAAAACTCATTAAACGGTCCAAACCATGTGACACCAGTAATCTGGAAGGCGATTCTGATAAAACCTAATTTAATACCTCAAGTCTACGTGTTACATCAACCCTGGGATTATATTGATCATGCACCAATCCGATCCATTGTAGAAATCCAAGCTTTGATAAATAGAATTGATGGACTCAATGTCTGCACCGGCCCTCTTCTGCACGATGAATTAGATGAATCGAAAATAATTAAATTCTATGTATTTTTAATTATTGTATGTACATAGCTAAGATAAGCACTTCATTCTCATTTTTATAAGATAGTAAATGTTAACAAATTATCGTTTTTTCTTTATTTTTTCTGCCAACGCGCACAAAAACCCTGGCGCGTATTCAAATCTTCAAACTCCCAAGCGAGATCGAGCATATAGCCATCTGCGCCACCTAGGACGTGACAATATCTGGACAGCTATCGAGCAGGAGTTGCAGTGGGCTGGTATCGACATTTAAATGTATCGAGAGATTATTTATCTATGTATGAAATATCGATATTATTCAAACTGAAACAAAGCTTTTCACATTTGCTTCAATGCTTTCGTTTTTAACACAAATTTCATGAAAAATTGGTTAACCATCTGGCAATTAACGAGGGTAACAAGGAGAATTCAAATTTCATGAAGGTCACAAGGGTAAGAAGTACTATCGTAAAGTAACATTGTTGTGATCGTGTTAATGCTCGCCTCTAGTAACATTTAATAACTCCCTAGTGAATCTCATGAAATTTAGCCATTTACTGAGCACCCTCATGACATTCGACCTCCACAACCATTTAGATATTTTTTACATTTTATACTTTTTTAACGTATTTTACGTAAAATACGTGCATTCAAAATCCGGTCGAATGTAATAAACCGTAAAATACATTTTATACATTTTTTACATAATTTACGTGTATTATACGTATAAAGTAAAAAACCCAAGATCCCACCGATTTACCCAACTCTGTTTCAACGTAGTACTGGTCATTCAAAACAAAAGTTTTTCGTAATGTTTTTCTCTATAGAGTTTTCAAGTACAATTCGAGCTTCGCATTAAACCATGTGGATCCTAAAATCTTTCCCAGAGACAATACTATTTTCCTCAAGAGAAACTAAAGTACTTTCTATCCCTCTCTAAAAGCCGCATATGAGGCCCCTTTTCTTCAAGTCACGTAACATGGAAAGTGGGGCTTCGGTCAGTTTCAGTTATCACGGGGATGGAACACCGACTCCATCGCTATGTTCAAGGCCACGAGTGGTTCCTTACTCCCTCATGTAGAATGGACCCTCCAATCGTTGAAACTTAGACTAATTTCCAGAATAAGAATAACAGCAGGTCCATTCTATACGAGGAGGTGACTAGTTCGGAATCACGTCTCCTACAATCTTAAGTTGTTATTGTAAATAGTATGCTAAGATCACATTAAGTTGTAAACCAAAAAAACTGCATTGATATAAAATTGATGTTTGTTTTTATTTATGTAAATTGAAATTTCCCGCAGTTTTACGGGCAACGGACCCACCATCTATAATACCCGAAGATCCAGGCGCGACGGTGGCGCGTGCCTCTGTTGGGGTGCAATATTACGGCTGACCTATCACCATCCTAGCCCTGTCAACTGAGCGTCTACTTTAGTCAGTCCTCATTGATAGAGATTAAACAAAGCGTAGAGCTAAGTGCAGGAAACCCTTTATTTTCGTATTTTTTCAATTAATCCATTATTTGACGTGTATAAGGGATATGAAGGCAACACCTATTGTTATATTCTTGGTGAGTTTCAATATCAGATGACTTAATATTCGTTGAAATCTCATTTCCCTTCCCAAGTTTTTTTGTACCCTTAATTTACCGTCTAGCTGTTCTTTCATAACTACCCTTGATTGAATTCTATTCTTCATAGAGTTCTAGAGAAATAATGACAATGTTTTATTGCTAATGATAGTTACCCAATTTTCGTAGGTTAATGTAACCTGTACTTTTGGATCACATGAGCTATTGCATTACGTTAGTGACGATGTTGCCGGTGGTTCTTATAAATATTATAGCCTGATGTACGAGGGCACAATAACAATAGCATTGCTTTCACAGTAAGGATTTGATTGCCTACTCTAACAGTTTAGATAGATACAACTTAAACATAATATTTTATTGATAGCAAAGGGGACGCGGATTTATATGTATCCGAGACAATGAGCAAACCGACATATGAACCGGATAATTACTGTTTACAATCAACAACCTGCGGCGGAGATCATATAGCAATACCTCACACGTAAATAGTTCAATATTTATCAGCTCCCATTACAGCCAAATCTGCAGTTTGCAGGTTTATCCGTATTACATTTCTTGGGAAAAAATCTTTTGGAAAAAATATTTCAACAATAATTTTTTCAAAAGTAGAAGATGCGTAGTCAAGTGAAATTGTCAGTGAAGTAAAGCAACATCGCAAAATGTTTTATTTTTGGCACTCTGCCATAACCTTTTATTATATTTTCGGAATTAAAAATCGACCGGGTGAAACACTGCTGAAATCAATTACTCAGGGAATAAATATACAATTAACAGTAAATTATTCTAAGGAAATCTATAATTATATTCCAACATGACAATAAGTTGATTTCTGGGACGATAATAATTTTCAAAAATGAGCCACAAGATCGTAAAGTAAATAATAAAGGCCAAGTTAAACGAGCGAATATATCATCTAATTGATGAAACTCCCTTCATAGATTTTGCAATCCATCCTGCACTTTTATCACAATATTTAAAAACTTGCTTAATGTAATCGAAACTAAATATTCCCAGACCTGAAAAACATATTGGATTAAAT
Organism: Diachasmimorpha longicaudata; assembly: GCF_034640455.1. Lineage (NCBI taxonomy): Eukaryota > Metazoa > Arthropoda > Insecta > Hymenoptera > Braconidae > Diachasmimorpha > Diachasmimorpha longicaudata. The sequence goes on from NC_087237.1 coordinate 1,629,436, forward strand.
GACCATTTCGGTAACCGTTAATAATGTTCTTAATGGGATGAAATTTTTTCATCTCTGCAGGATATTTTATGAGCTTTAAGCTTAGGAAATAGTTAAATATAAAGGATTTTTGTGTGATGAATCTGATTGTGACTATTAGGTTCAAAGACTTTTGCTTCCAAATGGAAGCATTGTCATCATGCCAATGTAAAGTATAGATTTTTTGTTTTACATCGACTTATTATAATCCCAAAAGACCTAATATTGCCTTCGAAGGAAGCATTGGAATGGTAAAAATTCAACTTTTTGGTTTTTGTATATTAGATCGACTTATTATGATCTCGTATGCTTCTCCGGTCACTTTAGAGTTTGGTTAGCCATAGTTAACTCGAGGTTAAAGTTGAAGTTATACATTTTCCGTTTTTATTTTTTCCAGCATCGCTATGCGTATCTTATCACCCTCGTTCCTCTTTATTTCTACATTTGCTTGAAACAACCAAATGCCCAAAACTTTCATTCGAAAATTCGCTGTAAATTCTAGTCAGAAGAATATTTGTTTGGTAAAAATGTATTTTTGTTCTCAGGCGAAATTATGTCACTATAAATTCTAATGCCTTTTCTAGTTTGGAATATATTCTCTTTTCACACGATCTTCACAACTTCTTGCGAAAATGCTATCACTTTGAAGCTCTGATGTATAGATTATCTGCAAATTTTTCAGATTTTTCCTAATTTTGTGAGGTCTTTGAATTTTTTTTTTCTTAGAAATAGGTTTCCACCTAATTCACAAATTTTGTAAACTTGTTGAGAGAGTTGGAACGTTGAGTTTTAACATTTCAATATCTAATTCGTTAATCTCCATCAATTTCTGTGTTTGCAAAATAAGATTTTTATGATAATCATGAATGATATTCTATTTAGAGCGGAACACTAGTCGGCATAATTTTTTATAGCTCAGATTTTTCAGAGGTCACCTCATCTTCATTTCCTTTCACACTGTAACAGACTTTCAATTATTTTTCTGGAAAATTATATGAAAAATTTTAAGGTTTTTTGGTTGATTTAAATCATCTTGTGCATCCTATCCAATTCTATCTAATGATTCTACCCTATGACCTCACAAGAATGTGGAACGCTGTATAAATTCCCGTCTCTGATGTAAATACATCAAGCATTAGTGATCTGTTTCACTATATTATTCGGAGATTCCATCAACGTGAAATATTAATAAATAATTTTAAAATTTTTGAAATTTTCCTTGAAATTTCTAAATTGTTGTGAATTTGCGTAAAGGGATAACGACATCCCCTCTATTTACCGAGAGTTTTTGAAAAATCTAAAAAGTTCGTACAATTGGCACAAAAGATCGAACAATCTTTGAAGGATTTTGAATTATTTGTTCATTTCAATCAATTAGAGTGCAATATTAGGAATCACGTGTCACCTTTACATGTTTGATGGGGAGACTTTTTGAGAGTATTCACAATATCTGAAGTAAGGTTCATCTGTACTATTTTTTCTTCAACTCGACCGTTTGTTCATTAAGCACTGATAAACAATGATGAATAAATTTATTGATCATTTTTTCTTCAATTGACGACCGAGTTGAAGGATAAATCATAAGGACTTTTCTTTCTCATCAAAGGAGCTGGCATTTCCCAAAACCAATTTCTCCCATAAAAAGGAATTTTAAAAAAAGGAAGGAAATAAAAAAAATCACAGGCCTTTGACATGGGAGAACACGCATTTGGATTCAGCTGGTGAAAAAAAAAGAAAATCCAGTAGAAATCTCAATGTGAAATGTATGGAATGCCTTCCCCTTCCGCGAATAGATTCAATATTTTTATACTACTATTTCACTCGATTATCAGATACTCCTTTTTCAAATTTATATTTGACTTCCAATTCGAAATATTTCAATTTCGCGCACTTTTCCCCCGCTGTGACATTTGACGGATCACATGCTTATGTCCCCCATTTCCCATTAATCGATTTCACATGTCACGTAGTTTTTTTTTATATACATGACAAATTTTGACCGCCGTTGTCGGGAATCAAGGCCAGCTCAATGGCATACGAGATTAGCACCTTTTTTACAATCACATTCTCATTCAGAAGCACCGCATTGTTTGCAGTATACATATACATTTATAGAAACTCCCACATGAAAAGTATTTGCAAAGGATGATTTTAACATAAACTTTGGTCTTTTTTGCAACTCTCGAGTTTAAACAATATCGTAGCATTTGTGCTTATGTAATTTTTCTCTTATGCCTACAGGAAGTGTTAAAAGAATTATTTTAATGTGGAAAAATGACATATCGCTATATGAAACACATAATACAATTGTAATAAATTACAATAGTTATAATTTAATAATTTTTAAGTATTTTTTCAAATTGAGGGTAGGATAGGGATTGATCTAATTAATATATTAAGTTCTACTATAGTAAACTGGTTTATTCCTCAGCATTTAATTATGAAAGTTTGGGAGTTATTAAAGGAAACTGAATCTTATCTTGAAGACCTTAAATAACTTTGATAGTTCATTAAAAAATTTTGTCATTCATCATTAACTTCATGTTTTAAAACCTACGTTTAATAATTTGGCGTTGAGCAGCCTTTATTGCTTACTGAATGCTCAGAAAGTTAATACCAGTTTAACAATTCAATCTTACAGCCACTTCCGTCGCCCATATCTATAAAGTATTGTCTTTATATACAACTGGTACAAATATTTATCTCATACTCATTCTTTATAGAAAAAATACCGGCATTAATCATTTCAGAGGAAGGCGGGTTCAATTTGATTTCATTAGAAAACAAATATATGTGTAGGAAAAAAAATAATGCTATTCAATGAAACAGAATGTAGGATGCATTCCATATGATACAAAAACTACTATATAAGGTGACTATTCGGAGGCATATTGCTAATTTATCACCGAAAAATCTATATTATCTATAAAAATCTATAATTCCTCACTTGTTTTTTCCGAAATTATGTTTTCCAAAACTTTTTCCCAAGTAATTAGAGGTAAATCCTAATTTATAAATTTTATTTAAGGGCCGGGTATGCTACGGTCTTTACACAACTTATCTAGATTATAGTTCATTAAATTTTTTTATTCATAAGGCCGTGTAATTTTAAATGAATTTTCCGTACTCGTCTGAGGATTGGCAATCGCCTTTCCTCGAATTTGCAAAATTGAAATTCCCTCGATGTTACTAAGAGAACCGTCGTGCTGTTCTGGATATTTAGCGCCAAATTTTGAACTAGATTCGTCACACGCTAAATCTTTAATGAGGACGCCATCGGAGTTAACGGGTGCAAGTTGAAGTTAATTAAATTATTAAATAATTCAATAATAAAGCAATAAAACAAGTGCTTATGAGAGCACATTATCACATTTATATAAACTGGATTCGATTTGACCACTTGTACTTTCACGATAAACATATAATCAACTAATTTCCGATAAACTAATTGAAGAGAGTAAAGAGGGTTTGTCTTGGAACTAAATTATCTTAAAGTTGTACTTCTAAGGGTTGGGTTTGGCAACGTCCATAATCCGATAGTTGCACACGGAAACCTGCCCCGCAGAAAGGGAAACGGAAAACTTGAGAGAAAACTGGAAAACACAAAAAAAGGGGCACCTGGCGTTACAAGTTGTCCTCTTGGAGGGTTTTTAATTTGTCTGTCCAGCAAAAACAGCAATGAACAAAGGAAAGCCTATATTTGTTGAAGAGATAAAACAGATAAGTTAAAATAACCAGTGCTCAGATATTACGACTTGGGACCGTGACTGTTGAATTTACTTTTGTCTTTAAATTTCGATTTTTAAAGGGCAGGCTTTGTGCAATGAATTTTGCAAGGTACATTTCAGCATAATAACTTGACATTTATATTTTCGTGCAACGGTTTTTCTCACGACAGTAAATTTATTTCTCCCTTCTTCATTGTTTTGTCATTCTGGTTTTCTTTCGAATTTCCCTGAAATTTCCTATGGTATTGACATTTATTTGAAATGGTAATGGCTCACAGATGAAAATGGTTGTCTAATAGTGTCATCTATAGTATTCAAGTACTATGTGATCCAGGACATCACATAGTTGTGATGGCTGTGATGGTGATAGTTGTGTGGGCTGAATACTATAGATGGCGCTATTAATCAGCCATTTTATTCCGCGAGTTTTTGAATTATTATTTCAAAATAAAATTTCAATACCGTATTTTTTGGAAAAATCCCATCATAGTGTATATGCTATGAGGTCATTGTTTCTTGGAGAGGCCGTCTGTGTGGTCTTACGACGAGGACTCTAATGAATGTTTATTAAATAGTATAAACGGGGCTTTGTTCATGGAAAGAAAGAAACCATGATGCCGATGATTCGATTTTTGAGACTTCGAGATCGGTTGTTAGTTCGGCGACTGCTCTTGAAGTCGGAACACATCTTAGTGAAATATAATTCAATCGCTCTTACTTAAACGTCCATTCATTTATTAACCTGGCTTTCAATTAAAATCTAATGGTGCCAAACAATGAACAAGGGACGAATAAATTGACTGTCGTGAGAAAAACCGTTGCACGAAAATATAAAGGTCAAGTTGTTGAGTTCTAATCTGATATATTACCTTCAATAACTCTATGCATAAAGGCTGTTCTTTGAAAAACCAAAGTTTAACGACAATAGTCAGTTCAACGGTCACGGTCCCAAATCAGGAAATTTGAGGACTGCTTATTTTAAAGGTTTCTGGTTTACATCTTCATCACATGTGGGCTCCATTGTTCAGTGTCTTGTTGGACAGGGAGAAATGTATAACTTTTGAAAAGGAAAATTTGCGTGCGCCACTTTTACGAAATGGTAGAGATTACTGGACCCAACCCTTAGGAGTTCAAGTTTGAGATAAGTTAGTTCTAATACAAACTTTCTGATAGTACCTTCTCTCCGCTAGTCTCTTCCATTAGTTTTCAAGAGCTCGATAACGATCAGTTATAAGAATAACTTTTATATAAGAATCCAATTTAGATTGAGTTTTTACCAAATAAAAGCACACTACTCTTCTAGGCAGTTGTCTTATTAATTTATTATTGAATTACCTAATAATTCAATTGACCTCAACCTGGAGAAATCGACTTCAACCTTCCACCTTCAAAGTTTGGCGCTAAATATTTTCAATGGCGTCACCGTCCTACTAGTGATTCTGATAGGACATCGCAACTAGTGCCCTAGGGATTTTTACTCGCGTGGCACGCCAGTTGTTACCGTTAGGTCGGACGACAATGCCACGCAACTAAAAGCCCCTATGGCACTGTAAAAGAAGGAGAACATTTTCAAAGAGCCTTTTTTCATGAATATTGATATATAAGCAATAGAGGGGGGAGGGGCAATATTATCTCAGCAAACTGTAGTGACGTCAGCATATGTTCTCAATTGTTCCTTGAAGCGATAGTTTGACGTGATAGCTGATTCCTCTACTATAACGTTGGTCGACAGGTAACGATTGTTTTGATTGTTAAATTCTTATTCATCGTCCCATTGGCCGAAAGCTGTATACAGCATTTCTATGACTACGACCAGGGTTGGGCATGTAAAATACGTCACGTAAAATACATAGTATTTTACACGTATTATACCATGTATTTTACGTCACCTTTTTCAAACGTATAAAACGTAAAATACATTTTATACAACAACGTAAAATACGTATTATACGTCACGCCGTGTCGCATGGAATTTACATGTTTTTGCACTGATGAGAGTTAAAATATTCAATGAAAAGTCAATTTCATATTTTTCGCGACATGCTAGGTATTTCATTTCCCCGTTCCGCACACTGTCAAGCGCCAGCCCTGAACCTAGTAACCCGGCGAGACATCATAATTCATAACCCCCAAATCAGCTGTTCATTTCCCCCTGAGACATGTGAATGCCGATGAAAGAAACCGTGTCCTGTAATTTAGTTAGAACATCATTTCGTTGTAGTCAAATCATCCATCCAATTGAATGGTTAAAAAAGGTGGACGACGACTCCACAATTTTTGGGAGAATGGCGCATTCGAGCGTCAAAAATTGAATGGAAAAACAGTGGCGTACATTGTTGTGATTCTTTTAATGCTCGCCTCTAGTAACATGTAATAACTCCCTAGTGAATCTCATGAAATTTAGCCATTTACTTATCACCCTCATGACATTCGACCTCCACAGCCATTTACATATTTTTTACATTTTATACGTTTTTTACGTTTTTTACGTAAAATACGTACATTCAAAGTCCGGTCGAATGTAATAAACCGTAAAATACGTTTTATACATTTTATACATTTTTTACATAATTTACGTGTATTATACGTGTAACGTAAAAAACCCTAGATCCCACCGATTTACCCAACCCTGATTATACGTGTAACGTAAAAAACCCTAGATCCCACCGATTTACCCAACCCTGACTACGACTACATGGGAATCCTCTATTTTCGTGCATTGGAAGTGTTCGATCCCGGACAGACCACAGTTACGACCGGTTAGGACCAGTTAAGACTACATTATAAGAAAATAATTAATTTCTCAATTCAGGTAATTGAAAAGTTTATTACAGACTATTGTGACTTGAGTAATTCGACTTGATGCGTTGTTATTAATCGTTGTTAATCGTTATTAATGGTTGTTTATTAATTAATAATGATCAATACAGGGAGGGGAGGGGGTCCTATAACTCAGTAACAAACTCAGTTTCAACGGTGTTTGTCAATGAAAAAAGGGCCAGGGGTAATTTTGTAAATTTGTAGCATATTCATCCTGCCCCGCGTGCGTTTCTTCATTAAATGGCGATGAGGACAAGGAATTTTTTTTTTTTTCAATATAAATGAGCGAAGTGTGAGGTTAGTAAAGATTTAATGCACCCTTCTTGGCCCAATCATTGTTTTCATTAATGATAAATCAGACAGAGAAGGATTCCGTCGATTATCACAGAAATTATTTTTCCTTGTGTTTTTTTTTCAATACACAATACCAGGGAGTTTGCGAAATTTGTTCAATATCTATTGTGCCCCATTTTTTTTCTTAATCAACCCATAATTGGACGGCGAGAGCTAGGCGAGACCCTCACGACCTTGTGAATCTCCATATGGGAATCTTCTTTTTTCCTTTCGATTCCATGAATGATTAAAAGAAAATATAAATTAAATTACCTTTCTCTTCACTGCTGCTCGCTCTCTCTTTATTGCAGCATTGTCTCTCTCCAATTGTTCAATATTTGCCTTTAAAACAATGATTACATCGTCATTTCCATCTGGAGTGATGCATTAAAGGCCTTGAGGTTACGATGATTGTTACATCATCCCCTCGTCTTTATGAACACTTCCCGATAAGGCTAAGGGACAAGCTTCCATCGAAGTCTCCTCAGGACCATCCACCGCAGTTGTGAGTCCCGAAGATAATACAATGTCGGTGAACCGAGAAGGGCGGGGCAATATGGGCATGTTTTATTTGGAACTGTCAAATGTCTTTCTTGGACTACTGAATAATTATCAAGAGTAAATGCAAAGTAGTTAGCTCCGAAAAAAAAAATTCAAAAATTGTTAATTAACGTGATAAATCTAGCATAAAACCTCCCAGCGAAGCACAGTCCAGTAGAATTTTGAAAACTTAATTGGTGATGTCCATAATCATGGGCGATTTTGTTTCATTATTTGCATTTTTAGCGAACCCCACTTCCCAGTCCAGTCTACCAATCCACAAATGGTCACATATTCGTCTTATTTAGTTGCTATTAAAAAAAATATAGAAGAAATTGAGAATCGACATTTTTTTAATTGTTATCCATTTTACTCTAGGCGTCCAGCTTATTTCAGCATCCCTTCATCGTTGTTCTTTTTATTGATTTTGAATTACGTACGTGGTCTTTTTGGTAGCTGTTTGATAAAAATATCCGACGCCGCATCTTTCTTGAGCATCCCTTTATCGCCCGTCCTTTCCCATTGATCGCCACCAAAGTGTCCCTGCCAACAATGAGTCGTTATATTTACTGAAGAACAAGACAATAAAAACTATTTGTTGTCTTTGCATCTCGCCCAACTGACAATCCGCCGTTGATGTTTGATTCCTTAGCCACAAATCAGCCCAATTTTCCATCCATATCTTTACTTTATCGGATTTTTTTGCAGATGAAAGTGAGAAAAAAGTATGATTGTCCCTCAATGAATTTTTACAATTCATCATTGCACAATATTTGATCATTTTCATAGATTGAATTTGCACAAGATGGGTAAATCGATTCTAGCAGGTCTCGATAAGATAAAATAATGGACGATTGGGCATCATAAATAAACCTTTTCTCCTTCCCCCATCGCCCCTCGTGAAAAAACTGATTTTCATTTCTAGTTGAATCAATGTATTTAATTACATGATGTTGAATGTTGTTAAAATCCGATGATACGTAATCGCTAGAAAAATGTATTAATCTATATTTAATTATCAGAAAGTTTATTAATTCGTGGAAACGAGCGATTGTAGCTAAAAATCATGGCGAAGGAGAAAATAAGTAAGACAAAAAATAACAATAATTCGTATTGTTTTTTCTTTCATTGTTTCATTTCCTAAAAAATATTTTACATTTTTCCTTACTCTTCTGCATGTCTCGTCCCCTGTTTTTCGCTTGACAATACCTCTCTGCACATTGACTACTGCAACTTCACCCCCACGAATATTATTGTGGCTGAAATATCAGAACCGCCCTCCCTCATAGAACCTTTCAACTATCCGACCGCTACATAATGATGTCATTTTCCATCTCGTGCTTCAAGTCTTCTCCGACTACAAGCCACCCACTTGAATGGGAAAAAGATTACTTCAAGAAGTACTGCAATCGTTGGCATCTACCATAATGATGCAAAAATTGGACATTCAAAGACAAAGATAAAAATCATATTATTATCATCATCATTAGCTCCCTGTATCATATCTTAGCCGGCTCGATCAGTAAAGCTTCGCATCTGGCGAACCTGAGCCACCACATTTTTTAATAGAATTATAATGTCGATGAGGTTTTTTTCGCGCTATCTCATTATTCCTAGTTTCTGAAAAAATTATTGTTCGATCATTTTTGGGAATCTTGGAGTCATGAAAAATGAGTTTAAAAGTACACGGCTTTGTAGATAGAAAATAATCCAGATAATGTTGAGTAAGGAGTATCCCTTGGCATTGAGTACAATTTTTTTCAATGGTTAAAAATTAAGTAATTTTCCTATCTAATGTTTTCTTATATGCGTTGCAGTTTCAAGAGACCAGTGACTATAGGAGTTTACGGTCACCCTTCGCATGACTCCAGCCAATATGATCTTCTAGTTTATCGAGTAGCCCTGGCAGATGACGGCGTATTCGATGAAAACTTGATAAATTCCGTACAGAGAAAACCACTGAAGACAATTAGCAGAAGTTCACTGATTCTCGCATTCTTATCGACATTATTGGATCAATTTATTCAAGTACTGTTTTAAAAATGTTGGAGTATGAAAAGCAGATGTTCCTGGAGGTCCTCCAGGATGATGGCCTCCTGATATCGGCAAAAGGACTGGGACTGGAAATCGTTTTCACAAATATATTGAAGGTGTACTCGGACCCCGGAAATTTGGTGATTGTCTTAGGGATGACTGATCATGATGAAAATTTTTTTATGGACAAGTTGAAAGAAATGAATGTGAAACCATTGCCGAAAATAATGAGTGCACAAAGTTCGTCAGCAGAGAGGGAGATACTGTATCTTGAGGGCGGAATTGTTTTCATTTCTGGACGGATTTTCGTCGTTGATATGCTAAAACATAGAGTTCCATTGAACTTAGTGACTGGAATTTTGGTATGGAGGGCCCATGCAATAATGAATTCGTATCAAGATGCTTTTTGTCTTCGATTGTATAGGCAAAATAATAAAACTGGTTTTATTAAAGCCTTCTCCAAATCCGTATTAGCCTTCACAGCAGGCTCTGCACCAGTTGAACGTCTTATGAAAACTTTGTTCGTTAAACATTTATTTCTTTGGCCCAGGTTTCATACTACTGTTACAACCAGCTTGTCGGTCTGCAAGGTAATTCATTAATTCATACCATTTGTTAATTAGCTAGTAGACTTAGTAACTTTTGTAAAGGCTGGAGAGTTTGATGTTTCAAGAATGGACTTTTTCAATAACTTAACAATTTACCTTCCTCTATTCACCACCTAAAACAAACAAACACAACAAATTCTTTCAAAACTCAATCCACCTTCGGCCGTACCATCTTTACCTATTCTTATAGACATTGAGTAATGTAATGATACACATCTTCAACAACTTCTTTGAAGCGGCAAAGCTTGAAATTTAACTGTTTAGCGGAAATATAGCACATTGACGTATAACTTTCTGACTATCGCAATATATGCATGTTTTATTCTTCTATAAGTATAACTAAAGCTTTAAATAAATACAAAAGTGAAGCTTCTTAGTGATATTCCAAGAAAAGCGTATCATTTTGTATAATAAGAATAGGGTGGAGTGACTAACATTTTTTTTTAATTCGCCATTTATAAATTTTTAATTATGCAAAGTCCAAATTAATTATCATCGCTAAGCTCTGGTGGATTAATATCTATAGGATTTGAAATTCAATTGTGGTAACTAAAATACAATGGAAAATGTTTCACGTCGCTTTTATCTATATTTCTCGCGAATACCGCAAAGCCAGGCGCCTATACCTCTCTCTCTTTCTCACTCTCACTCGCAAACACGATCTTTCTCTTTTGCTCGTCTTCTTCCGAATATTGTTAATAAACGTCCAACGCTATTCTCCTTCCACTAAAGCATTAAACGTCTAACGCATCTATTTCCGAAATCGCCTAAGAAGTGTCACTTCAAAAAACACTCAATACCCAAGTGAAGACTGACGACTTGCAATTTCTCTATTATTATTTAAGTGAAAACTCGAATGACCATTGAAACAACATCAAAAATATCTATTTCATAAAATTGCTCATAGGGATATGTTTCAATAAATCATGTAATTCAACAGCTTATACCCCATCGTAGGCACTTGTTTTTCTATTTGGTATTTACTTGAACAAGCTTTTCTTTAGATTTTTCATGTGGCTGACCAAAATATCAAACGAGAGTTCTGTGTCTTACCCTGTAAAGTAACACGCATAAAGTAACACGCACCAATGACTTATCTGCCCAATGATACCATTGAGATTCAAAATTCTCTTCTTGCGTCATTCATGATTTTTATATTGATTTTTGTCAAACAACATGGTAATAATAGATTAGATAATAAATTCGAAAAAATAAAAATGTGAAAATATTCTCCTCCTCTCGGCGATTCTTACTTTTTAATTTATGTTCCCTATTTATTATAACACTATTGACTCTATTGTCTGTCCATCCTTGCCAGCTATCTTCTTTATTCCTTCCCCTTGGAGTACTACATATACTGTGCCTGATTAAATTTACATTAGTCATTCGCTAAATATTTTTGTCGAATTATACGTAGCATCTTTAAACTCTTTATTATTGTGCAATCCAATCGATATGATACTGCCACTACTTTCATTACAGCCGGAAGTCATTGAACTTCATATAAGATTAACGGAGAAAATGCAAAGAGTTCAAGCATGTATTCTTGATATAATGAATTTCATTATCAAGGAACTTAAGAGATTAAACAAATATTTAGATCTGGAGGAATTAACAGTTGAAAATGCAATTGGAAGGAAATTTTACAAACAATTGCAACATCAACTCGACCTAGTTTGGCATCAACTTGACTCCACTACCAAGCAGCTGGTGGCTGACTTGAAATTACTCTGCACTTTTCTCACGTGAGTAATCATAATCAATTGCTGTAATAAATAGGGCCGTTGGGGATTAAATTTTTGTTAGGAACAACCATCACTGAATCGATTGAATTCTTCAAGTTGAAGTGTTCACTGTAACGTCTTGCCATCATTGTAGCATTCAAATAATTATCACATGATTTCCATTTTTATCCAGCCAATTAACGCAGGAATCCTCAGTTTCCTTCTACGCTTCAATAACTCGGTTAAGAACATTGGAGCATGCTATGAAGTCTAGTGGATGGCTGATTTTGGATTCGGTCGAAGAATTATTTGTTCACTCAAAGAGTAGAGTTTACAATAATAAAAATGAATTCTACCCGGAGCCATGTCCAAAGTGGAAAGCCTTATCTGAAATTCTCAAGGAAATTCAGATGAACACGAATGAAATAGTTGACAAGAGTGAAATTTCTAACAAGGTGTTAGTTTTAACACCTAATGCAAAAACATGCGCACAACTGAAAAATTATTTAACCATGGGGGCTGGCGAATATGTCTTATGGGAGGCCATGAAGTGTTTTAAGACATCTGAATTTCTCAAGTTGAGGTAACATATACTGTTTTTATTAGTGACTCTTTTAAAAGTTGATATTTACTATTTAAAGAATGTCGTATGATATATTATTTACCTAAAAAATGTTGCTTTGAATTCTCGCATAAAAAAAGCTTGAGAAAAACTGAGTATGAATGTTTCGAAAAAAAATCATTAAAAGTAGTAAATAATGTAGTTATTTGAAACTAATGGCAAAAGAAAACACTAATACAAAGCCAAAAGCCAATATCAATAGCGATGATTACGAAAGTCTAAATACTAAAAACAAATCATTCAGCAGCGGAGAAAAAGAGCAAATCACTACCGAAAGTCCTGAAACAGTGGATGACATTGTTGGCGAAGACAGTTATGTGCTCATGTACACACAGCAGCCAGTTGTAGAATCTGCTTCAATGGAAGAAGAACCGGGTTATTCTCAATTTCAGGACTGTTCACAGGTGCTTTTCCAAATCTAGATTTATTTATTCTGTATCAGTAGTGAGTAAATATTTCGAAAAGCCTAAGACTCATGCATTTTTGGGCAATATAATCGCAACATATTCATATGCAAGGCCAAAAATTTAAACATAGCTCGCGGTTGCGAGCAATCAGTCTCGTTATTTCTTTAGTATGTTTGTCTAAGAATTTTTTTTCTGAAAGATGGCAGATAGTGATATTGGGAATTCACCCGGAAATGAACCGATTCTGTTAATTCAATCGGTGAAAAGGAATGGTGATCCAATGACTCTTGAAAGGACCCTACAAAAGCATACACCGAGCTATGTGATATTATATGGAGCTGACATAACAGCCATTCGGCAACTCGAAGTAAATATTTAAATTCATTGACGATACAAAAATACGTGGAAGAATTCCAATACTATATACATCTATTTTTTTCATTTTTGTCAAAGGTTTATCAAAATAATCATCCGACCGTTCCGCTAACAATTTATTTTATCATTTACGGAGGATCGGTTGAAGAACAAGGATACCTGACATCATTGAGAAGAGAGAAGGAAATATTTGAGAAATTGATCAATATAAAACAGGTAATCAATTTCAGTTTTCAATTGAATTGTCCGCCTATTAGTTTTAGTTTCAATGATAGCATGTAAACATACGATCATTTATAAAACAGAGAACTTGCGCGGAATCATAGTTGGCAGAGAACAACACTTTTTAGAAAATTTCATAAAATGCATAAACGGGCTAAAATTAATCCAAATAACTGATAGAAAAAAATTGTTAAATTGTTTTCATGTTATTAGACGATGATCATACCATCCGATCAAGATGGCAAATCAGGAGATAACTTGAATGTTTCTACTGAGTGCAAAGATTCAAGTTCTCGAAAAGGGGAAGGAGAATCCACCAATGCAATTACTCCAAAAGTAATTGTAGATATTCGAGAATTTCGGAGTGAACTTCCAAACCTGCTGCACAAACGGGGAATTGATATAGAGCCAGTTACGATATTGGTATGAGAAACATTGACATATAATTTATTTTGTTATAAAACCACTTTTATTACTTTTTAGAGATAGAACACATTATTGTAAATTTCCAATTGTCTATCCCGTACATTTTAACAAGCGTAACCTAGACAACACGAATTACGTATAGTTCGCAAAGTTATCACGCAAAATTTAAGGCCCAATTGGATAGTTTCTTTTTTCGACAAATGGTTTTACGCCTCCAGTTTGCGGTCGAGGCATGAAGCTGGATCCCGGCTATTACATTGTCGGTGACCGCTGAATTGGTAGAAGTGGGCCTTAGAGAGGGCCTGACAGGGTGAGAGGTAGAGGGGGGCGGGGTGAAAGAGCGCAGCGATAAGAGACGGTGAGAAAAAGGCTGCGGGAGAAGGTCGTAGAGGGGGGGGGGGGGATTGAAAGCTTGATGGTGCAAAAGGGAGAAAATTGCAGGATGAGAGAGGAAGGCCTCATTGGGAATCACGAATTGCCCCTGAAATTCTTTAAAAAAATCATTTGATGAACAAATAATCGAAAGATGTCTCCTGGACTCCCGTTGTGATACACTTCTATCACATCTCGCGCACCAGTGTCAGCGGTGCAAACAGGTGCTAGTGCCGAGGTCGGATCGACCAAACTCCGCGAAAACGTGCTATTAGTTTTTTAAGCTATATTACGTACCTAACAAACAACACCACAGCTGTGGCCCCACGCCTTTTGTATTATTAGTTACAATTTAATTACGCTCACTGAATAACTAGAACCGTTGCATATACGTATGTGTCCGCCTTTGTGTGAGACTCTTGAAATCTCTATAATTGGTGATCCCGACGTGATTCAGAAGAATTGTGTACATGCAAGTGTTTAACCTTTGTTCAGCCGCGTACCACCTTACACACGCTTAGTTTCCTCATGGCTCTCGATCGATCGTCAACTCGTCAGTGCAAACTAATGCAGGCACAACTGCGACAGCAACAAATGGCTTGGCAACAACAGCAACAGCAACAAAGCCAAGCGATACCTGGCAGTGTACCACCTGTTGCTCTCAACAATGCACCTGCGGTGCCCAACAATGCCAACGCGCTGGCAGGTAGCTTCATAAATTATTCTTCACCGGGGTATCCGTACTACAGTGCCCAGGTGGGTAATGACGTGCACATCCTGGCAGTCTTGCCGCTCAGGCTACCAGAGTTTTGGATCACTGAATCGAGGTTCAGTTCGCCTCAAGAAATATCAGAAACGACAATACCGTGTGCCAGGCAGTCATTACCGCCCTGAAGCCTGAAAATCTTGAAGACGTTGCACACCTTCTTAGGGTACCACCAGCAGTAGACAAGTACCCTTGATTAAAAACAAACCTCATCAGACGCTTCCGGGACTCGGTTGATCGCCAGTTACATAAATTGTTGACAGAGCCTTCCTTTGGGAATCGGAAGCCTAGTCAACTCCTCAGGGAAATGAGGACTCTTGCTGGCATCAGAGCATCCGAAGAGCTTCTTCGTATTGGACGGGTGGCTCTGCTCCCTGAGATTATAAGCATAATCCTTGAAGCTGTCCAAGGTAGCAACACGCTTGATCAGCTCGCGGAAGCTGCTGATAACGCCATGGAGAATAGCTCTGGTGCCTACATTACGGCAACAAACAATCAGTCTACTGTGCCTGAGACTTAGCTCAGCCTCCCCAATGCTCAGGTGATGGCAATTACAATAGCAGCCTTGCATCACACAGTACCATGGATCAGAGGTTGACTGCAGACGAGAAGTCGATAGAGTTCTTGACCCACACTCTCCACCAGTTGTCCTCCAAGTTGGCCAAGCTCACTAGCAGGTCACGCCCGCATTCTCACTCATGCTCTAGCACATCTGCACCACAAAACCAGGGTGGACTGTGTTTTCACCATAGGCGCTTTAGGGACAGGGCCAGACAATGCTTGCCTCCGTGTACGCGCTTCAACATACCTCTCAATCAGCAGAATTTAAACTGGAGACGCCGTCGCCAGCTCAAACACAAACAACAATGCCGCCATCACAGGATTTCGCTTATTCGTTTCCGATAAATCTAATGGCCAAAGATTCCCCATCGACTCAGGGTCTGTGATACCCATAGTCTGAAGATCCTGGAGTCGTCAGCTCACTCAATCTGATCTCAAACTGTATGATGCTAATAATACAGCCATCGACACCTACGGCCATCAATTAGTTACGCTTCATATTGGCCTTCGATGCGACTATATGTGGAATTTTACTGTCGCCAATGTCAAGGTTCCCATCATCGGTGCAGACCTGCTCATTGAACATCAAAGTAAATACCTCATTGATCCCTCAACAAACCTTTCAGCACCTTGAGAGGTTCACGAGAGGTATTCAGCATCTCCATTGTCTCCAGCGATTCCGCAGCACTCTCTCCTAACAGTCGTCAGCTTCTTTTGACGTTTATGGAAGTCATGAAGTCTCGTGCAGCTCCCAGGACTCAATTAGATAGTCCAGTAGCTCATCACATAATTACGAGTGGCCCACCAGTAGCAGAACGACTACGACGCCTAGCTGGTGATAAGTTACCAGCAGCTTGTGATGATATCTAGTCCCTGCTGCATAATTGGGTCATCAGATCCTCCAGCAGCCGATGGGCAAGCCAAATCTACATGGTGCCCAAGAAGCAAAGCGGCTGGCGCTCAACAGATGACTATCGTGGTCTCAACCAGCGCACAGTGCTAGACCGGTACTCTCTGCCAATAATTGAATACGTCCTGCAGCGCTGCCAAGCTCGCGAGGTTTTTACAACACTCGACCTCGTGCGAGAGTATTACCACATTCCAGTGACCCTAGAAGACATCGTCAAAACGGCCATCACAACACCGTTTGAGCTTTTTGAGTTCCTCAGCGTGCCTTCACGACTGAGAAACGCAGCACAAACCTTTCTGTGACACATGGACGATCTTCTGAGAGACGTTGATTTTGCAGCCTGTTACATCGATGATTCCATGCTGTTGTCAAAGACTTCTGAAGAGCACATGCAGCATCTCCAGGTTATTTTCAAGATTCTCCAAGATAACCATCTCCGTATTAACTCGAGCAAGTATCAATTTGCCAAAAAGGAAGTCATCTACCCGGGCTACAAGGTAAATTATCATGGTTCCTGCCCACCTGAGACCAACATCCAAGCTATTGTCGATCTTCCAAAGCTTAGCACCGTCGTTGAGCCCTCCCTCGGCATGCTGAATTATTACCGACGGTGTTTACCACATGGAGCACACGACCAAGCAGGATTCAATGATTTCACAAAAAATCCTGAAAAAACGACAAGCGAAAAATCCCTTGGACCCCAGAGGCAGAGGCTGCTTTCGACCAGTGCACACAGAAGATCGCCTCCGCTGCTCAAGACAGTTTCCTGTCTCCAACAGCACCTCTTGCACTCTCGACTGATGCATCTGATTTGGCCATTGGGGGAGATCGGGAGTCACACAGACATGACTCCTTGGTGTCAGCCAACCACCATCATATGAAAGGTGGATGGAGATATTGAAATTAAAAGAAAAAGAAAAGAAGAAAGACGGGTGTGGTTTAAATCTAATTACTATCCGTTTCAATTGGTTGCAGAAAACCCACTGTGCGTCCATCCACGCGACAACGTTAGAGAAAAGTGCAATGACATTCCCTCTAGTGTTAGCTGTTGCAAACCGTCGCTTCTGGCGATTCCCGATCTCCGACTTTTCGTCTTTGACGGTATCGATTTGGCAACCGTCGCCATCCGCGTGAGAATTCGGGAAATGTAGGCCTTTGTCTGTAATCCTGCCTGTGCCTCTTATAGTTTTTCCTCTTCGTCTAGCCATTTATTCCGCCGAGGTGCCATTATTGACGAGAGCATTTTTTATCCTATGTCCAGCAATGACGCTCCTCTATAATTCGTTGCCGCGTTGATGTTTCTTCTCTTCTGTATTCTCCATCTGTCAACCATGTCCTTTCTTCTCTGGAGCTCCTTTATTATCTCTATGAGTTCTTTCCTTCCCTCTTTAGGTAACCTCTTCCAGACTTCTGCTGTGATTCCGTCTCGAATCCATTCGTAACTCCCAATATCTCCCAGTCTGTCAAATCCGCATTAAGCTTTAGATCCCTCTCCTCTTCTTCTCTGGCGTCATTCCGTCCATCGTTCGGGGTCTCTCTTTCTTCTCTCTCCTGTCCAACTGTTTTTGCCTCAGTCCTCTACCCCTGCTTTTCTGCTTCTCTTTCCAGTCGTGTCTGTGCCCCCTGCTGTGTCTATGAGATCGTCCGAGAGGTACACCCCCCTCTACTTTTTCAGCTTCGTTTTCTCCTTCATTACCTCCATGTAGCTGGCTCTCTCGTCCATTCTGACTGTCAACTTCTCCATCCTCGCTCTCACTCGAAGTGTTTCCCATAACCAGTCCTCTAACTCATCTTTCCTTGTTGTTCTAATTAACGTTAATCCCTCAATAATCATGTTTTTCCTTCCCAATCTTCTCATCTCCAGCTCCCCTTTCCATTCTTCTTGTGTCAGTTTCCATGGTAGCGGGTTGTTGAATCTTACCTTCTCTTCTTCCGTTCCTCTCTCCTTTAATTCGATTCTATCCCTCTCAACCCTCTCGTTCCTGAATCCTCTCGGCCTCCCTCACTTGGTCTCATTTCACCCCTCGCCCATGATTCTGTGCCCTTATCCTAGATGTGCTCTTTGGCCTCCAGGGCCCCACACCTTGTTTTCGCTTTCGCTTCATGTGCTAGGGTTACCCCGTCTGGCTGAGAGGCTTCCAAACCAGCTCACTATTATCACCGTATCTGTTGGACTTATCAGAACATCCCTTCCGTCTTCTGCCACGTCTTTTGTTTCCTTTGTTTCCGCTTCTCGACTTGCTGTTCCACGCTGGTAGAAATGAAATGGCCGAAACGGGTTGGATATACTAAATTTATACAAATTTATTGTGCAAAAACTGACCAGTACCAGAAGAATGAATGGTGGGAGGTTAGCAGTCTGATTGATCAATCAGTGAGAAACTTTCTGATTACCAAACGTATAATGATAGGACCAACATAATCTAAGGGCGAAACCAATGGGACCTGTCATAAAGATGTAATGAATAGAAAACATACTTAATGGATTCTGCCATGAGCATTTAGGCTCTTATACATGGCCACGATTAATCTGACGGCCGTATCAAGGATGAACTGATAAGATTTTAACCGTCTACTTTTCTAAACTTCATTTTTAAAAAAACTTATCCACCATTCTAATTAAAAACCAGCATGAAT
This sequence comes from Diachasmimorpha longicaudata, assembly GCF_034640455.1. NCBI lineage: Eukaryota > Metazoa > Arthropoda > Insecta > Hymenoptera > Braconidae > Diachasmimorpha > Diachasmimorpha longicaudata. The sequence goes on from NC_087237.1 coordinate 1,648,539, forward strand.
ATTGAAAATTAAGGAACATTGTTTCCATAAAAAATTTAATATAATAGTTTCGTGTGGTTGGCCTACATGGTTACTGCTAAGTATATGAAAGGGAACTTCTACGAATGTCTCATCAGAGTGGGAGAAATTGGAATCACATGAAAAATTATACCTTAATTCGTTAGTCACTAGTTGCTCGAATGCGCCATAATTGACATCAAACTAACATAAAATATTTTTTAAATGTTATGAAATGCTCATAGATTTATTGAAATTAGGTTGGTGACTACATTCTTACACCGGAAATTTGTGTGGAGCGAAAGAGCATATCGGATCTCATTATGTCCCTGAATTCTGGAAGATTGTATCATCAGGCTGTATCAATGAGTCGATACTATGCTAAACCTATGCTGTTGATTGAATTCGATCAGAATAAATCGTTTTGTTTGGAGGTAGGTATTCCAATTTACATTGAATAATTAATCATCAACTTTTCGTCGATATCAAAGAGGATAGACTAAAGTAAATCCCTATTGATCCGCGTTTTGACCCCTGATATTTAAAGTAAAAAAATTAACAACGTGACAAAGTCACTGCAGGGAATAGAACAAAATGGTTTGACGAGTAAAAAATTAGTTTCTCCTCTCCCAATTAATATTAAGCGATGAAACTGGCGTTGTTCAATGTGGAGTTTGATAGCTCGCCCATCAACCCTCATTTCATCTTTTAATTTTCATAATACAAAGTTAAATGAAAAATCAAGTAAAAAAATCAATGAAATAACTATAATATAGTGTAGATAAGGAATTTGTATCAGCACTATATTATGTTATACCTAAACTCAAAGGGATCAGTAATTTATCCCTGTTACCGGGATACACTCAAGTGACTGTATCTTTTTCTCCGGTTGCATTTTTATAACTGCGTGCAGTGGGGGTATTCAGGGTAGTAAAATTTTTTTACCGAGGGTACTACGCTCAACTTGGGAATCAACTCGCCTCTAAGAACTAAATTTTATGAAATTTTAATTCTGTATATTATATTTTCAGGGGAATTATTATATGACTAAAGATGTACAAAGTGTTGAGATAACAGCAAAACTTCAACTACTCACATTATATTTTCCAAAATTGAAACTTGTGTGGTCGCCTAACCCTCCAGCAACAGCACAACTATTTCAAGAATTAAAAGAAGGTAGAGCACAACCGGATGCTCAAATTGCTAGACAAATTGGAGCAGAGGCAGATGTTGAAGAAAAAAACTATATGAGGGAACGATTCAATATTAAAATCCAAGATTTCATCGCAAAATTACCTGGAATTTATTCTAGGAATTTACGTGTCATCTTAAATAATGGAGTTTCTTTAGATCATCTCATCACACTTTCCGAGGTACGTGGGTATTTATAATATTTAGTTAGTTTCAGTAATTAAATCTGGCAATGCAAACAAAAGTTCATTCAGTATATTCGATACTTCTGCGCAATGAGATTTGGAAAATAAATGACTAATATCTTCAATATCCACTGTGAAACCACACTTGTCTGTATTCACACCCCCCCCCCCCCCATCAAGCCCTTTTTATATATAGTTTGCTGGATGTTGTACTGCCAGGCCAACACCTAGGAATCAGACTCTAGTTCATTCGTTTCTAACTAGCAATGAATTGGTAATTTTATTGTTATTATTGTTTTCTCTGTTGTATTATAATAAACATTTCCATCTCAGCTGTCAAAACAAGGAATGAATGTTACTTGAGATAACGTTCAGTACTGGATTTTATTAGTTTGGTCTTGAATTTTTCGTTTATCTTGTTTTATTTTCATAATCCAGATGATTACCATATTTACCTAGAACGTAATGAAGGATAGCTAGGAATTGGATTTTTTTATAAAAATTATATAATTTATATATGTGTAGTATATAAATTTTGAGAGCATGTGACTAAAAGGTCCAGGGTGTTGTTTCCCTTTGTAAATCCAGTTAGTTTCTCTAAGGAATCGGTACAGAGTGGATGTGTCTTCCGAGCACAATCATTTGAGTTAAATAATAAAGAAAAGAAATTGTTGAAATTACTTACAGAATTATTATTTCTAATAACTCATTTGCAATATTAGGGATTAGAGATAATTTCAATCTATAGAATCATGGTGGGTAGGCTCTTATCCTGATTCCAAATAAAAAAGACAGCATTGATTGATTTTGATAATTTTTTTTTCAGGAGGAATTAACGAAAATCATAGGAAACTCAACTGATGCCCAAATGTTCTATCGTGCATTACATGAGAAATTCATACCACCAGAAACTGGAGTGGTTACCAGAATGACCAGAGCAGCAACAAAAATAAAAAACAAGGGGTTATTTCCATCGAAGAAGAAAGAAGGAAAATAATATGACCTCTTAGATGAGTTGCATATTATTATGTGAAAAAAAAACGTGTTATCACGAATTTTGGCCTATATAATCCAGGCATCAGAGGATGAAAATCAGCTCATTCTCCCACACAGAAGATGTAATCAAAAGAAATTTTTTTCAACACAGCTGTATAGAAAGTTCTACATTACTCCCCGATGAGCGGGAGTAAGTGAGCACTTTTCCCGTTTTTTTGGTAGAAAGTACTCACTTTCCTTCGGCTCTTCAGACAACAAAATATAAAGTTTCCTTTGCAGGCATTTTGAAAAAAAAGCATCGGCACCGCCCTTGATGCACAATATATTCTTATAATCGTTAGTTTTTATGTTCCAAGTTTCGATTGACAAATAAAAGACTTTGTTGCCTCTTCCTCTTACGACTTTGGAGGTATCGATTTTATGAAACACATATCCACGGCAAAAATATAGCTTGTTAAATTTTTAATGAGATACAATTCATCATTTTTTTTTCTGGAATAATAGTTGCCGAAGAAATAGGTATGACGGATCACATGCAAGTCGCCAGCAAAGGCGCCGTCGATCCATCTGGTGCTTCGATTTTTAGACCAGGATTACCTAGGGAAATGTTTCATAAAGATGTAATAACAATACTTGTTTGTCAGAAAATAATAAAAGTTTTTTATCTGTTTCACTACAAAGACAATGTGGATCACATTTAATTTTTTGCATTTGTGTGAGCTTTTCTAGCCTCTGCATCTCAATCATCAAATTGCACCTTCCCGAATTTTTACAAATTAATATCAGTGGATCCATTTAGGGTGGTTTTTTTGTAATTGAAGGTTCCTACCCGGGCATTATAGAAGTTTCTGGAGAGAAAGCCATAATTGTTCTTTAGGGAGGAAAAACTAAAGACGAGTGCCACTTGCACGAGAGAGATTCATTTATTTCATGAGAACAGTCGCTATGAATGTATTTAGCTTCTGAGATGACAATTAATTTATCAAAAGTGTGAAATTATCGACAATGTAAGATCACCAGCATTGTAGTGCATGCATTAGAAGCCATAAAAAAAGTCATCAAACCATCCCAATTCCTAGCCCTAGTTTTTATTTGATTTTAACTTGAAGGGTTAAACGAAGTAGATTCTAAAAGGCAAAACAAGGGGAAGGCACCACCACAAAAGTGCATTTTTTTAACCTTTCGATATCGGGAAGTCACTGTAGTGATTCCAAAAATGAAAAGTGGCGGATGCATGACAGCTGCAATTATCCACGTTTCATGAAATCCAAAGTCATTCCGGCGTGGGTGTTGGGGTGTATTTTTTTATACACAGGGAAAATACGTTACGCACTGTGGGGGTTATTTGGTGCACGTAAAATTGTGGTTGATTAATATATCCTATATCACAAATACTTATTATTCTCACAATTATTATCAAACACCGTCTGTCAGACTTTGCATCAGACGCCGTACCACGTGAAATCCTAACCCTTGGTCCTATGGTCTCTGCGTGGATAGAATGTTAATTGTTTACATCCTACTAATATTGAATAAATGATCAATATTTATACACGATCAATCAACATCAAATGATTTCCTGTCGACTAATGACGAAAAAATGTTTGAACTATCAAGTGGGGGGGATAGCGTCCATCATCTCCCTAAGTGTCGGGAGAAAATTAATTATTTACCCATTAATATTATTTATTAAGTTGATTTCTATGGACCAGCAATAGCCAGCAAACGATTTCCCGACTATTGGTGGTGAGAAAATTTCAAAAGTGTATAGTGGGGGGGGGGGGAGCCAGCCGATTTTTTTTTCGTACAAATTTTTATAATTAAATTTAAGAAAAAGTAATCACCAGCAAATATTTTTTATCAACCATCAATGACCAGCATACGACTATAAATCGGAGAAAAATCGGCCAAGTGGGAAAATTCATACATGGGGGGCTAACTGGACGGAGGTACGAAGTTGCCGGAACGCAGTAACCGAAAAGCAGTGAAACTGCAAATTGGGAACAACCCTGCTAAAAATGACACTTTCAAACTTATAAAAAAAAGGATAATCGAACATGAGGAGCTTAGTGCCGCCTTCTTGCCATTTTCCATTAAAAATAGGGAAGTGTTGTGGAGGCTAACAGAATTGAAGGAAACATAAGATCTGAGGCGTAACTCCGAAGGATGCACTCCCGGAAACAAGGGTAAGAAGGAAAAATGTAACAGGATTTAGTGGGTAATGGTGTTATTTGGTGTTGAACATTATTAGGGAGTTTTGAAAGTAGATATGGAATTCTAAAATCTGAATGCAATAGCAATTATATACTGCTGGGCCGATTTTGGATATTTTTCTGGAGGAAAAAAAGCAAAGGCTAATAGAAGATGGATTTAATGAACAGAATTGTATACGTTTCTAAGGGATTCAATAATCAGTATAACGAGAGCGAACTCTCGACTTCCAGTCTTTTCATAGAGATATGGTTAATTGAGGCTAACGATTCCATAACTACATATGAAAAACAAACCAATAAAAAAACAGCTGGAAGAATAATAGATTTTAATGGGGATATCGTCATTCGTTATGGTGATGTTATATGCACGCTCGAGGGACTCTAAGAAGTTTTAGAAGGACACACTTCCTATGGAATACTAATAGATTCCCATGTGGAGCATCTCTGTAACCTTATACTCCTTAGGCAGTCCTTAGGCAATCAGTTTCAAATGCCACAATTCCTCTACTTTTTTTCAAGGCAATATTTAAATTGCCGATAATAAACTAGACCTATTTTCTGGATGCGAAATTGGGGGAATACTGGGAAACGGATAAGTAATTAAGAAGAAATCTCACGAAGAAATATTCCACGACGGAACAGAAAGTAATTGAGCCTTTGGAAAGTCCACTTTACATGACTATTGAAAACAAATCTCGATCATTTGTTCAACAGATGCACTCCGAAAAATGGGGGTAAAAAAAAATTCGACAAGAATTAAAATTAAAGTGCAAAAATTTCAGTTTTTAAATGAATAATATGACATGTTGCATTTGGACAACTGGTTTTTAAGTTTTGATGATGTAGGTATTTTAAGTATTTAACTTTCGAACTTGCTCATGGTAAAATAGTATACACAATTGCACCTTCCGTTATAATAATTGCGTCTTGATATTAAGTATACCTCATCAACATTTTTCATCCAATCACTTGGCGAAGGTGCCTTTTTGCTTGCTTCCAGATACGCTTCCCAATCTCTGACTGGTTCATCTCAATTTGCCAAACATTTTACAGGAAAAGACCATTGTTCTGCATAATTTCAACCCATTACATAAACCGCGCATTTCGCCGTGCCCTATATAGGGTAAGCCCCAAGATCAGCTGGACCGGTCCAAAAGTTCTTCAGAAAGAATTCATTTTCTTTAAAAAGTTTTTTTTTCAATATCTCTAGAACTAATGGACATTTTTCATTTGCTTTTTTCTTTCAGAATTTTTATCACCATGACCTCTATTGAGATCAATTCAAATTTATGCAGGCGTTCCTACAAAGATTTCGAAATATTTCCAATGTTATTTTTGTTTTTTCAAAAAATCATTATACGTTCTTTAGCTGTGGCAAAAATGGAGATATCAACATGAAATTTTGACAAGATCTACAGTTTATGATCAGGACGATTCCTCTCTTAGATGGGCTCAATCGGCCCCGTACTTCCAGAGATAATCAATTTTTTATGAAAGTTAAGTATGTATCATATCTCGAAGATTAGTGGGCCAATTTCTATTTTTTTACATGTTGGTAAAATTTAGAATGTATTGTGATCTTGGCCTTGAGAAATTGGCTAACAATTAATTCCTCTCGACTGAATCACCAATAGTGGAAGAATATTCCCTTTCAACATCAAAATATTGAAAAAGAAGGCCTGTGAAATGGATTACTTTAAATGGGGATCAAAAATACAAACTCTGTTGAAATTCAAATATAACTGATAGTTTAATCAAAATCAATGTTCCTTTTATAATTTTCTCTTTAACACAAAAATCTTTAGGCCTCTTTTAAAGTGTTTCGAGGGAGGGGGGTAAAGCCAACCAGCCTGCGACACACGCTTGATTCCATACAATAAGAAAAAGGGAAGATTCTAATTTTATGTAAAAAATATCTGGGAAGAAGTTAGGGGAACAACGAACTGAAATTTACTAAAAAAAGAACTAAAAAAAGGGGAGCGATACAAATAATCAGGGGGAGTCAATTATACAGGAAAGGCTTACCGTTGGGGGGAGGTTATATTCAGGCATATTCAGGGGTAATGTTTAATAATTTTTGGGGCGGGAAGAGAATAGAAGGGGGGCACTTACAGTGTCAGGGGGGGGGGATCCTCCGACTTCCGGATGGTCTTCACGGGGTAGCACGGGATGAAGATTGTGAGATAGCCGATGTCCGCAGCTTGTCGTCTCCTGGGGTTTCACCGACTCTCTCCTTGTCCTCCACACTTTTTCCTTTTTCCCAAACACTCCTCTTCTATTTCTTCAACGTTTCTGCAACTGCTCTTCCTTTAACTCTCTCACTCTTCAAACTCGTCTTAATACTTTTCTACTACTCTCTTTTCTCTGAACTTGAATAATCTTTCCACTGCTTTCTTTTTCACACGCTTTCTGGGGCTGGTCCAATGCGTAGTGTCGTCAGACGCACTCGTCCCGACGTCCTCAGCGATCCTCTTGAGGGGGGGGGGGGCTCCGTGATCCAATCGTCAATCGACGAAACGGCACGTGAGTTCCTCTGCTCTGAATATCCGGGGGGGGGGGGGGTGTAGCGGATTTACCACATAAATAACTCATTCGATAATGAAAACATAACACATAGTTTATTATCACAATGATTAATTACAATATTAAAGATTTGGAGTGTCGCGTGTCAGAGGCGAAATATTACTACTGATCTAGAGCGATGGAATGCCGGATTTCGGCAGGTGATTTGCTGGGAGTGGGGATAATCCGGTGAGGAATTTCATCGGACCATCGGGAGAAATAATAACACCAGGAGTGAGATTGTGGTGTCGTCTCACTCTGGCAGTGTTCATGATGTAGCTGGCGCTACATGGCTCCCCTGTTTGATAGAGTGGCCATGGTTACAAAAAATCTGTAACAGAAAAAAAAAATATAGCAGTGCAAACGAGAGATAGCTGCGGTGGCTATCTTGGTCGCCTTGGGTGGCTAAAGGTTACTCGCTTGCGTTTGGCCTGGGTGTTTGATACGGCTGAGTTGGTCGCTGTGCTGGTGGACGGCTGAGGTTCGTCTCGACCTTGCTGTTGTTGTGGCTCTGGAGGCTGACCTAGCACCTGGTCTAAATCCTCTGGCAGGACGTACGCCGGCTTCAGTCGGTCGATTGAGATTGGGACGCTCTGATACTCCCCGAATCCTCCGGTACGGAAGTGGACCTTGTAGAATTTCTCATGTCTGCTGATCACTTGGAATGGGCCAGAGTAAGGCGACCCAAAAGCTCTACGGACTTGGTCATTCCGGACGAAGACATGAGAGCAAGTTGCCAGGTCCTTGAAGACGAAGGTCTGTCTGCTTCCGTGACGAGATGTTTGTTGGGGTGCCATGGTGCGGAGGCGCTTTTTCAGGTTTCCGACAAAGTCTGAAGCTTGAGACTGATCGGCTGAAGGAGCTAGAAATTCGCCTGGGAGTCTCAGTGGTTCGCCATAAACCATCTCGGCTGGTGTGGTGGAGATATCTTCCTTCCAAGCGTTTCGTAGGCCCAGCAAGACGATTGGGACGGCGTCGTACCATTCGTTTCCGTGGCAGTGTATGGCGGCTTTTAGTTGGCGGTGGAGTCGTTCGACTAAGCCGTTTGACTGCGGGTGGTATGGTGTTGTCATCAGTCGATGGTTGCCCAATAGCTCCGAGAGCTTCTGGAAGGTGTCTGAGAAGAATTGACCGCCTCGGTCAGACGTGATCCTCAGTGGTACTCCATGTCGAGATATCCAGTGGTACAGCAGAGCTTGAGCGACTGTGTTGAGGCTCGAGTCGATGAGCGGTACTGCTTCTGGATACCTGGTGAAACGGTCGACGATTGTTAAGCACCATCTATGGCCCTTCGATGGCGGCAGCGAAATAAGATCGATGTGAATGTGCTCGAACCGTTGCGATGGAAGTTGGATACTTCCGAGCGGGGTTGCACAGTGTCGAGTCACCTTATTTCGCTGGCACTCAAGACAGTGTTGCGCCCATTTGCCGCAGTCCTTCTGGATCGCAGGCCAGACGTATCTAGCTGATACAAGTTTCTTTGAGCCCCTCTTTCCTGGGTGTGCCAACGAGTGCAGGGAAGTGAACACCCGCTTCCGTAGGGGCTGAGGGACGAATGGCCGTACTGACTGTGATGAAACATCACAGTATAGTGTGGTGTCCAGCTCAGGAAAATGGACTCTCTGGAGTCGTAGGCCGCCTTCCTCTCGTTGAATTATGTGTTGAAGCTCCTCGTCTTGCCGTTGTGCTTGTGCCAGTTCTTCGGTCGAAACAACTGCTGAGACGGCTTCAATTCGAGAGAGAGTATCGGCGACAATGTTATCGGCTCCCGCTACGTGACGTATGTCGGTCGAGAATTGCGCGATGAAATCTAGCCGTGTGAACTGCCATGGAGTTGCTCGTTCTGGCTTCTGGGCGAAGGCATGCGTCAAGGGCTTGTGGTCCGTAAACATTACGATGTGACGACCCTCAAAAATGTGCCTGAAATGCCTGGTAGCTTCATATATCGCGTGCAATTCTCGATCGTACGTCGAGTGCTTGATTGCTGAACCCGATAGCTTTTTGCTGAAGAAAGCTATCGGCTGCCAAGATCCTTGATGACGCTGTTGGAGGACCGCTCCGATGGCGTGGTCTGATGCGTCACTAAATATTGCCCACTCTGCCTCGATGTTCGGGTGTGACAGCAGAGTGGCGTTAGCAAGGGCTTGCTTGGCATCTTGGAAAGCTTGGTCCAGCTCTGTGGTCCACTCTACCGGATGAGAGCCTTTTAGGTCCGGGCGTTGTAAACGGCGAGTCAGTGGAGAAAGGATCTCGGCGGCTCCCTTAATATATCTACGATAAAAATTAAGGGTGCCGAGGAATCTCCTGAGGGCTTTAACCGTAGCTGGCCGTGGGAACTCTCTTATTGCTGCGACTCTGTCCTGAGGTGGCCTGATTCCTTCTGCTGAAATTAGATGACCGAGAAATATGACTTCAGGCTTACCGAATACTGACTTCGCAACGTTGACGACGAGGCCGAACTCTTGCAGTTTGGCGAAAAGAGCTCGGAGATGATCCCGGTGCTCGGCAGGGTCTGTAGAGAAAACCAAGATGTCGTCGATGTAGGCGTACGTGAATGGTAGTTCTCGGGTGACCTCGTCGATCAAACGTTGGAAAGTCTGGGCGGCGTTCCGGAGACCGAAGGTCATAAAAGGGAACTCGTAGAGCCCAAACGGTGTGATAATAGCCGTTTTCTCGATGTCATCAGCTGCGACAGGAATTTGATTGAAGGCCTTCACTAGGTCGATCGTGGAGAATATCGTCGTTCCATGAAGGTTAGCCGAGAAATCCTCGATGTACCGTATAGGGTACTTGTCGGGGACTGTTCTCGCGTTTAGTGGGCGATAATCTCCGCACGGTCTCCATTCTCCGTTTTTTTTAGGAGCCATATGGAGTGGACTAGACCAGGGGCTCTTTGAAGGTCTAGCGGTGCCGATCTGTACCATCTTCGTGAATTCCGCCTTTGCCAGCTTCAGCTTGTCTGGAAGCAGGCGGCGGAACCTGCAGGAAACCGGTGGACCAGGTGACGTCTTGATGTAGTGTTTCGTCTGGTGTGCTGTGGCTTTCAGTTTTCCATCAGGGCGAGTGATCGCCGGGAATTCTTTTAGGATTTCCGTCCACTCCGAGGTACTGGTTGCTTGGAGTGTTTTGATGGAGCAACAGGCTACGTCCTTGAGAGATCCTGTGACCTTGAGTCCGGTAGACTGATCGATGAGCACGCCCTCATGTAGATCAGGTACCAGATGGTAATGGTACAAGAAATCTGCCCCGATGATTGGCCGTGAGACGTTGGCTTCAATGAATCGCCAAGGGAAATCTCTGCGAAGACCAAGGTCAGGGTTCAGTAGAACGTATCCGTAGGTGTTGATCACTGAGCCGTTTGCAGCGAACAGTTGGTACTCTGCTGGTTTGGATCTTGTGTGGTGCCGTCTGGACGGTATGACTGACGAGTCTGAGCCAGTGTCGATCAGGAACTCAAGGGTCGACTTGACGTCCCTGATAATCAGACGGCGAGAAGCTAAGTGAGAGTCAGTCTCCGCCATCACTGACCCCCGTTGGCGTTTCCCTCACGCTTGCAACCTGGAATACACTTCTTTGCTTGCTTACCGAATTTCCTGTGGTACCAGCAGACACCGGTGTTGTTGGGAAGCCTGTTCCGTGAAGTGCTGCGGGAACGGTTTTCGGAAGCTTTGGTGCTTGGCCTGGATGTCGTAGCTTTCAGTTGTCGGACAGAAGCTTGGAGAGCTGCAATTTGTCTGGACAGTGCGGCTATCTCCGACTCTTGTGACGTAGGCGTCGGCGTGTGTGCCACGGCATTGACCATGGGTGCTGATCCCGGGCTGAAGATTTCGTTCAGTCTGTCGGCTCGTTCAGCGAGCTTCGTCAGGTCGGTGCCCTCGTCCTCTGAGAGAAAAGCTTCCATCTGGTTTGGCAGGTGCGAAAGCCATTTCGACTTGAGGACGTCTTCGCCGATCCCTGGGACTAGACTCCTGAGATGCCGTAGGTGTGCTGAAGGAGTGCGACTGCCAAGGGATTCCTTGTCCAAAAGCTGACGCATTCTGGCCTCTTGCGAGCTTGTGAAACGTGAGATCAGCGCGTGCTTTAGCTTCTGGTAGGGTGTGTCAGTGGGTATCGGGTCAATGACGTCACTGACCTCCTTGCAGATGTTGGTGTCTATTGAGGCAACGATCCTGTTGAATTTGTCACGTTCGGTGACGATTCCAGCGATCGCGAAGTTCGCCTCCATCTGCGTGAACCATATTCTGGGCGAGTCGACGCTGAATGCGGGTGGTCGAAGTGACGATGAAAACGAGCCCTCGGTCATCCTGGTAGGCGGGGGTGTGATGTTTTCTGGAAGCACTGGACCGGGCATCACACGCGCGCGAGGAAGTACAATGGAGAGATTCGGCACTTAAATTCACTTGACGCCCTTAATGAGTAATGTATTTTGAAAAAAAACACTAATTTTAAATGTTTAAAATGTCAAATTGCGTAATTCTCGTCCGTCGGTTTTTTAACAAAGTATTTTCGCGCAGGGAAATAATTGTCTTCCCGGAAAAAATATTGTCGCGCGGGGAAAATATTGACCGACGGAGATGTGTTGACACGCGGGACAAATATTGCCCTCCCGAAAAGAAATTGACCGCGCGGAGCAAGTATTGACGTGCTGTGTAAGTGTCGACGCGCCGGAGAAGTACTGTCCGCACGGGACAGTATTGGTTGCGTGGCGAAAGAATTGACCGAAATTTCGGTGGAGCGTCTTGCTTTTCAATTGTTATTTTTCTTTTTTTTTTTTTTGCCACTCACTAAAAATCACTAGCACTGTGCCTGGGGCACGTTAGTTTACGATTTTGTGGTTTAGTTGGTCCCGGTTATTTAAATGCGTCCGCCGTTGAGATTTAACAAAAAATAATTTTTGCGAGCACGTGCGCGGTTTACTGAATAATTTAGAAAAATGATTATTATTCACTTGACGGGGTTATTCACTCGTCGGGGTCACCAATTATGTAGCGGATTTACCACATAAATAACTCATTCGATAATGAAAACATAACACATAGTTTATTATCACAATGATTAATTACAATATTAAAGATTTGGAGTGTCGCGTGTCAGAGGCGAAATATTACTACTGATCTAGAGCGATGGAATGCCGGATTTCGGCAGGTGATTTGCTGGGAGTGGGGATAATCCGGTGAGGAATTTCATCGGACCATCGGGAGAAATAATAACACCAGGAGTGAGATTGTGGTGTCGTCTCACTCTGGCAGTGTTCATGATGTAGCTGGCGCTACAGGGGGGGGGGGGGTAATATCGCACTTTGAGTGCTGTGGTAAAGGATTAAGGAGAAGGGGGAGCAATGAATTCCGGAATGTGGGTTCAAACGGAAGCGGGAAAAAACCTAGCTTCCCACGCAGGGACGCATTTTTTTAGGGCGCGGGGGAGGGGCGCAAAGTCTGGCTCGTCATAGCATATATTGATCCGTGTATTAGATTTTCTGGGGGATTAATCAATTATAAATGAACTTATGTTGATGTTGCATGGAATGACTACGGATCCATGGGGGGGCTTGCTACTAATGAAATTGGTAGAAATATAAGGTTTTAAAAAATTAGACAAAAAACGAATGGGTCTGAAGTAACAGCCCACATATCTCTGTTAAATAGGGTCGATTAACTGCTTGTGTTACTTCTGTTGTTATTTCAATTACATGAGTCTCCTGACGGATCACTCGATAACGGGATGGAGTTGTGCATCCAATCATGTACTGCCGATTTCTGTCCAATTGGTCGAATGAAGCTCGACTAGCAATGGAATGGCGATCGATCATTGACTGCCTAACGATATCCCATTGACTAACAATCGATTTTTTTAAAAGGATCAAGTCTTCTGAATTTTCGTTAGATGTCGCTATTTTGTCTATTAATGCATAATAATTCTTAACTTTTACCTATCAATAGGAAACCGTATCAAATAATTCCCCCCTCCCCCTGGAATATTGTCTTTAAATTCGTATTAGTTTGAGCGGCGGAGGTTCTAATCTATTATTACATCGGTCCCACCATTTTCATGAAATAATAGTTTATAATTTTTTTGAAAGCCCAATGAAAAGGAGTAATATAAGTAGTCTCTTGAAAGTTAATATTTACTGAAAATACAAGAACTATCTAATCATAAAATTTCGCCGCGCAAATCAGCAATAACAGCGATTTTCGTAGGGACGCCATCAAAGTAAGACACTATTGCCAATCTACATATAGATGCCACAACAGATGATTTGGGTTGCGCTACCAACGCAACAGATCGAGTGTAACCATTTCTGCCAGGAAATAATGGTAACAGGAGAAATATGTATGGTAGCTCGTTATTAGGCCCATATATTTTCCTAAATATTAAGCTAACAAAGTTGATTATGTGAGTGGACAGTGAATTTACCATTTGCGTAGTATAAGTTGTGACTTTAGCCTCGAGGAATTTTGTAACAATTAATTCCTCTCGGCTGAGTCACCAATAATGGGGAAATTTTCCCTTTCAATTTATTTATATTGAAAGGGGAGGCCTGCGAAAATTATCAGAAAAATAGAGCAACGAATAATAACTCGGGTGGACTTTTAAGATTATTAATAAATTTAATAACGATCACTACTTCTTTTTATAATTCTGTTCAACAATCTTTTCAGGCCTTTTTAAATGAATTCCGAGGGAAGGGGTAAGGCTAACTAGCCTGCGACACATGCAGGAATCTATAAAGGGTGTCCCAAAACTGAACGTCCAAACTTTAAACTTAAGTTGGGGGTGAAATTCTGGATCGAAAAGTCCTGAGCGACTTTTTGATCAGACGCACCCTTTTCAACTTATTGAGGGTTGAAGTTGGACGAATCAGGGGCGTGGGATAACCGGTCGCACGACGGTGAGAAAAACGTGCGAGTGTGGTGGTGTCCCCACAAATGCGGTACTACTTCCCTGCGGCGGCAGAAAAAGATGACTGCCGGCGGAGGGTAAGAGGAAGGGGAGGGAAATGAAAAAAAATGAACGCCCCTGATTCGTCCAACTTCAACCCTGAATAAGTTGAAGAGGGTGCGTCTGATCAAACAGTCGCTAAGGGCTTTTCGATCCAGAATTTCACCCCCAACTTAAGTTTAAAGTGTGGACGTTCAGTTTTGGGACACCCTGTATAATTTATATAAGGGGAGCTTCTAATATGATTTCAAATTGAGGGAAGAGGTTAGGGGAACGATCGGTTTTATATGTAATCTGAAAAAGCTGAGGGGGGGAATACAAATAATCAGGGGGAATTTAATTATAATGCAAAGGAAGGCTTACCGTTGGGGGGAGGTTATTGTAAGGGAACAGAGAAGTATATGGTAAATTTGGGGGCGGGAAGAGAACATAAGGGGGCACTCACAGTCTCCGGGGTTCTTCCAATCTCCAGGTCGTCTTCACGGGGCAGCAAGATAATTATTGGCCGATGTCGACAGCTTCTCAATTCTTGAGCAATTCCTCCTTCTCCACCAATTATCTCCTCTTCCTTCTTACTCTTTCGGCTCTCCTTCTTCTCCTTTGTAATTCTGCTCAACTTCTCCTTTCCAGACTCTTGAACCTTTTCACTTACAACTCCTCAACTTTATATTCTATTTCTCCAATCCTTCCAACACTTTCTCAATTTCTTATTAACTCAGGGGCTGGTCCAATTCATTCTTTGGGGTAATTTTACGGTGACTGTTCTCGAGGCAACTTGACAACGGGGGCTATATTGTCGGGGTAAGCGCAATCCTCCACTCACAATCCTGTTCAACATATTTATACAGGCTTTGATGGAAACCTTAGAGGAGAAAAGAGAAGGACACACGCTAATAGGACCGGGGGCAGGAGTGAAAGTCGATGCACTGATGTATGTAGATGATGCGGCAATATGAGCGGAAGAAGGAGCAGAACTAGACAGGATGCTGAAAACACTAGAGAGATGGGCGGCCAGAAACGAGATGGAGGTGAGTGCTGAGAAAACAAAAATAACTGTATTCAGGAACGGAGGGAAGAGGAAGGTCAGTGATAGGGCAGGGCGAAGGGAACGAATCATTCGCCATACTATACGCGAATGATGCGGCGCTGCTGACAGAAAATGGGCAGGAGCTACAAAAAAGGCTAAGGACGACAAAGAAGTGGTTGAATGAGAATAAAATGGAGCTCAGTGTAGAAAAAACAACAATAATGGTGTTCAGAAACGGAGGAAGAAGGAAGCACGGAGGAGAGTGGACGTACAGAGGAGAAAATTGAGG
This sequence comes from Diachasmimorpha longicaudata, assembly GCF_034640455.1. Classification (NCBI taxonomy): domain Eukaryota; kingdom Metazoa; phylum Arthropoda; class Insecta; order Hymenoptera; family Braconidae; genus Diachasmimorpha; species Diachasmimorpha longicaudata. The sequence continues at coordinate 1,663,938 of NC_087237.1, forward strand.
TCGTAAACAACTTTAAATATCTGGAGGTATGGTTCATAACGAGCAATCAGGTTCACACATAGGAGGAAATTGGCAGGCAAGGTGACCCAGCTATTGAACAAGGTATGGGGGAGACGAGGAGAGCGAAGGTGGGAGACCCGCACCGACAACTGTACCACATGGAGACAATAAAAACGGCGGCATTAGACGGAATGGATATATGAAGATGGAGGAGATGAGAGCACCGGGAGACGCCACAAGGGACATATGGAATTGCGAAAAACACACCAAGTTACGTATGGAAGCTAGCAGCAGGGAAGAGAAGCATAGAAATGGACTCCAAACGACGGACAATCAATTACCTGATGACATTCAATGAAATGAAGGATGAGCCGCTGACGACGAAGTGCATGAAGGAGAAGCTAAAGGGAATAAAGAACGGAAATCCCTTAGCGTAGCGTAAAATGGTGATGGAAGCATTCAACGGAGCAGGAGACGGAAGTTGGATGTAAATACTGAAAACGACTCAGGAAAAAGAAAGCCTGACGGAAAGAATGAAGGAAGTAACGAAAATCTGGGAGCAGCAGGACACACAGACAGATTGGGAGAACGTAAAGCGGTCGAGCTAGTGCAATTACTCTGGAGAGATCGCGGAGGACACGAGGCTACAAGACGACTGGAAGGACAGGAAGCTGCAATTATGGCAGAAAATTGGGTGGGTGAGATGGAGATATGGGAATGTCTCAAGAGAGAGGAAAAAGGTATTCGTGGATCAATTTTGCAGAGGCTGCAGAAGAGAAACACAATCGATGGAACACGTTGTGAGCTGTGAAAGAATGCAAGAAGAGATGACGGAGAACAGTCGCGAATGATTGAGAAGCTGGCTGGAAAGGGACGAAGGCGAAAGGGGGCCAAAGACACTAGTGAAAATGCTAAGAGGGTTGCTGAGGGCATGGTGCATGAGCCTACTGGAAATAGAAAGGATTCTGAAGCAGAAAGAAGAAGAGACGAGACAGCGACGAGAGGAGCTGATGGCAACTCAGTGAATAGACTGAATAATTATAAATACTCAAGGGGACGTGGAGAGAGAGGATCTGTACAAATAGGGATAAGAGAGACGAAGAGCTAGCGGAGAAAGTATGAGGTACAAAATGAGACCAAACAAATGCATAATTAAATAAGTAAATAGTGTACTACTCAAATGCCTGGTAGCGCCACAAAAAGCTCGCACATACTTACGTCGTGACAATATTTGTACTAGCAGAATATTAGAACATCAGTAGTAAGTTTGGAACGTTATTCAGAGTCTATTACCTATTTTTAGAGAGGAGTAGAAGGAGGAGGTGTAAAACATAGGACGTAACTCCAAAGGAAAAGAAATTATTATTATTTCTCTTAACCGTTTCGTTAGTGTCGTTCCAGCAGAAAAATAAAACGCAATCGCGTCCTTCCACCGTTTCGACCCTACATCCTGCAGCATTGAGACGAATGCATAATCCGCAATGTTAGATGTGTGGGATCATTCCGAAAGGATTTTCAGTAGTAATACCCCAAGACCTTGAAAATTATCGGATATTTCCCTCCAGTTTCCCTGCGTAGCACTAATCGCGATAAGTTTCGCAGAAAAACTTATCCCTCTCGTTGCTACGCAACGAAACTCTCGGGAAATATCCGATTAATTTTGAAGGTCGAGGGGTATTTGGCTGGATTATTTTTTTCATTCCAATTTCAAACAATTAAATGTGTGGCATTTCACGTCATATAGTATGGTTTTTCACTCGTAGTTGTGGCTTCTCCAGCGTATATTTTCTGTCTGCACAAAATGCAGAGAATTGTTTCCAAATTGTGGATTTTGTCTTCATTGTATTATTAGGAACATTATTTCGAATTTTTTGATCAATAATCTCCAAGGATTCTCCTCCAAATCCGCTCATGTCGAGATAAAGTCTTTGAACTTGATTTTTTGTAATGACAGTTTTGGGGTTTGAAACGCGTACAAATTGTTTATCGGACATTTTCAGTGCTTAGCAACAAACAGGGAACTATCCGAAAAATATCCCAAGTAAAACCCTCTTACTTGTACCACGTGACGGGAAATGCCACCATTTAATTGGTTGAAATTGGAATGAAAAAAATAATCAGGAGAAAATTTCACAAACACTTGAACAATTATTTCACTTTAATTGTTCTAGTTGAAAGTACATTTCCAATTTTCATATAACTTGTGACGTATTTTCGAAGGCTCGCGGAACCCTTCGTCCATCCGCCCGCCCTCTGGCACCGGAACACCCCTCCACCAAATCAGCAAAATCCGTTAAGCGCCAGGTCATTAAAACGGAATGACCACCGTACAAAAAATACTCCTCCGCTCTCAGCTTGAACAACTCCGGCAGCTCGGTCCGTTGAGATTCACTTAATCAAAAGCTGAAAGGGGGATGCAACTGGGACTTTTAAACAAAAAAAAACCACGCAATTGTCAAAATGATCGGGGATCACAATGTTTAATAAATAAAAAAAATAAAGAAAATAATCTCGATACAATAATAAAAAAAAATCAAATAAATAACTCCCCGGAAATCGATCACGCGTTATCGCACACACATGTAGGATCAATATCAAATTAAAGGATAAATGATTAATTTATTTTACGAAGGTTACAGAATATTGTAAAAAGTTAAATACAAGCAAATTACTCTAGGAGGATGAAAAGTATCCTCACGCGTCCGCGGTCAGGTCACAACATAAACTGAACACTAAATTCATACCGCAGCTCACACCCGAAAATGCACTGCCTTTTCCTCCGTTTTTTCATCATAAGTTTTCCTCCCTGAGTCCTTCAACAATGCAGGGTCTGTCCCATGAGCGACCCCACATGGCCGGACAACACTCACCATTATGCCATAGAACAAATCCTCAAAACTTAAAACACAACTAACATAAATCTTTCATGTTCGAGACACACGTCTCCTTTTCCTTACATCTCTTATATTAAACAAACCCATAAAATACATTAAAGTCTTAGCATCTAAACAAATCTTAACGTCCACTAGAGTCATATTCTTCCACACGTGCACAAACATCTAATATAACAAAGCACTCACTCATTCATTCTTTATTTATTTCACACATTCCACACTCTGCCATCCTGCACAGGTATCGGCCTCGATACCAGGTTAGACTGGATGGATATCTCCATCCAAGTCAACCTCATCATCACTGAACCATTCGTCATAATGTCCAGAAGCCTTAGCCCAAGGCTTCATAAAATCGGCCGCTGTGCTCGTGCGATTGGGACCCTCGTGGTCTCCAACCTTCTCTACCAGGTAACGATTGTTCCTCATCACTGTCACTACTTTGTATGGGCCGAAAAACTTAGGATGCAACTTAAGGCCCCTTCTAAACTGTCTCCTCCGAATGGCGACTAAATCGCCAACCGCGTACCTCTTAGCCGGTTTCCTTCTCCGGTTTAAAGTCCTATTCTCTTCCTGGACCTTCAGGATGTTCTGCCTCGCTTCCTCCTCAATCAATCGTCTTAATTGCTGGTCAGCTGAGAGTCGTCGTGGATTTTGCAAAACTGGTGATTCCTCCTGTATCACTATATTCATTTTTACACCCGTATCCTTGGTTTTGATCGGCGTGTCACTCCCCACTATGTCGCGTAACTCACTCTTACTATTCGGATCAGTCACATGTTGGATCGAAATGTCATAATCACTAATATTGTCTTCACACACACTTATATTTAACACTTCATTCCGTCCAGGGTCATCGGCTTTAATTAAATCTTCCTCAGAGTCAATTCTTTTCAAAACAGCTTGTCTGTGTTTCACTCGCACTTCAGCATAGTCAGATAATTCGGCACCAATTAACAAATCACTCCCCAGAAAATTATCCGGAACAACATCAAAATCGAACCTGAACTTCAGGTCGTCGATCACAATATCCGCCTTAAAACGTCCAAGTGTACGTCGATTCAAAGCTCCGACACCGTCAAAAAAGATCGTCTTCTGGTCAAGTTGCGGAGCTCCCAGCCTCACGTAACAACTTGACCGCACCAGATGTAGGTCGCTCCCTGAATCCAATACAGCTGTTACCTCTTTATCCAAAATTTGGACCTGCTTGTAAGTTTTTTTGTCCTTGGCGTTCAGCGCATCGCAGCGGGGCTTCTCTTCCCTTTCCTCTCTACCTGCTTGACTCCTGAAATGTTTTTTCTCTCTCGGACACTGGGTAGACACATGTCCAAACTCGTTGCAATTGAAGCATCGAGGCCCCTTGGCTTTATCCGGACAACTATCGCTATAGTGCGTCGTACTGCCACAATTAAAACAGTGTGCCTTATTTTTCTCAACATCTCGTACCTGATTCGTCTTTTTCATCCTGTCCGTCTTATCATTCCTTTGGGTTAACTGGGCACTCACTTTTGCTTTCGCATTTTTCTTCTGGGTTTCGTATTGCTTCAATTTTTTCCGCAATTCTTTCACCGTCGTCGCACCGTATAAAATTAACTTATTAATTTCCTCATCCTGGATTCCATCGATGATGTATTGCAACTTTGCATCCAATTCGATTTCACCGTGGCTGGCCATCTCTAAAACTCGGTAAACGTAAGCCTCATACGACTCATCACCTTTCTTCCTCACGTTACTGAGCTGCTCATGCACCTGTTTGCTGTTCACCGTGTTGGAGAATTCCTTGATAAGCCGCTTCTTTAACTTCCACCACTCCTTGGCATGGCATTCGTAATTTGCAAATAATTTTGCGGGTCCGTCTAACAGCTTCTTCAGATAGATCACTTTATGTGCCTCAGACCAGGAACACATTTCCGCGGTCTCCTCGAACGTGCAGAACCAACGCCAAATGTTCTGACTTCCGTCACCGCTGAATCTCTCGAGTGCGTCTTCGACATCCTTAAATGTCAGCATAGAGCGCGGATAACGGGACACATCACTGTTCATCACTGGACCACGTTGACGGTACACTCGTCGTTGACGACCACCATTGTGCACCTCATCTTCATCGTCACTGTCACTCGTCGAATCACCATCACTGCTGGCTGAATCGGCTTCAACAGACTTGATCAGCGGGCCTTTCAACCTTGCGAGCAAATCCGCCTTTTTGCCCGTGGTTTCCAGCCCAAGCCCTTGGAGACGAGATTTCAACTCTTTCGTCCTGAGTTGATCCAAAACGTCCCCTTCTCTCGTCCGTGAGGTTTCACCTTGCATGTTGTCTTTCACAGGTGTGATGATTTTGTCCGTCGACCCTGCTGACCGTATTCGTTCTATCAGTGCAGCTTTCTTTCCAGTCACCCTTAATTGAAGTTCACGTAATCTAGATTTGAGTTCGCCCACACTCAAGGATTCTAGATTGTCTTCATATTCGTCCTCTTCTTCCACGTCGTCGTCCTGGGGAACATCCCGTTGTGACCCAACTCGTCTCAACCGCTCCAACAAAACAGCTTTCGCACCTTTGGTTGATAAACCCAGCACTTGGAGTTTGCACCTCAACTCCTCAACCGTCAAATTGTCGAAATTGTCCAACACTGCGGGATCTGCCATTTTATCACCGTAATTGCGTTACACAAAAAATTCACAACGTGTGGCCGTCTGCCGATTGTGTATCACTGCACCTTGATGACAACTCCACAGGGACAATCCGTCACTCTTGAAACTTCACTGAACCCTCTTTAAAACAAATCACAAATCCCTTGAAATGATCCCGGACGAGCCCCCAATTTGTAGGATCAATATCAAATTAAAGGATAAATGATTAATTTATTTTACGAAGGTTACAGAATATTGTAAAAAGTTAAATACAAGCAAATTACTCTAGGAGGATGAAAAGTATCCTCACGCGTCCGCGGTCAGGTCACAACATAAACTGAACACTAAATTCATACCGCAGCTCACACCCGAAAATGCACTGCCTTTTCCTCCGTTTTTTCATCATAAGTTTTCCTCCCTGAGTCCTTCAACAATGCAGGGTCTGTCCCATGAGCGACCCCACATGGCCGGACAACACTCACCATTATGCCATAGAACAAATCCTCAAAACTTAAAACACAACTAACATAAATCTTTCATGTTCGAGACACACGTCTCCTTTTCCTTACATCTCTTATATTAAACAAACCCATAAAATACATTAAAGTCTTAGCATCTAAACAAATCTTAACGTCCACTAGAGTCATATTCTTCCACACGTGCACAAACATCTAATATAACAAAGCACTCACTCATTCATTCTTTATTTATTTCACACATTCCACACACAGTTTAAATCATACGTTCACGTCACTGTTGTCCCATAAAAAAAAAAATCAATTAAAACTCTTCTGAAGTCAGCCAACAAGGAAAATCAAGTCATAGATATCAAAACGGTCAAATGAATCACAATAAATATTAAATGAACAACCGCGTTCCAAGACGCAAGTTGCTAGGGTCCAAGAATATAAAACATACTTTAACTCAAACGACGGAGTCACGAAACCCCATTACAGTCAAATAAATGAATCAGAATCTAAACGGTATAATTTCGGTCAAAAGAATCCAGTGACTCAAAGCGTTAACGCAAAAATCGATGAGGCTGCGTGACCTCGACCAACCGACATTCCAATCAATCAATACACAATAATCCAGAGGTCACGCGACCTTGAAACTATAAAAGAAATCAGACTCGAATTCGATGGCGAGAGATTGATGAGTTTGCGACGCAAATCATCACACAGAAGTCGCAATACTCATCCCCGACATTTAACTAACGAAAATCCAGTAAAACTAATGTTAAAACAATCTGCCGAGCGAGAGAGATAGCTCAAAAATCGCTGAGAGAAGTGGCCAGAGATCCCTGGACAGAAAAATTCCACTAACGGTCCGCAGGACCCAGGTGTATAAAACACCGACAAAACCGGGATCTCTGCCCACAATCTTTACATAAATTCCAAAGAAAAATCAAAGAAATGGCCACCACGCTCACCCTGAACCTCCACACTTCCTCAGATCCGTCCTCACAAAATGCTTTACAGCCTCGAAGGGATACTCGGCGAAATGGCGTCCGTGGCACCACACAATTTACACAGGTCTGCTCTGATTGTCCACCAAACAGGAAGTGATTTCCCTCGCCACGTGAAAATCCGCAACAGGTCGGCAACCTGGTGATTTCAGGCGATTATGAGTGGGGGGGGGGGGGGTGATCATCGTCATTTCCCACCAATCCCCCACGACCAGCCATGCGCAACGGGCCCACTAATTATGGCGCATGTGCCATCAACTACAACTAGGCTCAATTAACCACATCATACGTGCGTTAATTACCACCCATGCGACTAGTAACCCTACTGATTAACGTAGTCCTATATCCCCATTAATCGCGGGACCTCGTGCTCTGGTGAGACGTCACTTCCGTGTCAATGAATAGCTGGATTGTGGCTCCCTCATTGACCACATTGCAAATCCAATCATCAGCCAAAATCCGGAGTTCGTCGACCCCTGCGTCACTTCCGGGCACCTGCCCCGGGATCGTGGCTCCACTGTCGGCCAACCAATCCGCTCCTTCATCCTCTCAGGTATCCTGGCGACTACCGCCATCTCCCAGCTTCTCCAGGACCCTCGATGACGTCCTCCGTGAGAACGCGGTGGCGCGTCATTTGAATCCAAAACAAAAAAATAAATAATACGAATACCTCAGCTCATCACTCTCACCTCGAACTCTCGTCATCGAAGGTGACTTCCCGCCTGGTGGAGGTCTCTAAAATCGCGCAACGGTCGAGGACCAATAACTGGTAAAATACCACGTTACAAACTAACACTTAAAGATTTACTCGCGTCTTGACTCAAACATCGCTTCTCCTCTGTTCTCTCGAGTTGTTTTCGGGATGTTCAAGGTCGCTCCCCACTCTTCGGTAAACCCTGGCAACATCACCCAACAGGTAACGTCTCTGCGTTCTCTAATTGGTCGGAAAAGGTTTTTCGCCCTGACATCAGCGGAATGGGCCCATTAAGGGCCCACTACCCTCCCTCTCTGTTTCTCTGATTCTCCCTCTCTCTTCGTCTATATTACATTTTATTAGACGTTATTCTCAACGTCTGGACGGAATGTCGCACGATAAAAACATATTCTCCAAAATCATGAATATTTACGACACCGCAGATGTTCGGTCCTCATCGTTATAATCCTCATATCCCGCCATCGTTTTTGTTTTTTACTTGTAACAGACCCCTTTTTTCCGAGTCATTCCATCGAACATCAGAACATCTTAGACGGTCCCAAATATCTACATGAATACCTGTATTCATTGGAATGAAGGTCAATAGTCGCAGTATCCTTTTGAAGAATGGTCATAGAATTGGGAATGCCAGATATCGGTAGGTTTTCAACCCACGTTTATAAATGGCCAAAGCGATCAATTTATCATTGAGAGTCCACCGTCGTCATCTTGATGGTATACCATTATGTTGATCTGTTGCCGCCAAAATTTCTGTTACTATGAAGGACTCGATATCAGCCAATAAAGGCGAATGTTTTGTCGTTGGCTAGTTTCCTCAAAGCGTCTTTTTCCTTCTGCAATCCTCGCTCTTTTTTCCCCCATATCTCTAGGATTTTATTTGCGTGGAGTGATTGGCTCGCCTCTGAATCCTATATTCATCAACAGTTTTTTCACTACTACGCGATGTACATCAGCTATTAAAACAGCAAAGCAATGTATAGTTAGAATTCCCCCAAAAACAAAAAATGTTTTTGTCCAAAAATGCGCCAAGCATATATTTCGATGTTGATCATTTGAAAACAAAAATTGAAAAAATAACTTGAAACAACAATTACTTAAAAATTGAAGCCACAATTATTGAAATTTGAAAAAAATAAACAAATAAAAAAAGACCCCAAGCTCATTGATTGAATTTACCAGTGGAGAAAGCTGGTGATGATAGGAGT